>NC_042620.1:314973545-315692816 GCF_901001135.1 Rhinatrema bivittatum | reverse complement strand
AGAGAGCTTTCCAGCCACAGGAGTCATTCTCACCAAGCATGAGACTGCTCTAAGAAAAGTAAAAACCCTCTTGTCCTGCTTTTGCATCACCTGCTGTTACTGTAATTCTATTCTTGCCTTGATGGTTTATTTCTCTCTAATGATCTCCTCTGTGAGTGTATGAGAACCAAATATAAGATGCTGCGTGAGAGACTAATGCTAACAGTGACTCGAGGGAAATGTGAAGGAACACCAGCATCAGCAGCACATTCAGACGTTGTACTCTAAAGAACATAGGAACATAACAACACAAGAAGTTTCCATACTGGGTCAGACCAAGGGTCCATCAAGCCCAGCATCCTGTTTCCAACAGTGGTCAATCCAGGTTACAAGAACCTGGCAAGTACCCAAAATATTAAGTAGATCCCATGCTACTAATGTTGGTAATAGAAGTGGCTATTCCCTAAGACAACTTGATTAATAGCAGTTAATGGACTTCTCCTCCAAGAACTTATCCAAACCTTTTTTAACCCCCCACCCCCTCAGCCGTTTTTTCTCCAAGCTGAACAGCCCTAACCTCTTTAGTCTTTCCTCATAGGGAAGCCGTTCCATGCTCCTTATCATTTTGGTTGCCCTTCTCTGTACCTTCTCCATCGCAATTATATCTTTTTTGAGATGCTGCGACCAGAATTGTACACAGTATTCAAGGTGCGGTCTCACCATGGAGCGATACAGAGGCATTATGACATGCTCAGTTTTATTCACCATTCCCTTTCTAATAATTCTTAATATTCTGTTTGCTTTTTTGACTGCCACAGTACACTGAGCCGACAATTTCAATGTATTATCCACTATTTATTTATTTATTTTTATTTAAAATCTTTTCTATACCATCGTTTAGTAATGTACCATCACAACGGTTTACAGAGAGGCACGTAAAATTAAGATCGGTTAAATTTTTTCTAACAAAGTGCCAATAAGGTATATGATAAGTGATCTAGATCTTTTCCATTTATATGATTAATAGGATAACCATACAAGTATTGTACTTTATACTGCAAATCTCTTATATTAGTATTTAATTATGAGGAAAATAATAAAGTCTGCAATTATGCTACTAAGCGACTTTGTGCTGTGCATAGATGTTCCTTTGCTTGTTCATTTATACTTCTTATTCTCCGTTCTCACTCTAAAAAGCTTTTTTGAAAAGCCATGTTTTTAAACTTTTTTTTGAAGAGTTTTAATTCTCTCTGTAATCTTGATTCCTGGGTGGTAGCGCCTAATATGGAACCTAACATCATGATACTACAGCATGGGTTATTTTTTCCTATATGCAACACCTTGCACTTGTCCACATTAAGTTTCATCTGCCATTAACTTATTAACATATGCAGGTATTCATTTTCTTGGTGTTTGGACTCCAACCCCAGAGCTGACTTCACTACTAGGGATGTGAATCGTTTTCCATATCGTCTTAACGATAGAAATCGTGTGGCAGGAGAAGAAAATCGTGTTTGGCACGATTATTTCATTGAAAAATCGTTAAAAATCGTTTTTTCCTATTAGTGCGCACTAACTCGAGTTAGTGCGCACTAACTCCCCGTTAGTGCGCACTAACTCGAGTTAGTGCGCACTAACTCAAAATGATACAAATAGACACTTTCCAGGTCACTGAAGGTCAGTTAGGAATGAATATGTGTTCCTATTGGCTGGCAGCCCTCTTATCTATTGATGTTACCAAGGTTTCCACTGAGGTGATGGTTGGGGGGATGGGAAATGGAACTGGAAACTCATGAACACCAACAGAAAATGAAACAAAGTGTTCACACTTCCCAGGTCAGTAAAGGTCACTTAGGAATGAATATGTATTCCTATTGGCTGGCTGTGCTCTTATCTATTGATGTTACCAAGGTTACCACTGAGGTAATGGTTGGGGGGATGTGAAATGGAAACAGTTGGAAGCTTGACATGTGATGATCAGCACTCACGTGACTAGAACTTCTTTGTTTATTATTTTTGTTAGCAGGCACCTGAAATGCTAGTGCATGTTGAATTTGCCAATCATGTGCATTTTAGAAAGGTGGTCCTGGCTGGAACTGTACACAGTTCAAATATATGTAATTGATTGTTGGTAAGTGTTTTTTAAGTAGCCACACTGGCACAAGTATGTTTACTTTTCCTCCTACTTAACTCACTAGCTCAGCTTTGTAAGAAGGGCTTCTCTGCTTGAGTGAGGGTCAGGCAGCTCCCCCCTGTCTGTGAAGCCAGCCTCTCACTAGTAATGCAGGGAGGGAGCTGTCTCAGACTTCACCATCCTCCTCCCCCCCCCCCCTCACCCACACACCATTCACTAGCTGGGACATGGGGGAAGTCAGGAGTGAGGGTCAGGCAGCTCCCCCCTGTCTGTGAAGCCAGCCTCTCACTAGTAATGCAGGGAGGGAGCTGTCTCAGACTTCACCATCCTCCCCCCCCCCTCACCCACACACCATTCACTAGCTGGGACATGGGGGAAGTCAGGAGTGAGGGTCAGGCAGCTCCCCCCTGTCTGTGAAGCCAGCCTCTCACTAGTAATGCAGGGAGGGAGCTGTCTCAGACTTCACCATCCTCCCCCCCCCCCTCACCCACACACCATTCACTAGCTGGGACATGGGGGAAGTCAGGAGTGAGGGTCAGGCAGCTCCCCCCTGTCTGTGAAGCCAGCCTCTCACTAGTAATGCAGGGAGGGAGCTGTCTCAGACTTCACCATCCTCCCCCCCCCCTCACCCCACACCATTCACTAGCTGGGACATGGGGGAAGTCAGGAGTGAGGGTCAGGCAGCTCCCCCCTGTCTGTGAAGCCAGCCTCTCACTAGTAATGCAGGGAGGGAGCTGTCTCAGACTTCACCATCCTCCCCCCCCCCTCACCCACACACCATTCACTAGCTGGGACATGGGGGAAGTCAGGAGTGAGGGTCAGGCAGCTCCCCCCTGTCTGTGAAGCCAGCCTCTCACTAGTAATGCAGGGAGGGAGCTGTCTCAGACTTCACCATCCTCCCCCCCCCCCTCACCCACACACCATTCACTAGCTGGGACATGGGGGAAGTCAGGAGTGAGGTCAGGCAGCTCCCCCCTGTCTGTGAAGCCAGCCTCTCACTAGTAATGCAGGGAGGGAGCTGTCTCAGACTTCACCATCCTCCTCCCCCCCCCCTCACCCACACACCATTCACTAGCTGGACATGGGGGAAGTCAGGAGTGAGGGTCAGGCAGCTCCCCCCTGTCTGTGAAGCCAGCTCTCACTAGTAATGCAGGGAGGGAGCTGTCTCAGACTGGTATCAGGGTTAGGGCACTGTGTGCAGGAAGATCACAACACTCCTGGTATTAATAGGGATAGGGCACTGTAAGAGATGACTGTAGTAGATTGAATAAAGATCTGATGTTTCTGCTCTCCTCACACCAAACAAAAACAACACACAAGCAGAGAAGCCCTTCTTACAAAGCTGAGCTAGTGAGTTAAGTAGGAGGAAAAGTAAACATACTTGTGCCAGTGTGGCTACTTAAAAAATACACTTACCAACAATCAATTACATATATTTGAACTGTGTACAGTTCCACCAGGACCACCTTTCTAAAATGCACAGTGATTGGCAAATTCACATGCACTAGCATTTCAGGTGCCTGCTAAAAAATAATAAACAAACAAGTTCTAGTCACGTGAGTGCTGATCATTACATTACTTTTTTTGTCAAGCTTCCAACTGTTTCCATTTCACATCCCTCCAACCATTACCTCAGTGTTAGCCTTGGTAACATCAATAGATAAGAGCACAGCCAGCCAATAGGAATACATACATACATATTCATTCCTAAGTGACCTTTACTGACCTGGGAAGTGTGAACACTTTGTTTCATTTTCTGTTGGTGTTCGTTAGTTTCCAGTTCCATTTCCCATCCCCCCAACCATCACCTCAGTGGTAACCTTGGTAACATCAATAGATAAGAGGGCAGCCAGCCAATAGGAACACATATTCATTCCTAACTGACCTTCAGTGACCTGGAAAGTGTTTATTTGTATCATTTTCAGTTAGTGCGCACTAAATCGAGTTAGTGCGCATTAACGGGGAGTTAGTGCGCACTAACACGATTTAACGATTTTTAACGATAAATCATTAGAATTTCTATTGTATCGTGTTCTATAATGATTTAAGACGATATAAACATTATCGGACGATAATTTTAATCGTTGAAAAACGATTCACATCCCTATTCACTACTAGGTGCAGAGTGTGTGCAAAACATCAGATGTTCTGAAAGTGCACGTCGCATATTGCCTTTACCATGTTTGCACCATTGTCTGTGAAAAAGAACCCGGCCTGAAGATTGCTGTCTCGCTGGGGCAGCTGCCAGCCTGCCAGCAACTGTCTGAAGCATGCTAGAATATTGGCTGAGGTATGGGCCTCGTCCGTCAGGTGGGTGTGCAGTAAAGCCCACCTCCAACCTGACACTTGTTCACTAATAGAGCTGCTGCCTGCCCCTGCCTCAGCCAGGTCCCACCAGTGTGCTGTCAGGGAGAGGTAAGAGTGTGCAGCATTCATGGCGTTCCAGATATTGCAGGTGAAATGCACTCTCCCCTGTGCCTTAGCTAGCAGCACTTGGATGCAACTGTGACACTGGTTGTACAGACTGGGGATGACCTTTCTGCTAAATGTGGTTCTGGAGGGGACTTTGTAATTTGGCACTAAGACCTTCAGCAAATGCTTGAAACTCACATTCTCCACTACCTGCAAGGGCTGGTCATCAAGGGCAATCATTTCCCCGATGCTCCTGGTTATAACTTTTGAAGCTGCCTGCCTCCTTCCCTGGGATAGCATTACCGAACACCACCCCATTTCCTCCATGGTGGGTTGTTGCTTCTGACACATGGCAGGGGGCTGCTGGCCTGCCACCTGACTGCTAGAAGGGGCTGGGGTGTGGGGTGACTCTGCTCCTTTTCAACCACTTTATACTGCCTGGAAAAAGGGGTCCCCTGACTGGCAGTGCCACCATCCCCAGATGGCGGTACTGTTGGGTGTTGCTTCTGCATATGATGCATCATGCCAAAATTAGTTATATGTCCCATTTGCTTGCCTCTGCTAATAGCCCTGGCACAGTAATTACACTGAGCAAAACGCGGTCCTCCGTCAATTTAAAGTGGCTCCAGATCGCAGATTTCTTTTATTTATTTGAAAATTTTATATATCAACATTAGTAGGGGGACATCACATCAGTTTACATAAAACTGTAAATTTAGCAAACAGGCTTTATATCAAACTCTGAACTGAATAATGAATAGCTTAAAATATAATGAACAACTTAAATGGGCTAAAGCAAGGGGCAGGAGGGTTGACAGGAACAGCTCCCTTTTTAACTTTAATGGGGGACTGGCACTGCCTTTTGAAGTGCCTCCTCTGCCTTCGGGTTGGATGCTGGCACTGGAGTTGAAGTAGTGGGTGCACCCTGAGAAGCAATGCCAGGGGCATCAGTCACACTCTGTGCCTGCACTGACTGCTCTTCATCCTCATTATCATCAGTTTCATCTCTCCCCTGCAGCACTGAAGTGGAGGCTAACACAAAACTAACTAATCCTCCTAAACCTTCTTCAGTATTCAAAAAGAATACTTCTTCCATTTCTGATGAGAATCCCACACAAGATGATTCTTCATTGGAATCAGAAGCAAACAGTGCCTGCACTACATTTTCAACTCTAAGTCGAGTCTGCCTTTGCACTGCTGCTTTTGGGTCTCGCATGACAGCATCCCCTTCCCTCACCTCCAAAACTACAGGGTAAGAAACAGGTGGTGGCGGTGCATCATCTTTAAATTTCAGTATTTTCCGGATGGAACTGCCTACCCCTCCAGAGATTTTAGATTGGAACAGCTCCCTTTTTAACTTTAATGGGGACTGGCACTGCCTTTTGAAGTGTCTCCTCTGCCAGTCCCAATCACTCGACCACGACTACCTTTCCCTGACATCATGGTTTTAATGTCACTGCCTTGTGCCTACTAGGGATTTCAATTAAAAGAATTATTTCTTTATTGGTGAATAAACACCTATGTCCCAATATATGTGAGTCTGCAAAACTGTCCACAGACGCATGATGCAGTGCCTTGATGTACACTACAACTGAGACCGCTGTATCTGCACCCACCAAACTTGTACAAAAGAGGCCTACTGGGGATTTGGCTTAAAAGAGCACTCCTGTCCCAATATATGTGAGTCTGCAAAACTGCCCACAGATGCACGATGCAGTGCCTTGATGTACACTACAACTGAGACCGCTGTATATGCACGCACCAAACTTGTAATTACAAAAGAGACCTACTGGGGATTTGGCTTAAAAGAGCACTGCTGTCCCAATATATGTGAGTCTTCAAAACTGCCCACAGATGCAGTGCAGTTCCTTGATGTGCCCTACAACTGAGACTGCTCTGTGTGCACAAAAAAATGAAACAGCAGAGAAAAGACTTGACTGGAAGCCTGAACAAGCACAATTCCTAGTGATGCTGCTTCTTGTTTGAAAATACCAATTCACACTATCTCCCACCCACCACCCAAACCCTGCCTGTGCCTGCACCATACTATCCCAGGGGGTAAGATCAGCAGAAAAATGCCACTGCTAGCAGCTTGTCTCAGTAAGAGACAGAGAGGCAGTCTGAGTTCAATAAAAAAAAGTGCAGTCAAAAAAAAGCCTGGCTGGCACAGCAGCAAAAACAAACATATCTTTTTCAATGGAAAATTCTATCAAAGTAGCTAGCAATTGAATATATCTCTCATCCACACCACCCAAACCCTGCCTGCAACCTACCTCAGGGGGGTAAGATTGGCAGCAAAATGCCACTGCTGGCAGCTTGTCTCAGTGGGAGAGATAGAGAGACCGTCTGAGTTCACTTAAAAAAAGTGCAGTCAAAAAAAGCCTGGCTGGCTGGCACTGCAGCAAAAACAAACAAATATCTTTTTCAATGGAAAATTCTATCAAAGTAGCTAGCAATTGAATACAGATTTGAGACACTCAGACTAGCTCTGAGTATAGCCACTTCCCTGGCAACCCACGCAAAGAAAGTGCATGGCATGCCACGTGCTTAAGGTATAAATAGTACAGCATCATCAGGAACAGCGTCACAGTTTCACCGAGTGAGAGTGGTGATTGGCTCTGCCTTAGAAAAATGCTTAGCTCTGATACTAGGTTGCATTCTCGTGTCCTTGGCAACCTGTCTGACCCACTCTATGACAGGGCTGTGAGGTCACTTATGACTCACAGGAAAGGGCTGGTTTTTCTTATGGATACTCCCACATGGCCTTCTACTATTTCAAACTGCCGCTAAGAAGTCACTGCGAACAAAAAGAATGAAACTAATATGATATGTTTTATTCATGGGGGATCGCCATGCGTTTCGCAAACCCACGAATCAAACGAACAGGGACTTATGCGTTGCGGATTGCACATTCGTTGAAAATGAATGCACATCCCTATAACCATTGCCATGGAAGTCACCATTAAAATATCTGTTCTGAGACTTACCCTGAGTTTTCCTCTGTTTTGTAAACATTTTGTGATTTTTCAGTGTAATTTTTCATATTTGCGTTATATTCAATGATCTTGTAATACTTTATGCTGCAGGATGCATCTTGGCATCTATTGACCTCAAATTGATTTCTTGCAATCAGGAGGCTCACTTATTTGTATAAACTCTAGGCTATTTTCGTAATATTTAAAAATGCCTTCCACCTCCCCCAAGTGCATGCTAAAGATGCTTTGGGCTATAAACAATTGAAAATTAAGACATTCTTACAGTCACTAAGAGTGCCCAAGACTCTTCCAGTTTTTAACTTGCCTTCTATGACTTGTTGACATTTTTTATCTGATATTTCCTAGAATTCACTATGTCAAACTGACAGACCTAGCAGTCCTCCATGTACTGTAGCCTATCCTATCTAAGTCTTTATCTAAATCCTGAGATGAGAGGGACAGCTTAGAAATAGAATAGGAATTAAAAGACTGAATCCGGTGGGCTGAAAGTGTGTCATTGCTGCCAGTGCTATGAATGAAAAACAAATGCTCTGATGATTATAACTATAGCTACATACCTTGCAATTCATTGTTACACTATCTCTTAGTGACTGATTAACCAGTCCCTGATTACCTGCTCTGCTCCAAGAGGAAAATGAAGGCTTAAAACTAGAGATTGAGAACTGCCTTTAAATAGGTAGTGGCTCAACTTTCTGTTAGCAAACAAACATGTTCATTGATTCGGGCCCTGGATTTCCCAATAAGCACACTAGACCTGTGCCTAGGGAGCACAATTTTGGGAACAGCAGATTTCCTATTCCATGCCTCTAATTCTGCTGTTTCTCTTCCCACCACCCCACCACTCCCACTCCTGCCCCGATCTGATCCCTGCCCAGAGCCTGTGATCCTTTCCCTCCCACCACCTCCTTAGGACCTCAGAGCTTCGGCTCAGGCTTTGGCTCACTAGAAAGTGAGCATGGAGACTGAGCCAGACTGGATTGTGCACTCACAGGCCCTGCTTGCTTTGGTCTTCTGTGGGGGTAGGGGTGCATGTGAGCACACAGCCCCCCACCTAACCCAGTCCCCATACCAATGCTTTCTTACAACAGCAGAGCCAGAGCTGGAGCTGATAACCTAAGGTCTGCAGAGGGACAGTGGGAGGGGAAGGATTGCGGGTCCTGTCTGGGAAGGGAATCGAATCAATAGGTCTGCAAAAGGATTAGGAGGGGAACTGGAGGTTCACAGAGGGTAAGGGAATTGGAAGTCCTGGGGTAGCATAGAAATCAGAGGTCCATTGGGGATTGTGGAGGAGAGGCAGGGGTGGGAGTGGGTGTACAGCATAGAAACATAGAAACATAAAGCATATGGCCTATCCATTCTGCCCATCCACACCAACTGCTCAGCTCTACAATCCCTACCACTCCCTCAGATATCCTCTGTGCTTATCCCATGCTTGCTTGAATTCAGATACTGTACTTATCTCCATTACCCTCCACTGAAAGACTTTTCCTTGCATCCACCACCCTTTCTGTGAAGAAATATTTCCTTAGATTACTTCTCAGTAGAGATGCAAATCAGAACCAGAATCGGTTCTGATTCAGATTTGGGGGCTATCGGGAAATTATTTTTCCTACAGTCCGATTGTTTTTTTTTTATCGGCTGCACCCGAGCCAATAAAAAAAAGCTCACCCCGACCCTTTAAATTGATTATTTAGTATCTCCCACCCTCCAGACCCCCCCAAAACTTTATTAAAGTACCTGGTAGTCCAGTGGGGGTCCCGGGAGCAATCTCCCGCTCTCAGGCTGTCGGCTGCCACTAATCAAAATGGCGCCGATGGCACTTTGCCCTTACCATGTGACAGGGGCTATCGGTGCCATTGCCGGCCCCTGTAACATGATAGAAGCAATGGACGGCCCGCACCATCTTTACATCTTTGATTAGTGGCAGCCGACGGCCCGAGAGTGGGAGATTACTCCTAGGACCCCCACTGGACCACCAGATACTTTAATAAAGTTTTGGGGGGTGGGAGGATACTAAATAATCAAATTTAAAGGAGCCGGGGGGGGGGGGGTTTGGGAGATGTTTTAGGTGCCCTTTCTTCCCGCCCTCCCCCCCCCCCCCCAAAATGATAAGAGAAACCCCACGAAAAATGTTGTGGGGTTTTCCTATCGTTTCAGAGACCCTGATTTTTTTGACGATTTTTGAAAATATCGTCTGATATTTTCAATCGTCAGAAAACGATTCACATCCCTATTCTCAATCTACCCCTTCTTTCACCTTTATCCAATGGCCCCATGAGCACAACAATTCCTATGGGAGACAAAGGCCAAAATCATCCTTGGGTGAAATCTCAGTTCCCGTGAGAAAATAACCTTCACCTCATTGAACTCCCACCCAATAAATTCATGTTAACCTCATGCTCCCCCCCCCCCCCCCCCCCACCCTTTATCATGCATTGTTTTGCAAAACTTTGATGATACTTTAATTATTTCATGCACCTTAATTAACTAATCTAACCCACCGAATGAATACACCAAACGGGAATATAGAAAGCCTCCCTGGTTCATGTCTCTCCTTTGGCATTGGTGGATCAGATGCACCTCTCTTTTTGGAGACCTCGCTTCCCTTTGGCAGTGATGGAGAAAGTGACCTCCCTTTCTAGGTTCTTTTTTTGCAGCAGTGGTGGGGCAAGTGGCCCCTCTCCTTTGTGGCCTCCCCCTCCTACTCAGCAGGTAGGAGGGGAAGAGGTGGTGGGAGGGAAAGGATCACAGGTCTGGGCAGGTTTCGGATTGGGGCAGGAGTGGGAGTGGGGGGTGGGGAGAGGCTCAGCAGGTGGGGTAGGGCGGGGTGACTCTTCTCCTCTCTCCCTTCAGCAGGGAGGGGATAGTGGCTTCTCTTTCTTGTCCTTTTGGAGGCAGCAGGGTAGGAGGATGGCAAAACAGCCCGGCTCATTTCCAGCTCCTCAGGGCTCATGTGGGTGAGCAGGAGGAGGTGGCAAATTCTGTGTAGCCCTTACCTTCCCTGGATCAGGCTTCATCCCAGACTCATCAATTAGATTTTTTAGGAACTGTAATATATTTTGTCCTGTGACTCACTTTTCTCTGCAGTTCAAACCTGACTTTGTGAGTGCTCCCATCATTTTACCTAGACTCTTATTCATTTTCTGTACACCCGCACATGATCCATGCATATGGCCACTCCATCCAGTTCTTGAAAAGATTTCAGATGTTTTTTCTTTGAAAAATCTCTGGAGTGGAGTTTTGGCAAAAAGGAAGTGTCCAAATCTGTATCAATCAAATAATCTAATGAATGGTCTTAGTGAAGCACTCTCTGGATAAAGGGGGTTCTTGCCAAAAAGCCACTTTCGGCATCTAGCAGTGAGAACACATTGGCTCCTGACAGTTTGAGAAATGGTATCTTCTGTCCTCTTTCTTGAGATTTTACAGGTCCACACTATGTGGAATTTGGCCATTCTTCTTCAGAACTATTACCACTGGAATGCCACCATGCTATAGGTTCTGTAATTTTCTCTAGAGTTCCATTTTGCTTGCTTTCTCTTCAGTTCTTCCCACATTTTTGGAAGCAGTAGAATTGGAAGTCCGCACAGACTGTAGTAGTAGTATTAGCAACTTCTTCCAGTCTTTTTATGAGTCCCATTTTCGGCATCCCAAAATTTTTGCCACTGAATTGACCCTTCCTCACACAAACGTGAAAGCTGAAGTCTATAGCTTTGTAGGGAGCATGAGCAACAAACTGACTCAGGCTGTCCAGCTGAACTCGAGCCTGTTTAAAATTCACCTCTGTGCTCTGGATTGGAGGATATTGCCTAAAACCCTAGTGCGTGTCCTCTAAAAAGATATTGCTATGTCTGCTCTTGAATCTGTTTTAAAGGCCATTCTACTGCCATGGACCATCAGATGTAAAATCCAGCTGCCTCTGAGTCTGCTACACACAAGACTGAACCCAGAAAGCATGGATCTCTCTTATTGGCTGCAGGGATTTGCATTCATTTGAAGCAATGAAACTTGATTAAAGCTGGTTATTATACTGAGAATGCTGCATAGGCCCAAGCCTGTTTTGGGCCTGCAAACTTAGAATGATATTACAGCATTTACTGTTCTTAGGGATTGACTATTGCAATTCCATATTGTTGAGTTTACCCGATTGTGTAATAATATCTCTTCACATATTGCAAAACTCGCAAAAGTTCTAACTGACTGACTCAAAATATGATCATATCACTCCCACTCTCTCCATGCTACACTGGTTACTGATCCGTTTCAGAATCCAATATAAAATATTAATTATCTTATGCAAAATCATCTCAAACAACAATACCACATGGCTGGGGCGCAGCTCTTCATGTATACATTCCACAACAAACACCATGATCAGCAAACAAATGTTTACTGGTTGTTCCCACTAAGCATCAAACACACCTGGGCGAGATAATGCGAGCATGCAATTACTGTGGCTGGTCCTATATTGTGGCACTCCATGCCAGAACATCTCTGACTTACACTTCATGCCAAAGAAGTTAGAATCTAAAAACTTGGCTATTCAAACAAGCTTCTCCCATTGAGCAAGCAATGTTTAAAACCTCAAGTATACTGTCCTGCTAAGAAACCTGATGAATCTTCCTTGCCTGATCATTCTTTTGTATGTTTAGTATGTTATTGTTTAGTCTTTTTATAGTACGTTTTTTATTATGTATGTTTTATCTGTATACTGCTATGGTCATTGGAATGGAGACTAACAAGTATTTTTAAATAAATAATGTCATTTCTTGTTGTTTTCAAAATGAAAGCAATAGGAAAAATCACCAAATTTTGTGCTTTTTCTTCTAACATTTTAGTGTGCACTATTCTGCAATTAGTGTGCACTCTTTCCGAAATGTAAAAAATAAAAAAAAAAATTGGTAAAACAATAATAAAATGAAAATTGACTTGCAAACAACACAATATGACATGAAACGAAATTTTTTGGCCTGCACCACCCTACTGGCTGTAAAGTAGGCTTCAGAGTTTGGTCATTTTGCCTCATCAATATACCTGCTGGCACATACTCTGTGCCAGCAGTGCCCTAGTTTCTTGTACATCCAGCATTGGGCACTCTTTCTTGTGGTTGTTCACTGCCTGCTGATTTCTCCCACTGCTGTGCTCTCTGGTGCTGTCTGCCCTTTCCTCCTGCTGACTAGTCTTCCAGGAGAGTGATATGGATGCATTGCGCTTCTTGGATGGCATGGGGAATCCTGAACAGAGCAGGAGACACAAAGAGATTGGGGGTTGAGTTTCCATTGTGATCTGCTTTGGGTAGATGCACATAAAATCACTGCTGGGCAAACTGGATGGGCCTTTTGGTTTTTATAGTTATGTTACTAAGTTACCTCTCCAGGCTTTTGGCAGCTTCGTGTTGTAGCATCTGGTTTTTTTTGTTTGTTTTTTTCATATCCCTGACCTGGCAAATTGTCTTTATGGATTTTCCAGAGCAAGAATCTCCTTGCATTTGTAACTTCTGGGAAATGCTTTATCCAAAATCTCAGTTATTAGTCGGTCCCTGATATATTAATCCTTTGGATCAATGGATGTAGGCCTCTGAGCTGATGTTGCATTTTGAAATGAAATATTCATCAAACTTCTTCATTACAATATAATTTTATTTATTTACTTATTTCAATTTTTATATAACAGTATTCAAAATAATGATACCGGTTTACATTCTAAAAACAATAAATTACATTCTAAAATAATAAGATACTTAAAAATAAAAACAATGTAACATTCATAAAAATATTCAATTCCAATATAAAATAACACAGCATCAGTAAAAGTACTCAGAACAATGGTAACCTAGCCACTTTCCTTGTCCTTCAGATTTACTTACTCCCCTTCAACATTTTGTTCTGTAAATGTGAGATTAAATAATATGTTTTTAATTTCTTTTTAAAACTTGAAAAGATTGCTCTAATCTCAGATCGCTTGGTAGCTCCTTCCGTATATAACGGCCAGCAAGATAGAGTTTGTTCACATACTTTATTAAGTGTGCTAATTTTGGGGGATGGAATTGCTGGTAGTCCTTGATACTTTGCTCTTAAACTATGTTTTGTCATCTGTAGCTGGAGCAAGGCATCAAACCATTCGTTTTTCACATTAAAAATAGCTTTACGAATTAAACATAGACACTTAAACTGAACTGTAAAAGATACTGGAGCCAATGTAAATATTTTAAGACCAGTGTAATATAATCATACTTTTTCAAAGCCAATAAAACCCTCACAACTGCATTTTGTTGCACTGGAGGTGGATCCTTGGCCTGGTGCAGGATTGGTACGGCCTTCTGGTCGGACCCAGAGAGCGCCTGCCACCAGGAGGCGGAGCACATGAGGAGACAGAGGCTAGCTGGAACTTCGCCAATAACAGTCCGGGGTTTCCGCAGGTTGAGCCCTTGGGTACCTGGACCATCTGGTAGTCATAGTAGGCCAGAAGAGAGTGTCCAAGTGAAGCGCAAGGGTCAGAGCCAGAGTATCAGTCCAGGAGTGGTCGGCCAAAACCGGGGTCAATACCAAGGTCAGTCCAAATGTAGTCAAGGCAAGTGAGGGTCAGTTTCCAGGTGGCAGATTGAAGAGAATGGCCAGGCAGGCAGTGGTCAGTTTCCAGGCAGCATACGAAGAATGGTCATGGCAGGCAGAGGTCAGTACCAGAGAGGTACTATCTGAGTAAGGAAGCAGGAACACACAGAGACTCAGGAACAAGGAGACGCTGGAACACGGAGACGCTGGAACAAGGAGACACTGGAACACAAGATAAGGCAAACTACTAACACCACGGTGTTGACTCGATTGCCAAGGTGAGGTCCTGGGGACAGGACCTCGCTATTTATAGGGCAGCTAGGTAATGTCATCAATCAGTGCCATCTTAGTTTTCCCGTGCTTGGTCCTTTAAGTTCTGGCATGTTGGCCGCATGCGCGCCTAGAGGTGGGGCCAAGGCGGCCGAAGACGCGGAGCCCCGACGGGAGCTTTGCTGCAAGGTCTGTGGAAAGAAGCAAGCCGGAGAGGGCCATGGTGAGCGACGAGGATGGTGGGAACTGGCGGCAGTGGCAAAACTGGAGCTGGTTGAGGGTAGTGCAAGATGAGCAGGCCTGGTCACGGCACCCACATGGCAGGGGACGCCCAACAATACCTCCCTTCTAGGCCTCCCCCTTCCTGGTTTGGGTTTTTCTGGGTGATCTCTGTGGAAGTCCTGGAGCAGGTTCTTGTCCAAACTATAGTGAGAGGGCTCCCAAGAGTTTTCTTCCGTACCGAAGCCCTCCCATGACAGGAGGTACTCCCAGTGGCCTCGACGGTGTCAGACATCCAGGACTTCTTTAACTTGTAAGGTGTTCTCCAGTTCTGCAGAATGTTGCATAGGTTGAGGAGGCTTTTGTGAAGGCCAAGAGAGGACCAAAGGCTTAAGTAGCAACACGTGGAACATGTAGTGAATTCCCATGGAAGGTGGAAGTTGTAGCTGGTAGGTGACTGGCTCCTATGCGTTGAAGGATGGGAAATGGGGCCAATAAATTTGGGAGCTAGCCGATGTGCTTAGTACTAAGCCAGACTTTCTGTCCAGGCCGGAACAGAGGCGTGGTCCGACGGTAGGTGTCTGTGAAGCGTTTGACCCGGTCACCTGCTTGGCAAAGCCATTCCTTCACTTGGTTCCAGAGCCCGCGTAGAGTTTGTGCTGTAGATTGAGCTGCAGGCGAGGGTACAGTGAGTGGAACCAGTAGGGGTATACAAGGCTGACGATCGAAGACTACAGTGAAGGGAGACACTTCCATGGCAGAGGCGATATGTGTGTTATGGGACAGTTCTGCCCATGGCAGGAGCTCAGCCCAGTCATGTTGTTGGTCATTTGAAATGCAATCATATGAAGTTCTTCAAAGACCGATTAGTCCTCTAGGCCTGGCCATTTGCTTGCGGATGATATGCTGACGTTAAGTTTAACGAGATATTGAACTTTTTACAGAGAGGCTTCCAATAATTTAGCGTCAAATTGAGGACCATGGTCAGAGATGATTTCTTGTGGTAGTCCATGTATCCGAAATACGTGGGTTAGGAAGAGTCGAGCTAACTCTGGAGCTGATGGGAGTCCAGGTAAGGGGGCAAAGTGGGCCATCTTTGAAAAATGGTCTATGATGACCCAGATCACAGTATTTCCTTTGAAGGAGGCAGTTGTACGATAAAGGCTGTGGACAGAATAGACCATGGCTCGGTGGGCTCAGGAAGTGGCTGAAGAAGCCCCCATAGGTGGCAGTCAGGGTATTTTGCTGTGCGCAAACTGGACATGATTCTACATATTCTCAGGAGGTCTTTATCATACCCAGCCACCAATAGTGCCTTTGGAGCATCTCAAGAGTTCGGGCTCGTCCAGGGTGACTGGCCAGCTTGGAGTCGTGAGCCCAATGGAGAACATGTTTGTGGAGATGGTGGGGAACCACCATCTTCCCAGTTGGCACTGTGGTGGTGGCAGCACTGGATATACAGGCTGGGTCAATGATGTTCCTGGGAGTCTGTCTGGCTCGAAGGAGTGAGAGAGTGCGTCTGCATGGAGATTGTTTGCCACTGGGCAATAGCGGAGCTCGAAGTTGCATGCAAAGAATAGGGCCCAGCGCGCTTGTCATGGGTTAAGGAGCTGGGCCTCCTTTAAATGTTCCAGATTTTTATGGTCGGTGAATATCGTGAATCTGTGTTTTGCACCTTCAAGCCAGGGGTGCCATTCCTGTAGGGCAAGTTTCACTGCTAGGAGCTCACTGTCTCCTATGGTATAGTTTTGTTCTGTGGAGGAGAATTTATGTGAATAAAAGGAACATGGAACTAGGGTTCCCTTGGTGGAGTATTGGCTCAAGACCGCCCCTGCACCAATTCTGGATGCGTCAACTTCAACTATGAAGGTTGGTTAGGATCTGGGTGGCATAGGCCATGAGCCAGTACTGAAGGCCTGTTTCAAGGCATGGAACGCTGATTGAGCCTTGGGACTCCATACTCGAGGATCACATCCTTTCCTGGTCATAGCAGTGAGTGGAGTGGCCAGCACAGAGTAATTTGTGGATGAAGTTTTGATAGTAATTTGTGAATCCAAGGAATCTCTGTAGGGCTCGGAGACCCACTGGTTGAGGCAATCTAGAATACCCTGGAGTTTGTCGGGGTCCATGGTGAAACTGCGATGGGAGATAATATAGCCCAGAAATAGGAGACTGGGTTGCTCGAGATATACTTCTCCAATTTAGCATAGAGATGGTGGTCTCTGAGACACCTGGAGGACTGTTTGAACGTGGGAAAGATGAGACTTTCAGATCTTTGGAGAAGATTAATATATCGTCTAGATACACTACAACGAATGAGTATTCAAGGTCCCAGAAAATCTTGTTCATTAGGTGCTGGAAGACTGCAGGGGCGTTGCAAAGCCCGAAGGTCATTAATACGTACTCATAGTGTCAGTCTCTTGTGTTGAAGGTGGTTTTCCAGATGACTTCTGTTTGGATCCGTACTAGATTACATGCCCCTCATAGATCTAGTTTGATAAATACTTGAGCACCTTGTAGGTGGTCGAACAGTTCACAGATAAGTGGCAGTGGATATCGGTCCTTACGGGTTACTGTGTGTCAAATCTGTAGTCTATACTGCATATCCCTAATACCTACCATTACCCCCACCCAGCCAGCTACTCTCTCTGAACATGACTTGTTACCAAATTTTTATTCCTTCACTTATATATATATATATATATATATATATATATATATATATATATATATATTCTTTTAACAACCACTTACTCTCTATTGTTAATGTTATATACCATTCTCCAAGCATGCCTTGTTACCAATTCTTAACCAAACAATGTATATAGTATCCATATATATATATATATATGCTTATATCAACAATTATGTTCTCTCTGCATAGAATGTTACACACTTTCCTCTTTTTGCCAGTAACCAAATTTGTTCAATGTACTTTCCTCTATCAGTATTATACATTCTATGTAAACCGATATAAAAACACTTAAATAAATAAATAAATAAATAAGGTCTGAGACTGCCATCCTTTTTCTTTACGACCCCTTGGCCAAATTTTCCTTGATGTATGGCTGATATCGTTTGGGGTTTCTAAGAAGTGAAAGATGATAGGTTCTACCCTTGGGAGCGTGGTTCCAGGTAGGAGTTCTATGGGACAGTTGAACTCTCGGAGTGGAGGCAGGATAATCGGCATTTTTGTTTGGAGAACACGTCTTTGATTCCAAATATGGAGCAGGTAACCCCGGGAGGGTTGTAGAGATTAGGGCTGTCACAGATGGAGACACTTGCCGTAAACAGTGGGGTTTGATATTGAGGACCCCTCTGGATGATTTGCAGGGATTGCCAGTCAAATTGGGGCACATGTAGCTGGAGCCAAGAAAGTCCAAGGACCACAGGGTTTGTCGATCATTTCAAGATCAGGAGGGAGATGTTCCTCATCATTGAGGGTCCCAACAGTGAGGCAAAAGGGCAAAAGTACGATGAGTGACCTGATCAGGGAGAGGTTCTTCTTGAATTGAGGCAATGCATAGTGAGACGACCTTCTCTAAAATGAAATTTTCACTCACCCCCCCCGTGTCCATGAGGGCAGTTGGTGGCAAATGAACATGACTTCCTAAGGAGGGAGATAGGGTAGCAACAGTTGAGGGCCCAGAAACTGTAGCGCCCAAGCTCGGGACCCCCGCCGGCCTCAGGCTTTGGAGTTTCCCAGATGCAGAGGACAAGTCTGGAGGAGATGTCCGGAATCCCTGCAATACAAGCATAGACCTGTTCTTCTTCGTCGGAGATGTTCTTCTAGAGTCAGGCGGACACGGTTGATTTGCATCGGTTTCCTCAGGCAGTTGTGGGGCCGCTAGTAGGCCTTCAAATGGGGACTCATCGGACGGGATGGCTGTGGAGTAGAAGGTCAGAGAGTTCTTTCTCCTGATGCCATTGCCTAAAACAGTAGTCGATTCTACTGACCAAGGAAAATCAGTTCCGTCCAGAGATACAGGGATCTCACGGGTGGCTAGCTCATCTTTAAGGGCTCAACTTTAAGGGCAGGAGACAGTACCTTGAGGTAGAGTGGCCCACAGGCAGTCTTCTTGCCAACCTAACTCAGAGTTCTGAACTCCATTGTGTATTCAGCGAGCAAGTGTGAACCTTCATGGAGGTGGAGTAGGTGGTGGCCAGCGACCGCCTGTCGACCTGGGTCCTCGAAGGTGCATCAGAAGACAGAGATGAACTGAGGGAGCTGGTGAAGAATTGCATCAGAAGGGCTCCCAGAGCGGGGAAGCCCATGCCAGGGCCTTCCCCTCAAGGCGTGACAGGATGAAGGTGATCTTAGTTGCCTTGTTGGAAAAAGCGAGGGTTACAGTGAGAACTGCATATAACATTGATTTATGAAGCCTCGACAGCTCTCCATTAAAATGGGGTGGAGCTGGGAGGGCCAGTTATGCCCGTGAGGGCTGGGCATGAGCCCCTGGGTTGGCCATGGCAGATTCCTCCATTTGAGAATGCATCCTTTCCACAGAGGAGACCAACGTTTCCAGGACCCATTGTTGCTTTCAGACATGAGTAGCCAGACCAGGGATGGCCTACAAGGCAGAAGACTCCACCGAGTCCATAGCCTTGGCAAACCTGTTGCACTGGAGGTGGACCCTTGGCCTGATGCAGGATTGGTATGGCCCTCTGGTCGGACCCAGAGAGCGCCTGCCACCAGGAGGTGGAGCACACAAGGAGAACGAGGCTAGCTGGAGCTTTGCCAATAACAGTCCGGGGTTTCTGCAGGTTGAGCCCTTGGGTACCTGGACCGTCTGGACTTAGGTGGGCCTCGGATGGTCTCCTGAAGAGGTAGCAGAGGGGTGTGTCCACCACGAGTAAGGGTGCACGGTTGATGCAGAGAGGATGAACTACACCTGAACTGGAAGCTCCAGAACCTCAGGGAGGTAACAGTTCAGGAAGGTTCTCTGGGGCGAGACAGGCAGCAGCACCTGTGGATCTAGTCAGATGGAAGCCGCAGGTAGATTCCAAGCAGGTTGGTCTAGTAGTCACAGTAGGCTGCATCTAATCCCCTTGACTCTGATGACCAAATATATCCTGATCGTTAACCTCTTATCCTCAGCCCTCCCTATAATCTGGTACACCCAATTCCCCGATGACCAAAATATGTCCTGAACTTACCCAGTTACTGTCAACCTTCCCTATATCTGGTTACATTTGCTCTGAATGTGTCTATCTTTATAGTATTCCCCTAGTTTTAGATTGTTTTCCCAGTTTATCTCTGAAGTGTATGCCTACCTTTGTAGCTACAGTCTATTGTCCATGTTTAACCTCAATGTGTATGCCTACCTCTATAACTCATCGCCTATGAGTGTCAAACCTGTACACCATTGTGAACTAGTGATTCTCACATGGAATGACGGTATATAAAACACTCAAATAAAATAAATAAGAGAGTGTCCAAGTGAAGTGCAAGGGTCAGAGCCAGAGTATCAGTCCAGGAGTGGTCAGCCAAAGCAGGAGTCAATACCTAGATCAGTCTAAGCATAGTCAAGGCAAGTGAGGGTCAGTTCCAGGTGGCAGATGAATAATGGTCAGGCAGGCGGAGGTCAGTTCCAGGCAGCAGAGAAGAGAATGGTCAGGCAGGCAGAGGTCAGTCCCAGAGATCAGTCCGGAGAGGTACTACTTGAGTAAGGAAGCAGGAACACATGGAGACTCAGGAACAAGGAGACGCTGGAACACGGAGATGCTGGAACACAGGATAAGGCAAAACTACTAAACACCACGGTGTCAACCCGATTGCCAAGGCGAGGACCTGGGAACAGGGCCTCGCTATTTATAGGGCAGCTAGGTGATGTCATCAATCAGTGCCCATCATGGTTTTCCCCGCACTTGGCCCTTAGAGTACTGGCATGTCAGCCGCACGCACGTGCCTAGGGGCGGGGCTGAGGCAGCCGAAGACACGGAGCCCCGATGGGAGCTCCACTGCAAGACTGTGGTGCGGAGGATCCCAGGGATGGCGGGAACTGGCAGCAATGGTGAGATCAGAGCTGGTTGAGGATAGTACAAGGTGAGCAGGCCCGGTCGCGGCACCCAAGTGCCGGGACACGCAACACATTTTGCAACAGTTTGCATTGGATGGAGAGTTCATTGTGGGAGACCTAAAATGAGAGCATTGCAGTAATCTATTTTTGCAAACAATAAAGACTGCAGGACAGATCGAAGCCTTGTTCATGTAAAAAACAGTTTAATTTTTTTTTTTTTAATTGTAATTTATAAAAACCATCTTTCGTAATGTTTGCCATTGATCTCTTCATGTTGAGCTCACTGTCTAAAAATAGTAAATATCCCAAGGTTGCTCAAATTCCAAGGTCAGACTAAAATCTCGATTCCGTCTTCTAGAGAGACATACTTCATCTCTCTCTAACTTATTACAGATGAATAAAATTTTGGTTTTATCTTCATTTAATTTCAAGTTCATGTATTGTAAAAGCTGGCATATAGATGATAATAGATTCACAACAAATTGAGTGCACGATCAACAGAATTATTAATAGGAATTAAAAATTAATAAACTGTAAATGCTCTCAGCCTCACTGCCAACTCTATAAATCAAAGAGCAAACCTGAATTTCCTGTGATTCTGCATTCAGTTTTGTGGCAGCCATGAAGCATGTAAAACATGTTTCCAGTCAAGCCAATCTGCTGGCCTATTGAAGTGAAAGCTCTCTAGAGTAAAGGTTCCAAACCTGTCCTGGCAGACCCCCAGCCAGTCAGGTTTCAAGATATTCACAATGAATATGCATGAGATAAATCTGCATGCACTGCCTCCAAATCTACCTCTGCTCTAGAGGGATGGATTTCAGCATCTTCACCAGTTCAGACTTGGTTTACTTCCTGGACATGTGCCATTCACTCACAGAAGAGACTGGAGGGACTTTAGTGTCAAATACCAGTACTCACAACAACCTGACTCTGCAAGCTCTGCCCAATAATCCCCCTCTATACCTCCTTGTTCATTCCCTATAGCACCACCTAATGACGACTTTCTGTATTGCACAGCATACACTTGTTAACTCTATCATGACAGCCCTCTACCTACTTGGAACCTCATATTTTGACATTTTGTCCTAAAACATTCTTTTCTCTGAAAAAAGTTTGCTTCTTATGTATTACTTATATATTACAGGTATCAGAATGTCTCTATCACATCCCCCCCCCCTTTCTCTTCTTTACTTATATGAGATTTAAAGACCTAAATAGATATACATAAAAGAGAGAAGAAGCCTCCAGGTTTTATTTTGTTGGGTTTCCTGAGGTCCATATTTATTTAGTTGGTTTGTTGGGGCTACGTTTGGCACTTAGCTGAATAAACTGTGGGATCTTAAATCCCTCTGTGCCAACTTTCCACTGACATTTCAGCAGGAGAAAATTTAGCTAGATAAATTGGCATTCCAGGGGTGTGGATAACTTATCTGTGTAACTTAGCTGGATACTGCCGATATCCAGCATGATCTGAATGCATTAACTGGGTAAGCCTGGTTGTGCTAGGGAACAGCCCTAAAATGATCTGCATCTCCTTATCCGGAGAACATGAACTTTATCCGGGTATATTCAGCGGAACGCAAACCCAGCTGCGTCCTGCTGCATAAATAAGTAGAGTTAATCGTATAACTTTATCTGGATATCCCTGAGCTGCTGACTGATGCACCTCTCTGTGACTGAAGCATCGAGGAATCCCGAGGCTCTCCCGTAAGAGACAAAGGCCATTTGTCATGTGATACAGGCCTGTACGTGAAAACATTTTGTGCTGGATAGTCATGCTGGGCGACGCTTCAGGAATGCTTAATATGCAGTAGGTCAGGGTTCAGCTGCTAGCGACAGACTGTGGCTGCAGATTACTCCGAGCTAAAGACAAGTGTGAATGCCACACGCTCGCATTCATACCTCACCATATTGTAATGCCTGTGCTTAGAAGATTTGAATGCTCATATGCACATAAAAGTTGTTTCAGTTTGTAAATATTGTTTTTTACGTTATTAAGTTAAAGGAACAAATCATATGCTTCTAGGCTTCCTTGATAGCAACTAGTTTTCTTCATTTGTATGTGTCTAAGTCCATTTATTTGATAACATCCCTCCTCTAGTAGCTTCCTTTCCATCCACATTTCTCTTCTTCCTAGCTTGAATTCTTGGCTTTAAAATGTGGAGGGGGTGAGCTGGAGAGGGAGGTTGGAGGTGCAGGAATGGGGTTCTGAGTTTCAATAAATGATTTTTCTAGTATATGTATGGCTACAAATTCAGAATACTATGATTTCTAGGTAAATGTAGAAATGTACAAGTGTTGATGAGGAAGCTTCCTGTTATAATACAAGTCACCCTGGAGGGGAGCTGTTGTTCTTCCAAAGGAAATCAGAAACAAAGCCCACCAGCACTTCTAGAAAGCAGCAGAGTTGGGGAGGGGACTGAACTGGCAGGGGGGGGGGGGGGGCCTCTGGGACTAGGTAGGCAGTGTTCTGTTTAAAGCTATCAAATGCTTTCCCAAAACACTTCAGTTACTTACAGTACAATGGGTGCAGAGAGGTGCGGGGGGGGGGGGGGGGGGGGGGGGGGGGGGGGGGGGTTGGGAGGAGAAAAATGCTAAAAGCCCAAGAGAGCGATAAGGAGGGAGAAACAGACAGCAAGGAGAGACAGCAGAGAGTGTGGAGGAAAGTGCTAGGAAGGAAAAAAAAAAACACAGACATCAGAAATAGGAGAAAAAGAGAGAGGCGCACAGAGAAACAAGGGAACAGATGGAAGGGGGAGTGTCAGTGGGGGTGGAGTGGGGGAAGGGAAATATTGCTGGCATTTGGATTGCACGTACAGATTACTGTGCTGGCAGATTTAACTGCCCTCACTCCATGAAAAATCCAGTAATAGCAGAAGCAAATCAGAGCGAAGCACCTGATGCAATTTTGGGGTAGGGAGGGGAGGGAGAGTTTCTAAATAATATAGCTAAAACGTGCCTGAGAAACATGCGTTATATAACCTCCAGCTAACCACTACTACTGTGCCACCATTGATCGGTTTCACACTGGGCAGACTAGATGGACAATTTGACCTATTTCTGCCATCAGTACTATCCTACATGTTCGTTTCATTTCAAATCACCTTTCTCCATAAAAGAGGATCCAGGACAATAAAGAATCATCTACAATAAATATCAAAATACAATAAAATGAAACAGTACAAATATATTGCATACAATAAATACCCCTGTTTCCACCCCATCCCTCACAAGAGGTAGGGACCAAGAAATAATCCACTCCAATCAAAATATCAATTTCTCCAAAAGAAACCCCCCCCCCCTGCCTTGTTCAGTTTCTCCCAAGGGGTTTGCCCCTTCCTGAGTGATCTGCCACCTCTTCATTTCCATCACTGGCTCTGACATCATTGGGGATGGGTGGGGGGAGGGGGAGGATGAGGCTAACGCATCCCGGTCCAGGCAGCAATAGAGGGAGGAGAGGGCTGCAAGCAGATAACCGGCCCCTCCCGGATGTCCACTGCCTTGGTGTCACTTGCAGGGCCAGGAACAGCTGTCTCTTCAACCCCGCCACCAGCTCTGACATCACCAGGGATTCAGACAAATTCATCTGGGTCTGGGCAGCAATGGACAGAGGAGAGGTCATATGCAGGTAACCAGCCCTTTCATGATGTACTATCCCCACTGCACACAGCAGTGAATTTGAGACTGCCCCCTTCCTCAGAAAACCTTCCCGGTTTTCTTATGATCACGTTCAAATAAGATTCTGAATTTAAGGGGGGAGAGAGGCTGACTGTGTAATAAATTGGAAAAACATGTTAGATTATTTACAAACAGCGATGGACACAGCTGATCTCAAATTACTTACGTAGATGCATAGAAATATGACAGCAAAAAAAAAAAAAAAAAAAAGCCCATACAGTTTATCTCATCTGCCCAGCCACATTGCTCAGTTGTACAATCCCTGCCACTCCCTCAGAGATTCCCTGTGCCATGTTTTTACGAATTCAGATACTGTCCTTGTCTCCATCACTTCTACTGGGAGGCTGTTCCAAGCATCCACCACCCTTTCTGTAAAGAAATACTTCCTTAGATTACTCCATTTCACCCTCATCTCATGCCCCCTCATTCCACTTTCCCATAGTACAGTGGTTCCCAACCTGTGGTCCATGTACACTTGAAGGTCTGTGAGACAGGACCATAGGAAGGGATGGGTGAGATGAGCAGTTACTTAGGATGCTTGGCTGGGGTAGCTCCAATGCAGCATGGCAGGGGGTGGGGTGACAGTGTACCCTGGTGCTGCTGCTGCATGTGTAGGCTCTTGTGCAGCTGCCAGTGTGAGGTTGCATTATCATCAGAGTGGGACCCTGACTGGCTGTTATCATCAGAAGGCTCCCCCTCCGCACAGCTGGTTGTAACTTTGGAGAATGGGCCCCTTCACTCTTGACTGTCTAGGGGGCCAGTTTGCCTGGCGATGCATCCGTGTAAGCCCATCACAGGGATTCCTCAGGACAGATTTAAAAAAAATGTGGGCTGGGAGATCAGGAATAGCATTGACAGTATCAGGGGCAGCCAACTTAGGCAGGAAGCAGGAGCGGCAGTAATGGTGAGATGAGAGGTAACCTGCAGCCATGGTGTCAGGACCAGCACCATCCCATAAAGAAGCAGGGGATGCTGCTGAGATCAGCAGCACAGCTTTACAGTGAGGGGAGAAAGGGTGGTGTAAACAGGCTAGAGTGAGAGAGATTGGAAGGGGCAGATTGGGAGGTGAGGGAGGTGAGGGAGGAAGGCAGATTGATTGAAGAGGACAGGCTATAGAAAAAGGAAAGGGAGAGTGAAACTGGAGAGAACAGACGGGGAGGCAAGGGGAGAAAGAGTGAGACTGGAGGGGGAGGGAAGGAGAGAGACCGGAGGAGACAGGATGGGAGCAAGGAAAGAGAGAGAGAGAGACAGATTAGAGAGAAAACAGGTTAGTGGGAGGGGAAGAGAGAGAGAGAGACAGATTGGAGAGGACAGGCTTGATGGAGATAGAAAGAGAGCCCTGAATAGACAGGCTGGCAGAAGTGAGGTGAGAGAGAGATTAGAAAGGATAAGCTGAAGAGGGGGAAATAGGAGATAGACTGGAGGGAACAGACTGGGAAAGATCAGGAGGGTTGAGGGTATGGGCTGAGGAAGGGGTGTAAGAGAGTCTGGAAAGGCTGGGTAGGAGGGAGATAGCCTGGAAAAGACAGGCAGAGGGAGGGGAGGAGGAAAGAGAGATTGGAGAGGACAGGTTGGAGGGTCACATGGAGTATTGGGGAAAGAGAGATAGGATAAAAGGGTGAGTGACTGAAGGGTACAGGCTGGGGGGGGGGGAGGAGGAGAGATTGGAGGGAGGCGCTGGATATGATTGGAGTAGGGGGAAGAGAAAAGTGAATAGGCTGGGAAAGGAATTGGATGGGATAGACGGGGAGTTAGAGATTGGAAGGGATGGGCTGGGAGGAAAGAGAGAAACTGGACGTGACAGGCTGCAGAGGTGCAGAGAGAGGGGACTGGTAGGGATAGGCTATAATGGTGGGGGGGAGAGAGACTGGTGTACAGACTGCAGACCTTTGAAGGGTGACAAGTGTTCTGCATAACTGAAAAGATGGAGAAGCCCTGCTGTAATACACAGAGCAATGCTGCAGAATAGAAACCCGATCTTCAGTACATGCGCTGTGCATCCTGTCCTGATGTAACTGAAGTGTTACAGTGTAACACACAGAAGAGAGCTTCCCATGAACCGAAAGTGCAGGGTGCTACATTGTAACATACAGTATGGGGAGTTAATAGGCACTGCAGCGTGTTACAAGTTAGCCCAGAATGTTACCTTTCAGTGGTCTGTAATACAGTGTCTTTTCTCTTAAATGAATCCTTTTATAACAAATCTGGCATGCTACTAAAGGAAATGTCATGATCCTCACAATAATTGTTGTAGGAGTCAAATTCTGCTTCAGCCAAGCTCTCTGTTGGTTCTCAGCCCGTGTGCCTTAAAAGGATCACTTATTTACACAAAGGAACATGATAGAGCTGCCCCTCTTTATGACAGATGGGAGTTTGTGAAAACTTACTGTATATATTTTATATAAGAGGCTATCTTACAATAGAATCTGATTATATCACAGATATTGCATTTACTAAGTCTCTTTTGCACCAACTTCTTAGACCAATGCATCAAATAGAACTAATGGATAAAAAATAGGGTTGAAAAAAAAAAAGATTTGAGTGAAACGCATTTAACCTTGGCTTGCTGGGAAAATGACCCACTAAGAAACTGCAGATGCCAATACTGTGCAAAATTTACTCTTGTGGACAAAATGTCAAAGACTCCAACCAAGGCTTGACTCTGGTGATAGAGAGCTGTATATAGAGAAGTCTGGAATGATTATTTTCTGTATCCAACACCTGGTGAAAAAAAAATAATCTCCTAAGTATTCTGAAAATACTGTTATAGAAGTTATTGGGCAGAAGGGAAAAGCTTGAATGGTTTCTGTTCTGATCTACAGATATGATCTTTAGAAGTGTGGCTGATGTCAGGTCACATTCAGGGAGAAAGAGAGCAAAAACGTGCTGAGGATAAAGAAGTGCCTCACTAGATAACAAACATGTTTTATTGGTGCCAGTGGCACTGCAATCTTTTTTTTTTTTTTTAAATTGTGTAAGATTTTGCAAACCTGTTTTATACAAAGCAATTTGGGGGTAACCAAGAGTGTGAAATTAGCTTTTTTTTTTTTTATTGCAGCTGGTGTCACGTGTCTGAGTAGGGATAATAAACATGAAAAGGGATGTGACCAAAAAGCTTCTTGGAAAGCTGAATGCCAGTAAGAGGGCAAAGGCAAAAAAATGCATTTAAAAGGAGACAATTGTTTCCTGGGTTCATTAATGACCATGGGTGGCAGAGCCCAAATGTCAGAAGCAAGAGAGGAGGATTCCAGAAGGTTTATGATACCCTAAGGGAAGAGTAGGATTGCAAACCCTCACTGTGAGCTCATTTAGAAAATACCGTGAAGCAGCGCCCCCCCCTCCCATGAGCAGTATTTCCAAATGTCCTCCAATAATAAAAAAAAAATGTGTTATTTAATGAGATACCAAGGACGTAGTGGGATGCAGAAGAACCACCCTGCTGAGCTCCCCGGGTACCATAACCTTCCGATGCATAAACGTTCCAGACTCTCTCTTTTCAACTGTTAGTGCTTTCATGAAGGCAGATTGCAGGAGTGTTAACACCCCAACTGTAACCGAATAATAAGCTCTCTCTATAATATTAAATGTACTTGGTTTCTGTAGTGGTCACTCTGAAAAAAAAAAATCATTTTCATTTATTTCATGTTCAGTTAACGTTGTTAAGGGACATTGTTTTGGTGGGAAACCATGAGTATACCTTGAAGGAAATGAAATTAAGCGTTTAATCTCCTGAAAAGGCGGCAGAGGTAAGGGTTTTGGGGGGGGGGGGGGGGGTGTCATTAAACAGAGTGAAACAAAAGTCTTTGCCCTGCCCGTCCTTACTGGGTGGCAGTGCACACACACTCTCCACCGCTGAGAAACAGGACAAACCAGGGGCAGGGGAGGTCGGAGGCCCTTACATTAACAACAATAAGAATAACAATAGCACAGTTTTTCATGCAGTCCAGGTATGTAGAGCATGCTGTCAGGGCCTGGAAGTATTTGTATGCATACTTTTGAGATACTAAATTTATATTCAGTGGCACCCACAAAAATTGATGAGTCGGCACAAATTTGAAACTAGTAAACAGTGCATTCACTCTGCAGTGCCACACTCTCTCTCTTCTCATCTTCACCCCCCCCCCCCCCCCATGTCTCTCCCCATGACTCCTGCTGATCAGACAAATCGCTCCTATCTGTGCACTTCTCCTCCATTGCTAGCTCCAGACCCTGTATTTTCTGTTAGGGATGTGCAGTGGGAGAAATGTTTTGGTTCAGTTTTTTTTTTTTCTTTCAGTGGTGGTGATGTTGATTGGGGGAGGGGGGTGTTATTTGGGTTTCTGTTCATTTAATGTTTGTTTCAGTTTGGTTCATTTGCTGAACCAAAATAAACATTACATTAAAAACAAAATGAAAATGGAGTCTCTCCAGGCTACCCTGCTGCTGCCTCAGGTCCTGGGGCATCCCCGGGCCCCTCTGCTCCCCTACTTCTTGACAATAACCTAGGGCTGGGGCTGGGGCTGGTGCCTCCAGTAATCTAAAATCTGACATTCCTCCCTATCCAAGACCACCCCGTCTCCTCTGGAACCATGGCTAGTGCAAGGGTATTAGATATAATAGGAGAACTTTAAAAACCCACACACGCACAATTAAAAATTATGCATTTATAATAACAGATTTTACATTAAAAAAACATTTGGAGTATAGTCTTCTGAGGTAAAAATATCACTTACAACAATCTATATATAATATTTACATGCACTGCTGTGGTGCCAACCAGAAAACTGTGCAAAAATACCCATATGGCATTAGGCCCCTATGGTATTAGGCCTATAGTAATGAGTTTTGGATGTGAACTTGACTCTCAGAGAGCCTTGAGTAAACCTCCCATATCAAATCAGCACAAACTGCCAGCACTCAAACAATAACAATCTTACCTATGAAAAAGTAATGCTGCAAATATTACACCAGGTCCTAAAATACCAAATACACCTCCTATTAGGAAAACAGTACAAGCCAGGCTGCTATACGTCCCAACACAGAAGCTACATGCTAGCAGAATTCCTCACCTCGGTCACACATGCAGAACACAGACAGTCCATTACTACATAAAAAGTCCATCACAGAATAAAAAGAGACCATAAAAATAAATAAAGATTTGCAGGCAAAAACTGAATTGGAAACAGCAACAAGGCACACTCTGTATACAGTGCAACAGAAACATCACCATTTGTCATAAAACAATAAAATCAAGAAATGTAAAACATCATAACAGTAAAACCATATTAATAATGAAAATAAATATTTCAAGACATCTGAAGAATAAACATCCACTAATTAAAAATTCATATAAATTGTTTCTTAAATTTCCCAAACACCAGTAAAATATTTCAAAAGAGCAGACATCAAATAACACCCAATAATTAAAACTGATATGGATAAAAATAATATATCCCGCTCTTCATACTTGGGAACTTTTGGTTTCCAGTCACCCTGAGATTGTTGTGGATTTGTGGGGGAGGGACGGCACACAAACTTTCTCCTCTCTCATATATGCACACACACTTTCTTTCTCTCATACTTATGCTCACACACTCATGCTTTGATTTGCTTTCCTCTCTCCCATGTGCACGCACACACATACACACACACATGCACACACATATACACATGCTCCCTCTCACACAGACATTCATACACACAGACACACAGATGCTCTTTCTCGCTCACACATTCCCACACATTCATACTACCTCTGTCACATTTTCCTTCTGTCTCACACACTCATATATGCACTCCCTCTCAAACACACACACACACATATGCTCTCTCACACACAGGGGCTTCACCTTCTTTTCTTCCACTTACTCCCCCGGCAGCCTTGGGCCCACCTCTTCACTTTGGCCTCTATCGGATCGGGATTAGGTGGCCTCACTCCACTTTGGCTGCTGGTGAGATGGGATCCACTGGTGGCCCACAGCCTGTTCTCTGATTAGGCTACCAGTCGATGGGATGGGGGTCAAGCAGATGACCCACTGCCTCACTACCTCAGCTCTTCCTCCCCTTTCCCCTTACTATCTGGCTCTTTCTCCCACTTTTCATCCCCTTCCCTCCCTCCCTCCCTCCCTCCCTCTAGATATTCCTCCCTTCTCACACTACCTCAGTTCTTCCCCCATCCCTCTCCCTCTGGAGATTCTTCTCCCCACTTAGTGAGTCACTATCTCAGGTTTTTTTCCCCCTTCATCCCTTCTCCCTTCCTCTGTAGGCTCTGTCCTCCCCTCTTTTCACCCCTTCCTATGATTTCCCCACTTTCTTCCTGCCCGCGCCCTATATCTTGCAATATTGCCATGATATACAGTGTATATATATCACACAATATATACTGTTTAATGCATGTTAGAGCATTACTGTAGCTTAATACATCTCCTTGTTAGACTGTGAGCCCCCTGAGGATAGGGAAATGTCTATAGTACCTGAATGTTATCTGATTTGAAGTGCTGAAAAGTGGAATATAAATATGTGAAAATGAAAGATGAGCCAAATATAGTTCATTTTCCTTTCATTTCGTTTTCCAAAGGAGACACAAGCCCTCACCTTGGCAAAAAAAAAAACCCAAAACAAAACAAAAAAAAGACAGCCTGCACTGCACTGTAAGAAATGAAATAATCAAAGGCATCCTGGACCTATCTTTACCACTCCATTCCCACACCCTGGACCCATCTTACCCATCCACGGGTATTTAAAAATCCAAATGGGGCAAGAGAGATCCTTTGCCATCCTATCCCACTTAATGCTCTTTCAAAATGGGCCGTAAGGACCCAGTGGGACAGGAGCAATAGGGGAAACTCTGTGCACCCCCACGGATGCATTAAGATGTAGTCGAGGGACGGGAGAAAGGGTGGGAGGAAGCCCCAGGTGGAGGCTTTAATTTTCTAATGTTTTACCGTGCCGGTGCGGTTTTCTCATTTTGGGAGAGCATGTCCTCAGCTCCTTCTTTTCATTTTGTTTTTCTTTTCATCCCTGTGTTAATTTCATTTCAAATAAATGAAATGAAAATATATAAACAATAAACAAAATGAAACTCTCTCTCTCTCTCTCTCTCTATATATATATATATAATTAATTTTTTTTAATGTTGTGCATTTAGGCTGCAAAATCTCAAGGGAGAGGTATATAGTATTGGAGGAGAAATTCTTCTAAGCACAAAAGAGGAGCAGGATCTGGGGGTGATCGTATCTTAAAATGGCCAAACAGGGAGGATACAGCGAGAGCAAAAGCCAGAGATGCTTGGCTGCTTCGGGGGAGGAATGGTCGGCCCTGGTGAGACCTCGCTTGGAATATTGCGTACAGTTCTGGAGACCGCACCTTCAAAAGGATATAGACAGGATGGAGTCAGTCCAGACGGCGGCTACTTCGTTCTAAAGCATATGAGGACAGACTTAAGGATCAAAACATGTATCCCCTAGGGGCAGGGGCAGTGCAAGGGGATTAGGTGCCCTAGCCAAATCTTCTGCCCTGCGCCTCCACACAGAGCCCCGGTCTCAGCCTTGACTTCTACCTCATTCTCGATCGTGCCTGCCGGGGGTGTGGTTTTCTGGGCCGCAAGCAGGTAGGGCGCTGCTCGCGGCCCACCAAATCTCCACTCCTCTTTGCCGCCACTTGCGGCCCCATATGACTCGCACCCAGTGGAGTACCAAGGGTCTCTGGCACTCAGGTGCCAATGCGTTTGTGTGCTTCTCCAGCATCCGCCCCTTAATCCTTCTTGTACTAATGCTTAAGATGCTTAAGGCCACAGAAAATCAGTGGCGTCTCTAGACAGAAGCACCCTGCTTTAAAATTAGCTATAAAAAAAGTCTTAATAAGAAAGTCCAAAGGGTGTTCTGTGTAATTTAAAAAAGCTGGCCAGCTTCACACCTCTAGTAAAACTACTATTAAAATTATTTGATAGCTTCATTCAACTAATTCTATATGGCTATGAGAGTGAAGTCTGGAATTTATAGGAAGGGAGAGAATGTCAACATAAACCCTGCAGCTCCAGTTCTGTAACTCTGTGCATCCACTGAAATTCCCCCAAACAATGGAGCTTGGATGTTTCCCTTACAGCTCATCATACTAAAAGATATTTTCAAATTCTGGTGTCACCTCACAGTGGGCCGGATTTTAAATGCCCTGCGTGCCGGCGCGCCTATGTTGCATAGGTCACCGGCGCGCGCACAGCCCCGGGACGCGCAAAAGGGGTGGGGAAGGGCGTGTCCGGGTCGTGTCTGGGGGTCAGGGGCGGTTCGGGGTGGGGCCATGGGCGTGGTGCCAGCCCGGGGGGCGTGGTCGAGGCCTCTGGACCAGCCCCCGGGTGGGTGATGATGTGCCAGCAGGGGTTTAGATAGGGCTGGGGGGGGGGGTGGGTTAGGTAGGGGAAGGGAGGGGAAGGTGCGGGGGGGGGTGGGGGGTGGAAAGAAAGTTCCCTCCGAGGCCGCTCCGATTGCAGCCTGGGAGGGAACGGGCAGCGCACAGAGGGCTCGGCACGCGCAAGTTGCACAAATGTGCACCCCCTTGCGCGCCGACCCCGGATTTTATAAGATACGCGTGTCTACGCGTGGCTACGCGTGTCCACGTCCCTAGCGCCTCCTTAGCAGAAGCAGCAGCTGTCAGCGGGTGGGTCAGCCAACGCTTAATTTTACCAGCGTCGGTTGTCAAACCCGCTGACAGCCATAGGTTCAGAAAACGGACGCCAGCAAAATTGAGCGTCCATTTTCCAACCCGCGGGCTGGCGGACAGCTTTTTTTTTTTTTTTAAGTTTTTTTTTAATTTTTTTTTTTTGGGAACCTCTTTCTTAATATCTCCAGTTTCTTCTGCTTTTCTGTAACCTTTTCTGTAACCTTTCCCGGTGTTGTCCCTGATTAATGCCTGCCTTTGGGCAGGCGATAATTTCTGAGAGTAAAATGTGCGGCTTGGCCGCACATTTTACTTTCAGTATCCTGGAGGTATAACTATTTGGCTCATCAACATGCATTTGCATGAGATGAGCGCTATTAGTTTCTGGGTGGTTGGCCGCGCGTTTTCCACGCGCTATTATCCCTTACAGTATAAGGGGTAATAATAGCATGTGTAAAATGAGCAGTCAAATGGGGCTAAACGGTGCACTCGGCCGAGCGCACCATTCTGTATCGGCCTGATTCTGAACTAACACGAAACCCTGCAAAAAAGACACTCAAAATCTATAAGCAAACCTATCGTAATGTAACAGTAATAACACCAAGGACTCAAACAACAATAACCCTACCTGTGAAAAAGCACAGGTAAATATTTCACTGGGTCCCAGAATACCAATACACTACATACTGAGGAAACAAAACTAATCCGATTTCTATATTTATTTATTTATTTATTTATTTATTTACTTACTTAAAATCTTTTCTATACCATCGTTATGGTGGGTACCGTCACAACGGTTTACAGTAAGGCACATAAAGCAATTCAATTAAAATCTTTCAGTTTACATAGGTGCCATAAGGTTCGGTAACATAGTTTTTAATAAATGTAAATTGATAAATGTGAAAAACATGTCCAGGTCAATTCTATGGCAGTTTTGAGTACAAGACTCATTTTATAATTGTAACTTATCCTTTAGTGATGCGTTCTCTATTAAAATAAAAAACAAAAAAAACCTACACACTTGGTGATTACTGTTGTGTGTATGGGTGTTCCTTGCGCTTCCCTGGTTTCTATTCTCTCTTCTCTTTTTGAAAAGCTTGTTTAAACAGTCAGGTTTTTAGATTTTTCCTAAATGTTTTGTTTTCTCTTTGTAACCTTAACTCCAGGGGCATGGAGTTCCATAGTATGGGTCCCGTTAGGGTAATGCTCTCTCTCTTACCTGGGTTAGTCATGCTGTTTTGACTGATGGAATAGTTAGGAGTGCTTTGTTGGCTGATCTTAAGTTTCTGTTGGGGATGTGTACACGAAGGGCCGTGTTTAGCCATAGATCCTGACACAGACACTACACGCTAGCAGAATCTCTCATCATGGTCACACTCACAGAGCAGAGACAGATCCTCACTAAATAGAGAATAAAGGATCACAAATTATACAAAAACTGAAATGGAAACCCCAAGAAGCCAGATTCTGTGTGTAACAATGGAAAAATAGAACCACCATTCCTCATAATACAAATAAAATCAAGAAACATAAAGCATCAATTATAATAGTAAAACCATACTAATAAAAGAATATTTTAAAACTACAAATAGAATAATTTCTTTTAATAAAAATCATATACATTTTTTAAACATTTCCCAGCACCAATAAAATATTTCAAAACAGCACACATATCAAATAACATCCAATCATTAAAACTAATAAGGATTTTAAAAAGCCCCTGCTGACCATACCTGGGAACTTGATTTCTAGTTCCCTGAGATTGTCAAGGATTAGGAGGTTAGGGGAGTGCATAAACTTTATCCTCTCTCTCACACATACTCACATGTTCATTCTCTCTCACACATACACTGTCACATACACATACATGCTATTATATTCACCATAACCTCTCTCTCTCTCACAGACACAGACACTGACACACTTTCAAGCTCTAAGACCCTCTCCCCCCCCCCCCCCCCCCCCCCCCCACACACCATCTACACAAGCTCTTACTCCCCTGGATTCTCTCATATACCCACATGCTCTCACACTCACTGGCTCCCTCACATACACACAAACACACCCACCCAGGCATGCACACATTCATTCTCACACATACACAGAAATCTTCAGGCAGGCAGCAATTCATTTTCACACACACACAGGCAGGCACCTATTCTCACATAGACAGACTCCAGGAAGACACCCATTGATTCTCATACACAACCTCACGCAGGCACCCATGCATTCACACACACACTCCCCCAGGCAGACTCCCACTCTTACACATGTACACACTGAAGGCAGACCCCCCTCTTTCTTTTGCCAGCAACCTCGGAGCCTCTCTCATTCCTCTGCTGCTACTGTCACTGCTGCCGCATGGCTATTGGGGAGGCACCGATCGCTGCTACTGGCACTGAAGCCCCTTATGCTGCCTCCTCTGTGCAGGCCCTGCAGTATTAAAAATTTGCAGGGCTTCCACTTCCTCCATGCTGATCTCGTACATAACGAGCTCGGCATAGAGAAAGTGCTACTCTTGCACATTCCCAAAGATAACATATGCCAATCACTAACAAGGTTTTTGGTTTTTTTTACCTTTGCTGTCTGATCTTAGTTTTCTAATTGGTTGGTCACAGGTTTTTCTTCCCACCTTCCCTCTCTTGCTTTTTTTTGCCAGTTCCTTTTACAGGGTCTTTTTTTTCTATTTCTTTTCTCTCCATCTGTCTTCTCTCACACACACTGTCAGGTTCTCATTCTCACATGCATTCTCCCTCACTCTCACACATACAGGCTCTATCTCATACATACACACATACACACTCTCTCTTGCACATGCTGTCTCACTCTTACATACACAGGCTCTCACTCTGATATACTGTCTTGCTCAAGCACAGGCTCTCATTTCACATGCTGTCTCTCTCACACACACAGAGGCTCTCACATGCTGTCTCTCCAAGCATTCAGGTCCTCATTCCCACACACAGGCTCTAAACTCACTCTCACAGATACACACACTCTACAGGCTCTCAGCCTCTCGGCCTCCTCTTCATGGGTCACTGCAGGATGGGCTCTGCGGCGGCCCTAATCTTCTCGGGCCACCTGCAAAGTGAAATCTGTGGTGGCACTGTACTGGGCCTCCTCCTCTTCTCGCTCCACCCATGATCTGAGATCCGCAGTGGCAATGCCACCAGGCTTCCTCCTCTTCTCGGGTCACCATGACGTGGGATTTGCAGCGGCCCACAAATGTTGCTCTTCTTCTGCATGTGGCCAATGCTCCTCCTTCTTCCTGCCCACGCGGCTCCGGCAACGTTTTTTTTCCAGGGCCGCGCAGGCAGGAAGGAGAAGGAGCACCTGCAGGTTTGGACGTGATCTTTTTCTTTGGGCCGTGGTAAGATGAGCTCCACCACAGCTCCGACGATCTTCCTTCTGCGCGCATCCAGCACATGGCATAGCAGTAGTTCCCCGCTGAGCTGCCGGTGGGATGAGGTCCACCGGCAGCCACAGGGGCCTGCAAGTTGGCTATCAGCACTCCTCCTATGGCCCTATGCCTGGGGGCATTGGCTCCCCCCACCCCCTGCCTCCCCTCGGTACACCACTGCTCGCGCCCCCTAATGGTCTATGCCCTAGGCCCAGGCCTAGTTCGCCTAGTGCTTCCACCGGCCCTGTCTAGGGGAAAGGTAAGAGAGGCATAATTATAGAGATGTTTAAATGCCTTTAAGGTTTTTATGCACAGGAAGTGGGCCCTCTTTCAAACGAAAGGAGGCACTAAAATGAGGGGGTCATGGGATGAGGGTAGACTCAGGAGTAATCTAAGAAAATATTTCTTTCCAGAGAAGGTAGTGGATGCATGGAACAGCCCCTCCATGGAGATGATGGAGACAAGAACAGTATCTGAATTCAAGAAATAATGGGGTAAATACTCGGGATCTCTGAGGGAGTGGTAGGGATTGTAAACCTGAATTAGTTGGTATGGATGGGCAGACTAAATAGGCTGTATGGTCTTTTTCTGCTATCATATTTCTCTGTTTCTAAACAGAAAAAAATGTAAGTCATACACCCCTGGTGAGAAGTTTAATCCCTACATCCATTCAATACTTGGCCTTCCTACTGATCATGGTTGCTTAGTGATGGCACGTTCACTGAAAATGAAACATAGGCCATAAAACAGCTTTTTGAATGGTGGCTTTTGGCCAAAACTGGCCTGAAATGAAATCAGTTTCTCCAGAATCTCGTCCTGTTTACAATTCTTGAACCCTACCAATTTTGTATCTCGAGTATTACAAATGCATGGTTTTATAAACATTGAAGGATTTATGAGCTCAATTAATGCATTAAGAGCTTTCTATTGAACTACGGTGATATTTGCTTTAGTTTCCTGCATTAATCACACAGTCTCTCTCTATCCCTTTGTCTCTCTATCTCTCTCTCTATTTATTAACTTTTCAAATAATTACATTTTGATTTAAGAAAAGATCAGTGTACTTTGTATATGTTAATGGATTAAACAGTAAAGAAAAAAAATAGAGCTAACACAAATTAATGAGAAAAATATTAGCAAAGCAAATTGTAAGAAAGACCATAATATAAAGGGAATCTATTATATAGAAATTTGGAACCTGAATGATAGTAAATATGAAAAAAGAAAAATATTGACTTTCAAGACGTTATGATAATTTTATTTCTTCCTCCTTTCACCCAACACCTCCAGCAGAGCCTGAATCATCTGGAGGCACTTCTGGCACCATAATCTATGTAGAAACCCTATTACCTAAAATATTCTGTAGCTGGCTAGGGCCCTGAATACCTTGATAAATAATAACACATAAATAGGGAAAATGTAATGTGAATGATGCCCTCAAAGAGATAACATCCTTTCACTTAGACAAAACTTCTTATGTCTCAACTGAACTGATCCACACACATCAAGAAACACTGATATCATACCCAAGAAGCTTAAATTATTAAATATGAAAAACATTTTCATTGTCCAGTTCTTGTCTGGTTCTAGGGTAAAGGTCACTATACGAGTACTCCTGGAAAGAGCTCCCAACTGGGAATCAATCTTCCAGGAGTCCAGTAAACTCCAGACTGTCCGGAGAAGTCTTTCATTCCACTATCCCTCGTTGCACTCTCTATTGGTATACAGAAGACCCTAGTGGTGGGAGGAATGGAATCCAGAATATCACCAGGTATAATCAAGGGAGAATTAAGGAAATTGGGGTTTCTTAAATGTAACCTTCTGCTATGAGTCTCCAAGATTTCAAGTTTGTGGATCGCAAGTTTGTCTTTGATCAAAGAAATGTATTAAGTTTTCGTCTTGGCCATTTGCTGTCCAAAGTCCTCCTCCTGTAGCTTCTTCTCATGGATGCACACACACATACCTGCATCCCAGCAGAATCCCTCAAGACACAGTTCATTTTCTATAACAGAGGTAGGAGAACTGCTTTGTGTGATCTGCTTGTAGACTGAAACTAATCCTGCCTCCAACAAACTGCTACTGATGCTTGGACATCTCTTGACCAACATAGCTCCTCTCTCTCTACTCCCTGGCACAGCAGAGATATCACTGGTAGGTGAGTACCTCAAAGATACCAAAAGACCAGAAATTTGAAATATCCAAAAGCATACATGTGTAACTATCCCCCAAGTTGGGTGCTTTATCCTTCACTTTGGGGTGGTACAGGGCCAGATTCAGTCTGGACAGAGAGTAAGAATAATCATCCGGTGCCCCCTGGTGGGTGTATCCATTATTTCAATATTCACACTGAAAGTAGAAGACCTCCAACAGGTGCTATCCATTGCTCCTTCCATATGACAGGGGCCGACCAATGGCACCGGTAGCCCCTGTCACATGGTAAGGGCAAAGGGCCACTGGCGCCATTTTGATTACTGGCAGACGATGGCCCAAGAGGGGGAGATTGCTCCTGGGACTCCTGCTGGACCACCAGGGACTTTTGGCAAGTCTTGGGGGGGTCAGAAGGGTGGGGGAGTTGTAGTGAATTACATTTGAAGGGTTGGGGTGGGTTTGGGATTGTTTGTTTTTTAAATGTACCCTTTCTCCCTCCCCCCCCCCCCAAAAAAAAATGATAGGAAAACCACACAAAATATTGTGGGTTTTCCTCTCGTTTTGTCAGCCCCCCAAAATGCAATGAAATAGGTAATATTGTCTTTATTCCCTATTTTGTTGCTAATGAATGCATATCCCTAATGTATACACACAGTTTTAGTGAACAGCTGCTATTTTTAAGAATTCTCGGTTAGCTTACATACAATATTTCCACTTACCTGTTATAAAGTGTTCCGGTATTGATTTCTTTCTCTGGAAGACACAAATGGTAAAGAAAAAATTTCCTCAAGAATCAAATTCTAACAGTTAAAATTGTATTAAGTGAGAACTTATCTGACTTCCTGAGTGCTGATTTGACTTGAAACCTGAAAGGAAACGTCAATTTAAAGTTAGAAATTGAATGAACCAAAAGGAAATTGTAAGAAAGCCAAGATAATATAAGAGTTAGAATTACATTAAAAACAATTGAAAATAAAAGGATGAGGGAAGAATTAAGACATTGGTTGACTAGGATTAATCTCATTTTATATCTTTAATATATTCAAAACTTTACAAAGTAAAATAAAAGCTTAAAAAAAATAATTGTTAAATCTACAGGTATTTCTCTGTAGATTAAATTTAGTTTAAGTTTTTGGTTTACATTAATTTTACTACACCAGCCTCTCTCCCCTTCCTCCAGGGAAACTTTTGTGATTGTCAATTGTTACATCATTGTTTCTGTGCCTCTCTGGGTTAGGTATTTAATTTAGTGATAATAATTAAGCAAGGGCATGGGCACTGTGAAAAGGAAAAATCCAACAATCCCTACTTTGCTCCAGAGAGAGGGTGGATTATACTGGGATAAATCCAAGTAGAATAAATAATCATATTGACTCCAATTACATCATGGCAATAGAACAGAAAAGGTTCGTATGGAAACAAAGACCAGTTATTCCTAATTAAAGCCATCATGGCTAGCTGGAACCTTAGTATAGTAGGGATTGGTTATAAGAAAGCAATTGATGGTGTCTTGCCCTCTTGGATCATAAAATGTCTTGAAATGCATTAAAAAATAAAATCAGGCATGATAGAATGCAAGTTCATAATGAAAATATGATAAATCATATTCCACCTCATCTAAAGATTGTCAATATGTCATTCCCTATGTTAGGATCCAGCAAGATTCCCTATCACCATGTTTCTTCTGTTTTGTACTAAATTCACTTACTGAGCTATGGATTCAGCCTTAATACCAAAGACATAAATGATACACAAATAAAAGTATACCTACTATTTATAGATGATTGAAACTGTACATCTTCTGTAATCATCATTTAACGGAACAACTTTAGGTAGTGAAATACTTCTCAGATGACAACAGAATGACATTTGGCCTTGACAAATGGGCCAAGGTGACCTTCATTGGAGGATAACTAACCAAAACAGAAAAAAATCTCCTAGACTGAAAATTGTAATATAAAAAAAATACTTTATCAGGAGAAGAGCAAAAAAATGACTTATGAGGTTAAAGGACCTAAATATGTACATCCTGAAGGAGAGGAGGTGCAGGGTGTTGTGCGCCCATAGGGGTCGGCCCGCGCACGGGCCTGCTCACCTCTCTGGCTCTCCTGCAGGTCCTGGGTCGGCCTCCCCAGCGGCAGCCGCAAGCTCTTCCAGGCCCCAGCGTCCCGCGGTGGTGGTCACAGGGCCTTCCACTGCGCACCAGGCCTCACGCCGGAGTTCGGCGTCTCCCATAGCGTTGGCCACTCCCCTGCATGCGCACGGACCACCCGGCCTCTTGTAGGACCGGGGGGGGGGGGGGGGTCCTAGCTCTGCGGCGCACCCTGATTGAAGGAACTACTTAAGGAAGTCCATGCCTGCACTTCCTTGCCTTGGCAATCGGGTCGGCATTGTATTGTGTGCTAGATTGTCACTGCGTTCCAAGTCTCATTCCAGTCTCATTCCAGGATTCTTCTTTTCCAGCCTTGTTCCTGCATTCTACTGTTCTAGCATCCTTCTGTTCCAGTGTTCGTCTGTCCATCTCCCCAGGTAGTACCCTCGGACTGTCTCTCTGGTACTGACCTCAGCCTGTTCCTTGACTTCTCTGCCTGCTGCCTGCCTTGTGACCTCGTCTGACCTCCAGAACCTGACCTCTGCATTGTTGATCACTCCTCGGACTGACCCTCGGATTCTGACCTCTGCCTGATTGACTACATCTCCTGATTCTGGCTCTGTCCCTTGCCTTGTCATCGCCTACATTGTTCTGGTCTTCCTTGTTCCATCAGACCTATGATCTCAAGTGTGACCGCGCTCTCTTCCTGTCCATGGGCATGCCTGTCTACTACCTCTCCAGGAGACCCTGCGAGGCCCACTTAAGTCCAAGCTTCCCGGGTCCCTATGGGCTCCACCGGGGGGACCGCAGGCTTCCAGTGGTGAAGCTCATCCTAGCCTCTGTTTTCTTCAGTGCTCCGCCCCCTGGGGGCAGGTGCTTCCTGGTCCCTACCAGGGAACCGTTCTCCACTGCTCCAGGACAAGGGTCCACCCCCGAGCGCAACACAGGGGAGATATGATACAGACCTTCAGATACCTGAAATATTTTAATGATGCGCAAACATCAAACCTTTTCTATTGGAAGGAAAACTGTAGAACTAGGGATCACAATATGGAACTACAGGGGGGACAATTCAGAACCAATGTCAGGAAATATTTCTTCAAGGAGTGGGTGATGAATGTCTGGAATGCACTTCCAGAGGAGGTGGTGAAGACAAAAATAGTGAAACAATTCAAAGGGGCATGGGATAAACACTGTGGATCTCTAAAGGCTAGAGGATGGAAATGAAGAAAAGCGTGCATGGGGGTAACTTGCTGGTATGGCTGTTACTACCCTTAACCAATAAGCCTACATACTGTTGCGGCAACTCCATTACTGCTCTCTGCTTTTATGGCTGAGGGAAAAGAGGAAAATGGGAATTAGATTTAGACAGCAACCAACAAAGACATTAGATTTTATGGTCTGGGAAAACAAATAAGCATGGAGGGAAATAAATAAGCAGGGGGGTAACTTGCTGGTGTGGTGGTTACGACCCTTAACCAACATGTCTGATAATTTGGATGCAACTCCAACAATGCTCTCTGCTTTAACGGCAAGAGGTGACAGGGAACTGAACTCAGACACAACCAACAAGGGTCCTCACTTTGAAGGTTTGGGAAACTAAGTAAGGGGGTGACCTGTATGGCACAACAGATGTTACCATAAGCTTGCTGGGCAGACTGGATGGACCATTTGGTCCTTTACTGCCATCTTTTCCTATGTTTCTATGTAAAAATCTACAAATAAATGAAGATGCAATAATCGTGCTTGAAACATTAACAGAAAAGAATACTAAACTTAATTCTGAATATTGCTTAACAACCAAGAATAAAATATAAGACGTGAATCAACTTGCCATTTCTACATTGTCACACAGTTTTGGAAGCATAAACTGCTCTCCTTGAGGTGAAAAGAAGAATAATAGAGATGTGAAATCATTTGAGATGCTATAAACAATGTCAATGACATTGCCTATGTTGTGTAATGTTTCTTGTCATTTTCAAAACAAATAGGAAAAAAACAGAAAATTTCATGATTTTCTTCTATTGGTTTTAGTTTGCACTATTTAGAAATAGTGCACACTTTTTCTGAAATGCAAAAAAAAAAAAGAGAAAACATTAAAGTCAACAAAAAACAATCCCCAAATAATATAATGTCACAAAACGACATTTTTTTGGCCTGCATACCCTTGGGGTAGATTTTTTAAAAAAGCGCGATCGCGTACTTTTGTAGGCGCACCAGGCGCAAACAAAAGTACGCTGGATTTTATAAGATACGCGCGTATCATAAAATCCTGGATCGGCACGCGCAAGGCTGCCGATTTTCGGCAGCCGGCGCGCGCCGAGCCACGCAGCCTGCCTCCGTTCCCTCCCTTCCCCTATCTAACCCACCCACCCCCGGCCCTATCTAAACCCCCCCTACCTTTATCCATGGATTTACGCCTCCCGGAGGGAGACGTAAATCCACGCGCGCCAGCGGGCTGCTGGCGCGCCGAGACCCAACCCGGGGGCAGTTCTGGAGGGCGCGGCCACGCCCCGGAACGCCCCGGGCCGAAACCATGCCCCCGGGCCCACCCCTGAAATGCCGCGTCCCGCCCCCAAAACGCTGCGTCGTTTGACCCCGCCCACGACACGCCCCCTAAAAAACCCCCGGGACTTACGCGTGTCCCAGGGCTCTGCATGCGCCGGCGGCCTATGCAAATCCGGGCGGATTTACGCGAGCAGGGCTTTTAAAATCCGCCCTTTAAAGAATAAGAAAACTTCTTCATTCATTAGCTAATCTATTGGAACCAGTATATGCTGAGACTGTACATCATAAGAGCCGGATCATCGTAGTAGCCTTGCAATGGCAGAAGCATCTCCAGAAGCACCGGTCTCGGATCGTGAAAGCAGGCTGACGCGATCCTGGGTACCCAACTGGAAATAAAGGAATGAGGTGTGGAGGGAAGAGAAGAAGGGGAAAAGTTTGGGGAGGGCATTAGAGGGGGGAATATTCAAGCTGCAAATTTTACCATTTCCATGTATAAGGGGAAGTCGGAGCAGGGGGGGTGGGAGAGAAGAGGGGGGACTCCCAATGCAATTACATTTTTGTTTACATTTAATGGCTCATTTTGGAAGGGGTGGCTAATTTGGCCCCTTAGGGCCTTTGCATCTGGGATGGGAGGGAAGCAGGGGACAGGCAGTGATTTTTTTTTTTTTAAGGAAACTAACTTAACCAGATATATTCTTTTTTGAATATATCTGGTCAAGTCTAAAGTTATATGGCCCCACGAGACTGGATAACTAAAGTTATGTGGCTAACTTAGGCCTAGATTTTCTAAAGTATCACGGTGTTGTAAATCGCACAGTGCAGGGGGGTGAAGCAGGGGGCGGGCCTGCGATAGCCGGCAGCGATCGCACCTCCGCGGTGCGATCGTGCCGGCTTTCACACCCAATAGCGCCATCATAAAAGGTGGGGCCATTGGGCACGAAATTGGAAGCGAAAAGGCTCCTTACCTTTTCGGCGCCCATGCTGTCTTTGCGAAGTCTGCCCCAACTCCTCCTCTTCCGGGGCAGATGCCGCCCCGACTCTGCCCCTTTTAAGCTAGCTTTAGAAAATGACCCCCTTAGCTGGATATACCCAATGTTCGCTAACAGCCTGATTTTAAAGGGCCACATGCATAAAAACCAGGGATTATGCACATGGGCGGGCCTTGTATACGCTGCGCGCATTTTAGAACAGGTCTGACCACATGCATATCCCCCATTATGTGCAAAAGTGCCAGGCCCTGCAAAAGGGGCAGGCCAGGGGCATGGTCTGGGAGGAGAGGGACAGGGCGGGGGCAGGCTGGGACAGCACCATTAACCATTGTGCCAGGGAAGCGCTCACCGGCCAGCTGCCTGCATGCAGAACTTACTACTGCTCAAAGGAGCAAGTAAGTTCAAAAATAAAAAAAAAATACATTAGTTAGGATATGTTTAGGGGTTGGGGAAGAGGTAGGAAGGGTAGGGTTAGGGATAGAAAAGTTCCCTCCTTAATTGGACTTGGACTGAGAAGGAAGTGGGGGAGGCCCAATTGCATCACCACACATATTTTTCTAAAATCTCCTCCCCCCGCACGCAGAGCAGGCCACCCGCTCAGATATGTAAATCCAGTGTGCATGTGCGCACGGGACCGGTATTTTATAACAAGAATTAGACCTATGATCCGGAGACACACACTGTATCAAGTGCAACAAGTACAAAATGCCTTCTCTGTATTAAATACTGAAGAAGTTCTTGAGAAAATGATTGAAGTGTTATTGACCTGTTCAATAGATCCCTAGAAATGGGAGTGGTGCCGAGTGATTGGAGAAGAGTGGTAGTGGTCCCACTTCACAAGAGTGGGAACAGAGAAGAGACTGGTAACTACAGACCAGTTAGCCTCACTTCAGTGGTGGGAAAAGTAATGGAGTCACTGTTGAAAGAGAGAATAGTGAACTATCTACAGTCGGGAGAATAATGGACCAGAGGCAGCATGGATTCACCAGGGGAAGATCCTGTCAGACAAATCTGATTGACTTTTTTGACTGGGTAACCAAGGAATTGGATTAAGGAAGACCACTCGATGTCATCTACTTGGATTTCAGCAAAGCTTTTGATATGGTCCCGCATAGGAGACTGGTGAATAAAATGAGAAGCTTAGGAGTGAGTGCCAAGGTGGTGGCCTGGATTGCAAACTGGTTGATGGACAGAAGACAATGTGTGATGGTAAATGGAACTCTCTCTGAAGAGAGAGCGGTTTTAAGCGGTGTACCGCAAGGATCGGTGTTGGGACCGGTCCTGTTCAATATCTTTGTGAGCGACATTGCAGACGGGATAGAAGGTAAGGTTTGTCTTTTTGCAGATGACACTAAGATCTGCAACAGAGTGGACACACCGAAAGGAGTGGAGAGAATGAGACGGGATTTAAGGAAGCTGGAAGAGTGGTCGAAGATATGGCAGCTGAGATTCAATGCCAAGAAGTGCAGAGTCATACATATGGGGAGTGGAAATCTGAATGAACTGTATTTGATGGGGGGAGAAAGGCTGATGTGCACGGAGCAGGAGAGAGACCTTGGGGTGATGGTGTCTAATGATCTGAAGTCGGCAAAACAATGTGACAAGGCGATAGCTAAAGCCAGAAGAATGCTGGGCTGCATAGAGAGAGGAATATCGAGTCAGAAAAGGGAAGTGATTATCCCCTTGTACAGGTCCTTGGTGAGGCCTCACCTGGAGTACTGTGTTCAGTTCTGGAGACTGTATCTCCAAAGAGACAGAGACAAGATGGAGGCAGTCCAGAGAAGGGCGACCAAAAAGGTGCAGGGTCTTCATCAAATGACCTATGAGGAGAGATTGAAGAATCTAAATATGTACACCCTGGAGGAAAGGAGGAGCAGAAGTGATATGATACAGACTTTCAGATACTTGAAAGGTTTTAATGATCCAAAGACAACAACAAACCTTTTCCGTCGGAAAAAAATCAATAGAACCAGAGGTCACGATTTGAAGCTCCAGGGAGGAAGACTCAGAACTAATGTCAGGAAGTATTTCTTCATGGTGAGGGTGGTGGATGCCTTGAATACCCTTCCGGAGGAAGTGGTGAAGACCAGAACTGTGAAGGACTTCAAAGGGGCGTGGGATAAACACTGTGGATCCATAAAGTCTAGAGGACGTGCTGATTTTCTACAAATAAGTAGATATCATCTTTTATATGATGCTCATATACATACATATTTGCATATGATTACATTGGTGTGTCTGTGAAGCACAGATCAATTGTGGAATTCATTTTCATTTGATGTAATATTCACCTTTATGATTCGTTTCAATTAGTAGTTATAGAGCATTTGCAATAGGATGATGTTATAATGGGAAGAAAAGGAATAATTAGTCTAAAATGGAATCACCCGTTGCTATGGATAAGCTATCATTTTAATTCAGTTTACACAACTGTAAAATACTATAGTGTATGTTTTGTCCATGGATTTAGTTTCCTGAAAACTCAGTGAATAAAAATCCCCCTCCCCCCGAAAAAAATATATGCATGCAAACCTTTGCGCATAAAGCAGAGTGGAAATCTTATCTTATTGTTGAACCATATCACTTTCTGACAAAGTCTCAGAATGCTTTTTGCACATTTTAAGTAGAGCTACTATAAATGAACAAAATATAGAATATGCCTTTGCATATGTGGCTGTAAATATTTGCATAACACCTATCTGTAGATTTTTAGAGCAAGTGTTTGTTCACTTCCATATAGCCAGTTCATCATCCATATTGGTACTATCAATGAAAATCACTCACTAGGCGACTGATGACAACATTTCTGGGGGACATTTAAGCACCTCCTCCAGCCTACACAAACTGACTTGGCAACAAGTTCTGTGCATCTCTAAGACTCCTACCTTCCTGTGACTTCGCTATCAGGCTCTTGGTCTTGAAACCTGTCTGGCACCCACTCCTCGGGGGTCAGTGTGTGCTGCTATGGGGACTTCTTCTCCTGGCCTACCCCGCTCCTCGGGCTGGCTCTGTGCCTCCTAGGTCCTATCCTGCAAGACCCTCCGCTCCTCGGGACCATCCCTGGAACACCCCTGCAACCCATGAGTTCTACTTTGGGGCTTCCCAGCTCCTCGGGGTTGTGCCTGTGTTCTATATTGGACTGTCTGTGCCTCCGCACTCCTCAGGGCCGCTCCCATGTGTTACTCGAGAGACTGTCAGAGCTTCCCACTCCTCGGGGCAGTGCCTACGTTTACTCTTGAGACAGCCTGTACTTCCAGCTTCTGCTGCAGCTGACCTCGCTTTCTGACAGAGAGGACCTGTGGGACTCCTCCCTACAGCCGGTATCTACCCTCACCTCGGGCCAAGGGTCCACAAAACCCACGAAGCATAACAATGTAGCCATGTGAGAGACATGGGTTTCATTTCTGAGTTGGTTTGGGCTGGTCAGGGCTAGGGATTCAGTGGTGGCTACATTCAAAGGAATGTTATTCATTGCATAGCAGCTATACCTAGTGGAAAAACCCAGGGTACACACATACCAAGTTTTGAAGAGAGCCAATGTCTGGGACCCATGGCTGAGGACTGTAACTATAGTGGCTGGGATAAATGGAATGGAGAAAGGATTAAAAATGGCAGAAAATCCTAGGTGGCAGTGAATGAAAGATTATGGTGCTAGAGCCCCTCCCATTGAACTGTAACCCCAAAGCAGTAGGATGCATTTTTTTCTCTGATTTAGACAATATTTACCCTTTTTCTCTTATGGTTAAAACTCTTATCAGACTCTAACCATCTCGTAACATACACATTCTAACCTGGCTGTCACGGTGGGATTTTGAGGTGCATCCTTCTAACTGGAGCAAACTCTCTAGTGTTGAATCTGAATTATACAGTCTAGCTCTATTTCCCTTGGGCTTCTTTTCCTTTCTCTTTCCAGTTTTGTTTTTTTTCAGTTTATAATCTTATCTTTTCTACATTTAGATCTACTAGAAATATTGGAACTATTGTGGAAGCTTCCCCTCTGGGCCTCACAATTTCCTCAGTTCTGCCTTGCCTTCAAGCCTTTTTTCTATCTTTCCCTAACTCTGACAAGGCAATGTTTTTGGCCCTCTCACTTTCCATCTTCAAGTCCTAGGTTAAAGAAGCACTTTTTCTAGGAGGCTTAAGTTAACCCAATAAAGTATCATCCTATATCATTTTTGTTTGTTTGTTGACCTTTATTTTCCTCACTCACAAGCCTCCGTGATGTGATCTATCAGCACACACATTCTGCGGGCTACCTCTGTCCTCATGCTTTTGGGCATCTCCCTTTCTTCACACTTACTTTGGGTAGGAATCTTCCTTACATGTATGTACTGGCTTATGTCTGTTTACCCTGCACAGTACAGCTAACACTGTTATCGCTACATAGACCGTGACATTTTACCTAAACCTCATATTTCTAATGCTGCATTCTCTGAAATGCTCCCTGTTCCACGTGCAGGTCCCCAGAGGCAGGCAGAGCTCCGGAGTCTCAATGCGTGGATGAGACGATGGTGCAGGGAAGAGGGATTCAGTTTTGTAAGGAACTGGACAACCTTCAGGGAAAGGGGGGGAGAGTTTTCCGAAAGGACGGGCTCCACCTTACCCAGAGTGGAACCAGGCTTCTGGCACTAACTTTCAAAAAGGCGACAGCAGCTTTTAAACTAGAACAAAGGGGAAAGCAGACAGTCACTCAGCAGTGCATGGTTCAGAGGAATGTATCTTTGAAGGATACTAATCAAACAGGAGAGTTAGGGCATCCCAACAGAGAGGTTCCAGTAAATGCAAAAGTAGCTCATGTGCCTATAAGTAAAGAAGTATCTAAGCTAAAGAATTCCAAATTATCCAAATCAACAAACAAAAAAAGCACTTTGAAATGTCTGTATTCTAATGCCAGAAGTAAGATGTGAGAGTTAAGAGTGTATAGCAGTGAATGATGAGATAGACATATTTAGCATCTCAGAGACCTGGTGGAAGAGGATAACCAATGGGACAGTGCTATATCAGGTTACAAATTATAACGTAATGATAGGGAGGATCAACTTGGTGAGGTTGTGGAACTTTATGTCCGGAAGAGTATTAGGGATGTGCAGACCAAAAGTTTAAGTTCATAAGTCCATAAGTCGAAAGGGGGTCCCATTTGCGGTCAATATGGACATATGGAGAATTCCATAAGTTGAGTCTATGTCCATATGTGCAAATAAAAATTTAAACCCCTCACCCGCCTTAATCCCCCCCCCCCCCAAGACTTACCAAAACTCCCTGGTGGTCCAGCGGGGTCAGGACGCCATTCCTGAACTCCTTTGCAAGGAGCACATGACGTCGGCGTCACGTCGGAGTGATGCGGCGTCACGTGATTCCCCTCGGGTTCGCTCCCGGACCCCTCGTTGGGCTCAAAAGGCACTTTTGGACAGCTTGGGGGGGCCTCCTGACCCAACGAGGGGTCCGGCCTCCTGACCCCCCCAAGCTGGCCAAAAGTGCCTTTTGGGCCCAACGAGGGGTCCGGGAGCGAACCCGAGGGGAATCACGTGACGCCGCGTCACTCCGACGTGACGCGGACATCACGTGATTCCCCACGCGTCCGCTCCCGGACCCTCACGGAACTTTTGGCCAGCTTTGGTAAGTCTTGGGGGGGGATTAAGGAGGGTGAGGGGTTTAAATTTTTATTTAGCTCAACAATCGCGATTTACAACGTATTCAACATAGCTATGTTGAATAAGTTGGAAATCCGATCGTTTAAGCCTCATCTTTTTTTTAAGTTAAAAAAAAAAAAAAAGTTGCGTTTTCCATTTAAGTTCAAAACGAATGCACACCCCTAAAGAGTATAGAGTCCAACAGGATAAAGATCATACAAGAGACTAAATGCTTTGTAAGGTGCGCGCGTGCTTCCATGTGTTCGTGCTTCCCGGTGCGCACACATGGACACGCCGATTTTATAACATGCCTGCACTGGTGCACACATGTAATAAAATCGGTGGGCTGCATGCACATGCGCACTGGATTTTATAATCTGTGTGCGCATGTGCGCGTGGCACGTGCAAGGGGGAGTAAAATTCTGCAAATTCATGTGGCGACGCATTGCGCAGTTCCCCAGTTCCCTCCCTACCTCCAATTAAGGAGCAGACTGGGAGGGGACTTCCCTACCTCCTATCATAACCTCCCTTCCCCTTCCCCTCTGTTCCCCAACCCCTAAAGCCTACTGATTCTTTTTTTGTTTGTTTGTTTCAATACTTACTTCAGGGCCCAACTTGAAGTAAGATGCGCGTGTCAGCAGCCAGCTGATGAATGGCGCTTTCCGGCCCGACCCCCACCCTGCCCCTCCCCCACCCTGGGATGGCCCCTTGGAAGAGGCCTGACTCTAATATGCGTAACGGGTGTTACGTGCGTGGCGGGGCCTCTTCTAAAATGTGCACAGCATGCACAAGGCCTAGCCACGCACGGAACCCCTGTTTTCCCCGCGTGCAGGAGATTAAAAATCAGGCCTTATATGGGTAGAAATCCCATGTCTGTTGGGTAAGAGTATAGTGATAGGAGTATACTACCGTTCACCTGGACAAAATGGTCAGACAGATGATGAAATGCTAAGAAAAATCAGGAAAGCTAACCAATTTGGTAGTGCAGTAATAATGGGAGATTTCAATTATCCAATATTGACTTGGTAAATGTAACATTAGGACATGCTAGAGACATAACATTCCTGGATGGAATAAATGACTGCTTCATGGAGCAATTTGAAATGAAGTTGGCCATAGAAGCAAAATCTCATAATAAAAACTTTTTAAAATATATCCGAAGCAGGAAACCTGTGAGGGAGTCAGTTGGATCGTTAGATGACCGAGGGCTTAAAGGGGCTCATAGGGAAGATAAGGCCATTACAGAAATACTAAATTAATTCTTTGCTTCCATGTTTACTAATGAGGATGTTGGGGAGATACCAGTTCCGGAGATGGTTTTCAAGGCCGATGATTCAGATGAACTGAACCAAATCACTGTGAACCTGGAAGATGCAGTAGGCCAGACTGACAAACTAAAGAGTAGCAAATCACCCGGACTGGATGGTTCTTTTTTACTCAACGCACAATTAAACTCTGGAATTTGTTGCCAGAGAATGTGGTTCGTACGGTTAGTATAGCTGTGTTTAAAAAAGGATTGGATAAGTTCTTGGAGGAGAAGTCCATTACCTGCTATTAAGTTCACTTAGAGAATAGCCACTGCCATTAGCAATGGTTACATGGAATAGACTTAGTTTTTGGGTACTTGCCAGGTTCTTATGGCCTGAATTGGCCACTGTTGGAAACAGGATGCTGGGCTTGATGGACCCTTGGTCTGACCCAGTATGGCATTTTCTTATGTTCTTATGTTCTTATGTATGGACCCCAGGGTTCTGAAGGAACTCAAAAATGAAATTTCAGATCTATTAGTTAAAATTTGTAACCTATCATTAAAATCATCCATTGTACCTGAAGACTGGAGGGTGGCCAATGTAACCCCAATATTTAAAAAGGGCTCCAGGGGCAATCCAGTAAACTATAGACCAGTGAGTTTGACTTCAGTGCCAGGAAAAATAGTGGAAATTAATTCTAAAGATCAAAATCACAGAACATATAGAAAGACATGGTTTAATGGAACAAAGTCAGCATGGCTTTAACCAAGGCAAGTCTTGCCTCACAAATCTGCTTCATTATTTTGAAGGGGGTTAATAAACATGTGGATAAATGTGAACCAGTGGATGTAGTGTATTTGGATTTTCAGAAGGCACTTGACAAAGTCCCTCATGAGAGGCTTCTAAGGAAACTAAAAAGTCATGGCAAAGGCATTAAGCTGGTGGACCCTCGGACCGAGGGGGAGTTGATGCAACTTGTGATGAGAAGCCCTACAGGTCCTCACTATTGGCAGAGGAAGCTGATGAAGAGCAGAGCCTCTGCTGGAGCTTCACCACTATCAGCTCACTTTACCTTTAGGTTGAGCCCTCAGGTGCCGGAGCCAGCTGGACTTACATGGGGTCTTTGTAATGATGGAAGTCCAGGAGAAGGAGAGGTGCTGGAGAGTAGACGCAGTTCTGGATCAGGCAGCAGAGTACAAGGGCAGGTTCCAGGCAGGGGTTGAGGCAGGCGACATATCTTGTGGTCAGTACCCGGTCCGAAGTCAAAAGCCAAGGCAGTCCAAGGAACTCAGGAAATCAGAAAACAACACGCAGATCGCAAGGATCAAGGAGATGATTCAAAATTATTTAGAGTAGTTAAATCACAATTGGATTGTGATAAATTGCAGGAGGACTTTGTGCGACTGAAGATTGGGCATCCAAATGGCAGATGAAATTTAATGTAGATAAGTGCAAGGTGTTGCATATAGGGAAAAATAACCCTTGCTGTAGTTACACGAATTTAAGAGCTACCACCCAAGAAAGTGATCTAGGCATCATAGTAGATAATGCATTGAAATTATCGGCTCAGTGTGCTGCAGCAGTCAAAAAAGCAAACAATGTTAGGAATTATTAGGAAGGGAAATGTGAATAAAACAGAAAATATCACAATGCCTCTGTATCGCTCCATGGTGAGACCGCACCCTGAATACTGTGTACAATTTTGGTTGCCGCATCTCAAGAAAGATATAATTGTGATGGAGAAGGTACAGAGAAAAGCAACCAAAATGATAAAGGGGATGGAACAGCTCCCCTACAAGGAAAGGCTAAAGAGGTGAGGGCTGTTCAGCTTGGAGAAGAGATGGCTGAAGGGGGATATGATAGTCTTTAAAATCAAGAGAGGTCTAGAACATTCTGCTGGCATTTTGATTTTGTGTGATGGAATATTTTGGGGTTTTTTTCATTATGTATGTATACTTTGTTACCCAAATACTTTGGATTGTGTGGGATAAAAATCTTTCAGATAAATAAAAATAAGTACATTTCTCTCTTTGAGCTGTCAGCCAGAACTCAAGTAACTCACGGGAATCTGTAGCTTTTAACTGGTCTGTACTGTACATATTTACTGATGACCTCTGGTCACTGTCTTCTAAGTTTGCTTCTCCTGCCTCTTGCAATTGGACTTTGTTTGAGTAGAATTTGACCTTTTCAGTAACTCAGCAGGCCCAGCAGTCCCACTTCTCCTCTTATAAGTCAGAAAGGCTTTGGAGTGCTGCTGACCTTGTTTGATCTTTCATACTGTGCAAGATGTTATGACTGTTCCCTGACCTCTTTGAAAGAAACAGCTGTAGCTCATGATAGGGAGAAAGATGGTTTGAAAATCTAGATGCAGTGTAGCAAACAACCTGCCCCACCAGAGTCTCCCTAGGCTCTAATCTATCCAGAGCAGACTCCTGAGTTATATGTGATGGTGGGGAGGCATGAACATACAACCTAAAAAAACAAAAACATATTTAATATGCTTTACACAAAGGACAGAAGTTTCAATTCAATAAGGCTTTAAAATTCTCAGTTCTCTCCCACACAGCTGGTCGTAGCTCCATATTTCCCCCTGGGAGAGGAATGAATTCAGCCAGAAACAGAATTACTACATTGACCTCGTGTTCTTGGTGGTAACACTGCTCCCCCAAGTAAGATTTGGGGTAGAAACAACAGAAACTTTCATACTGTTCCAGTTTAGGGATAAAGAGAGGCATTTTCTAATGCCGAGTTGTCTCACAAAACAAGTGCAAATATCTATCCCTTGTGGTCCTTTTCTCTACTACTGCCAAAAATGAAAAAATTATTTTTATTCAAGTGTTTGGTAAATTCTATAGATATCAGGGAGGCATTAAATAATAGAGAATATGTTATGGTAAACATATCAGGGCCCTATGTACCAGACCTGTTCTATTTTTAACACATGCAGCGAGTTAAGTCCTGTGCTAGGGCTGTAGTAATTGCTGTTGTGCTGACCACAGTCTGCCTCTCCCGCACTGCCACCACCCTAAATGTCATGTTTAGGACCCTCCCAAAGGAAGGGCCCCTTTCTTTAGCTTTATGGCTCCTCCCACTTAAGGCAGACTGACTCCCACTCCCCCACCAAGGCAGGCACCCCTCCAGGACCAGTGAGGCGGCAGGAGGAGAGCAGAATGCGTGTTTCCTTCCACATTGCTGAACCACATGAAAATGGCAGTCTTGCGCCATCCACTTTGAATTGCTATTTTATTCATATGTTAATCAGGGACATATTTACAGGTATGTCCTGGGGTAATGGTGCCTCTAAGTAGCTTCATCATCATCACATCTATTGTGCTAGGCGACTGGGCTTAAGAATAAGAACATAAGAAACTGCCATGCTGGGTCAGACCAAGGGTCCATCAAGCCCAGCATCCTGTTTCCAACAGAGGCCAATCCAGGCCACAAGAACCTGGCAATTACACAAACACTAAGAAGATCCCATGCTATTGATGCAATTAATAGCAGTGGCTATTCCCTAAGTAAACTTGATTAATAGCCGTTAATGGACTTCTCCTCCAAGAACTTATCCAAACCTTTTTTAAACCCAGCTACACTAACTGCACTAACCACATCCTCTGGCAACAAATTCCAGAGCTTTATTGTGCTTTATTGTGCATCTTTATAGACCAACATTGGTCCATCTTTTCCAGGTCTACCTGGATCTCTTTTTCTGTAGCTTGATATTTAAACACTACTTTTGGGAATCTTCCCCACTCCATTATTTTTACATGTTGTTTCTATCATTTTCCAGCTAATTTGTGGCTCTCTGAGTGTACAAAAATGTTGGGGCTTATCAGTGTTTTTGCTGTGCATGTAATATTGATGGGTACTTTTTCCATTTGAAATAAATACATACATTTTTGCAGCTGAAGAGTCATCAGCACTGAAAAGGCATAAAAAGAGTGGAGCACCAATACAGGCAAGGGAAAGTACAAGGGGAAATGGTATTTTTCCAATGAGGACACATATTTTATTTTACTTTCATTGGGATGTTTTATTGATGTTTATCCATTAAAAATTAAGATTAGAACCCTATTTATGGTATTTTCTCATTTGCAGAATACATAGTCAGTTCTTTAATTGAGACTAAATTAAATTGAGCTATTTCAACATTTAGAAACTGACAAAACCATATCCATACCAGCCAACAGTTGCCAAAAAAAACCAAAACAAAACCTGAACCCTGTTGAAAGTTCTCAGAATCATCATCTAATAATAATAAATTCACAAATAACTGCTGGTTTTCTCATCCTGAAAATATAAGCATAGACATTAAAAGTGAAGTGTTAAATGAAGAGTAAAAGACAAAAACACTTGTTCCCAAAAGACTGAAATGAGATAAGGGAGAAATCAATTATTCTTTTATTTAGAATAGCTAAAATACAAGTTCAAGAAAGCTCCAAATGTACATTAGAGCATACACTGGGGTGGTAACTTTTAAACAGTCACGTGGGTATACATGTATTTGCATATGGCGGCTCAGCGAATGGACACGGCCATTTATAACATTCGCATGTATATGTGAGTATGATATAAAATCAGCTGCACACATGTACATGTGACTCTCTCCAAGCCCGGACCTCTGCATTGCCTGACCACACCGTTGACTCTCTCCAAGCCTGGACCTCTGCATTGCCTAACCATGCCGTTGACTCTCTCCAGACTTCAGACTTGCCTTGCCACTGCTTCTTGATTGCCGCTGGCCCTCACTCTAGCTTGCCTTACTATGCTTCTTCAGTCTATGCCCTGGACTTGGCTTACTCAGGGTTTGCCTGTTCTTGCTCAGGCGCCCCCTGTCTGACTTTGATTTTATTGGCGCCCGGGTCTCTGGGACTCCGCCTTGTATGGTACAGACTTCTCCATCTCACTGTTGCTGCCTCTTGGCTGACCTCTCTATCCTTCCATCAATGACAACATATGGAGGCCCACCTAAGTCCAGCCGGCCCCGATACCCAAAGGCTCAACCCGCGGGGAACGAGGGCTGGTATTGGTGAAGTGCCAGCCGGTCTCCGTCCTTCAGCCCACTTCGCCTGCCAACGGTGGGGACCCATAGGATCCCTCCTACGGATAGAGTCAACTCCCCCTCGGCCCAAGGGTCCACCTTCAGCGCAACAGCGCACAGTTTAGTGGGAGCATTGGTTATATGTAATCCCTGTGTAGATATCTTAAATACGGGGCCCGAGGGCACACACCTCAGTTCAGATAATAAGTGCTCACTTCTCAAAAAGGTGTTTAAAGTTTAGTGTCCAGTATTACCTTCAAGGGGAAGATTAACTTCTATTGTATTGCTTAACTATTAAACTGCCATTTGTGTCCTTTGTAAACAGCACTGATGATCAAGAAAAATAGGCAGCAGCAATAATAATGCTGGAAGCTGGATGGTTTCCAACTCAATTTTCCTGATAGTTGTGAAGATAAATGATAAGGTGGTTTGTTTTTTTTACAGTTAATTGATGTTACAATCCAATTTATTTACAGAATTTTTAATAAATTTGTCACCTTCTACTTTCAGCAAATGCCTTCAGTTTGATAAACCAATTCCTTTAGTAATTTAGTAATCTAGTGTCCCACCACTTAATAATCCCAGAAACTAGACAACCTCCTCCTGTCAAAGACTGATTACTTGTTACTTGACTGATAGTATCTTAGATTTCAATAATTTAAAATGTTGTTTTCTATTAATGTTTTATGCAATTTTAATTTTATGCAATTTTAATTTAATTAATTATTCACCCAGTTCTTCATTTCCTTGTTCTATGTAAGACACTTGTGCTATGTCATCCCTAAGTTATATGTAAACCGAAGTGATTGGTAACATTGTTACCAGAACCTCGGTATATAAAAAATGTTAAATAAAATAAAAAAATAAAAAATAATTTAATTCCTTCTCCACTACAATTAGCAAATGTATCTGTTGCTTCTCTCCATTGTGTAATGGTTAGAATTTATTCCCAATTACTTAAAAGAATGAAACGTGCAAGTTCTCATACTTTTTCCTGTAGCCTTCTCCTTTTCTTTTGCCTGGTCATTACTGGCTGGGCTCTGTGTGAGACTGCTCCTCCCAAGTGTTTGCTCACCTGGGTCAGAGGTAATATGCTCTTGAATGATACTCTCAGACTTTCTCTCTCTCTCTCTGATAATGGATTTGAATCCATTCCTCCTGAATGACACGGCTACTTTGCAGGGTCTTTCTAAGTAAAAGACACCACTAGATAATACAAAATCTGAGTCCCTGGCCCCTAGGGCATTCAGAAAAGAAAAAAATAAAATCTTACTCAAAGGGAGAACCAAATAAGAAAGGTGGAAAATTGTTCTCCTCAGTTAAAAAAAAAAGGTCTCCAAAACCTGGACATTAATTGGGGTAAGGCACTCTGTCTCCAATTCTTTACCAAGACCTCTATTCACAAGAACCCCAGAGTCCTTTTCCCTGAAACAATAATCAGAAGTGGGGACAGCACAGACAGGCTGCCCTGCGGGACCGGTGCAAGTATATTTGGTGCCTTAGGTGAACCTTTGGTCATTCACCCCCTTCCCCAACTTAACTACTGTCGGCAGTGGCTCCAGTGCAGTGCTCCCTTCTTTGATGGATTTGGCTCTGGTACGGCACCTCTCTAGATCTCACACTGACAAGATTCCGCTGCCTGAAGATCTTGGTGCTCTCGGTGACTGCCAGGGCTGACCATTAGGCTATTCTTCCACTCCTTACAGGTCTTGTTTTAGTTTCCCCGGTTCAATTCCTTGAGGAATTGTATGTTTCACACGCCCACCCCTGCCCCCAGCAGGTCCTCACTCAGCTCACTGGCTGTGTGCACATGCACCAGGGAGCTAGAGGAGACAGCAGCCTTGGTCTGTCCCTGCGTCATTAGCAGCAGTAGAGAGGGGAAATGAGAGGGGCAGAGCAGCACAATGGTGGCAGTAGTTGCCAATAAGTGAGAGGGGCATAAGCATTCCCATCTAGGTTTATATAACCACCTACCAAATTTGATACTCAACTTTTCTGGATTTCACATCATTAATATCATATTAACAAAATTAGGCCTGGATTTTCTAAAATCGCAGGCCTTAGTGAATCGCACAGTACTGGGGGACGGGCCTGCGAAAGCCGGCAGCGATCGCACCACCACGGTGCTATCGCTGCCGGCTTTCGCAAACCAATAGCGCCACCGTGAAAGGTGGTGCTATTGGGCGCATTACTGGCGGCAATAAGGGGCCTTATCTTTTCACCATCAGCGATGTCTTCACCGCATCCGCCCCGACGCCACCCCAACTCCTCCCCTTCCGGTGCCGACTCTGCCCCGATCTAGCTATCACACGCAAAAGCTATAGAAAATGACCCCCTTGGTCCCTTATAAAAATTAGTGCTACCATAGAATTCAAAACTAACACAAATAGTCTAGTGATGGCCAACTCTGATCCTTGAGAGCTACAAATGGGCCAAGCTTTCAGGATATCCACAATGAATGTCCATGAGATAGATTTACATGCACTGCCTCCATTGTATACAGATCTATCTCATGCATATTCATTGCGGATATCCTGAAAGCTTGGCCTGTTTGTGATTCTCAAGGACTAGAATTGGCCACCCCCATAATAGTTCATTTCCATTTGGAAAACTGACTCTTCAGTCCTAGTCCCTGTTTACTGTCATTTAATTGGTTACCAGTCCACAATAGGACACTCCTCTCCATGACTTTTTAATTTCTTCAGGAGTTTCTCATGAGGAACTTTGTCAAATGCCTTCTGAAAATCCAAATACGCTATATCAACTGGCTCACCTTTTACTAGTAACAGGTTTGCAGTTTCATGTTTGAGTTATTTTAGTACTATTCATTGAATATCATCTAATCCTACTGCTTTGTCACATGCAAAAAATAACACAACATTTATTAGGACATATATTATGAATTCAAATCAATATAAACAAATTGCACAATGTCAAAACAGCATAATCTCCAATACAAAATTATTTAAATGTCAAAATGAATTAGAGTCCAACTAGAAAATCCTTAGATGAACTATTGGTAGCAACCAATGCTGAGCTTGCAAATGTAATCCTATCTTCACATTAGACTCCATCCTTTGCTGGTTTTTCACTGCAATCTGTACTAATGTTTATCCTGTGCAGAAGATATCTTCCACCAGCAGTCAGTGCTGATGTTTATGGTATGTGTAAGATGTCTTCCCTCTACCAGAAACCCTGACAAAGGCTGAATGTTTCTCCCCCACGGGCTTCATCAGGGGGTAAAATTGATGAAAAGTGTCAAACTTTATATTTGAATTCTAAGCAAATAATGTCATCCACTAATCCGAAAAGAATAACTGAGACTTCATTACATGACATTGCAAATCACCACACAGAGTTTAAAGAGCCCAACTTAGAACGGGAACCGCAAATGAGAATATATATATATAATATATATATATATATATATATATATATATATATGATTGGAGTGGGTGGGAGCTGGGGGAGGGTATATGGGATCAAACACCACTGATTACGTTCCAGGAACCAGCTCTCATGCCTTCTCAGAGCAAAGTACACAAAAATAATTCAAACCAGCAAATTACTTTCCCAGCACATAGTTTATAGTTTATTAAATTTTATATACCAACGTATCAGAAATCCATCATATCGGTTTACAATAATAAAAATAAACATAAAACAATCACTAAATATCATAGAAACACAACTAAGAACAATGCAAGGTTCTAAAACATGGTTAAGAGTAATAAAAGCAATATAATGTAAGTAAAATAAATGCAAATTTAAATTAAATACATTAAATTAAGCTAAAAAAGAGAATAATCATAGCCGGTTGTCTTGAGAGATAACAAAACCTTAGTTAGAGACATTAACAGCACAATTAAAACCTAATTAGAAATTGTGTAAGCACAGTTAAAAGCCATGTTTTAAGATCGGCTTTGAATTTTTGATATCTCTCTATAGTCTTATTTCTGCTGGCAGTGAGTTCCAGAGTTTAGGGCCTGCTATCGAGACTGCCTTCTCTCGTACCTGGCTCAAGTGCGCTGACTTCACTGTAGGAATTGTCAGTAATCCCTTGTTTGTGGATCTAAGGTTCCTTTGGGGCACATGTAGTCGAATGGCAGTATTTAACCATTCGGTTTGTTCGCCGTAGATTATTTTGTGTATGATACAAGCCATTTTATATTGGGAGCGATAAGCAATCGGTAACCAGTGTAATGAAATCATAATTGGTGAAATGTGATCTCGCTTTTTGCTTCCTGTCAGGATTCTAGCAGCTGCGTTCTGCAGTACCTACAACGGCCGGATTGTGGAAGCTGGGAGGCCTAATAGCAATGCGTTACAGTAATTAATGTTGGATAGAATTAATGATTGCAATACAGTTCTAAAATCATTTTTTTCAAGCAATGGTTTTAAACCTTTGTAATGTGATAAATTTGTGGTAACCTTCTCTCAATTTGGTGGATATACGTTTTTTAAAGCTAAGGTCCGTCTCTAAAGTGATGCTGAGATCTCGGACAAAAGTTGCTGGTTTTATCTTTATCTTTATTTTGTTTTCAAAATTTAGGATAGGAATCTCGTCATTTCTAGGTTTTCTCTCTAATAATATTACTTCTGCTTTTTCCATGTTTAGCACTAATTTTATATGTGACAATAATTGCTTTAAGGCCTTAAGCACAATCTTTCTTTATTGCTCATAAAATATGTACACATCTTTCTCCCTTAGGTTCAAGAACTTTCAAGTTCTTAGCTTTTGTATAGAACAATTGAACCATATATGAAAATTAAATTAGAAACTCCACAGACACTATATCAGCACCTATTTGCTTCTATAAGGCTTGGATTTCATGGCACTCTCTCCTCTGGTGGAGGGACCCCATAATATTTACTCTTTTGAAGTACTAGTCCATATTAATCCTCCTAAATACAACAGAATATAAGTGGTCTTGGCATATGCTGTGGGAAAGTGGCCAGGTTGCAATGAAAAGTGCAAGCAGCACTGGTTAAGGAAGCCTCTGCATCTCCAGACATCTCCCGAGAAGCGGGTAGGAGCTGATAGAGGCACAGTAGTCTTGACCATCACCTCAGACAGTTTAGCTTCTTTACCTGTGGTGGAAGGCGAGTTCATCTGTGTGTGCAGTAGGTTGAATGCAGCGGTCAGTCCCTCCAGCGCAGTCTGCTGTTCGGAGATCCGGCCTGGAATGGCCTGCAACACAGTGAGCTGAGCCGGATCCATGGAGTTAGCAATCTGTTATGGTTGAGTGTGTTTTGGTGGATCCTTGGGTGCTGTGGGAGATGACCACGCCCAGGGGAGGAGCCCCATGAGGAGCCATAGCACTGGGCTAGACTCGTAATGCACAAAACATAGTCAGTTCTTTATTAAACATCTTGAAGGGAGCCACCAGAGGTGGCAGTAGTGAGGCAGTCTGGTAATTGCAGTCTCAGGGACCTCGGCAAAGGGAGCCCTTCTCTCCTTGATGATAGGAGGTTCCGCAGCAGGTTTCCCAGCTAGGAGATACTGTGGATGAGATTAACTCTCAGTCTAAGTACTCACTAGGTGTTTGCTGTTGGTATGCAATTCTACCAGATATATTGAAGAAGGTACAGGCACCAAGGTAGGGAGAGCAGGCCCTCGAGGAGTGAGTACCTGTTCCCTGTAAAGCACCTGAAATAAAGCAGAGGGCCCTCAAGGAGTGGGTACCCGGGTTAGCAGTTATCCCGAAGGGCAGAGAGAGAGCTTCCAGCAGCAGCACGGAAGCGGCAGAGTAGCGTAGACAAGAACGAATTCGAGTCCTTGCTAATTCAAACTAGTGAAGGTAATATAACCAGATGGCGTGACATCAGCCTGAGGGAACGCCCTCGAGGTTCGCGCCAAGGGTGGCATAAAGACGTGGGGTGCGTGCGTGCACGCACTCTAGTTGGTACCTGGGAGAAGCAACGGCAGGAGGCTGCACCATAGCCGTTCCAGGGACGCCGGAGAGGTCGTCTTGAAGACGCTGCGGTAGCCACCTTACCCAGGTAAGCGGGAGGAGCCGTGAATAAGGTGAGGCAAACAGGGCGAAGCTGTCTAGCACCGATGGACGCAACACGAACTGGCTGCCCAAGACCTCCCCAATGACTTGGAGGCCCTCATCGATCTCTCTGGGCGTATTGACCACCGGATTCAAAAAACTTCCATGAGACTCATTCTCCCCGGAGGATGGTGCCCCTAGCACCAACCTTTTCCTGGCCCCAGATGCCACTGCCAGTTACTGACACTGGTCAGAACTGCGGAGAGGAGCCAATGCAGCTCGGCCGCAGTCGACTCACGCCCAAAGAAAAATTGCGAATGCGCTATCTGGGACTGTGTCTGTACTGTACCAGGCAAGGGGCACATTGTGCTACAATGACCAGAGAGGCCGGGAAATTCCAAAGCCTAGGCATCAGTGGGGAGTTGAACCTAGGCTACAGCACTCCTACTCCCCAGTGCTCTGTACCTGTGACCATCCTTCATGATAAGGGGGCTTTCCTATCCAGGCTCTGATAGATTCCGGAGCCGGGGAAAATTTCATTCGCATGGACCTGGCCCATCTATTGGATCTTCCCACATTACTTCAGATGCCTCCACTGGTGATCTCCTCCATCTGGGGGGATCCTCTACTGGGAAAGATCACCCACGTGACCGCTCTTCTGAAGCTGCGCATGGGCATCCTCCACGAAGAATAAATCTTTCTTTCTGCTGGAGAAAGCCATTCACCCAGTGGTATTGGGCCTGCCCTGGCTCCAGACAATTCCCCTTGGATCGAGTGGGACAACTTGCAAATCACCTTCTGGGGTCCCTGATGCCACACCACTTGAATCCAGAAGATCTCGCAACCTGCAGTCCCTTTGGGCACCATCCCACTTGTCTTGCCTCTGCAGTACGAGGAGTTCACAGACATCTTTTCCAAAGAGAGTGCAGAGACATTACCTGAACACCGCCCATATGACTGCACCATCAATCTTCTTCCTGGCATCACTCCGCCTTGTGGTCGAGTATACCCACTCTCACTGCCTGAAACTCAGGCCATGTCAAAATACATCCAGGAAAATCTCGACCAGGGCTTCATCCGCCCGTCTACCTCACTGGCTGGCACTGGCTTCTTCTTTGTGGCTAAAAAGGATGGGTTCTTGCTACCCTGTATAGACTACCGTGGACTCAATGCCATTACCAGAAGAGACCACTACCCAATACCCCTCATCCCAGGACTATTGGATCGTCTTCAAGGGGCCCGGGTATTCACAAAACTGAACCTCCTTGGGGCTTACAACCTCGTACGAATAAGACCAGGAGAAGAATGGAAGACCACTTTTAACACTCGAGATGGTCACTATGACTACCTGGTGATGCCTTTTGGGTTATGCAATGCCCCTGCGGTCTTCCAACACCTTGTGAACGAGGTTGTCCGGGACATGTACCACTACAGCGTCATCATATACCTGGACAACGTGTTAATTTACTCTCCAGATCTGCCATCCCATCGCCAAGCAGTAAGGTGCATGCTCCAGTGGCTACAGGATCATAAGATATATGCGAAGTTGGAAAAATGCATCTTTGAACAACAATCCTTGCCCTTCTTGGGCTTCATTATTTCAACCACCGGCTTCCATATGGACCCCGAGAAAACTACCAGCATCCAGAGATGGCCACAACCTTCCTGACTATGGGCGTTGCAGCGGTTCTTGAGGTTTGCCAACTTCTATCAAAGCTTTATTCCCCAGTACTCCAAACTAGTGGCATCCCTTACCGCACTCACCAAGTAGGGAGCGGATGCTAAACATTGGCCACCTGAGGCGGTCGAGGCTTTCAGGGCTCTAAAGGAGGCTTTCCTGCAAGACATGTCTTCGACACCTGGACCCTTCTCACCCCTTTGTGGTGGAAGTTGATGCCTCCGATACCACCATGGGGGCAATGTTAAGCCAGTACTCTGATAAAGGAGCCCTATTGCCATGCTCGTATTTTTCACGACGGTTCTCCCCAGCCAAAAGGAACTGTAGTATCAGGGACAAAGAGCTCCTTGCCATCAAGATGGTCCTTGAAGAATGGTGCCAATGGCTTGAAGGAGCCCAACATATCACTACGGTCTTGACAGACCACAAGAATTTGGAATACCTCGGCCAAGCTCAACATTTGAACCCTTGTCAAGCCCGGTGGTCACTTTTCTTTAGTCGATTCGACTTCACTCTGCGTTACTGACTAGCTTCAAAGAACGTATGGGTGAACGCCCTCTCCAGAGCCTTCAAGACCGAGAACATTCCTGCAGTGCCACAGTACATTTTGGACCCGGTTGTTATAAACTGAATGCAGGAGTTAGCAATCTGTTGTGAACCTGAGTGCAGGAGTTAGCAAACTGTTAGTGACTGACTGCTCAAGTAGCAATCTGTATGGAGAAGATACTTGGTGGGAGGAGCAGTCAGATAGGAGCAATCTATAGAGAAGGCTCTGTGTAGTGGGCTCCTGCAGAGGGAGGAGTCAGAAATCTTGTAGTATCTCAGATATCGTCTTGCTAAGTTGTAGCAATCTGTAATGAATCTGATATAGTTGTGGTGGATCCCCGGGCTGATGGCAGATGACCACGCACTTGGGAGGATACCCCAAGAGGGACCACTGGCTAGACTGGAGTATGGAGACAGACACACATTAGTTCTTTTATTAGACAGGTTATTAGAAACCACCAGAGGTGGCAGTAGTGAGCTGATATGCCCGGCAGGGCTGTAGTCCCTCAGGTACTGGAACAACGATCCCAGGATGGCTGAGCTGTTGAGAAACTGTAGAAAGTGAGTAGGCAGAGTTCATGAATTGAACTAGATGACAAAACTCACATAAGGTCTCCAGTAAGCTCAGGAGCTGGAAAGGATTAGGCCCTCGAGGAGCGAGTACCTGGTTCAAGGGAAAGCTCTGAGAGAACAATGGTAACTCACATTTGTTTGTAGCAATGATAGCTTCCAGGCAGTAGAGAATCTTCAGAGTGTTCAGGAACATGGGCCCTTGAGGAGCGAGTACCGGTTCCTATCTGTAATCTGAAAATAGAGAAAAGAGCGAGGCCCCTGAGGAGTGGGTATCTCTGGTAAGTCTGAGGAGGCAGAGTAGCTTGGACGAATCTGTATCCGAATCCGTGTCCGTGTCCTTTCTAACTCGATTTGTTAGCGTTTTCAAAGACCTTTAAATATTGGAAGCAGATGATGTCATCTCAGGGGGACGCCCCTGAGGATCACGCCCTTGCTGGTACAAGATTCGGGACGCGTGCGCGCGCCCTAGGCATCCGGACAAGATGGCGGAGTTGCTGCGTCGAGCCGGTCCAGGTACGCCGGAAGGAGACGGCATGGAGACGCCGTGGTAGCCAGCCATCCATCAGACCCGGAGGGAGTCGCCACAGAGGTAAAGAGGGCGGAGTGAGGGCATCGAGCAGTGACGGACACAACACCGGCAAAGGTTTACCTGGCTGCCACTCAGACAATCCCTCCTTGGAAGACTGTGATTCCTCTCCATCTCAGGCGATGGGTTTTGGCCTGGGCCCATGACTCCCTCACCGCCGGGCACCCTGAAAGGGCACGCACTCTGGACCTATTGCAGTGGTACTATTGGTGGCCACGGATGGAACAAGACATCTGGAGTTACGTCGACTCCTGCCCAACATGTGCCCAGCAAAAACCTTTGACTGTGCGCCCCTTGGGCCTTCTACAACCTCTACCTGTACCTAAGGAACCATGGACCCATCTTTCGACTGACTTCATAGTGGACCTACACTTGTCAGCAGGCAACCATGTCATCTGGGTTTTTGTAGACAGGTTCTCAAAGATGGTCCACTTCACATCTCTTCCAAAGCTTCCCACGGCCCCCGAACTGGCCCGACTATTCACCCAGCATGTCTTTCGCCTCCATGGACTCCCGCAACACATCACTTCAGATCATGGGGTCCAATTCACAGCTAACATCTGGAGGTCATTATGTAAAAAATTCAGCATCCAGCTCGACTTCACCACTGCATACCACCCGCAGGGCAATGGCCAGACGGAACGGGTCAATCGGACCCTAAAAACCTTCCTCCGTTCCTTCATGAATGCCAGGCAAGATGATTGGTCCACCCTTCTCCCTTGGCAGAGTTCTCCCATAACTCTCACACCAACTCCGCCACTGGCACCTCACTATTCAAGTTGGTCCAAGGCAGACAACCAATGCCACCACTTCCCACACCTCTATCAGTGCCCTCGCCCACAGCTCGGCTCACTGCTCAACAACTGTTATCCTTATGGTCTAGCACTCAGAACAATCTCCGTCAAGCAGCACATCAGGCCAAGAAGGTGGCCAACAAACATAGATGCCTGGCACCCTCCTTTAATCCTGGAGACCGAGTGTGGCTCAGTACTCTTCACTTCCGCCTTCGAGTGCCTTCAATGTGTCTAGCCCCCCGATACATTGGGCCCTTCTCCATCACTGAGCAGATCAGCCCAGTCACACACCACCTGAGACTTCTGTCTTCCCTGAGCATTCACAATACATTCCATGTATCCCTCCTGAACCTGTCATATTATCCTGGCCGCAGCGTAAGACTCCTGAACCGCAGACCATTTCAGCAGAGGAGGATCAGATCTACCAAGTCAAGGAGGTCCTAGATGTCAGATGTCAACGGAGGAGGTGGGAATATCTAATCGCCTGGGAAGGGTTTGGACCCAACGAAAATACATGGGAACCCACCTCCATCATCCTCGACAAGGCTCTACTCCGGCAGTTCCACACCTCTCACCCAAAGAAGCCTGGCCCTTCTAAAAGGGGGTGTAAAGGAGGGGGTACTGTTAGGGTCCCCACCTGTAGAGTACCCCGGCCGGGTCCTCTCACCACCAGGAGACCCGCACTCACCTCTGTTGCCTCTCCCCGACTGCTGCTGCAGCTGTGGCCTGCTCTCGCGGCGATCCCACTCCGCCGATGCTCCACCCCAGGCCCGCCTCCCTAGCCATCTGCACGTGCCATGCTGCCAGACTTAAAGGCCCAGTGGCGGGGAAAGTCCCCGTGGTGCACGGTGATGACATCAGATGCCATGGGTACTTAAACCCAGCCTTGCCTCATCTACCTTGCCTCAAGAATGGATCCTGCTCTGTGATAGTGTGTTCCAGTGTGATTCCTGTTCCAGCATTCTTGCCTGATTCCTGTTCCAGCATCCTTGCCTGCTCCTTGCCTTCCATGCCTGCCCTCCTATTCCTTGCCCTGCCGGACTGTCTTCCGCGTGCCTGACCTCCAGTTAGTATCCTGACTCTGAGTGACCTCCGCCTGCCCAAACCTCCAGCCTGTTTCCTCGTCTTCGCCCTGCCTGCTGCCTGTCCTGAACTCCGGCCAGTTCCTGACTCCGCCTCTTCTCCATCTGCCTTGGCTCCAGTTAGTCCAATGCCGCCTCTGCCTCGTCTTCAGGACTTGCCCCTGCCTAAGTCCTGCCAGCCCCGGTACCCAAGGGCTCAACCTGCGGGGAACGAGGGCTGGTATAGGTGAAGCTCTTGTGGGGCCATCCGAGCCTGTTCCGCCTCCCGTCGACAAGAGCTATCAGGGACCCCCTCCTAGTGGAAGTACCAACCTCATCGCGGCTCAAGGGTCCACTTTCCTTACATATTGAGTATTGCAGTTGCTCAGGAAGGGAGCTAGGACTTCCTGCCCTACTCTATGCTAGATCCTTCTACATTTGCTGCATCTCTGCAACACTACGGAGCCTGGAACTTTGCTAGTAAGCACTAAGCAGCTACATGCTCCAGCAACTCACTGGAACATGCCCAGATTACTCCTGGTTAGAATATTAATTGTCCCTGCACAGGGACATACCATAGTAAATAGTACAGTAAGCTTGTAGATTACAAACTCTACAACACCTCAGTTTTGTCTTCTGCCAAAGCGTTTCAAAACAGTTTTAATATTATCCTCAAAACAATACTAGATTGGAAGGAAACAGTAAGTTTCATGCAAAACCCATGGAAGTGCATGGTTTTGCAGCTTCTCAGTGGAAATGCAAAGCAAAATAAAAATATCAGCAACTAAAAGGAAAATAAATGTGGTGTTTACGTTTCTGCTAAGTAACTACAGACGGAGCTATTACATTGTTTGATAACCCTGTACTGCTGCTATAAGAGGCATGGGGGTTTCATGTTCTATGTCTGGCACTGGAAAATAAGTTATGTAAGAATTTGCTTCTACTGTGCATACAATGGAGGCTTTTCCTGCTGGCCAGTGGGCACCCAGAAAACAGCAAGAGTTTCAAAGCCCAGGAGAGGTTCAGCTTCCTTTGTGATGATTTGTGGCTTTCTTCCAAACAGCCACAGGCGACAGGACAAGGATAGATTAGGAAGGCCCTGCCCTCAAGTAGACAAACCTTAAAAGGGCTTTCAGGAGCTGGGCAACTCTTGTTTGTCTGCGGATGGTCTGGTTCCCATGGTTACAACCACCAATGATTCACCAGGTAGCGGCCCTTCAGCTAATGAGTGATACAAGGAGGGGGCAGAACTTCAGACCAAATAAACATTGCATGGTTTTTTTTTTCTTCCTCTATATGTATAACAGTAGGGCAGGTATCTTTAGTCACTGGGAAAATATTGCATCATAGAGTTTCCAACTCATTCTTTACAAGGGAATCCCTTCAAAGATATAACCAGCAAACAGCACAAAGGCCCCGGGGGAAGGACGCCAAAATGATTGAAATACAAGTGAGGACCAGCAGCCGATGAAAAGCCAGGCAGGAACACTGCTGGAAGAATGGGCATCAGGGTAGGGGTGAGGGGGCCACAAATATATATACCTGCCACTGCAGGGGGGAGGGTGCTAAAATGCTTTTGCAGCTCATGTCTCCGTATTTTCCACCTCATAAAATCTAAAAATGCCAATGAATTTCAGCAAGAGATTAAAATCCTTCCCAGTTCATTTTCTGCTGCCTGCCTGCATGTACAGCTGTCTTCTTCTCACTTTCACTCCACTTCTTTGTCTTGTCTGGTCACTCCGCTTCCCCATTTCATGGCCTAATTTGGGGGGAACAGGCACAAGGGCCCTTTGCCCCCCCCCCCCCCCCTTTGCTTGGCCCTGCTCCACCTTCCCCTGTCAATTTACTATCTGGGAGTTCAGGAGCATTATAACGTGATGCAAAAACGCAGGCCACACACCTGCATATAATTACGTACAGTCCAAAAGCAAAGCACGCTCAAGCAGCAGCAGCAGGAAGGCTGTGCACCCTGTAAAAATGTTGCCAGCAGTCATTTTGTTATGGGTTTGCTTGGTTTAGATTGTTAATATTACTACCTTTAACAGAAACATGGGGGTAACCTGCATGGAGTGGCACTTACTACCCTTAACAGAAACATGGGGGTAACCTGCATGGAGCGGCACTTACTACCCTTAATATAGGGCTTGGGGGAAACCTGCATGGAGCGGCACTTACTACCCTTAACATAGGGCTTGGGGGTAACCTGCCCGGAGCGGCACTTACTACCCTTAACATAGGGCTTGGGGGTAACCTGCATGGAGCGGCACTTACTACCTTTAACATAGGGCTTGGGGGTAACCTGCATGGAGCGGCACTTACTACCCTTAACAGAAACATGGGGGTAACCAGCATGGAGCGGCACTTACTACCCTTAACATAGGGCTTGGGGGTAACCTGCCCGGAGTGGCAGTTCCTACCATAAGAAGGTTGCTGGGCAGACTGGATGGATGGTTTGGCCTTTTTCTGCTGTCTTTACCATGTTGCTTTGTTACTAAAGTATGCAAATCAGCCTCTGGCTGTGAAGGGCAATGTCCTGCATCTGGAGAGAGAGTCCCGTATACAGTTTTTATATTTATTGCTACGTGAGTATTTTTCTCTGTATTTATTTACTATCTGGCACTACACCTTTTGACTTTTCAAGTTTTTATAAGCATGACAACAGAACACAAATTTTCAAACGTTTTAAATCTTAAAGTGCTTTATAAGAATTCACGCATATCCAACTCATTCTGCCATTACTGTTCAACATCCCGCTTCTTAAATACTTGACTTGCTGGGTGATGTATAGCAAAACCAAAGGTAGAGAAACTCAGAGAAGTTGGGACAGAGAAGGATGGAAACTCTGGCCTGACGTCAGACGTGTGCTTTTCTTCAGAGGATGGCCCATGCTACTTTTTCACTTGCTTAGCAAAATAGCCAGCCTCCCACTTATCGTCACATACAGAAACTGTAGGGCCTTATCAGCCCAGATTTCTTTCCTAGATCTGTCTGACTGTAGAAACTAGATAGTTTCAGGGTGCACTGCGGTGGAGGAGTTGTCAGACTGAAGTGCCCAGAAAAACATGGGGTTTGGATGTTTTATGTACACAGTTACTGGATATGGAAAATACAGTATATCCACTCACCTTATCTAAAGAGGAATGTTTAGAAATTGTATTTTATTTTTTTATTTTTTTACAAAAGTGATTATGATTTTTCATTTCTTTTTTAAACATTGATTTTTTTTTACTGGCTGTAATGCCGAGGGACTAATAAATGCTGAGAAACAAGTGCAGGATACATCATCCACATTTACAATTCTGCCAATTTGCTTAATCCTGACCTACAGCAACCCCTGATATTCCAGCTCTCCCACTGCACCTCACTCCCGCCCTGTAGCACCCCCTGCTGCTCTGGTGGTCACAGGCGCGGCTGCAGCCCAGTGCATGGGGCTGGAAAATGGTGAAAACACTTTGAAAGAGGTAAGTCAAAGTCCAGAAATTGTGCCTGAAATGAGAAAATAGAAAAGGAGAGAGCCAAAAACCAGAAATTGTGCCCCAAACTGGAGCAAACACCTTGAAAGAGACTAAAGCAGCAAGCCAAAGACAAGAAGCTGTGCTGGTAACCAGAGGAAATATCCAGAAGGAACTGGAAGGACAAAACCCAGGACAGCAAACTGCAAGGAAACCTTTATCTTCTGACCTGAAAACAGCAAATTAGCACAAGATAATGTGGCGAGACTCCATTATATGGGACTCACTGCTGGCCCTCCGGACAGAGAATATATTGGGAACGTTTTATTAAAGAAAAGCTTAATGTTTTCCCCCCAGCATGTGAAGGCTTTAATTCAGACCTCAGGAGGCCCTCAGTACGATGTGGCATTCAGAGCTGGGAATCACGTACTGGCCTTTTGGAACCAGTATGAAAAGCTGAAGGACACCCCAGAGTGGAAGGATTTCACTGCAAGGCCGATACAGTAAGGACGCGTTAGAAAGAGTGCGGCAGTGCCGGGTGCACCCTCGTTTGTCGCACGCACAGTTCGGATCACATACTGCTCGATACAGTATTTAAATTAGACGCAAATGCAAGCCGCGTCCAAAGCGCGTCCATGAAGCACAATCCATTTTACTGTATAGAGCGCTATACAGCGCCTATACAGTATCCTGGGTGCGCTGGTACCTGTCATTTCAAATGTCATTTCAAATGACATTTGAAATGACAGGTACCAGGAAGTGGATGGTTCTCCTACGCTCGAGCATCAGGGATTGCCAGTCCTCTCTCCCACCCCCTCCCGAAGCAAGGCGCAGGGCGAAAATCGACTCGACATGTTATTAAAGCAAATAGAAATTGTAACAAAAGTAAACTTACTGCATGCTTCCAGCAGCCCCAGTCCTCTCTCCCCTCCTCCCGAAGCGCGCACCGCGGCTCCCCTGCCTCCCGGGGGCAGCCGGCGGCGAAAGCGGCTTCCAGCAGCCCCGCCGGCGAAGGTGCATGAACGCACGTCCAATTAGGGCACTCAAGGCAGCGAAGGCGCATGAGCACACGTCCATCCGGGCGCTCAGGTCACGGCGTGCGCTCATGCACTTTCGCTGCCTTGAGCACCCGCCTGTACGTTCAATTTGGGTGCTCAAGGCAGCGAAAGTGCATGAGCGCACGCTGTGACCTCGGACGTCCATCCGGGCGCTCAGGTAAAGGTAGGCGGTAGGCGGCCTACCCTTACCCTAACGCCAGGGTAAGGGTAGGCGGTAAATTAGTGGGTTAAAGACGCGGCAAAACAGTTGGTTAAAAAGGCGATAATCGGGCCGCACGATACTGTATGGGAGGGAATAGCTAATCCAATTGTTTACATATCATATACATGCCGCGGGCGGAAAGGGATACGCGTCGATTTAAAGAAGCGGTAAGGATTGGTAAAAATGAATAGTGAATTGCGGGTTAGACTTACGCAGCCAAATTGTGGGTACAAAGCGGGTTAGAAACAGGGTAACCGCGGCCGCGCTTTACTGTATCGGGCTGACAGAACACAGTGAGAACAGAGATCGGGCATTTTAAAACGGAGGACATTGAGGCCTGTGAGGTGCGCACCTGGCTGCACGGTGCTGGAAGAGCCATGGCCTGTGCTGGACTCTGAGGGGTTTCCGGACTGCAATGCTGCGTCCCACTGGCTGATGGCCGCATACAGCACCTGCCTAACAACTTCATGACTGGAAGGGAGAGCGGTTCCTGACCCTAGGCAGATTAAACTATGTTTTAAATATGGCTCTACAGCGCATTTCAGCTCAACCTGCAAATATGTAAAGTGTGGGAGATGTGAACAGACTGGCCAAACCCGTGTTGAGTGCACATGGAGCGAGTGAAATGCAACCTCTGTGAGGAGGACGGCCACATGTATGTCCTCAGACATATCACAACCACCCCCTCACACTGAATGACCCCCAGGAGGAAGTCCTTGATGAGAGGCAAGAAACCTGGGAATAGCTGTAGTAAGAACGAGTGAAACAGAATTACTGCAGATAGCTTTAGTCAGAGTCCCTATGTAGCTAGAGCATCCACTGCAGATTGCCTTTTGCCAGAGAATTTGCCATTCCTCGCAGAATCGTGGGAGAACAGCGACCTTGCTGCTGCTTCCCTCCCACTGCCCAGCCTCCCATCCCCCGCTCCCTCATCTGCTACCATACTGGCTTCTCCTTTCCCTCATCCCCCCCCCCCCCCCCATCACCACCACCACCACCACCACACTGTAACGCTCCCTTCCCACCACCCAGTCGGGCACCTGAATCTTACTTCCCTTCCCTCCTCAGTGGAATATTCCTTTCTCTCTGCCCTAGCTCCATAATCTTTCTTCCCCCCCCCCCCTCCCATCCTCTGTATTCTCTTTCCTTCCCCCAAACTAGCGCCGCCGGATGGCGAACTCACTTTGTCCACAGCTGCCGAGTGACACCAACAGTAACTATGCCTGTGAGGATCACGGCAAATCCTGTCCTTCCAGTGGTGTCGGTTGCACTAAGGAAGGATGTTCAGAGATTAGGAGTCACCTAGAAGTCATGCGTGAGGCAACATAGGGAGATGAAGAAGCAGTCTGGGAGGCAACACTGAGGGTAGGGAGAGGATAAAGGAGGAAGCAGAGTATGGGGAGGTGGCGGATGAGGTAGCGTTGTGTAGGTGGGGAGGTGGTGCAGGAAGCAGCTTTAGGGGAGATTGGTGGATTGAGAAGCAGCATCAGGGGGGCCGAGTAGGAGTTGCAGGGAGAAGTACTGGAGGTAATGTCAAGGTCAAGGGGGCTGGTGCAGGAGGAAGCATTACCGGGGTTAGGATGGCGGTGCACAAAGCAGTGAATCGGAGGTTGCATTGAAGCAGGGAGGTGGTGTAGGAAGTGTTATCCAAGGCAGAGGTGGACAGCAGGAAGCACTGAGGGTAGGAACTGAGACCACGGTAAGAGTGGGGAAGGAAAGGGAGGGTGGCAATGACAGTGGGAGAGGACAGAGGAGGAAGGGACTGGGATGATTAATTGGCGATTGGAAATATGAAGGGGCGAGAGTGAATGGGATGACGCATGGAAGTGTGAGAGAGGGGATGGGGTGGCGTGATGGAATGAAAGTGGTAAGGAGTGAGTGAGGAGAGGAGAGAAGAAGGGAAAGTGAAGAGGAGAAATGGGAAGGGATGGGATGAGGTGAAAGAGATAGGAGGGATGGAGGAGAGAAAGGAAGGATCAGTGAAAGATCAGAGGAAAAGGAAAGACTGGAAGAACAGAAAGGAAAAATGTGACTTCTGAGAAACAGGCAGTAAAGGGAATGGAGGGAGGGGTTTGGAAAAAAAAAAACAGAGGCAAAGGATGTGGGTGAAAGAAAAAATGAAGGGAAAACCCACAAAACAAATTTAACAAATGAGAAAACAATTGAAAGAGACAAAAAAATAACTTCGACACAGCAGGTAGCAGAAATATTTTACAGGAACATTCGTGCATTTATTCTACAAACTTGCTACAGACAGAGTCTGAAAGTCTTTGCATGGGACTTTTCTAGCCCTTACCACAGAGTCTCCCCATTAGCGGCTGCTGCAGGAAGCCACCAGGGCCCTTGGCTACCATGAGAATGCACGGTGAGCTGCACAGTGCGAGTGTGCGCCTTAACACAGCCTGGTGTCGGCTGAGCATACACACAGTACAATGCGACAGAAATAGAGAGCAGGAGGAATGATGATCATCTCTGCAGTGTGGTGCATCTCCATGCATTTCCTTCCTTCCATAATCATCATCATCTTAACCTGGGCTGCCACAGCTGATGAAATGAATTATTCCTCAGCTCCCTTTTACAGAGGGTACTGCAGGCGCACAGCCTCCACTGTAGTTAAACCGCCCTCAGGGAGCAGCTCAATTAGCCCCTGTAATGCTGCATTTCCTCCCACCGAAGTCCTGACACCTGGCCTGATCCAGATCCCTTTGCGTGTGCCTAATTATTTATAAATTTACAGCTGGAAGATGAGCATCATGGAGAGATCTTTCAGGAGCTCCCGTCAGTTACCAGGAGGGCTCATGCCAAAATCACAGCTCAGAACAGCTGTTTCCAAATGAGACAAGCAGAATGTGCAGGGTCTCGGAATAATTTATGTCTTGTTACTTTAGATTATCAAATGCTTTCTAGGAACCATGCAAGCTAATCTCAGCCTCAAGTCATTTGAAGACAGTGATGTTTGTATCAAGCATGGCAGCTACCACGGCAGTGCACAGCATGCATCAAATTGCTAGAAGTTATGCTGTAATCACCAAATAAGTCATCTTTCTTTGACCTTGTCCCTCTCCTCAGGTGGAAAAAATCCAAAAGCTCCTGGAAGCAGATCTCTTGTTACTTGACCATTTCTCCATGGGTGATTTAGGGTAGTGGTGGAAAGGGGAACTCTAATGCTGCAAATAAGATGCAAATGACCCAGGAACAGGGCAGCTCAAGGCAATCTGTTGCCTGAGGTGAGGGATGAAAAGGCACATCCCCCCCCCTCCCCCTCCAAGATGTGGCATTGGTGACATGGGCCATGGGGATTACCCCCTGCAGTCCAGCCCTTTTGGGGAAGGCGAGAGGCAGGAGTCAGTATTCCCAGAGGAGTGAGAGATAGTGTAAGTGATAATATGTCTGGGAAGCTGGCAACCCTGCCAGACTCCTGGGAACCCTACCACCTGCTTTCCACCCTTCCCCAGCATCTGCCCGCTGGTGATGCAGGAGATGGGTGAATAGTAAATCTGCACGTGGCACACTCTCTTAGGGGCCGGTGCAAGGGTATTTTGGTGCCCTAGGGTGAAACTTACAGCCTTCTGACCTTCTTCCCTCCCACAACACAATTCAAAATTATGCGCTTTTTTTTTTTTTAATTTTAAAATTTCTTATTAACTGGCACCACTTCCCCAACACAAAAATGGGAGATTTTGCAGCTTTTGCATTTTTGCATTTCAATGAAATTGTCTAATTCGTCCTGGTTCGGGAGAACCGAAAAACGCATGCAATGTTTCCAAAATTTCGGAAAAATTTGTTTTTCAGGTTAGTGCGCACTAACTTTAAAATGTTAGTGCTCGCTAACCTGAAAATTGGCACCCCCGAAAAAAAAAAAAAGAAATTTCCTGCGGCAGGCCTGAAAACAAAGCCCGAACTGAAGTACAGTATCGCTGCACATCTCTAAAAACAATCCAGAGTTAAACCCCACCAGCCAGTTAGTAGACTGGTAGTGCAGTCTCCTGACCTTGCTCAGGATCTCCAGGCAGGACTTACCTAGATCCTCTAAGTAGACCCAAAATCCAAACAAGAAAAATGCTCCTGCACTGCCACCGAAATCCCATTTCAAAGGGACTCCCTCCAGTCTCTCAGTAGAAAGCTGTGTTTATCTTCCCAGGGGATTGCCATCCAGCACCCTCATATGGAAGGGCTGCCTAGGGATGGTGCCTGCCCCTGATTATCAACCTGTACTGCACTAGCTAAATGGAATTCACTAGGGCCTTAAAGGTAATGAGCTCAGAGGCATTACAAATCGAATAACATCCAACAATTAAATGCATATAAAAAATTGTAACAATACAAAGTAAGAACAAATCCAAAAGTGTCAGAATAATTTCACATAAACACAAATACAATCTCACTTCATTGGTGATGTGTGGCGCTATCAGGTAAATCTTTAAACTTATGAATGACCATCGTATAGCGCCGAATAGGCACAATGAATTTGTGCTTCCAGATCCCACCTATGTGCTGAAAGCTTCACCTGATAGCGCCACACATCACTGTTCTTTGTAATGAGATTGTATTTGTGTTTATAAAAAAATTGTAAACATTTCCAAAGACCCAATACAGTATTTCAAAATACTAGACACATCAAATAACAAGCAATATTTAAAACTAGTAAGGATTTTAAAAAACTTCCATGCCCACATTACCTGGGGGACATTGGATTTCCGGCCACCCTGAGATTGCTGTGGATTGATGCAGAGGGAAGAGTGGGTGACAGGAGGTCTGCACTCATACTGTGTCCTTTCTCATGCACACACACACTCTTGATGTTCCATCTGTGTTATTAACATTTCAAAGATAAAGGAATGAATCAGACACAAATGGTAATATGATACAAAATGTACTCTTGTTACAAATTACAAAGATTGCAATACTGAAAACTTAATTAAGCCCCAAACCTTTCAACCCACCCCTAGCACTCTCCCACCTCCCCTAGCTGAGAAGTTTGGTCTTATTCAACCAAATAATAAAAAAAATACACACAAGTTTATTCTCGCAGACATGCTCACTCACACACATTCACTCTCCCCTCCCCTCCAGAACACACTACCAGCAGCAGCACCCTCCCCTTCAGTCCGGTGGGACTCCACCACGCACTTTCCTCCTGAGTCACGTGCTAACTCCTTTCCTGCTCCTTTCTTCCAGCCACAGGGGCCAACGCTGCTCCTTCTTCTGGCTGCAGTGATTGCACTGCCTCCTTCCCACCCAACACAACAACTTCTTCTGGGCTTGCGAGGGCAGAAAGAACAAGGAGGAGGAGCAATTGCTGCAGTCCTGTCACTACTGCGACACTCCCAAAACTGTGGTGCTCTATGTGGCCTGCTCTTCCCTCTCCCACCCACAGCCCCCATGCTTCCACCAGTCCTGCATTCTCCCATTCACAACCCCTATGCAGTCTTTCTCCCTTTCTGCTTCCCACCTTTTCCCCTCATTTCCTCTCAATCTCCTCTTTCAGTTCACTCACCCCGTCTTCCTCCCCTTTCATGCCCCTTCCCTTTTTCACACTCACCCTTTCCCTCTCACTCTTTCACTTCCCCACCCACTCACCAGTTCCCTCTCATGTATTCCCCTTCCTTTCCTACAGACCCCTTCTCACTCATTCATTCCCATTCCCTCTCACTCATTCCCTCTCCTTCCTTTCCCACTGACTCCCTCCCTCTCACTCATTTCCTCTCCTCCCCCCCCCCCTTTCACTAACAAAGCACCCTTCCCCCCTGGGTCATCTTCTTGATGCTGTGGGCTCCTCTTACTGCTGGCAGGAAGTGGAAACCCTGTCAGTACATCGTTCTGTCCTGCCGCGGGTCTTCCTGCCAGTGGGGTGTGGGAAGCCCGCCGATGTTAACTTTTGAAATGAAAGGTGAGCCAGCCATGCTGAGGGATTTTGGAGGACATTTGCTGCCACCCCCAAAATTTTGCCATCTGAGTCAGCCACCTCACCCTGCCTCATTGTATAACTGCCCCTGCTCAAGAGACATTTCCAGTGCTGCCTGACTGGTATGCACCACATGCCTCTGTGAGATCAGCAGTGTGTGTGCTATGGTTCAGGCATCTCCTTAGAATGATAGCACTGTGCAATACACCAACATTTATTTGACTTCTGCATAAAGCAACCAAAGCTGTTTTGACATAGATGCCTTGGGGAATAACCTTCTGTAAAAGTGTCCCTTCTTCTTTCTGAGCAATTCATGTTCTCACTCAAACAAGGTGGACAAACTATGAAAATGTTTATTTACGGACAGTCTGCCAGATTTTTATGAACAAACATTCTACCATCACCGTTTTGTCTACAGCTGGGCTCACTACGCCTGGATGAGATCCACCCCAAGATATAGGCTCCAACTAATAAATAGTTCAGCTTAACAAAACCCAAACCCCACAGCACTCAAGACAGGCCTTGTTGCTCATGACATTTTTGCTTACATGAAATTATTATTAAAGACGTCAATTTTTTGTCCTTTTCTTTTTTTTAGCTGGCAGTAAATTTAGTGACAGCTGGCAATCCTGCTCCCATGACTGAGCTACCAGATGGTAAAACAGGTTGTAGCATTCAGAGCAATTGGGAACCTTCTTAGAATGAAAGTTATTCCATCCAGAAATTATTTCAAGAGAGAGAGGGGTTGATGTACTAATTTGGGCCTGAAACATGTACAACTTGCACCACACATTTTGGACATATGATAACACATAGAAAAAAATAGTTGAATTATCAAAAGTATAAAACTTGTAAGCAGTACATCACCAAGGCATCAAACAATGTGACATTTGCAAACACTAACTCTGCCTGTATTATATCCATAAACATGTATTTATTTATTTATTTATAAATTTTTATATACCGCCGCTCATCAAAGATATCACGTCGGTGTACAGTGAACAGGAACTTACGCCGGAGCGTTTTACATTTAACAGAGTTATATAAGCGTTATACAATTAAAAAAGGCAAGTATATAAATATTTGAACATAAAACAAGTAGAATCTTTAAAAAAAAAAACAGAACTATCATTTAGTTGTAACTTAACTGAGCTGAATTAAAACAATACTATAGAGTATTGTATATGTATTGTAGTTCTGATGTCCTTAAGAAGAGAAAGACAACGCAACTACATGCAGGCAATAGGGTAGTACCAGAATAGGATCAACGTTTCTTGAAAATATAGATCCAGTAGGGAACTGTGAAAGAGAAGGTCCTGCAAACGTCTATCACTGCTCTTCTGGACAGGGTGCTCCCACCTGAGCCATACCACTACTTCACAGGACTGCCTTTTGTTCTGGTTTTGATTTAATCTTCTGGGCCACACCCACTCAGGATAGATTGCCCATCAGCCCTGAAAGGACCCTTCTTTCACTGTTCTCAGATCATATTGGGACTATCCTTCCCCAAACCTTCCAATATTTTCCTCTGACTAGCTGTAACTCTCTTCAGTTATATTCTCCTTCTCCTCTCCCACTCTGAGTGCCTTGCTCCTTTTCCTAGGGCTCTTCCAGAGCTCTTCTCTAGGAACACCCTTTTATCGTCTGCTTTGTTTTCTCTGCTCTTTTTTTTTTTTTTTTTGCAAGTGTCTAATTATTTGTCCAGGCAGGGCCTCTGTGACCCACTGTACAAATTATGTATTTGCAAAGGATGGTGAGCCTCACTCAGCTGAGCCACCAGTAGAACAGAGGCTGGCACTGGAGGAGGAGTTGCATGGAGCCCATCTCATCCTCCCCTTCCCATCCCAGCTGCCAAGAGAAGTGGCACTCACAGCCTCAGCTTCCTGTGCTGTGTAAAGCCAGTATGGTATGAGTCGCAAGATCTATGGGGTTCTGTGTGGATCATACCACATGACTAGACCTGCATGGCATAAGAAGCTGATGCTGTATTAAGTAGCACTTTTCCTTCCATCAAGGGAAGAGGAGGGAGATTCAGGAGGGTAGACCAGGCAGCAAAGAGAATCAGAGGCAGAGAAAATTGGAAGAGAGAAGACCAGACCATATTGTGGGCCATGGAAGTGTGGGGTGGGAAAAGTGCGGGACACACAGGATAGGGGAATGAGAGGGCAATGAGTGACAGAGATCTGATACTGTGAGGAGTGTTTTCCAGAGATCATGAGGGGGTGGTTGTGGGGAGAGCTTTACAGGGGTGGGAGTGGATATGGGGAGAGCTTGCTGAGGATGAAGGAGAGGGAAGACCAAATATGAAATGGGGGGATGGCAGAGAAAGAGATGAAAGGGGCTGAAGGAGTTGGAGAGGGAAAATAGGACTGAGGATGGAGGAAGAGGGAGAGAGGACTAGTTATTGGGTAGAGGGAGAGATAAAGGACCCATGATTGGGAGAAGAGAAGACAGAGGAGGAAAATAAAAACATAAGAACATAAGAAGTTGAGATTCTGGGTCAGACCAAGGGTCCATCAAGCCCAGCATCCTGTTTCCAACAGTGGCCAATCCAGGCCATAAGAACCTGAAAAGTTCGCAAACACTAAATCCCATGCTACTGAGTGATGCCAGTAATAGCAGTGGCTATTAGGGATGTGAATCGTTTTTCAACGATTAAAATTATCGTCCGATAATGTTAATATCGTCTTAAATCGTTATAGAACACGATACAATAGAAATTCTAACGATTTATCGTTAAAAATCGTTAAATCGTGTTAGTGCGCACTAAATCGAGTTAGTGCGCACTAACTCCCCGTTAGTGCGCACTAACTCGATTTAGTGCGCACTAACTGAAAATGATACAAATAAACACTTTCCAGGTCACTGAAGGTCAGTTAGGAATGAATATGTGTTCCTATTGGCTGGCTGCCCTCTTATCTATTGATGTTACCAAGGTTACCACTGAGGTGATGGTTGGGGGGATGGGAAATGGAACTGGAAACTAACGAACACCAACAGAAAATGAAACAAAGTGTTCACACTTCCCAGGTCAGTAAAGGTCACTTAGGAATGAATATGTATGTATGTATTCCTATTGGCTGGCTGTGCTCTTATCTATTGATGTTACCAAGGCTAACACTGAGGTAATGGTTGGGGGGATGTGAAATGGAAACAGTTGGAAGCTTGACAAAAAAAGTAATGTAATGATCAGCACTAACGTGACTAGAACTTGTTTGTTTATTATTTTTGTTAGCAGGCACCTGAAATGCTAGTGCATGTTGAATTTGCCAATCACTGTGCATTTTAGAAAGGTGGTCCTGGCTGGAACTGTACACAGTTCAAATATATGTAATTGATTGTTGGTAAGTGTATTTTTTAAGTAGCCACACTGGCACAAGTATGTTTACTTTTCCTCCTACTTAACTCACTAGCTCAGCTTTGTAAGAAAGGCTTCTCTGCTTGTGTGTTGTTTTTGTTTGGTGTGAGGAGAGCAGAAACATCAGATCTACAGTCATCTCTTACAGTGCCCTATCCCTATTAATACCAGGAGTGTTGTGATCTTCCTGCACACAGTGCCCTAACCCTGATACCAGTCTGAGACAGCTCCCTCCCTGCATTACTAGTGAGAGGCTGGCTTCACAGACAGGGGGGAGCTGCCTGACCCTCACTCCTGACTTCCCCCATGTCCCAGCTAGTGAATGGTGTGTGGGTGAGGGGGGGGGGGGGAGGATGGTGAAGTCTGAGACAGCTCCCTCCCTGCATTACTAGTGAGAGGCTGGCTTCACAGACAGGGGGGAGCTGCCTGACCCTCACTCCTGACTTCCCCCATGTCCCAGCTAGTGAATGGTGTGTGGGTGAGGGGGGGGGGGGGGAGGAGGGTGAAGTCTGAGACAGCTCCCTCCCTGCATTACTAGTGAGAGGCTGGCTTCACAGACAGGGGGGAGCTGCCTGACCCTCACTCCTGACTTCCCCCATGTCCCAGCTAGTGAATGGTGTGTGGGTGAGGGGGGGGGGGGGAGGATGGTGAAGTCTGAGACAGCTCCCTCCCTGCATTACTAGTGAGAGGCTGGCTTCACAGACTGGGGGGAGCTGCCTGACCCTCACTCCTGACTTCCCCCATGTCCCAGCTAGTGAATGGTGTGTGGGTGCGGGGGGGGGGAGGATGGTGAAGTCTGAGACAGCTCCCTCCCTGCATTACTAGTGAGAGGCTGGCTTCACAGACAGGGGGGAGCTGCCTGACCCTCACTCCTGACTTCCCCCATGTCCCAGCTAGTGAATGGTGTGTGGGTGAGGGGGGGGGGGGGAGGAGGATGGTGAAGTCTGAGACAGCTCCCTCCCTGCATTACTAGTGAGAGGCTGGCTTCACAGACAGGGGGGAGCTGCCTGACCCTCACTCCTGACTTCCCCCATGTCCCAGCTAGTGAATGGTGTGTGGGTGAGGGGGGGGGGGGAGGATGGTGAAGTCTGAGACAGCTCCCTCCCTGCATTACTAGTGAGAGGCTGGCTTCACAGACAGGGGGGAGCTGCCTGACCCTCACTCCTGACTTCCCCCATGTCCCAGCTAGTGAATGGTGTGTGGGTGAGGGGGGGGGGGGGGGAGGAGGATGTTGAAGTCTGAGACAGCTCCCTCCCTGCATTACTAGTGAGAGGCTGGCTTCACAGACAGGGGGGAGCTGCCTGACCCTCACTCCTGACTTCCCCCATGTCCCAGCTAGTGAATGGTGTGTGGGTGAGGGGGGGGGGGGGGAGGATGGTGAAGTCTGAGACAGCTCCCTCCCTGCATTACTAGTGAGAGGCTGGCTTCACAGACAGGGGGGAGCTGCCTGACCCTCACTCCTGACTTCCCCCATGTCCCAGCTAGTGAATGGTGTGTGGGTGAGGGGGGGGGGGAGGAGGATGGTGAAGTCTGAGACAGCTCCCTCCCTGCATTACTAGTGAGAGGCTGGCTTCACAGACAGGGGGGAGCTGCCTGACCCTCACTCCTGACTTCCCCCATGTCCCAGCTAGTGAATGGTGTGTGGGTGAGGGGGGGGGGGGGAGGAGGATGGTGAAGTCTGAGACAGCTCCCTCCCTGCATTACTAGTGAGAGGCTGGCTTCACAGACAGGGGGGAGCTGCCTGACCCTCACTCCTGACTTCCCCCATGTCCCAGCCAGTGAATGGTGTGTGGGTGAGGGGGGGGGGGGAGGATGGTGAAGTCTGAGACAGCTCCCTCCCTGCATTACTAGTGAGAGGCTGGCTTCACAGACAGGGGGGAGCTGCCTGACCCTCACTCCTGACTTCCCCCATGTCCCAGCTAGTGAATGGTGTGTGGGTGAGGGGGGGGGGGAGGATGGTGAAGTCTGAGACAGCTCCCTCCCTGCATTACTAGTGAGAGGCTGGCTTCACAGACAGGGGGGAGCTGCCTGACCCTCACTCCTGACTTCCCCCATGTCCCAGCCAGTGAATGGTGTGTGGGTGAGGGGGGGGGGGGGGCGGAGGAGGATGGTGAAGTCTGAGACAGCTCCTTCCCTGCATTACTAGTGAGAGGCTGGCTTCACAGACAGGGGGGAGCTGCCTGACCCTCACTCCTGACTTCCCCCATGTCCCAGTCAGTGAATGGTGTGTGGGTGAGGGGGGGGGGGGCGGAGGAGGATGGTGAAGTCTGAGACAGCTCCTTCCCTGCATTACTAGTGAGAGGCTGGCTTCACAGACAGGGGGGAGCTGCCTGACCCTTCACTCCTGACTTCCCCCATGTCCCAGCTAGTGAATGGTGTGTGGGTGGGGGGGGGGGGGGGGAGGATGGTGAAGTCTGAGACAGCTCCCTCCCTGCATTACTAGTGAGAGGCTGGCTTCACAGACAGGGGGGAGCTGCCTGACCCTCACTCCTGACTTCCCCCATGTCCCAGTCAGTGAATGGTGTGTGGGTGAGGGGGGGGGGGGGCGGAGGAGGATGGTGAAGTCTGAGACAGCTCCTTCCCTGCATTACTAGTGAGAGGCTGGCTTCACAGACAGGGGGGAGCTGCCTGACCTTCACTCCTGACTTCCCCCATGTCCCAGCTAGTGAATGGTGTGTGGGTGAGGGGGGGGGGGAGGGAGGATGGTGAAGTCTGAGACAGCTCCCTCCCTGCATTACTAGTGAGAGGCTGGCTTCACAGACAGGGGGGAGCTGCCTGACCCTCACTCCTGACTTCCCCCATGTCCCAGCTAGTGAATGGTGTGTGGGTGAGGGGGGGGGGGGAGGAGGATGGTGAAGTCTGAGACAGCTCCCTCCCTGCATTACTAGTGAGAGGCTGGCTTCACAGACAGGGGGGAGCTGCCTGACCCTCACTCAAGCAGAGAAGCCCTTCTTACAAAGATGAGCTAGTGAGTTAAGTAGGAGGAAAAGTAAACATACTTGTGCCAGTGTGGCTACTTAAAAAATACACTTACCAACAATCAATTACATATATTTGAACTGTGTACAGTTCCAGCCAGGACCACCTTTCTAAAATGCACAGTGATTGGCAAATTCAACATGCACTAGCATTTCAGGTGCCTGCTAACAAAAATAATAAACAAAGAAGTTCTAGTCACGTGAGTGCTGATCATCACATGTCAAGCTTCCAACTGTTTCCATTTCACATCCCCCCAACCATTACCTCAGTGGTAACCTTGGTAACATCAATAGATAAGAGCACAGCCAGCCAATAGGAATACATATTCATTCCTAAGTGACCTTTACTGACCTGGGAAGTGTGAACACTTTGTTTCATTTTCTGTTGGTGTTCATGAGTTTCCAGTTCCATTTCCCATCCCCCCAACCATTGGTAACATCAATAGATAAGAGGGCTGCCAGCCAATAGGAACACATATTCATTCCTAACTGACCTTCAGTGACCTGGAAAGTGTCTATTTGTATCATTTTGAGTTAGTTTTTCTTCTCCTGCCACATGATTTCTATCGTTAAGACGATATGGAAAACGATTCACATCTCTAGTGGCTATTCCCTAAGTCAGCTTGATTAATAGCAGTTAATGGACTTCTCCTCCAAGAACTTATACAAACCTTTTTTAAACCCAGTTACACTAGCTGCACTAACTACATTTTCTGGCAACAAATGAGTGAAAAAAGAATTATCTCTGATTAGTTTTAAATGTGCAACATGCTAACTTCATGGAGTGCCCCCCGTCCTTCTATTATCTGAAAGAGTAAATAACTGATTCACATTTACCCATTCTAGACCTCTCATGATTTTAAACACCTCTATCATATCCCCACTCAGCCATCTCTTCTCCAAGCTGTACAGTCCTAACCTCTTTATTCCTCTTAGGGGAGCCATTCCATCCCCTTTATCATTTTGGTTGCCCTTCTCTGTACCATCTCCAGTGCAACTATATCTTTTTTGAGATGCAGTGACCAGAACTGTACACAGTACTCTAGGTGTGGTCTCACCATGGAATGATACAGAGGCATTAAGACATTTTCCGTTTTATTCACCATTCCCTTCTTAATAATTCCTAACATTGTTTGCATTTTTTTACTTCTGCGGCATACTAAGCCAATGAAGAAAGGCAAAACAATTATCGGCATGGTTAAAAGGTGAGGTGAAAGAGGCTATTTTAGCCAAAAGATCTTCATTCAAAAACTGGAAGAGGGATGCAACAGAAGAAAATAGGATAAAGCATAAGCATTGGCAAATTAAATGTAAGACATTGATAAGATAGGCTAAGAGAGAATTTGAAAAGAAGTTGGCCATAGAGGCAAAACCTCACAGTAAAAACTTTTCAAAATATATCTGAAGCAGAAAGCCTGTGAGTTGTTACATGTGCCGGCCTCGGCAGACCCGCGGCACTCCGCTCTCACCTTTTCTTAAGGACTCCAGCCTCTGGTTCCTCCTCGCTGGTGGCAGTGGGCTGCCATCTCTGTCCTCGGGACTCCCCCAGTGCCTCCGGCCCCGCTGCAGCTTCCAGCATTCCCGGTCCTGATGCCACTACTCGTCAGGCCTCTCCGCGTGGTCCACAGAGAGACGCCACAACTTGTGCCGTGCCCCTCCCTAGGCGCATTACTGATCCTTATGAAGGGTCAGCAGTGGGAACCTGGCCGCGGCCCCAGATGATGACGTCAACCTCCGCATAGTACTTAAGCTCAGGCCCCGCTCCATAGCGTTGCCTTTGCAACAGGTCTCCTCGCTTCTCGAGTACTCGTTGTTGCTAGAGATTCATCTCTACTCATCGTTCCTGGTTCCTGTTCTCCTTGTTCCTGTCCTGCTTATGCTTCGGATTGATTACACGGACTTTGACCTCGCTTTGCCTGACTACACTACAGCCTATCTCCAGACCCAGACCTCCGCTTTGCCTGATCATGTATTGCCTATCTCCAGTCCCAGACCACCCAGACTACCGCTTTGTCCAACTACGCTATTGACTTCTCCATGATTTGACCTTTGCCTTGATTGACTATGCTACTGACTATCTCCGTGATCAGACCTCAGCATTGATTGCTACAGCCCCTGGATTGCCACCGGCCCTGACTCAAGCCTACCATTGGATGCCTCTTCTGCCTACTTCCTGGATGTGGACTTACTAGGCTTTGGCCTATCTTTGCTCGAGCACCCCCAGTCTGCCTTTCTCATTGGCACTTGAGTTTCCAGAACCTTACTCAGTCCAGAGTAGGACTACTCAATCACTCGCCTGCTGTCTCTGGGCTGAACCAGCTTCTCTTACTATCCTACCTTGAGGCCCACCTAAGTCCTGCTGGCCCCGGCACCCAAAGGCTCAACCCGCGGGGAATGAGGGCTGGTATAGGTGAAGCTCCAGTGGCCTCTGGCTATCAGCGCAATCTATCTGCCGATGTTGGGGACCTGTAGGTCCTTGCCTACGGGTTGCATCAACCCCACCTTGGCCCAAGGGTCCACCTCCAATGCATCAGGTTACAAAGGCCATGGACTCGGTGGAGCCGCGTGCCCTCGAGGCCATTCCAGGCCTGGCAACCAAGGTACAAGAACAGCAACAGTTTCTTGAGGCATTGGCCTCCTTCATGGATCGCCTTCATGCCCAGCTTGATGTCCTTACTAATAATCCAGCTTCTACTCTGGGTCCTCCTCATCCACAGCCATCTCCATTGATGCCTCGAGCCTTGTTGGCCCTACCAGCGTTTCAACGGTGACTCCAGACTCTGCAGAGGGTTCATTAACCAATGCTATAGGCAATTCGCCCTGCAGCCCTCCATCTTCCAGGATGAACTGACCAGTTACCTTCATTCTATCCTGTCTTGAAGGGAAGGCACTGGCCTGGGCTTCCCCCTGTGGGAACACGCTGATTCCTTGTTGAAGGAACTGTCTCAGTTTGTTGCTGTGTTTGACAGGCCAAATCGACAACCATCTCCAAGTGCATCACTGGAAGAGTCAGATGCCCAAGAAACCTTCTTTGGTTTGGTCCTGTTCGCCACCGACCATTGACCCTACTCCAAGCAGGGACACTTTGTTGGCTAAAACGGAAGAACCCATGCAGTTGGGTCGAGGTCGGCTGACACCAGAAGAGTGCCTCCGGCGGAGACAAACTGGTCTGTGTCTGTATTGCGGAGCACCTGGCCACCATCTACAGACTTATTTATTTATTTATTTAGAATCTTTTTCTATATCGTTGCTAAGTTATATACCATCACAACGGTTTACATTTAGGCACATAAATTAATGTAGGTAAAAGCATACTATAGTACATTCTAACATGTGCCTCCAAAGGATCAGTTACAATAAATCATTAAAGACAATCAATTCTTTAGTGAAGTAGGTCATGACCGAGTGTACCAATAAGGTACTGTTCACGGGTAAAATTCATTTATCCAGTGTTACAATTATGTTTATAGTGATGTAGAGTTCATGGAACACTCTACTGCACATTCCTAAGTGCTGTGTGTCGGTGCTCTTCTGCCTATTCCTGAATATTTTCTAATCTCCCGTCTCTTTATAAAATGCTTGTTTAAAAAGCCATGTTTGTAAACTTTTCTTAAATGTTTTGAGATCTTTTTGTAATCTGATCTCTAGAGGCATTGTGTTCCAAAGTGTGGGGCCTGCTAATCATAAAGCCCTTTCTCTCACTTGGGTTAGTCTTGCCGTTTTTACTGAAGGAATGGTTAAAAGTAGGGATGTGAATCGTTTTTTGACGATTTAAAAAAAATTGTCAGATTTTTTTAAATCGTCAAAAATCGTTAAGAGTCGTGATACAATAGAAATTCCCCTGATTTATCGTGAAAAATCGTAAATCGGGGGAGGGCGGGAAAACCGGCACACCAAAACAACCCCTAAACCCACCCCGACCCTATAAAACTAATCCCTTACCTTCCCCCACCCTCCCGAACCCCCCCAAATCTTTTTACGAGTACCTGGTGGTCCAGTGGGGGCGCGGGGACCGATCTCCCGCTCTCGGGCCATCGGCGCCATTTTGGCTGCCACTCAAAAATGGCGCCGATGGCCCGATAAAAAAAACCCTCCATGTTTTTTAATAGCTTTCAAATTTTATGGAACATTGATTTTATTGTCTTATACATATTATTTTAGTATAAGTTTTTTAATTGTTGCTGATGTTTTTGGCGCCAAAATTAACCATTTAAAAATGGCTGATCAGACGCGGTCTGAATTGGATGAAAGCGGAGACTGCGGTTATGCTGGCTTATAATAAGAACCTTTAATTATAAGGTATGCATTCTTTAAGAGATTAATTTTAAAGGTATTAAATGTATGCTAGGTGTGTCTGTTGAATTAGATATCAGCTAAGAAAATTAAGTAGTGCTACGGATGTCTGCAATGTCATTTAATGCGGTTTGTGCTGTAATGGTATAGCTTTTAAAATAGAAAGGGGATTAGTACTATATGATCTTGTTGAGTGCCATGAAAGGTTCTTCGGCACTAACATTATAGGCAGTACATGCACCTTTGAGTTTAGCGAAGATTTAAGTGTGTTGCATATATTTGAATAATCGTGTGGGCATTATTTGTTTTAAATCTCCTTTAACGCGATCGAAAATATTAAAAACAGAGCTTATAATTAATAGCGGAGACTCTTAGTAAGTTTTAATGTACTGCAGAAGCTGAATTTGTATCGTATTACAATTAAGGGATGGGGGATAGTGTAATATTTACATCGGCTGAATATATGTAGTATGATGACTGGTTTTTAGCAATACACAAATGATTAAAACGCTGCAAATATATTTATGAGTTATTCAAACGTTGTGTTAGAAATCACATCATGATTTTTACATTTTTACATTTTTGGCTATGCATATATGATAAAAACACTAATGAATATACATGAGCAACATAAACAGAGATCAGTTTTACCATATGTTTATATTAATTAAATTAAATTTTGTTTGAATAACTTGAAAACTGAATGTTTTAATAATGGTTGGATTTTTTCCAGTTGTTCTTATACAACTGATTGTATGAAACAGCATCACTGATTGGAATAGTGGAGGTAAAATATTCACATTTTTTAATTTAGAACATATCAAGTTTGGTTCTATATTAATAAGTACATTTCCATTTGGAACTCGACTAGTTCAGTTAATAATTTGCTGTCACCTTTTTAATTTTTAATTATAATTTTATGATTTTAGATCTTAATGTTTAAAAAGGATGTTTATTCTTTTATATAAAATTCTTTTTAATATTTGTGAGATCTTAATGAGATTATTTAATTTTGGAGTAAATGGTTATATTATTTTATGAAATATTTATTTGTTTTTATGTGATTGTTTACTCTATTTGTAGCCCCTGAGGCAGCGGCTGTAAAGCTGTGAAACTCGGCCTGAGTCGGGCAATTTCATTGGCACGTCTCTGCATCAATAAAGTGTTGGAAAAGATTCAGGCATCTATTTTTTGGGGTCCTGAATTGGGCGCAACCTCTCCGGCCCCCCAGCTATCTGTACCAATTACCTTGATTTGAGACTCCTGGTCCTTTCCTGTGCTTGCTCTGGTAGATTCCGGAGCAGGAGGTCATTTTATTCTCAAGGCCCTTGTCCAGCTCCTGGGTATAAAGACCTGTTCGCTCGAGACCTCCTTATGCATCGCATCAATTTATGGAGAGCTGTTACCTGGCCGAATCTCTCTTACGGAACCCGTCCATTTGCGCACCGGCGCTCTACACACCGAGGAACTCGAACTGTTAGTGTTGGAGAAATCCATCCACCTGGTAGTGCTTGGACTCCCCTGGCTACAGAAGCACTCTCCCCCATTTAGTTGGGGTTCATTGCAGCTGGTGGAGTGGTGTCCCGCCTGCCACCAGTCTTGTCTTCAGAAAGTGGTACCTCCATCCGTAGTTCCTTTGGCTGTCACTTCCTCTGACATACCTGCCCCCTACTCAGACTGAGGACGTGTTCTCCAAGCCAAAAGCAGACCTTATTCTGTCTCTTCAGAGGTTCAATTGCCCTATTGATCTCCTTCCACGCCTCCTCGAGGATGCACCTACCCTCTGCCTCAGCCCGAGATGAGGGCTATGATGGAATACATCCAAGAAAACCTAGCGAAGGGATTCATCCACCCCTCTACTTCTCCTGCCGGGGCGGGATTCTTTTTTGTGACCAAGAAAGATGGGTCACTTAAGCCGTGTATTGACTACCATGGCCTAAATGCCATTACTCGTAAGGACAAGTTTCCCTTGCCAATAATCTCCGAACTATTCGATCGTCTTCAGGGAGCATCCATATTTACAAAGCTGGATCTACGCGGAGCCTATAACCTGGTACTAATCCATCCCGATGACATCTGGAAGACCGCCTTTAACATCCGGGACAGGCACTACGAATACCTGGTGATGCCTTTCGGCCTCTGTAACATGCTCGCAGTATTCCCATGAATGATGAGCGAAATGTTTAGAGATTTGCTGTATACCAAAGTAGTGGCTTACTTGGACGATATCCTGGTTTTTTCCAAAGATCTCGACACCCACCACACTGATGGCCGTACCGTCCTCCAACGCCTTCGCGAGAACCACCTGTTTGCAAAATTGGACAAATGCTTGCTTGAGAAAAACAGCCTGCCTTTTCTCAGTTATATTATTTCTCAGCAAGGGTTCTCCATGGACCCAGCCAAGTTAAAGGGACTCCGGGATTGGCCCCAGCCCATGGGCCTTAAAGCTCTCCAGCGCTTCCTGGGATTCCTCAACTACTATCGTCACTTCATCCCACATTACTCGACTTTGGCTGCTCCTTTGAAGGCTTTAACTCGCAAAGGGCAAGATACATGAAATTGGACTCCGGAGGCTGTCGCAGCCTTCCTCCATCTTAAAAAAGCCTTTCAGAAGGGGGTCTTGTTTACATCATCCAGACCCGAATCGTCCATTCTTAGTGGAAGTGGACACCTCCGCCATTGGGGCTGGGGTGGTCCTGAGTCAACGCAATGCTTCTGGTACTATAGTCCTGTGCTCCTTCTACTCCCGTAAATTTTCATCTGCGGAGCAAAATTACAGCATAGGGGATCAAGAGTTTCTTGCCATAAAATTGGCTCTCGAAGAATGGCGCCTGTGGCTGGAGGGCGCACAACACAAATTTACTGTGTTCACCAATCATAAGAATCTGGAACTTCTGAGCCAAGCCCAACATCTCAACGCCCATCAAGCTCGATGGGCTCTGTTCTTTTCCAGATTCGATTTTGAACTTTGTTATCGCCCAGCCGATAAAAATCTCCAGGCAGATACCCTATCACGATTCTTCGAGCCTGAAGACACTCTGGAAGAGCCTAGCCACATCATAGATCCAGCCTGTATCTGTTTATCTGCTACGCACCCAGTTCCTGCTGGGAAGACGGTTATGCCCCGACGACTCCGAGAAAGAGTTCTCCGCTGGGCACATGATTCCAAATTTTCCGGTCATCCAGGATGAGCACGGTCCTTGGCACTGCTCCAGCAGTTCTTCTCCATTACCTGCTATTAAGTTCACTTAGAGAATAGCCACTGCCATTAGCAATGGTAACATGGAATAGACTTAGTTTTTGGGTTCTTGCCAGGTTCTTGTGGCCTGGATTGGCCACTGTTGGAAACAGGATGCTGGGCTTGATGGACCCTTGGTCTGACCCAGTATGGCATTTTCTTATGTTCTTATGTTCTGGTGACCTACTATGGTCTCCGACGCTAAAGCATTAGGGATGTGAATCATTTTTTGACGATTTAAAATATCGTCCGATATATTTTAAATCATCAAAAATCATTAGAGCCGCGATACAATAACAATTCCCCCGATTTATCGTCAAAAAATCGTAAATCGGGGGAAGGGGGAGGGGAAGGGGGAGGGCGGGAAAACCGGCACACTAAAACAACCCTAAAACCCACCCCGACCCTTTAAAATAAATCCCCCACCCTCCCGAACCCCCCCAAAATGCCTTAAATTACCTGGGGTCCAGAGGAAGGGTCCCGGTGTGATCTTTTACTCTCGGACCTCGGACCTCGGACCTCCGTGCGTTGTAGAAACAAAATGGCGCCGATCTGTCATATGACAGGCCGGCGCCATTTTGTTTTTTGTCCCCCGACGTCAGGAGCGTAGGAGATCGCTCCCGGACCCCCGCTGGACCCCCAGGGACTTTTGGCCAGCTTGGGGGGGCCTCCTGACCCCCACAAGACTTGCCAAAAGTCCAGCGGGGGTCCGGAACGACGTCCTGCAGTTGAATCGTGTTGCTGAATGGCCGGCAAGTCTTGTGGGGGTCAGGAGGCCCCCCCAAGCTGGCCAAAATTCCCTGGGGGTCCAGCGGGGGTCCGGGAGCGATCTCCTACGCTCCTGACGTCGGGGGACAAAAAACAAAATGGCGCCGGCCTGTCATATGACAGATCAAAGGTAGCGCCGGCGCCATTTTGTTTCTACAACGCACGGAGGTCCGAGGTCCGAGAGTAAAAGATCACACCGGGACCTTTCCTCTGGACCCCAGGTAATTTAAGGCATTTTGGGGGGGTTCGGGAGGGTGGGGGATTTATTTTAAAGGGTCGGGGTGGGTTTTAGGGTTGTTTTAGTGTGCCGGTTTTCCCGCCCTCCCCCCCCACTGGACCCCAGGTAATTTAAGGCATTTTGGGGGGGTTCAGGAGGGTGGGGGATTTATTTTAAAGGGTCGGGGTGGGTTTTAGGGTTGTTTTAGTGTGCCGGTTTTCCCGCCCTCCCCCCCCACTGGACCCCAGGTAATTTAAGGCATTTTGGGGGGGTTCAGGAGGGTGGGGGATTTATTTTAAAGGGTCGGGGTGGGTTTTAGGGATGTTTTAGTGTGCCGGTTTTCGATTTACACGATTTACCCGATTTACACAATATTTAAAATACCCAAACTGCGACGATCCGATTCCCTCCCCCTCCCAGCCGAAATCGATCGTTAAGACGATCGATCACACGATTCACATCTCTATAAAGCATATGTCAAATCCTGTAATATCTGTGCACAGCAAAAAACCCCAGTCGGTCGACCTTGGGATCTCCTACAGCCACTTCCAGCTCCCGAAGAACCGTGGATCCACCTGTCTATGGATTTCATTCTGGATTTGCCTCCATCGAAGGGTCATACCGTAATATGGGTAACCATAGACCGATTTTCAAAAATGGCCCATTTCGTCTCTCTACCATGCCAACCATCTGCTCCAGAACTGGCATGCCTGTTTTTCCATCATATTTTTAAATTGCATGGCCTACCCAAGGACATTGTCTCAGACAGAGGTCCACAGTTCGTTGCAAGATATTGGCGTGCTCTTTGCTGCAAATTCGGTATTAATATCAGCCTAACAACTGCCTATCATCCCCAAGCTAACGGACAAGCTGAGCGAATGGATCACTCTTTGAAGGCCTTCCTGTGCACTTACATCAATGACCGCCAAGACAATTTGGTCCGAACTGCTATCTTAGGCGGAGTTCTCACAACTCCCACATTGCCACTGCTACAGGCACATCTCCGTTCTCCATTGTCTATGGAAAACAACCACGACCACCGCTGCCCATACCTCTATCAGTGCCGTCCCCTGTGGCACATGCTACTGTGGATGCCCTCAAGACTTTATGGGAGCAGACGAATCTACGCTTACGTCAGGCCGCTTCCCGGGCCAAGAGAACTGCTGATAGTCGACATTGCTCAGCTCCTGAATTCCTCCCTGGCCAGAAAGTCTGGTTAAGTACTTGGTATATCTGACTTCGAATACCATCCCAAAGGTTTGCTCCAAGGTATATTGGGCCTTTTATGGTCATCCGATGTATTGGACCCATTACATATCACGTTCGGCTGCCTCCTACGCTGGGAATACATAATACATTCCAAGTATTGCTTTTAAAACCTGTGGTCCTATCCTGGCCTGCCTGGAAGATTCCTGAATCACCTCCACTTGTGGCGGAAACCGATACGACGTACAAGGTACACGAAGTCCTCGACATCAGCTGTAGGGGCTGCTGGTGGGAATACCTCCTTTCTTGGGAGGGTTACGGACCCGAAGAAAATTTGTGGGAACCTGCTCAGAACATTCTGGACAAAACTCTCCTCCTGAATTATCATAGAAACATATAGAAACATAGAAATGATGGCAGAAGAAGACCAAACAGCCCATCCAGTCTGCCCAGCAAGCTTTCACATTTATTTTTCTCATCTGTTTCTCTGACCGCTGAGTTCAAGGCCCTATTGGTAACTTTATGGTTCTAATTTCCTTCCACCCCTGCCATTGATGTAGAGAGCAGTGCTGGATCTGCATCAAAGTGAAGTATCAAGTTTAATTGGTTAGGGATAGTAACCGCTGCAATAAGCAAGCTACTCCAATGCTTATTTGTTTACCCAGCCTGTGCAATTCAGTCCTTGTTGGTTGTTGCCTGAATATAAATCATCTTTTCTTCATTCCCCTGCCGTTAAAGCAGTGAGCTGCACTGGATATGTATTCAAAGTGAAGTATCAGTCAACTGATTTGGGGTAGTAACCGCCGGCACCCAAAGGCTCAACCCGTGGGGAACGAGGGCTGGTATAGGTGAAGCTCCAGTGGCCTCTGGCTATTATCCCACTTCACCTGCTGACAGTGGGGACCCGTAGTTGCGATGGATGTGGACCCTTGGGCCGAGGTGGGGTTGCTTCAACCCCACCTCGGCCCAAGGGTCCACCTCTGTCGCAACATGAGGGAGTCAGTTAGACCGTTAGATGATCGAGGGGTTAAAGCGGCACTTAGAGAAGATAAGACTATTGCAGAAAAATTAAACAATTTCTTTGCTTTGGTGTTTACTGAAGAGGATATTGGGGAGATACCCATTAGGGATGTACAGAGGGATGCCATACGTTGCATTTGGGATTCGTATTCATCGGGGGTCAGATACGTTGCATTTGGCAAGGGGGCCCCCTGATATGTTTATACATTAATTTCTATTCGTTTCCCCACTAAAATTAAATTAACTACAACCCCCCACCCTCCTGACCCCCACAAGACTTACCAAAACTCCCTGGTGGTCCAGCGGGAGGTCCGGGAGCCATCCCCTGCACTCACACCCTCGGCTGCCGGTTTCAAAATGGCGCTGATAGCCTTTGACCTACTATGTCACAGGGGCTACCGGTGCCATTGGTCAGCCCCTGTCACATGGCCATTGGTGCCATCTTGTGCTCCTACCATGTGACAGGGGCTGACCAATGGCACCGGTAGCCCCTGTGACATACTAAGGGCAAAGGCTATCAGTGCCATTTTGATTTCTGGCAGCTGACGGCCCGAGTGCAGGAGATCGCTCCTGGACCCCCGCTGGACCACCAGGGACTTTTGGCAAGTCTTGGGGGACCCTCCTGACCCCCACAGGACTTGCCAAAAGTCCAGCGGGGGTCCGGGAGCGACCTCCTGCACTCTGGCCATCGGCTGCCAGTATTCAAAATGGCGCCGATAGCCTTTGCCCTCACTATGTCACAGGGGCCGACGGTCGGCCCCTGTGACATAATGAGGGCAAAGGCTATCGGCTGCTAGTATTCAAAATTCAAAATACCCATTCCAGAAAAGATTTTCATGGGTAGTTCACGGTGAACCTAGAAAATGTGGTAGGCCTGATTGACAAACTGAAGAGTAGTAAATCACCTGGACTAGATAGTATGCACCCCAGGGTTCTGAAGGAACTAAAAAATGAAATTTCAGATCTATTTAGTTAAAATTTGTAACCTATCATTAAAATCATGCATTGTAACTGAAGACTGGAAGGTGGCCAATGTAACCCCAATATTTAAAAAGGGCTCCAGGGGTGATCCAGGAAATTATAGATCGGTCAGCCTGACTTCAGTGCTGGGAAAAATAGTGAAGACTATTCTAAAGATCAAAATCATAGAGCGTATAAAACGACATGGTTTAAAGGAACACAGTCAGCATGGATTTACCCAAGGGAAGTCTTGCATCACAAATCTGCTTCATTTTTTTGAAGGGGTTAATAAACATGAGGATAAAGGTGAATCAGTAGATGTAGTGTATTTGGATTTTCAGAAGGCGTTTGACAAAGTCCCTCATGAGAGGCTTCTAAGAAACTAAAAAATCAGGGGATAGGAGGCGATGTTCTTTCGTGGATTTCAAACTGGTTAAAAGACAGAAAACAGTCAGAGAGTAGAATTAAATGGTCAATTTTCTCAGTGGAAAAAGGTAAACAGTGGAGTGCCTCAGGGATCTGTACTTGGACCGATGATTTTCAATATATTTATAAATGATCTGGAAAGGAATATGATGTGTGAGGTCATTAGTTTGTCAATTTGCCTACTACATCTTCCAGATTCATAGTGATGGGAAATGAAAGAGAGATCATAGGAGAAAGGGGAGAAAAAGAGGAGGAATGTGAAAAGGAAAGCAGCAGGAAAAAATAAGGAGACAAGGAGGAAGAGAAGCAGGAGAAGAGCATAAAGAGAGAGAAGGAAGAGAAAGTATTAAAATATCCGTTCTGTGAGTGACAAGTTAAATGAAGAGAGAATTAAAAAAAAAAAGGAAAAAGGAGGTCACCAGAGAAAGAGAGAGAAAAAGGAATAGGGAATACCACAAAATGAGTTAAAAGGGCAAGCTGAGTCAGATAATCAAGTCGGAGACCCCAATGGTTAGAAACGTTTGTTGCTTGATAGAGAATATTCATAATATATCAGTGTAGGATCCATTTCAAAGTCTTTGATCTGGATGTATGTGCTCTAAAAAATGTAAATATTGGGAATATTTGGTGTTTGTTAATTGATAGGACTTTTTCTAGTGCATATTTAATTCTCTCGCGTGCAGGACATATCTACTAGCTTCGAGGCTTTTGTATTGGGTCTGAAATATTTTGTTGTAACAAAACTTAAGGAATGTGCTTTTAAGTATATTTTGAGAGCAGATTACTACTATTTTCCATGGGGACAGTCCATTGGACAACACCCTCCTCCTCACCCCACCATAATGACCTGCTTGCTTACTTCTGTCACTCTGTTAGCCTTACCTTAACCCTGCCACACTGACCTCTTGTAAGCAGTCTTTGGAAACTCAAACTTATTGAAAGAAAAGAGAAGTCCTTGAAGCACGCCATTAGAATCTATTACATGGGAGGGGAAGGCACAGTAATCATTTGCAGAGAGGTTAGAGAAAAGGAGTGGCCCTAGTGGTTAAAGCAATGGGCTAAGAAAAAGGAAAACCAGCATTCAAATCCCACTGTCCCCACTGACACTCCTTGTGACCTTGAGCAAGTCATTTCATCTCCCATTGTCTCAGGTAAGTTCTTTGGGGAAGGGACTTCTTACACCTAAATTTATAATCATGCTGCAAGTTACTTTGAGCACCCTTTGGCATGATGGGCTAAAATTATAATTATTAAATCACAGCCTAGCAAAACAGGTAGAACCAGACCCAGTTCCTGAAGTCTTGTTTGCTGCGTTGTACCATTCCCAGTTGTTTGTTAAACTGGTCTGCCTTCCTTCTAAGGTAGATAGAATTGCTATAATGGAGTTTAAGTATTCATTTGAATAATTAAGGGTTAATTTTTAAATCCATTTATGTACATAAAACCCATTTTTATGCACATAAATGGCAGTTCTAAAACTGATAAACACAAAAAGGTTGAAGAGCTAAAAATCAAACTGCAAAATGCAAACAAACTTCATCATTCATGCATTTTGCAGTTTGTTCTAAAATTGATGCAGGCTCAGTGCAAGTTAAGTTTACATGTAACCCGATTTTGCTCCTACTATAATGGGCCCTAAGGGGAGGAGTTAAGGTAGAGTCAGCATTTATGCGCATACATTTATTTTAAAAGGTATATATCTTTAAAAAATATATATATATAAAAACTATATATATATAGTTCTGAATACCAACAAAACAGAATACCTCCTAATCACCCAAGAAGGCAACTATCAACTCTCCAACACTTTTCCTTCGGCACCACCTCCTCTATCTACCCAGGTCAGAAACCTAGGAGTCACTATGGATAACCTACTGAATTACAAAAGTTTTATCAGTAACACAGTGAAAGAATGCTTCTTCAACCTCCAGGTTCTAAAAAGTTTTATTGTACCCCCAGGATTTCAGATCAGTTCTGCAAGCAATCATATTTTCTAAAATTGATTACTGCAACTCCCTTTTACTTGGTCTCCCAGATATCTCTCTAAAACCGCTACAAATGCTCCAAAATGCCACTGCCAGGATCCTAACTAAAGCAAAAAAAAGGGACCACATAACACCAATATTAAAAAATCTACATTGGCTCCCTATAAAATACAGAATCACCTACAAAACCCTTTCATCCATCCATAAATCCATTTACAAAGCCTCATACCTAGACCTCAGGATCCCATTCCAGTTACATACTTCCTCCCGTCCACTGAGAACTGCGCAAAAAGGTTCGCTGAAAACCCCTCCACTCAAAATTTCGTCAAACAAAAGAGCCTTCTCCACTGCAGGTCCGATCCACTGGAACTCTCTACCATCGGATCTCAGGCTTGAACACTGCCCCCTCACTTTTAAAAAAAGACTTAAAACTTGGCTGTTCTCTCAAGCCTACGATTGAGCACTATTCTCAAATCGCTCCTCCAGGTCTATGCCATATAATACCTCTTGCTCGACATCTAAACAATTAATTTTCCAATCCCTCCTATCTATTTTGCAGATACCTTATTCATAATGGGGTAGATTTTAAGAGGCGCGCGAACAGCCTACTTTTGCTTGCGCATCAGACTCAAGCAAAAGTACGCTGGATTTTAGTAGATACGCGCGGAGCCGCGCGTATCCACTAAAATCCGGGATCGGCGCGCGCAAGGCTATCGATTTTGTATAGCCTGCGCGCGCCGAGCCGCGCTGCCTCCCCCCGTTCCCTCCAAGGCCGCTCCGAAATCGGAGCGGCCTCGGAGGGAACTTTCCTTTGCCCTCCCCTCACCTTACCCTCCCTTCCCCTACCTAACCCACCCACCCGGCCCTGTCTACACCCCCCCCTTACCGTTGTCGGGGGATTTACGTCTCCCGGAGGGAGACGTAAATCCCCGCGCGCCAGCGGGCCTGCTGCGCGCCGGGCCGCGACCTGGGGGCGGGTACGGAGGGGCGCGGCCACGCCCCCGGGCCGTAGCCACGCCCCGTACCCGCCCCCAAAACGCGGCCGACACGCCCCCGAAACGCCGCGTCGACCGGGCCCGCCCCCCGACACGCCCCCGACACGCCCCCCTCCGAAAACCCCGGGACGTACGCGAGTCCCGGGGCTCTGCGCGCGCCGGGAGGCCTATGTAAAATAGGCTTCCCGGCGCGCAGGGCCCTGCTCGCCTAAATCCGCCCGGTTTTGGGCGGATTTAGGCGAGCAGGGCTCTGAAAATCTACCCCAATGGGGTAGATTTTAAAAGAAGCGCGATCAGCCTACTTTTGCTTGCGCATCAGACTCAAGCAAAAGTACGCTGGATTTTAGTAGATACGCGCGGAGCCGCGCGTATCCACTAAAATCCTGGATCGGCGCGCGCAAGGCTATCGATTTTGTATAGCCTGCGCGCGCCGAGCCGCGCTGCCTCCCCCCGTTCCCTCCAAGGCCGCTCCGAAATTGGAGCGGCCTCGGAGGGAACTTTCCTTTGCCCTCCCCTCACCTTACCCTCCCTTCCCCTACCTAACCCACCCCCCCGGCCCTGTCTACACCCCCCCTTACCTTTGTCGGGGGATTTACGCCTCCCGGAGGGAGACGTAAATCCCCGCGCGCTAGCGGGCCTGCTGCGCGCCGGGCCGCGACCTGGGGGCGGGTACGGAGGGCGCGGCCACGCCCCCGGGCCGTAGCCACGCCCCGTACCCGCCCCCAAAACGCTGCCGACACGCCCCCGCAACGCCGCGCGCTCCGGCCCCGCCCCCCGACACGCCCCCCTCCGAGAACCCCGGGACGTACGCGAGTCCCGGGGCTCTGCGCGCGCCGGGAGGCCTATGTAAAATAGGCTTCCCGGCGCGCAGGGCCCTGCTCGCGTAAATCCGCCCGGTTTTGGGCGGATTTACGCGAGCAGGGCTCTGAAAATCCGCCCCCAATTGATTTTAATCGCCTGTATATAACATTTCTATTACTACTGTTGTTTTTAATGTTATTTGTTATTAGTATTTATTCAATTTTCTCCAAGTTCATGTTCCTGTTCCATGTAAGACACACATGTTAAGTCACCCCAATGTTATATGTAAACCGAAATGATTAGCAACATTGTTGCTAGAACTTCGGTATATAAAAAATGTTAAATAAATAAATAAATAAGCATGCAAGGGTCAAGTTACACCATCCAAAAGGAGGTTTAACATGATGTGCATGAATGTATGTGTGTACCTGTCTAATTAATTGAGTTTTTTCTAAATGAATTTGAGTGTATAAATTCACTTTCAGGCCGATACAGAAAAATGCTCTCCCGGTGCGCGCACATGGACTCTCCTGGGTGCGTGATTCAGGAGGGTGGCCTATGCAAATGAGGGCCCGCAGTAAAAGCAGGTGATAGAGACACTAGCACGTCCCTAGTGCCTCCTTTTTGACAGGAGCGATGGTTGTCAGTGGGTTTGACAGCCAACGCTCAATTTTGTCGGCGTCGGTTCTCAAACCCGCTGACAGCCACGGGTTCGGAAACTGGATGCCGACAAACTTGAGCGTCCAGTTTTCAATCCGCAAACCGCGGGTCGGTTTAACTTTTTTTTTTTTTAATTTTTACTTTTTTTTTACTTTTGGGGCCTCCAACTTAATATCGCTATGATATTAAGTCGGAGGGTGTACAGAAAAGCAGTTTTTTCTGCTTTTCTGTATACTTCCCCGGTGCCGGCAGAAATTAACGCCAGCCTTTGTGCAGGCGTTAATTTCTGAAAGCAAAATGTGCGGCTTGGCTGCACATTTTACTTTCTGTATCGCTCGGGAATAACTAATAGGGCCATCAACATGCATTTGCATGTTGCGGGTGCTATTAGTTTCGGGGGGGTTGGACACGTGTTTTCGACGCGCTATTACCGCTTACTTTCAGGCCGATACAGTACAGTGCGCTCCAACGGAGAGCACTGTTAACCTGCCCTTGGACGCGCATTTTCCCTTACCCCTTATTCACTAAGGGGAGGAAAACGCGCATCCAACCCGTGGCACCTAATAGCGCCCTCAACATGCAAATGCATGTTGATGGCCCTATTAGGTATGCGCATGGGATACAGTAAGTAAAATGTGCAGCCAAGCCGCACATTTTACTCTAAGAAATTAGTGCCTACCCAAAGGTAAGTGCTAGTTTCTGCCGGCACCGGGAAAGTGCACAGAAAAGCAGTAAAAACTGCTTTTCTGTGCACCCTCTGACTTAATATCATAGCGATATTAAATCGGAGGTCCCGCAGGGTGTAAAAAGTAAAAAAAGAAAAGAAAAAAAAATTTAAATTGGGCCGGCGGCTGTCGGGCCGAAAACCAGACGCTCAATTTTGCCGGCATCCGGTTTCCGAGCCCGTGGCTGTCAGCGGGCTTGAGAGCAACGCCGGCAAAATTGAGCGTCGGCTGTCAAACCCGCTGACAGCCGCCGCTCCGGGTCAAAAGGAGGCGCTAGGGACGCGCTAGTGTCCCTAGCGCCTTCTTTTGCCTGTTTCTACCGCACCACCTAATTTGCATACTGAATCGCGCACACCGGCGAGTGGCCGGTGCATGCGCCAGGAGTGCGGGCGTTCGTCAGCTCTCCCACGTTTTTACTGAATCGGCCCGTGTATAAGGGGTAAAGCTAACGCATCGAAAACGCGCGTCCAAACCTAGGCTAACAGTGCACTCCACTGGAGCGCACTGTACTGTATCGGCCTGTTTGAAAATATTTGTGGGCTGTTTGCAAATTGCCCTTTTTGAGTCACTAATAAAATGTAGAGTGTAGGAGGTGACAGAGGCTAGGGTGTTTAACCTCTGGCACCTCCTGCATTCTCTATTGTTAAAGGGAAGCTGTGAACTGTGACCTATGTTAGGTGGATCTCCATCATGGCCAAGGGCTGTGATGTTATCTCATGGTGACAACTTCAGTGGCACTGTGTCCTTCGATGGTGCCCCGCAAGGCTTATAGCACAATGCTCTTCTTCCAGTCGGATCTCCCACAGAGGAAAGGGGTCTACACTCTACAATCCACCCAGCTATGTCTCCCAGGGACTGAAGGGAAGGAAGGGATGAATTATACTCTCTTTTTTAGTAACAAATTAAAGTTTTATTTGGAAAAACAATGCTAGCTATATCAATTATCAATTAAAACTAACTCCTCCTGTATTTGCTCAGATTTACTAAACAATGAACTCTTTCCTTTCTGCAAGCAATCTCAGCCCATGGAAACCACTTCCTTCTAATACAGAATCCCTCTAATACAGAGTATTACTCTATTTAAATAATACTCTTAGTAAGCTTTGCTCTCTTGTTTCCCTCTCTCTGTTGAAGGACTGAGTCTTTGTGTATGTTTTGTCTTCCAGAGTCACCTTAGAATATGTGGATGCAGCTTACAAACTGGTAAGTATTACTGAAACTTCCTTTCTCCTTCTATTTGTTTGTTTTGGCTTTCCTGTGTACTTTTTATTCTTGCCTTTGTTGTATTTCCTCTTGAATTATTTATGGTTTTCCTGTACTGTTTCTTTCTCTGTCCTTTATGCTCTCCCTTTATCTTTGTGTTTCCTTCTCGGTTTTCGTACTGAACTATACAGAAGAGGTTTTTATTGTCTCTCTTCTGTAAGGCCTGATGTGTTGGGCATCCTGCTTGCCCCCAACCCACTCTCGGGCCCGCTTAACCTTCCTCCATGCCAACCAGTCCCGGGTCAGCCTCCCTTGCGTCTGCCGCCAGCTCCACTTGGCCACGGCGTTCCGCGGCTTCATTCTCTGATGCTTCACCTCCCAGCTCCAGCTAGGCCTCATGGCGGGGCTCGGAGTCCTCCGTGGCATTGGCCCCGCCACTAGGTGCTCATGCATGGACTAGCCGTCCTCTTAAAGGGCCAAGGGCAGGTCCCAGCTTCACAGCGCACCCAGATTGATCCCTGTACAAAAGGAAGTGCCTCACATCACTTCCTTGCCTTGGCAATCGGGTCGATCACCTAGTGATAGTAAGTTTGCCTTCCTGCGTTCCAGTGTCCTTGCTCCTGTGTCTTGTTCCAGTCTTCTGTTCCAGTCTTGTTCCAGCCTCCTGTTCCAGCGTCCTCCAGTTCCAGGGTCTCCTGTGTCTCCTGCTCCTTTGTCTCTCCATCCCTGGTAGTACCCTTCGGACTGATCTCACGGTACTGACCTTTGCCTGTTCTTCATCTCTATCTGATTGCTGCCTGTCCTGACCTCTGCCTGGAACTTTGACTACTCTCATCTGTTACCTGCAACCCGACCTCCTGCTTGACCTGACTATGCCCGGATTGACCTCTGTTACCAACCCTGCCGGGCTGATTATTCTGCATCGACTCTGGCCTTACTTCTTGCTATATACTCGGACACACTACTTTGGCCTCCTGTGACCTCTGGACTTCCTTGTCTGAACAATGACCGTGCACCCTTGTTCGTGGTGGGCAATCCCTTGAACTTTCTCTCTAGGAGACCCTGTGAGGCCCATCTAAGACCAGGTGGTCCAGGTAACCAAGAGTTCAACCTGAGGGAACCCCGGTGCTATGGATTTGAGGTGTTTGAGTGGATTCTTGGGTACTATGGGAGATGACCACACCCACGGGGAAGAGCCTCGTGGGGAGCCACAGTACTGGGCTAGACTCAGGATGCACAAACACAGAGTTTTGTCTTTTATTGTACAGCTGATGTGTACCACCGGAGGTGGCAGTAGTGAGTTGATCCAGAGGTAGCAGTCCAGGGACCCTCGGCAGAGGGACCCCATCTCACCAAGATGGTATAGGGATATTCAGGTGTAGGTTTCCCAGCATGGCAGAGCTGTAGATGAGAAAGATTGAGAATAAGATTACTCACTAGATGGTAGCTGTAAGGTTGATGATTCCACCAGGCAGAAGTCGATGGTAACAGGCGCCGATGCAGGGAGAGCAGGCCCTCGAGGAGCAAGTACCTGATTCCAGTAAGGCACCTGAAATAAAGCAGAGGGCCCCCGAGGAGCGGGTACCCAGATTAGAGAATACCCCGAAGGGCAAAGAGAGCTTCCAGTGGCAGCAAGGAAGCGGCAGAGTAGCTTAGAACGGACAAGTCCAATCCATCGATCCGTATCACGATCCTTGCTAACTCAATGAGCTAGCAAACAAGCGTAGGCTAAATACCTGGATGGCGTGATGTCACTCGAGGGGGTCACCCCCGAAGTTCCCGCCATGACGTGGATAAGATGTGGGTGGCGTGCGCGCGCACACCCTAGGAGGCCCTTAGGAGAAACATGGCGTGAGGCCTTGCCATAGCCATTCTGGTGACACTGGAGGATGCGGCTTGCAGACGCGGTGGCAGCCATCTTCCCAAGGCTAGGTTAGAGAAAAAGGTGAGGCACAAAGTTCCAAGCCATCTGAGACCGACGGATACAACATTACCCCTCTTCAAAGTGCCCCCTCCAGACCTCCTACCTGGTGTTGGTTTCTGAGGATGAATTCTGTGGTATTGCTGAAGCATCTCTTTATCCATGATATTTGACAAAGGTTCCCAAGATTTTTCTTCAGGTCCATAACCCTCCCATGACAGGAGATATTCACATACTCTGCCTCTCTTTCTCACATCAAGGATAGAGTCTACTTTGTATTCGATGTCTTCTTCTGCATCAATAGCTGTAGGTTCAGGTGTCTTGATTGAGCTGTTTCCAAGTGAAAATACCAAGATCGTTTTCATCATCTCACGCTTTGAGGGGAAGGCCCTGGCATGGGATTCTCCACTTTGGAAATGTTCAGATGACATCCTCCGTCATCTCTCTCACTTCATCTCCGTGTTCAAGTGGACATTCCAGGACCCCGGCCAACAGGCAGTTGCGGGTCACCAGCTCCTTCATCTCCATCAAGGTTCACATTTGCTCACTGAATTCATGGTAGAATTCCGGACATTAGCCACAGAACTGGGATGGCAAGAGGAATGCTTACGGGCAATCTATCTGGATGACTTATCTCCTGCCCTCAAGGATGAGCTGGCTGCCCGTGAGATTCCCACATCTCTAGATGATATCATTTCCTTGGTAGGCAAGATCGATCATCGCCTACGTCAGCGACATCAGGAGGTAAGAGCCTCTCAGCCCTCTGCCGTATGCCCAGCTCATGCCACCAGTCCTCAGTTAAAGGCCTTACCAGCGCCTCTTCCTTCAGCAGAGGAGCCGATGCAGATCAACCGCGGACGCTTGTCCCCTGAAGAACGCCTTCGACGTAAGAAGGAGGGCCTTTGCCTGTACTGCGGTGGCTCTGGACATCTCTTACAAGCCTGCCCAGTTTGTCCGGAAAAACTGCAGAGCCTGAGCCCGACGGGGGTTCCGAGCTTAGATGCCACTGTTACTAGCCCCCAATTACTACTCTCTGTGTCTCTCTCCCGAGAGACATGACCCTTCGCCACCACAGCCCTGGTGGACACTGGGGCGAGTGGCAATTTAATCTTGGATGACATTGTCACGCTCCTCCAAATCCCGCTCCAGCCTTTGGACATTCCTCTCAGGATTGTGTCCATCCAGGGAGAGCACCTTCCTGGACGCATCACTCATCGCACCATGGATTTCCGCCTCTCCGTGGGAACCCTCCATGAAGAAGAGATCTCACTATACCTCCTGAAGTGTTCTACACACCCAGTAATCCTCGGACTTCCATGGCTCCAGGTGCATGGTCCACAATTTGACTGGCAATCTCTACAGCTAATCCAGTGGGGACCTCAGTGCCAACACCGCTGCTTATGTCAAGTGTCTCCAGCAGTCACCACATTGAACTCTACGACCCTAACTGGGTTACCAGCTCCATATACAGACTTCCAAGATGTATTCTGTAAACAGAATGCGGACATTCTACCTCCACTCCAGAGGTTTAATTGCTCCATTGAGCTCCAACCAGGTACCACACTTCCCAAAGGCAGGACCTACTCTCTCTCGCTACCTGAGACTAAGGCAATATCCGAGTACATTAAAGAGACTCTATTTATTTATTTATTTATTTTTAGTTTTTATATACCGATGTTCCTGTATAATACACATATCACACCGGTTTACATGGAAATAAAACTGATGCCTCGGAGAGGCAGTTTACATCGAAACATTTTAAACATTTTTAACAGCATAACCAAAGGGGCAGGGGAAATGGAGGAGGTTACAGTGGTTAAAAACATATCTAGTTACATAGTGATATGGAATAAATAAATAAATAGACAGACTCTAGACAAGGGATTCGTAAGACCCTCCGACTCTTCGGCAGGAGCCAGTTTATTCTTCATGAAGAAAGAAGATGGTAGTCTTCACCCTTGCATCGACTACCGTGGGATAAATGCTGTAACCTGGAAGGATCGTTATCCTCCGCCACTAATCAGCAAACTCTTTGATTGCCTCCAAGGAGCCCAGATTTTTACTAAGTTAGATCTCCAAGGGGCATACAATCTCATCAGGATCCAGCCTGAGGACATTTGGAAGACTGCTTTCAATACCAGGGACAGCCACTACGAGTAGGTAGTGATGCCCTTTGGACTTTGTAATGCCCCTGCAGTCTTTCAACGCTTGATGAACGAGATCTTCCGAGACCTACTATACTCATTTGTCATCATATACCTACATGATATACTGAACTTTTCCAAGGATCTAAAAACCCATCATTCACATGTTCAGACAGTCCTTCAACGTCTCAGAGACAACCGTCTCTATGCAAAACTAGAAAAGTGTATCTTCGAACAGACTCATCTTCCGTTTCTAGGGTATATCATTTCCAATTGTGGTTTTACTATGGACCCTTAAAAGCTCCAAGGGATTCGAGACTGGCTTCAACCTGTAGGCCTCCTTGCCCTACAAAGGTTCCTTGGATTCACAAACTATTATAGGAACTTCATCGCCAGTTACTCCACATTAGCGGCTCCACTCACTGCCATGACCAGGAAAGGCAGTAACCACAAGGAATGGAGTCCTAAGGCTCAAGCTGCCTTTCATGCCTTGAAAGAGACCTTCTGTACTGGACCTTGTCTATGTCACCAGAATCCTAACTGCCCCTTCGTCATCGAAGTTGATGCCTCCGCCATTGAGGCTGGGGCAGTCCTGAGCCAGTATTCCTCCAAAGGAGTCCTAGTGCCCTGCTCCTTCTATTCACACTAGTTTTCCCCTTCAGAGCAAAATTATATGATCGGTGATCGTGAGCTCCTGGCAGTAAAGTTAGCACTCCAAGAATGGCGTCCTTGGTTAGAAGGAGCACAGCATAAATTCCTGATCTTTACGGATCACAAAAATCTTAAACATTTGAAGGAAGCCCAATTGTTGAATCCCAGACAGACCTGCTGGGCATTGTTCTTCGAACGCTTTCATTTCGAACTTTGTTACCGTCCTGCAGCCAAGAACACTCAAGCGGATGCCCTCTCCTGCTCTCTGGAACCAGAGGACACACCTGACACCCCCAGGCATATCATCGACCCAGCTTGTGTAACCCTCGCAGTCACCAATACTGTGCCAGTGGGGAAGACTGTCGTTCCACGCCGCCTCCGTGAACACGTCCTTCGCTGGGCCCACGACTCAAAGTTGGCCGGCCATCCTGGCCAGGCTCATACCCTAGAAATGCTAAGGAGATACTATTGGTGGCCTAACATGGTCAAGGACTCCCGCAACTATGTGGACTCCTGTCCCATATGTGTGCAACAGAAGCCTCCAACGGATCGTCCATGGGGACTCCTCCAACCTCTCCTGGGGCCAAGAGAACCCTAGTCAAGCATCTCCACTGACTTCATCACAGACCTACCTTCATCCAAAGGTCACACAGTCATCTGGGTCATCATTGATCGATTTTCGAAAATAGGTCCCTTCATTCTACTCCAGAAACTTCCCTCAGCTCCTAAACTTGCTAAACTCTTCCTCAAACATGTCTTCTGCCTACACAGGCTACCCAAAGAAATCATCTTGGACTGAGGTCCGCAGTTTGCCACCAAATATTAGACATCCTTGTGCAAGAAATTCGAGATTTCTCTGACTTCCGCTTATCATCCTCAGGCGAACGGCCAAGCAGAAAGAACAAACAGGTCCTTAAAACCTTCCTACATTCTTACATCAATGACTAGCAGGACAACTGGTCCGACCTGTTAACCTGGGCTGAGTTATCCCACAATATTCATGTCACCTCCACTACTGATGTATCACCCTTCTCTGTGGTATTTGGCCTCCAACCACGTCTGCCTTTACCAGTCCCACTCTCAGTGCCTTCACCAGTGGTCCAATCAACAGCTCAGACGATAAGACGGTTATGGAACCAAGTCAAGGAGTGACTGGGCCAGGCCGCCGAGCGAGCTAAGCGCTCTACCAACGCTCATCATCACACCGCACCCTTGTTCCGACCAGGCCAAAAGGTCTGGTTAAGCACCAAACACATTAGGTTGAAGCTGCCCTCTCAATGACTCCTGGGAGCCCTCCCAACACATCCATGACAAGCAACTCCTCCAGGACTTCCATCGAGACCACCCTGACAAACCAAGGCCGGTAAGGGGGAGGCCTAGGAGGGGGGTACTCCCAGGCCCGCTTACCCTTCCTCCACACCAGCCAGTCCCGGGTCGGCCTCCCTCGCTTCTGCCGCCAGCTCCACTCGGCCACAGCATTCCGCGGCAGTATTCCCCGATGCTTCACCTCCCAGCTCCAGCCAGGCCTCTCGGCAGGGCTCGGCGTCCTCTGTGGCATCGGCCCTGCCCCTAGGCACACGCGCGCAGATTGGCCGTCCTTTTAAAGGGCCAAGGGCGGGCCCCAGCTCTGCGGCGCATCCAGATTGATCCCTGTACAAAAGGAAGTGCCTCACATTACTTCCTTGCCTTGGCAATCGGGTCGATCACCTAGTGATAGTAAGTGATAGTAAGTTTGCCTTCCTGCGTTCCAGTGTCCTTGCTCCTGTGTCTTGTTCCAGTCTCCTGTTCCAGCGTCCTCCAGTTCCAGCGTCTCCTGTGTCTCCTGTTCCAGAGTCTCCTGTGTCTCCTGCTCCTTCATCTCTCCATCCCTGGTAGTACCCTATGGACTGATCTCTCAGTACTGACCTTTGCCTATTCTTGACCTCTCTCTGATCACTGCCTGCCCTGACCTCTGCCTGGAACTCTGACTACTCTTTGATCACTGTCTGCCCTGACCTCTGCCTGGAACTTCGACTACTCTCATCTGCTACCTGAAACCCAACCTCCTGCTTGACCTGACTATGCCTGGATTGACCTCTGTTACTGACCCTGCCTGGCTGATCATTCTGCACCAAGACTCTGGCCTTACTTCTTGCTATATACTCAGACACTCTACTCTGGCCTCCTGTGACCTCTGGACTTCCTTATCTGAACACTGACCAAGTGGGCACTCCCTTGAACTTTCTCTCTAGGAGACCCTGTGAGGCCCACCTAAGACCAGGCGGCCCGGGTAACCAAGGGCTCAACCTGAGAGAACCCCGGGTTGCTATTGGTGAAGCTCCAGCTAGCCTCTGTCTCCTCCTGTGCTCTGCCTCCCAGTGGCAGGCGCTCTCCGGGACCGACCGGAGGGCCATACCAATCCTGCACCAAGCCAAGGGTCCACTCCCAGTGCAACAGATGTCTACTATGTGGTGTGTGTACACACTTATTTGGATTGTTTACTATGGCTAGTTAGCATTGCTGGAGTTTGCCGCTGGAAGTCTTGCCACGAAGGTCTGTCTTCCTCCTACTCCCTAACTTTTAACAGCTCAAAAATAGAATATAACTACCTGACACTATGAATCTTCCATATAACACAATGGTGTCTGGATGGCTTGTAGAATTTTTGTTTCTAGCTAGTGATTAAAAAGAAATAACTGATCTACTTTGAGCTATGTTTGGAAGAGACAATAATCTGTATTAGGTCACCACAAGGTCACTCTGCATCTCATTTTCCTCTCAACTCTGATGGTTGCATCTTGGGTGTGGTCATATGGCTCTGGTGTATACTTCTGCTACAGTTCTGATGGCCAAATGTAAGACTCAAATATGCCACAATCTCTGCTTATCAATGGAGTAGGACTTGTGTTTTTTTTTTTTGTTTTTTTTTTAATAAAATCTCCTAAGACATTTTTTAGCTGGGCTTTTTTCAAACTGCGTTAGGCTGCAGAACTATCAGTGCCTGAAGAGGGAACTTCAGTATCAATTTTTAGTAATATTCAATTTGTTTTTTAATGCTGAACTCTGCTCCCATTATGTAGGCCATGGGATGCTTCTCGCCAGTGAGAAGGCCACTCCTGTAAACTGGAGCTCAAAATAGCTGGCAGGCCTGTGAATACCTTTATGTATCTTCTCCTAGAATTCATGTATTGTGCACTTACTTCCCAGCCTTCATTCAGACAATGATCTATTTAAGCTGACAGTTGCAATACCACAGGTCAGCTATTATTAAATTAAACCTGACTAAACCAAGTTTTACCTGTATTCTGGATTTCCTTTGCTTAAAACATCTCACACTCATACACACCATCTTACTATAGTGGGGTTTTTTTTTACCGCTCCCTCTTCAAGTCTGTGCTTTTTCACTTTTTTTAAGGTTTCAGAGAGGAGTCAGCAAACAGCACTCCCTCGCTGTTCAAATTCCAGTGCAGCTCACCTGTCTCCTAAAACTGTTGCAGGTTCTCCAGCATTCAAGAAATCCTTGAGCCTGTGAGGATACCTGCACAGACAAACCCTCCCTTCAGTAAGGGGAGGAAAACGCGCGCCCAACCCGCAGCACCTAATAGCGCCCGCAACATGCATTTGCATGTTGCGGGTGCTATTAGGTATGCCCGCGCGATACAGAAAGTAAAATGTGCAGCCAAGCCGCACATTTTACTTTCAGAAATTAGCACCTACCCAAAGGTCGGTGCTAATTTCTCTAGGCACTGGGAAAGTGCACAGAAAAGCAGTAAAAACTGCTTTTCTGTGCACCCTCCAACTTAATATCATGGCGATATTAAGTCAGAGGTCCTGAAGAGTAAAAAAAGTAAAACAAAACAAGAAAAAATTTTTTTAAATGGGCCGGCGGCTGTCGGGCCGAAAACCGGACGCTCAATTTTGCCGGCGTCCGGTTTCCGAACCCGTGGCTGTCAGCGGGCTCGAGAACCGACGCCGGCAAAATTGAGCTTCGGCTGTCAAACCCGCTGACAGCCGCCGCTCCGGGTCAAAAGGAGGCGCTAGGGACGCGCTAGTGTCCCTAGCGCCTCCTTTTGCCCATTTCTACCGCACCACCTAATTTAAATATTATATCGCGCGCACAGGCGAGTGGCCTGTGCGCGCGCCGGGAGAGCGGGCGTTCGTCCGCTCTCCTGCGGACTTTACTGAATCGGCCCGTAAGATAGTACATAAAGGAAACCTAGACCAGCTCTTTCCTTTTTGCCACTCTTGTACTAAGCATTAGAATATTTTTTTAAATACTTAGAGGTTTTCCAATTGTTAATCTCAACTAAATTGTGCGTTGTTTACTTCTTTGGGGTTATTTCGCTGTCCCTGTCACAAGCTGTCTTCCATAAGCTCCTATGCTTCCATGCAGTTTGTCCCTCTTGTGCTGAGCTGTTTCTAACAGTTTGCAAAGATAAGACCTGGACTGGATTACAGAAGAACCACTGGAGTTGAGTTACATGCACAATAAACTTAAATTTCAATTTTCAGGAACTCTCCCAATATATTTTCCAGGTCACAAAAGTACATTCAGTGATGTCCTGTACTACCCTGCATTAGCACAATCATTTTGCCATAAAATTACACACTGGGACTAATGTCCAGATTTGAAATTCTGCATCGTTTTCAGCTACAATGAGATTAAATAAGTGGTCACTAGCTCCTTCCCTAGTGACCAGGGCCACTTGCCAAATGTAACTTTTATATCACATTTTTTAAGGTTTTTAGTCCCCCAAATCATCTTGGCTGAATTGGGGGCTGTTTTTGTGTTTTTTAAGCTAACTTCTGAGGTTTGGCAGGGGCATCCCTGTGGTCTGCCTATCTGCAAGTTGTATTTATTTTTATTTAATTTTCCTTCATTTAGCTTTTTTTAAAAAAACCTTTTATGCTTCACCCCGAGCCAGGACCGCGGCTGCCCGCTAACGTCACTGCTGATGTCAGCGGGGTTGTGGCCTAATCATTTGCATCACACTGGGGACTTCTCCAGGGGCCCCCTGAGACCTTGGCAAGCCTCTTCTTTCAAAACCATGGCGGCGCTTCTTTCGTAGACTCACTGCTGCAGCCGGGATGTCAGTGGGAGTGGCGGCAGCAGCCCTACACTTGGCTGTCCGCTCCACACGCCTCCCTCCTGTGGCCGCGCCGACTCTCATGTGCCTCTTCTTGCTCTTGTGGCGCTCGCCATGACGGTGGCCACCCCACCAGTGCTCCCAGCCTTCCATCCCACAGCTCAACGCTGTGAACAAGCCCCATGGGGCCCAGCAAATCACCTCGCAGCCTTTCCTATCTTCCTTCCTTATTCTTCAGCTTAAGGCCGGGTCCCCCTTCTCACAGCCAGCAACTCTCCCGGGCCCCTCAGCACCACCAACCCAATGTCCTACTGGAATCCCCACCACAAGTCTCCCTGTCAGGGCCTCATCCCCAACTTGGGCCCAAGCTTCAGGGCCCCCGCACTGATCCCTCTTACAGCTGCCATTCTATGATGCTCCAGCCACCCATCCCCAGGCATTACAGCAGGGATTCTTTATCTAAGCTCAGGTCCCCATCTCTTCAGTCAAGGCCTCCTCTCTGTAAACAGAACTGTCTGGCACACCACTGTAGTACTCATTCTCCCCCTCCCCCTTCTGACACTAATACAGATGCCTCAGAAGTGTGTATTCCTTGTGAAAGACTGATTAAGAACACTCAAATAATCATGAAGAAATGGTCATATTTGTCACTGAAAGTTGAATAGATGTGCAGAGTTCCCGGAATGCAGTATTGCAAATGCCCATTGGTTCCCACATGTTCTTCTGTAAACAGCAAAGCTGTCATGCAAAGAATCATTTTGCATAACGATGATGACAATAATAGGTTTTATTCCGAGTTCAGTCTATGCCTTTTGAAATAGAGAGAGTTCAAGACTAACGTTTGTAGCTCATAGGAAGCAATACCAATAGGTTCACAAAGTAAAGCACTCATATTTCAATGCAGTCGCTCTGAAGTGGGGTATAATATATGTCTTTGATGACAATGACACTACTAGCAAATAAAATGACTCTCTCCATGTTAGCTTGATTCTGTAGTCAAGTGTTACACAGAGCCTGAAGATGGAAAATATTTACATAATGTTGTTGTTGCTTCCCACAGCCCACATGATTGCATCCTGAGCCGATGCCAGTTCTCCTTTAAGGGTGATATGGTTATGCTATTTTTTGTTTGTTATTATTCCTATTACTCCTCTGGAAAACTTTAAGGAGACTACTTTCAAATAACCTCACATAGTTATAAGGTACAGAAGTGCTTTTTGCATGTCTTCGTATGCTAATTAAAAAAAAAAAACCAGCACAAAATACATGGGCTAAAAGCATTTGCATGGTTTGCACTTATTGTTTTGTGTGGCCAACTGAAAGGGGTATGATAGTGCGTGCACTTATGAAAATATCTTGCTAGTTTCCTCCCCTGACCTCCTTGAGAACTCTTACTCACAATCTGGATAAAAGTATGCATGCTGTAGAAGGCCACCTATGTTTTTATCCAGGCACAGGACAACTCAGTTTTCAGACAGGGAAATGTAGGTGTGTAAATCTGTTTTCACATGGCTAGATTGCTTTGAAAATCTCCCTCTAAAAAGTGCATATGGATTTACTAACTGCTTAGAACAGGGCTTCTCAAACCTGTCCTGGGGACCCCACAGCCAGTCGGGTTTTCAGGATATCTGCAATGAACATGCATGAGATAATGTGCATATATTAAGTCTCCATGGGATGTAAATTTATCTCATGCATATTCATTGCGGATATCCTGAAACCCCGACTGGCTGTGGGGTCCCCAGGACAGGTTTGGGAAGCCCCGGCTTAGAACATCAGTAAGTACAATGCCTAATCTATGCATTCTATATTCTGCCAAAATTTATGGAGCACAACATTTTTCTCACATAGCAAAATATATCTTCAGGTTTACTTACAGCAGGGGTAGACAACTCTGGTCCTCAAGTGCCACAGATAGGTCTGGTTTTCAGGATATCCCCAATGAAGATGCATGAAATATTTGCATACAACGGAGGCAGTGCATGCTCATCTGTGTCATGCATATTCAATATGGATATCCTGAAAGCGAGATTTGTTTGCACTTGAGGGCCAGAGTTGCCTATCCCTGACTTAGAGGATAGAGTATTTGGCATTGTACCATGGATATATTTTCAGGGTGCATAACATTTTGTACTTCTTTTTGTTGTTGTTGTTGTTGGCCTGGCAGTTTCATCCTTCTCCTTTTCACATTCCGCACCAACTGTACCAGCCTCTATTGGATCACTTCACCATGAATACTCATTCCCAACTTCCATGAATCTTCATTTTCATTTCCCCACTTCCATTTTACCCCAGCCATCTCAGTGGCAACCTACAGCCGGGAAGTACAAACTCCAGATGCCTCTGGAACTCAGCTAATAGGCATTCTAAATCTGGCCTCTAGGTGTCACCACTGAGCAATGTTTAGGGCTCCCTCCCTCTTAGAGACTAAGGAACCTGCCTCCAAAGCATCCCAGTCCTGGAGCCATTATGTCGGCCCAGTCCAACTTTTTGTACTTTTCTGTATTTCACAGAATAGAGGCTTTAATTATTTCTGAAGATTCATGATGACACTCTGATGATCTGTATCTCTTATGTATGATGATACAAATTGATGTCTTAGCTAGCATTGCCGCTTGGTCCACATCAAACCTGAAAAGCTAGTTTTGCCCCATTGCGTCTCTGGAATTGCATTCAAATTTCTCTAAAAGTCAATATGTTTTTAACTGGGAAAAAAGCAAGTCTAGGATCAGCATGTAAGAGCATTCTTGTATCAGCAGATAGCCCTAGTTTTAGGCTGTGCACTAGGCAGTTAATTTTAAATTTAATTGTTTCATTTCAGGCTTCATGGATGGAAGGTCACATATACCATTATAGCTTCTTTTTGCTCAAACACTTTTCTGCAGAAACTGAGGAGAATGTTTGCCCACTTTGTTACATTTCAGCTTAGCAAACAAATAAAGAATGACTTTGGTTTCCATCTGGGAGTGGGCAGCTTAATAAACTTAAGGACATTTGGCTTTGGTGTTGTCTGAATAGTTCTGAAGCTTAAAATACCCAAATTTGGTTCTCCCTTTCAGCTTATTTGCTTTATTGGCAGAAGAAAACAATCCGAGATGCACGTCATTGCAGATCAAGTTCCCGCCTTCATATTTTCATTCATCTATTTATTCCTGTGGAGATTTCATTTTTAGCTGTGCATGTGTTGGCATTGAGTGTAGTGCATTACAATAAATTTTCCATTCCAGTTACCACTGGGACAAGCATCAACCGATTTAGGCTCTTCGTTCTGTCTTAATATAGAACATGTGGCTCCATACTGACTCAGAGCTTTCACAGTACACTAAATTGATGTCAGTTGTGTTGACGTGGGCAGGCCAAACAATACTTAAACCTAAACTCTGCCTTCGGCTCAGTCGCACGCCCAGCTCTGCTTATCAGTGGTGAAATGCCCAGAGCAGAGATATTGCAATGCCTTTACAACTTTGGCCACTACAAAAAAACGTGAGCTACCACAGGTTTCTTACATTTGTTTTAGAGTCTTATGTGTTGCCATTCATGATGCCATACTGCTAATTTACCCATGAATGGAGTTGTAATTGTTCAATGTTTTTCTCTGGCTCCTTTTCTTCTTGATTTATTGGCTCTTCCTTGGAATTCGACGTGACCCACTCTGAAACTGAAAGGAACAGACTACCATAATAGAATTTCTTCCTTTTCTATATGGTTGTTGACATTAAGCAATTAATTTCTTACACCCTTTTTGTTTGCATTTTCATATTGACAAGTACTAGCTAACATTACTGATCCTCTGGACTCAGGAAAAATCATCAGATTAAAATAATGACTGACATACTGAGGCGGTACCATTCTGAGACATTATTGATGGCACTAGATGGCAGCTCCATAAACAATGGACAATTTTCAAACAGCTAGTTTATCTGGGTAGATCAGTATTATTCACTCAGCTAAAGGGTGTTTGAAAACTGAGCTCCCCATCTGTATTTCTCAAGATTTGGGAGCAAGTTATTATAACCTTTTCAACAATACCACATACAATGTTGGGGAACCTAGCCACGGACAACCGTGACCGGGCTCTCCTCCCCTTACCAAAGATGCTGGGGGCTCTCCGGCGACTTCTCTTCACTGCACTGGGCCACGACGGGGCCTTCCCACGGCGCTCTCCCCATGAGGGAGATGCCGCCAAACTCGGTTCCTGACTCCATCTCCCTAGGCACGTGCGCACGCCGAAGACAGGAATTTAAAGGGGCCGCGGCGGGAAACTTCGGCCAGGCCCCCAACGTGATGTCATCCTTAGAGGCCTATAAATAGGCCATTGCAGACACTGATTCCTTGCCTTAGCAACAGGTCGTACTCTTGGAGTAGCTAGTTGCTGTTTCTTCTGTTCCAGCTCCTCCGTTCCTGGCTTCGTGTTCCTGATCCAGTTTCTGCTCCACTCCTGCCTCTGTGTTCCAGTTCATGCTCCGCTCCTGCCTCCGTGTTCCAGTTCCTGCTCCATTCCTGCCTCCGATTTCCAGTTCCTGCTCCCACTTCAGCTTGTCTCTCTGGTTCCTGAATTCAGCTTGTCTTCTGGTATTCCTTGTCTGCTGCCCGTCCTGATCCTTGGCTTGTCTCTGGTCTCCACTAGTCTGCTGCCTGCCCTACTTCCGGTCTGCCTCCTCATCTTGCGCCACTGCTGCCTGCCACGATCTCGGGACTGTTTCTGGCTCCGTTGCTCTTCTGCCTGCCTTGACTCGGACAGTCCATTGGATTTCTCTTCACCAGGAGACCACCGCCTAAGTCATGCCGGCCCCGGCACCCAAGGGCTCAACCTGTGGGGAATGTGGGTTGGTATAGGTGAAGGTCCAGTCTGGTCTCCTGGCCCTGTTCCGCCTCCCGGCTACGAGTCCCGCTGCAGGCCTTCCTTCAGCGGATCCTCTTCACACTCTAGCCGGCTCAAGGGTCCACATTCCCAACATACAAAGGGCTAAAGGACATCAGTGTAAGGATTTTAAATAAATGCAAACACCATTTTGTAGCAACTTGTCCATGGTTTTTGTAAATTTTAGGGATAGAATCATCGGTGATATGGAGCTATGTTTTATAAATTGTTTGATGTGCCAGTTTAGTAGCTTGGCTTCTCTAGTGAGAATGGAATGTGCTGAATTATGTCTTTAGAATAGTAATTTATTTTGTATTTTATTGACTGCACTGTATATATATTTATTGATGTATTATAATATTATCAATTTATTTTATTATTTTATTATGTATCCAAAGTATTAATTGAAGCATTTTCTGATGTAAACCACTTGGCATTGAATGTTAAAGGAAAGTGGTCTATAAATATAATGTAATGTAACAACAAGAAAACTGTAAAGACTGCATGCAAAATGTTAAGGGGTCTGGGAGAAGCACACCATGCTTTAAGTCTCTTGTTAGTGCATACACACGCTCTTCCGCAGAGAAGTCCTTTTCTCTTTTTCACTGAATCTAGAGACTCTTCACCTCCACTTATATAATTTTCCAGGCAGAAGATAAAAACTTCTCTAAGTTGTTTAAGGTCACCTCTCAGTTATTTGATGATGTCATGAGTCTCAGCTCTTTGACAGTAGCTGAGAAAATAAAAAGGTATATGTATTTATTTATTTATTTATTTATTGCTTACATTTATAGCCATCTATCCAAAGACGGTGAATAGGAGATAAAAATATAAGCAATAAATAAGCAGTGTATTATACCATGTAAAAATATAACAAAGCATAAAACAAACAAAACAATAAATATACATAACAAAAGAAAACAATTTTGTAAAAAAAGGAATACACATTGGAGGAAATTTTGTAACTTCCCACATTGGTTTAAAGTCTGCTGCTTCTTTTTGCCTGCACACTTTACTAGAGATGTGAATCGTGTCCTCGATCGTCTTAACGATCGATTTCGGCTGGGAGGGGGAGGGAATCGTATTGTTGCCGTTTGGGGGGGTAAAATATCGTGAAAAAAATCGTGAAAAATCGTAAATAAAATCGAAAAAAACGTAAAATCGCAAACCGGCACATTAAAACCCCCTAAAACCCACCCCCGACCCTTTAAATTAAATCCCCCACCCTCCCGAACCCCCCCCCCAAATGACTTAAATAACCTGCGGGTCCAGCGGCGGTCCGGAACGGCAGCGGTCCGGAACGGGCTCCTGCTACTGAATCTTGTTGTCTTCGGCCGGCGCCATTTTCCAAAATGGCGCCGAAAAATGGCGGCGGCCATAGACGAACACGATTGGACAGCAGGAGGTCCTTCCGGACCCCCGCTGGACTTTTGGAAAGTCTTGTGGGGGTCAGGAGGCCCCCCCCCAAGCTGGCCAAAAGTTCCTGGAGGTCCAGCGGGGGTCAGGGAGCGATTTCCCGCCGCGAATCGTTTTCGTACGGAAAATGGCGCCGGCAGGAGATCGACTGCAGGAGGTCGTTCAGCGAGGCGCCGGAACCCTCGCTGAATGACCTCCTGCAGTCGATCTCCTGCCGGCGCCATTTTCCGTATGGAAACGATTCGCGGCGGGAAATCGCTCCCTGACCCCCGCTGGACCTCCAGGAACTTTTGGCCAGCTTGGGGGGGGGGCCTCCTGACCCCCACAAGACTTGCCAAAAGTCCAGCGGGGGTCCGGAAGGACCTCCTGCCGTCCAATCGTGTTCGTCTATGGCCGCCGCCATTTTTCGGCGCCATTTTGGAAAATGGCGCCGGCCGAAGACAACAAGATTCAGTAGCAGGAGCCCGTTCCGGACCGCTGCCGTTCCGGACCGCCGCTGGACCCGCAGGTTATTTAAGTCATTTGGGGGGGGGGTTCGGGAGGGTGGGGGATTTAATTTAAAGGGTTGGGGGTGGGTTTTAGGGGGTTTTAGTGTGCCGGCTCACGATTCTAACGATTTATAACGATAAATCGTTAGAATCTCTATTGTATTGTGTTCCATAACGGTTTAAGACGATATTAAAATTATCGGACGATAATTTTAATCGTCCTAAAACGATTCACATCCCTACACTTTACATCACAGTTTCCAAAGGGAAAAGCACATAACATAGCCTATCACAGAACAGCAAAGCAATCACAAAAAACTCCACATTATACATGCATACAAATATATTAAAACCCTCTTACCTCCTATCATATCCATTCCCCTTCCCTACAAACTCCATACATCTTACACGCCCCATCTCCCCCTTGCAAACACCCATGCTGAGACCATTCCCTTCTCCCAAATTCAACCAGGGGTCCATAATGACTCACATGTTATGTAGATTGTAAAGCCATGCTATTTTGTTTGCCTGTTTGTAACCCCTGTTCCACCAAGGGTCACCTTCCCATCCCTGGGAGCATTGGGGTCACTCTCCCAAGGTGGGGGAAAATATCTCTGAAGCCGTGAGCTGGGAGCAGGATAACCTGCAGGGCCGGTACTGGGCCAAGGTCACTCCCAGTAAATTAGCCATTGTCCACTCAGATGTTGTGCTCCAACAAAATAATAGTTTACTGCGGCATATTCCGAATAAAATGTATTGAAATCACATGAAGTAGAAATCACAAAATAAAATCACAGTGCTTACTAGAAATCTTCTTCTTACTATACTGTATCTCCTTCTTCCTTTGTTCCTTTTCTGCTCAGGCCTATGCTGGCCCTCTTTTTCTTTCCATTATTAAAACAGTTACTCACAATGTCCCTCTGGGTCTGCAGATTGGAGTCCACTGAGCCCCCCAGTTTGCCTCCTGGTCCAAGCAAATTCCCACACAGTTAAGTTCAGGTTTCTTTAAATCTTCAAAACAATACTGCAAAATTCTTAATTTCCTTCTCCTCAGGTTTCCTGAGACTCTGGATGAGACTCTCTGCCCAGCTCCTGCTACTCTATCCCTGTAACTCTGGGAAAGGATCACAGTCACATCCTTTGTCTCTCCCTTCACTCTGGAGCAGCCCCAGACTCAGGAGAGTCAAGGATTTTATTACCTTTCCCCTAGACCAAGCCCATAGGGGCTGTACCCCAATGTCTGTCAAAAAGGGCATGTAACACCCTCTGACCAATGATGACCTGTCAGCACTAGAACATTCCCAAGCAACCTTTTGCACTCTCTGCAACCTGTGCACCATTAACCTTTTCAAAATTGTGCAGACTTCCCATAAGGGGAAAACTTCCACTATATATTTCACCTCTGTATGTTTATATATGTCATGTTCCCTAGCCACACTGGTACTTACAGGTAGGTTGAAGCAGAGGAAAGAGTCCCAGCATGCTGTGCTGGAAAACGGAAAAAGAGAAGGAACTGGAGCATGCGTTAGAACAGTGGTCCCCAACCCTGTCCTGGGGGCCCACCAGCCAGTTGGGTTTTCAGGATATCCACAACGAATATGCATGAGAGAAAATGTACATGCACTGCCTCCATAATATGCAAATTTTCTCTCATGCATATTCGTTATGGATATCCTGAAAACCCGACTGGTTGGTGGGCCCCCAGGACAGGGTTGGGGACCACTGCGTTAGAACATGGAACTGGAAATGGAGCTCAGAACATGAGGTGGAGTCCTAAGCTTGAATGGATAGCTGAAGCTGGAATCATGCTGGAGCTGGAACTGGACCTTGTAGCTGCGAGCAGAGACTGGAACCTGGAGGCCTGTGAGAGAGCCTGCATGTGCGTAACTTTCTGGTTGCTGTGAATAACTTGTTGTTCCCAGTAAACCCCTTTAAGCCTGGCTTTGGCCAATCTGGTCTCCAGAGAACCATGGCCTTTCTTGGACTTTCATGGCTTCTGGACCTACTGGCTTCCAGTTCAGTGGTTAGCTCTACCACTAAGGATCTGACCTTTCATTTCTTGGTTGTTGTTGTTGTTGAGCCTGCATGTGCATGTGTGAGGGAGAGAGAGCCTGCATATTTAAGTGATTGAGAGAGCATGTGTGTGCATGAGAGCCTGTATGAGAGAGAGGGAGAGACTGTATGTGACAGTATATATGTGAGTATGAGAGAAAGCCTGTGTCTGTGACAACATGTGTGCATGAGTGGGAAAAAGAGAGGATAAAGTTTGTGTCTCCCCCCCCCACCCCCCCCCACACCTTCTGCCAATCAATAACAATCTCTGGATGACTATAGATCAAAAGATTCCAGGTATGGAGAGCTGGAGATTTTTTAATCCTATTATTTTACATTTTTAGGTGTTATTTCCTGTTTGCTGTTTTCAAATATTTGATGTTTGTGAATTATTAGAAAAATTGTATGTGAATTGTTCTCATTATTGGATGTTTGTCATCTGTTTTGACATATTATTGCTTGATGTTTTGTGAGGAATGATGTTTCTGTTTTTCCATTGTTGCACTGCATAACACAGTTGGACTTCTTGGGATTTCCAAAACATGTGGGGCAGATTTTAAGAGCCCTGCTCGCGTAAATCCGCCCGGATTTACACGAGCAGGGCCTTGCGCGCCAGTGCGCCTATTTTCCATAGGCCTGCCGGTGCGCGCAGAGCCCTGGGACTCGCGTAAGTCCCGGGGTTTTTCGAGGGGGGCGTGTCGGGGGCATGTTGGGGGCGGGGTCGATCGGCGCGGTGTTTTGGGGGCGGGACGCGGCGTTTTGGGGGCGGGCCCAGGGGCGTGGTTTCGGCCCGGGGCGGTCCGGGGCGTGGCCGCACCCTCCGGAACCGCCCCCAGGTTGCGTCTCGGCGCGCTAGCGGTCCGCTGGCGCGCGGGGATTTACTCCTCCCTCCGGGAGGCGTAAATCCCCCGACAAAGGTAGGGGGGGAGGTTTAGATAGGGCCAGGGGGGGTGGGTTAGATAGAGGAAGGGAGGGGAAGGTGAGGAGAGGGCGAAAGCGAGTTCCCTCCGAGGCCGCTCCGATTTTGGAGCGGCCTTGGAGGGATCGGAGGCAGGCTGCGCGGCCCGGCGCGTGCCAGCTGCACAAAATCGGCAGCCTTGCGCATGCCGATCCTGGATTTTAGCAGATATGCGCGGCTACGCGCGTATCTGCTAAAATCCAGCGTACTTTTGTTTGCGCCTGGTGCGCCAACAAAAGTACGCGAAGGCGCACTTTTTTAAAATCTACCCCGTGTGTGAGCATGTGTGTGAGCAAAAGAGAACAAGCAAGCCAATGAGCATATGTGTGAGCAAGAGGAATATTTAAGGCAGTGGACATATATATGAGCATAAGAGACAGTGAGTGAACATGTATATCTAAACAAGAGCGAGTCAATGAACATTTGTCTGAACCAGAGTGTGAGCATATGTGTGAGTGAGAGCATGAGAGTGTGTGACATAGTGAGTGTGTGTGAGAGAGAGCATGTGAGCAAGTGAGCGAATATAAGGGAGTTTATGTGAGAATGAACATGTGAATATATGAGAGAGGAGAAAGTTTATGCATTCCTCCCATCCCTGACTAATCCATAACAATCTCAAGATGATTGGAATCCATAATGTTCCCAGGTATGGAGAACAGGGGATTTTTTTTAGCCATAGTTTTAATTATTTGCTGTTTTGAAATATTTTATTGACGTTTGGGAAATAAACAAAACAATTTTATTTATTTTTAATCATTGGCTGTTCTATTCATCAGCTGCTTTGAAATATTTCTTCTTTATATGAGTATGGTTTTACTATTATGATTGCTGTTTTATATTTCTTTATTTTATTTGACATTTAATGAGGAAGGGCATTTCTGTTTTTGTATTGTTGCACTGCATACAGTATCTGGTTTATTATGATTTTTGTCTGCATGTTTCTATTTATACTTTATCTCTTTATTTTGCATTTGGTGAGAGTCTGTGTTCCTCACGTGAGGTATTGCTAGTGTGTAGTTTCAGAGTAAGGAACTATAACAGCTAGATTTGTTCTGTTTTCCTAATAGCAGGTGTATTGATGTGTTAGGACCTGATGTAATATTTGAAGTGTTGCCAGCAAGTCTGAGTGAGACACACACAGATGCACACACACTCTCTTGCTTTCAGTGTGTGGGTGTGTCAGAGAGTGTGTGTCTGTGAGAGGAGGTCTACGAAAGAGAATGTGTGCCAGTGTGTATATGCCAATAAAGTTTATGCAATCTAAAACTCTGTTTGTGTGACTGAGCGTGTGTGTGTGTGTGTGTGTGTGTGTGTCTGTCTGTCTGTCTGTCTGTCTGACACTGGCTGGCAACCTGGTTGTCTCATGACTTGCAACTGGTTCAAGAACTGATTGGTTGACCAGACTAGGAATGTCAGATATCTACCTATCTAATTGTGTGTGTATGTGTGTGTGTGTATAGCTTTAGCTCAAGCTAGCTAGAGACTGCCTTGTACAAATCAATTCCTCTATTCAACATCTATATGCTTCCTCTATGTAAACTTTTAACTAATCTAGGAATCGCCTTTTACCTATACACTGACAATATTCAATTATATATACCATGCACCAAATCTATTGAAAAGGCAAAATTAACTCTAGCAACACACATGAAAGCTATACAACTTGAACTATCCAAACTTTAACTCTAAACACTAATAAAACTGAAATTATATTGAGAAGAAATCTACCTATAGTGACTCCTCAAACACTTGACATGGGTAACTTCAACATTACATCCTCAGACCAAGTACAGGACTTAGGTATACAGATTGACGAGAAACTAACAATGGAAAATCACATAAATAAATAAATTAATCAAATCAGGAAATGCCAAACTGTGCTTACTACATAGACTGAAACCATTGCTGACTAACGCAGACTTCTGCACGGTCCTGCGTTAGTCAGCAATGGTTTCAGTCTATGTAGTAAGCACAGTTTGGCATTTCCTGATTTGATTAATTTATTTATTTATGTGATTTTCCATTGTTAGTTTCTCGTCAATCTGTATACCTAAGTCCTGTACTTGGTCTGAGGATGTAATGTTGAAGTTACCCATGTCAAGTGTTTGAGGAGTCACTATAGGTAGATTTCTTCTCAATAGAATTTCAGTTTTATTAGTGTTTAGAGTTAAAGTTTGGATAGTTCAAGTTGTATAGCTTTCATGTGTGTTGCTAGAGTTAATTTTGCCTTTTCAATAGATTTGGTGCATGGTATATATAATTGAATATTGTCAGTGTATAGGTAAAAGGCGATTCCTAGATTAGTTAAAAGTTTACATAGAGGAAGCATATAGATGTTGAATAGAGTTGCCAAGAGAGCTGAACCCTGGGGGATACCAGCATCAATCATGAAGGTGTCAGACATATGGTTGCCCAGTTTGACTTGGAATGACCTTTTTGATAAGAATGAGGAGAACCAATTCATTACATTGCCGTCAATTCCAATTTTTCTCAACTGCTGGCATAGTAGAATATGGTCAATGGTGTCAAAGGCTGCTGTTAGGTCAAGTAATACCAGGAACTTTTAAAAGTTCCTGGTATTAAAAGTAATACCATCACTTTTAAATCCCCATTTAACTGCGGCAGATGTTACAAACTGCCGCAGTTGACTCTTAACTGGTTCAAGGAAATTCTGTCACAGATCACATTCATTGATAGCTCTTCATTGGCTACCTGTATAATCTCACATCAGCTACAAAGTCCTAACATTAATATACTCCACCATCCATACTAACAACTCTGGTTTGGTACATGTAGCTCTACAATCATAGAGGCCACAGAGATCTTTAAAAATAGGAGTACACAGGTCAAATGGCCAGACAAAGTTGTATGTGAAGGTAGCATTAACCAATCTCTATGTGTGAAACATGCCTGTAAGGCTCTCTTCACACAGGCTTGTGGATAACCACGAGCTAAAATGCAGTCAAAAAGAAACTTAGCTTGGGGTATGAAATTTTCCAGGTCTGAACAAATCCAGTGCAACCGAAAAAACTGTCCCACCAGTAAATGCTTCTTCAAAACCAAAGGTTGGGCACCACCATAATGTAAATAACTATTTGTATCAGTTGGTTTTCTATAAATCATAGTGGTAAAATCCAAAGAGGTTATGATGATAAGCAGATCGAAAAACACAGTCCATGACTCATGGATCATGGATGTGAATTTCAGATGAGGGTCCAAAGACTTCAAACAAGTAACAAAATCCATCAATAATGAAAATAGGAGCCTTTCCACAGGATAAAGATGTCATCAATATATCATCTAACTATAAAGTAGGTACCAGTGTGCCCAGTGTTTTTATCATTTAACCAAGAACCTATGAAATTATGACCTTCATAATAGGCTTCATTGTATAGTATTAGACTCCACTTTCACACTCCACCTTATATATAATCATCAGTCATCTGTTAAATGTAAAACGCTCCGGCGTAAGTTCCTGTTCACTGTACACCGACGTGATATCTTTGATGAGCGGCGGTATATAAAAATTTATAAATAAATAAATAAATAAATAAATAAATAAATCAGTCATGAAAATTTTTGTTTGTTTTTTTTCTTTGCAACTTATCCCTTGATGTACAACTCATATACTGTGATCCATAAATTAATGAAAACATTTTTGCTGAATTACTTCTTAGCAGTATCACATAGATAGAAGCCAACTACTCCGAGATAAACTCTACCCAGTAGCTCTGCCAGACACGAGACCGTGTTTCGGATGTCAATCATCCTTTTTTTTTCAAGAGCTCAGTTATGTTGCAGTCTATTTTCTAACATGGCGAGGTGGCATGATGGCGTTCAATTTCCGGTATCCACTGATCCGGAAATTGAACGCCATCATGCCACCGTGCTATGTTAGAAAATAGACTGCAACATAACTGAGCTGGCACTAACTTTCAAAAAGGAGATAGAGCAGCTTTTAAACTAGAACAAGGGGGAAAGTCGACAGTCACTCAGCAGTGCATGGTTCGGAGAAACGTATCCTTGAAGGATACTAATGAAACAGGAGAGTTAGGGCATCCCAACAGAGAGGTTCCATTAAAAGCAAACATAGTCCATGTGCCTATATGTAAAAAATCACCGAAGCTAATGATTTCCAAATTATCCCTAACAACTGAAAAGCAGGTTGTTAATACAAACAAAAAACACACTTTGAAATGTCTGTATGCCAATGCCAGAAGTCTAAGAAGTAAGATGGGAGAGTTAGAGTGTATAGCAGCAAATGATAAGATTGACATAATTGGCATCACAGAGACTTGGTGGAAGGAGGATAACCAATGGGACAGTGCTATATCAGGGTGCAAATTATATCACAATGATAGGGAGGATAAACTTGGTGGAGGTGTGGCACTTTATGTCCAGGAGGGTATAGAGTCCAACAGGATAAAGATCATACAAAAGACTAAATGCTCAGTAGAATCTGTATGGGTAGAAATCCCATGTGTGTTGGGTAAGAGTATAGTGATAGGAGTATACTACCGTCCACCTGGACAAAATGATCAGACAGATGATGAAATGCTAAGAGAAATCAGGGAAGCTAACCAATTTGGCAGTGCAATAATAATGGGGGATTTCAATTACTCCAAGCAAAGAAAGTGCAGGTAGGCTAATTTTAAGTCCCGATCAAAATATTTTCAAACACTTTTATGCATTGGTAATTTTTGTATTTTATTGCGGCATCTCCACTGCATTATATTTCAAACAAGAACTGTTTTCAAAAGTCCCCCGACACGGTCCCGTGTTTCGCCGGTAGCTGCATAGGGAGGGACCACAAGTTTTCTAACAATCTGTAATTAAAACAATTAAGGATCAGGACAGAACAATGGACTTACGCCGGCATAAAGCTTAGTAAAGTAAACAGTTATTACATACCTTGGTGCAAAGTGTTTTCAACATGGCAGGGAGTGCACTGACCCTCAATACAACCAGGTATTTAAAGACAGAGTTTTGGCGCGGAAGTACAGGTGAGTTGATCACAATTTGCCTGGGAGCCAATCACCGGTTCCCAGGAATCTGTGCGCCCAATCACAGTCGAAAGGCGGACTACCGAAGGAATGTATAGGGGAGATATAGACAACATATTTATGTAAACAAATGCCATTCAATTTCCCGATTTAGACCTTTGGGAGACACAGTGTCTAAAGTGAAAATCCATTTTTGTTCTCTTCAACCAAGATGTTCTACATAGTTTCCACCCTGGGATAACTTAGGAACTACTTCAATGACAAAAAACTGCAAATCAGCAACAATGTGAGAAAAACTCATCCAGTGTGAGACAAGAGGTTCTTGGTCACGGGAGGTTCTAATATTCGAGCACTGCTCGATAATATGAGTTTTAATTTTACGGGAGGTTTTTCCTACATAAAAAAGGGGGCATGGGCATTTGATTACGTATACTACTCCTTGTGATGTACAATCAGAATTGGTTTTTAAGTAAAAAATCTTTTTGGTGATAGGATGTTGAAAAAATGAGAGAGTATCCGTATGGTGGCATACTGTACAGTGCCCACATGGCCGATGCATTGCAACTCCTGGAGAGGTCTCAACCCTACCTTGATATGCATGAACCAGTCTGTCTCTTAGATTACGCCCCCTACGGAAGGTGAACCACAGAGAACCCTGAAACACCTGATGCAGTGACAGGGAATGCCAATGTGACCGGATGATTTTAGTGACTTCTTGACTTAAGGTAGAGAATGGGAGAATGCAGTTATTAGTAGACTCCGAAGAAGAGGCCTGAGGAAGAAAAAGTAAATCCCCCCCCCCCTCCCCCCGAGGAACATCTCTGTACCATACAAGTCCAAGTGCTTGTGTTGTGGAATAATACTTACACTTTTAGTGCATGTAGGATGGGGAATTTTCTAAAAGCCCTTTTCCCTGGGTAAATCGGTATTCAGTTGGGTAAAAATGTTCCTATTTCCTGAGGATGTAATGTCCCTGGTATTTCAAAGCAAGTAAAGTAGAGCACAATTGAAAACTAATAGCCCAAATAGATCATATATCTGTGTATATTAATATAGATAACACTGGTCTACAGCCAAAATGCTTCTGAAATTAATGTAGTCAAACTTCACAAAACCTGGGTCACTGACAATGTAAATGATGGTTAAAATTATTGATTAACTTTAGATTTCAAGATATGCTATTGGATCAGTATATATGACCTTTGCAGAAGATAAGTGAGTTAAGAAGGAAAAGGTTCTCAAATTAAACCAGAAATTACTAATATACATCTTTGATTTTGTTACCACCCTTACACATCAAGCTGAGTCTGATGTGTGAAGAGCAGGGACAAAACTAAAGCAGCCTCATAAGAACATAAGAAATTGCCATGCTGGGTCAGACCAAGGGTCCATCAAGCCCAGCATCCTGTTTCCAACAGAGGCCAAACCAGGCCACAAGAACCTGGCAAGTACCCAAGCACCAAGAAGATCCCATGCCACTGATGCAATTAATAGCAGTGGCTATTCCCTAAGTAAATTTGATTAATAGCCGTTAATGGACTTCTCCTTCAAGAACTTATCCAAACTTTTTTTGAACCCAGCTACACTAACTGCACTAACCACATCCTCTGGCAACAAATTCCAGAGCTTTGTTGTGCGTTGAGTGAAAAAGAATTTTCTCCAATTAGTCTTAAATGTGCTACTTGCTAACTTCATGGAATGCCCCCTAGTCCTTCTATTATTCGAAAGTGTAAATAACCGAGTCACATCTACCCGTTCAAGACCTCTCATGATCTTAAAGACCTCTATCATATCCCCCCTCAGCCGTCTGTTCTCCAAGCTGAACAGCCCTTACCTCTTCAGCCTTTCCTCATAGGGGAGTTGTTCCATCCCCTTTATTATTTTGGTTGCCCTTCTCTGTACCTTCTCCATCTCAACTATATTTTTTTTTTGAGATGCGGTGACCAAAATTGTACACAGTATTCCAAGTGTGGTCTCACCATGGAGCGATATAGAGGCAATATGACATTTTCTGTTTTATTCCCTTCCTAATAATTCCTAACATTCTGTTTGCTTTTTTGACTGCTGCAGCACACTGACCTGACGATTTCAAAGTATTATCAACTATAATGCCGAGATCTTTTTCCTGGCTGGTAGCTCCTAATATGGAACCTAACATTGTGTAACTAAAGCAAGGGTTATCTTTCTCTATATATAACACCTTGCATTTACCCACATTAAATTTCAGCTGCCATTTGGATGCCCAATCTTCCAGTCTTGCAAGGTCCTCCAGTAATGTATCACAATCCACTTGTGATTTAACTACTCTGAATAATTTTGTATTATCTGCAAATTTGATAACCCCACTCATTGTATTCCTTTCCAGATCATTTATATATATATTGAAAAGTGAAGCTAAAGTAAAGAAAAGGTGTCTTTGATTACCTTCAGATTCATGACCTTCATTGAGATGATGCATTTAACCACGTATTGCTTGGCAAGAAAAACACGGAGTAGAAAGCCTTCCAGTTAGTGGTAACAAATTTTCTCGGAAATAACAAGGCAGTCAACTACAAGGAGTTGGTGGAAAACCTCCTCAAGGCATACAAAAGCCTTGGCTGCAACGTCACTAAAGATACATTTTTTTGCACTCTCATCTAGATTTTTTTCCACCAAATTGTGGAGCAGTGAGTGATGGTGAGCGATTTCACCAGGACATTGCAGCAATAGAAAAACAGTATCAGGGCAAATGGAGCCCATCAATGCTTGCAGACTATTGCCGGACAGTGACAAGAGATGTTCCATTTAGGGCCAGATTTTACGCGTCTTTCGTGCGCCGGGCCTATTTTAAAAAGGCCCGATGATGCGCATAAAGCCCCGGGACTTGTGTAAGTCCCGGGCTTGCAAAAAGTGGCGGGGAGGGGGTGGGGGTGTGGGCGGGGTCAGGCCCCCGGCACAGCGGCCATATTTGCAGCTGTGCCGGGGATTGTGCACCGGCAGTCGGGCCGCCATGCGTAACTTACTTCAGCCCCAGGGCTGAAGTAAGTTTACTAATAAAAGAAAGAAAAATAAAAGGTAGGGGGAAAAAGAAAGGGAAGGGAAGGTGGGGTGGGGTTAGGGAACAGGGGAAGGCAGCGCGGCTTGGCGTGGGCTCGGCGCGTGCAAGGGCACAATTGTGCACCTCTTTGCGTGTGCCAACCCCTGATTTTATAACATGCGCACGCCTGCACGTGCATGTTATAAAATTGGGCGTACATGTGTGCGCACCGGGTAGCGCACACACATGTACACTGCAAGTGCTCCTTTTAAAATCTACCCCTTAATGAATACAAGAGATGAGACAAGAAGAGTTCAGTAGCCACTGAATAAGGATTAAACTCTGTACATATATATATATATATAGACAGACATTGGTCTTTTGATTCATAAATTTCTTTTGCTGCCTTAATTTTTAAAGTGTTACATAAACAGGACAGGTGAAATATTATGCAACCATAAATACACATAAGAACATGCCATACTGGGTCAGAACAAGGGTCCATCAAGCCCAGCATCCTGTTTCCAACAGAGGCCAATCCAGGCCATACGAACCTGGCAAGTACCCAAAAACTAAGTCTATTTCATGTTACCGTTGCTAGTAATAGCGGTGGTTATTATCTAAGTCAACTTAATTAATAGCAGGTAATGGACTTCTCCTCCAAGAACTTATCCAATCCTTTTTTAAACACAGCTATACTAACTGCACTACCCACATCTTCTGGCAACAAATTCCAGAGTTTAATTGTGCGTCGAGTGAAAAAGAACTCGATTAGTTTTAAATGTGCCCCATGCTAACTTCATGGAGTGCCCCCTAGTCCTTCTATTATCCGAAAGAGTAAAAAACCGATTCACATCTACCCTTTCTAGACCTCTCATGATTTTAAACACCTCTATCATATCCCCCCTCAGCCATCTCTTCTCTTCTGTTATCTATGCACTGTCTATGCCAGTGATGGCTAACCTATGACACGCGTGTCAGAGGTGACACACCAAGACATTTTTGCTGACACGCGCAGCGTTTCATGGACTATCAGGAATTTATTTTTTTTATATCGGCTGCGCCGACCCTTTAAAATTAGTTTTTTAGTATCCCCCCACCCTCCGGACCCCTCCACCCCCCCTCCCCAATGCCCCCGGGCGCAGGGAGGCTCATTCGGCGCAGCGATAGGCAGAGCCGTGGTGAGGCTCACGTCACCACGGCCCGAAGAAAAAGATTGCATTTAAACGCGCTGATGCTCCTCCTCCTTCCTGCCTGTGCGGCCCCGGAAGTAAACGTTGCCGGAGCCGCATGGGCAGGAAGGAGGAGAAGCATCAGCACGTGCAGAAGAGGAGCAGCACTTGTGCTTACGGGCCGCCGCGAATTCCAAGTCGCAGCGGCCCGAGAAGAGGAAGAGGCCCGGTAGCAGGGCCACCACGGCCCGAGAAGATCAGGGCCGCTGCAGGGCCCATCCTGCGGCGACCCGCGAAGAGGAGGCCTAGAGGTGAGAGAGAGGTTGAGGGTCTGTAGAGTGTGTGTGTGTGTGCGTGTATGAGATGAGTTGAGAGATTGTGTGCGTATATGAGATGAGTTGAGAGATTGTGTTTGAGAGTGAGGACCTGAATGTTTGCAGAGACAGCATGTGAGGAGCCTCTGTGTGTGTGTGAGAGACAGCATGTGACAGTGAGAGCCTGTGCTTGAGCAAGACAGCATATGGGAGTGAGAGAGAGCCTGTGTGGGAGAGTCAGACAGCATGTGCCAGTGAGAGACTGTGTGTATGAATGATTGTATGAGAGACAGCATGTGACAGTGAGAGCCTGTGCTTGAGCAAGACAGCATGTGAGAGTGAGAGAGAGCCTGTGTGTGTGAGAGTCAGACAGCATGTGCCAGTGAGAGACTGTGTGTATGAATGATTGTATGAGAGAGAGCATGTGAGAGTGAGAGCCTGTGCTTGAGCAAGACAGCATGTGAGAGTGAGAGCCTGTGCTTGAGCATGTGTGAGTGAGAGAGAGCTTGGGTGTGTAAGTCAGACAGCATGTGCCAGTGAGAGATTGTGTGTATGAATGATTGTAAGAGAGCATGTGACAGTGAGAGCCTGTGTGTGTGTGTGTGTGAGAGAGAGAAATGCATGTGAGAATGAGAACCTGACTGTATGTTTGAGGGAAGAAGATGGAGAGAAAAGAAACAGAAAAAAAGACAATATAAAAGGAATTGGCAAAAAAAATAAGAAAGGGAAGGTGGAAAAAAAAAAGCCTGTGACCAACCAATTAGAAAACTAAGATCAGACAGCAAAGGCAAAAAAAAAATATAGATTACTTTTTAGTGATTGGCACATGTAATCTTTGGTAATGTGCAAGAATAGCACTTTCTCTACGGATCTCACAATGCACGAGATCAGCATGGAGAAAGTGGAAGCCCACGGGGCCTGCACAGAGGAGGCAGCAGAATGGACTTCAGTGTCAGTAGCAGCAATCGGCACCTGCCCAATAGCCACACGGCATCAGTGACAGTGGCAGCAGAGGAATGAGAGAGGCTCCGAGGTTGCTGGCAAAAGAGAAGGGGGTCTGCCTTTAGTGTGTGCATGTGTATTAATGGGACTCTGGCTGGGGGTGTATGTGTGTGAATGCATGGGTGCCTGCCTGGGGGTCTGTGTGTGTGAGAATGAATGTGTGCATGCCTGGGGGATGGGGAGGGAGTGGTGTGAAAATGAATGGGAGCCAATAAAAGAAACAGACTGACAGATGAAGTTTGTAACACTTGCTTGGGCTTGACGTGTACGAAATACCAACCTTCAATTGAAGATTTAGCCAATGAAATTCAGCAACAAAAAAGTCACTAAGCAGGTAAGGTAAAGAATTATTTGTTTTTGCTTTATTAATAAATACAGTGCATATATTAAAATTATAACTTTGTTATTAATTAGAGCTACACATATCACAAAATTATGGATTTTTCTAGAAGTGACACACCACCCGAGTTATGCTCGGGTTTTTTATCAATTTTGACACACTGAGCTCAAAAGGTTGGCCATCACTGGTCTATGCAATAAACAGATATAAAATGTAAAATCTTAAATATCATGGAAACAGTAGCAAATCAGCTGATTTAATCATCATATTTGAATTCAGCACATGAATATCAATAATAAATAGCACAATTTATTGCTGAAGCAGATGACTTCTAAAAATTTATATACCAGTGTTATTTAACTGTCAGTTCTATCTAACTAGGGGAAATGTTTTAAGACTCCTGGAGCAGCCTGTAGATACCTGGGAACTTTGTACCTTATTTTCAAAGGAAAACTGATTTCAGAGTTTCCCTTTGAATATCCACCAGCAAACACACCAAAGTACCCACAGACTTTGCACCTGTATTTCATTGGGCACAATGAAAGTGCTGAAAATTGCATGCATTGATTTCAAAATTAAATTGCAATATGACTCTTTTCCTCTCCTGACCTAACCTTGCTCGAAAATTGAGTGTTATGAAACAGCACCAATCCTTTTACCCACACTGAGGTGAGGCAGTTTTCAAAGGGCATCATATCTTATTAATTATGTCCATCAATTTATTGACAGCCTCACAAGTTTTTTTTATATCCATTTGATATACTTATTTTTAGTATGTCTCATGTGATATCTCTGCTTTTATGAAAATCTTCATTCTTTATTTGATCCTTCAATTGTTCTTGAACATTTCTACACAATAGTACATTCAACTAATATTATGTAAATTGATTTAATTAACTTCTAACCTCTCTACCTGCCTGCAAGCAGACTTTCCAGTCTTGGTTCAGTTCTGGAGGACTGTTTACCTACATTCCTTTTGCATGAGCAATCAGCCCTGCACAGAATACTTACTCTCGCCCAACCAACATCATTTATGGATTCCCAACATCAAGGGGATGCCTGATGCCAATGAGATAACGTGAAAGCTCTCTACCTGCCTACGAGCATCCTCTTCTATCTGGGTCCATTTCTGGAGGACCATTTACCTGCAGTCCTCTGTATTTGTGAAAACTCTGCACGTGCAACAACTCTGCATAGGCAAATGTGTAGCCCACTCAGCCACTGACATTATTTCTGAGTCCTCAGTCCACGGCATTACGTGGAAACCAATGCCTGTGGCAGGGTGATGCTGGTGGGGTGCCACTGAAGGGGTGACCCCTCAGGGCATGCATCCATGAAAGCCCCTTCGAGATCATAATGTTATGTTATTGACTATTTATGTTTTAAACATAGCCCCTTCTCCAAGTCTTCCTCAGCAGAGGGAACTATGTGGGGTGAGGGTTTGGGCGGGAGGGGGAATCATGGACCAATTTGGTTCTCATGATCATGGCTTCTTCCCCACTTGGGGGAGAAGGGGAGAAGATAAAAGTTTTTCAGGGATCTTAGAATTTTTCTAGAGGTCTTTTAATATGGATCAGCATTAATAACCCACAGACAGATAATAGCTGTTGCTCAAAAAAATGAAATATTTTTACTGAAACTTGATTGCAGTTATAAATCACAAAAGCATACACAGTTGCTTAGCGCATATCAATATATAAATCATAGCTTGTTTATTATAGCTACTCAAATATGACTTATTCTATTGACACATTACAATGTATCCAAACTTGTTCTAAATTTTGACATAACCAATCATTATGTAATCTGCCTTGAAGTGGCTAACCAGTCACGAAAGTTGGATTGCATAATGAATTTAATATCCCAGTATCTAATATCCCATTTCTGGGGAAACTGGTAGAACAAACAATAAGACCGCAACTAAATGACTGGCTGACGGAGGGAAACTGATTGATTCATTCCGGATTCATAAAAGGACATGGAACAGAGACAGTCCTCATCACCCTGCAGCAGTCCTAGTGCTACTAGATTTATCAGCAACATTTCACACCGGAAATTACAATATCATGCTATCAAGATTAGCAGAGGTCAGCCCCCCCCCCCCCCCAAAAAAAAAAAACACCCCATAAAAAAAAAAAAGAAATGGGGCCTCTTGAGGCCTTCAATCCCCACAACCCATCCCTCCCATCTGAAAAAATGATGGGGCCAGGATCCTCCCCGGCATTCACTTACCTAGTCTGGGGAGAGTTCTGAAGGTGATGCCTAGACACAAGCCAAAGTCTCAGCCTTTGGCTTGTGTCTAGGCCATGGTAGGTTTCCATGATTTCAATTTAGGTGCTAAGCAAGGCCCAGGCTTCAAGGCATGGTCCCAATGCCAGGGCTTTGGCCTTGGTCTAGGCCCAGCTCAATGCCAGGGCCTGGTCTGGAGACTGGTCCCAATGCTTGGGCCTCAGCCTGATGCTGGGTCCCAACCTAGAGACTGGGTCCCAATGCCTAGACCTCGGACCAGGCCCAGGCATGATGTGGTGCCCAATCTAGAGATCAGGTGTCAATGCTTGTACCTCGACCTAGGCCAGGGCCTGATGCCTGGATCGAGATCTAGGCTTCAAGAAGGATGGGAGGGATGGGTGGGATAGATGGGTTGTGGGGATTGGAGGCCTCAAGAGGCCCTGTTTTATTTTGGGGGGGGTTCTGTTTTGGGGGGGGTTGCAGTTGTCTACTTGGCAGGGCTCTAAACTGGTTCACCTCCTTTCTATCTGACAGGCAACAATCAGATTTTTTTGTTGACCTTGCCAACAATCTGGATCCTAAACTACAGGGTCCTCCAAAGCTCTGTATTATCCCCAGTACTTTTCAATATTTACCTCAGTCTATTAGAACAGCTGATCCTCTGCTGGGAAGGATGCACCAGAATTAATTAAATCCAGCACCTCCTGAGTGGATGGAGTCAATTCAAAGGCGAAGACATAAGAAAGAAGACTTCCAAGGCCTGGGCGCTGGCCAGGCATCAGAATCCAGTCTCCAGGACAAACCCTGGCATTAGACCTGGGTCCGGGCCAAGGCCCAGATATCAGAACAGATTGGGCTCCGAGGTTGGGCCTGTATCCTGGCCAAGGCCCTGATATTGGGCCTGGGCCATGACACTGGATCCCTGATAGAGCAGATAAATTTGGACAATTTTTGGGGTCTCAGCTGAGACTGTGGTGTCATGCCCAGGCCTCGGCCAAGAACCTGGCATCATATGTGGACATAGGCAATGGCTGCTGCATTGTGCCATGGCCTACTCCTAGAGGAAGCCAATGGCTTCCTCTAGGAGTAGGCTTTGGGCTTGGGCCTAAGCCTGATGGATCACTTTTTCGTTTTCAAAACGAAATGTGAAAACCATGAAATTTTGTCAGATTTTCAATCTTTTTGCTTTGAGAATGAAATGAAATAAGAAATTTTGTCTCATTTCCTATTTCATTTCTCCTGAATGCCCACCCCTAATATTTAATATCTCAATATCTAATATCCCATTTCTATCCTCCAGATAGAAGGATGCAAATCACATGACCATATCGCACCTGTCCTATACAGACTACTCCATCTCTAACCCAGGAGTTAACCTACCAGCGCTAAGAAAGATTGTGTTTGGGCAGCGAACCTCTCTGCATCAGGAACGCATACCTCTGCATTGGCCTGTTAGAGCTGAATGTAATCCTCTTTGAAGTGCTGAAAGGTAGAATATAAATCAATTAAATTAAATAAATAAATAAATAAATAAATACTAAGCAGGAATTATCATATTTTAAAAGTTTCACCAAAACTGGCTAGTTAGCTACAGTGTCTTACAATTTAACTACACCTTTTTCATTTGTGTAAAGTCATGTGATATTGTGTGTTGCAATAGAACCAGGTTAGCTGTCAGGGCCCTTCTATGAGTGAGAGAGAGAGAGTGAGGGTGAGGGAGAGAGATGGAGGGAGAGAGAGAGAGAGACTAGCCATAATGCCTGCATCCTAGTAGTTATGTATATCGCTATAGGAGGCCCACCTACTAACTCGAGGTGAGGTTTAGGTATTAGTGTAGGGGTTAGGGGCCACTTTGACATTCAAAGTGAGACGTATGAATAGAACAGTGCTCTCTTGTGAAGATTTGATGACCTTCAGAGTGAGGAAACTCACTCCAAGATGATATTTGTGCAAGGTTCTCTCCACCTAGCTTGATGTTACCCAGGTAGAGAGTCCATCAAGCTAGGTTGAGAGAACATTGCACAGATCTCATCTTTGGGTGTTTCCTCACGCCGAAGGTCATTAAATCTTCACAAGCGAGCACTGTTCTGTTCGTACATCTCACTTTGGATGTATTTAGTGCATTTTGATAAATCCAGGCCAAAGTGCATCACAGCAAATTGTTGTTATGGGCAGAGATGTTGATATTATAGACAAAATAAAATTGTATGCTAAAATTAAAATATATGAATGTGGTACAGTGTAGACCAGCAAAATCCAATAAAGGACAGCAGCAGAAAATAACTTAAATATTAAATCACAAAATATGTAAATAAAACAGATAAATTAATGTAATACAGTTAAATCAAGCGTAGAAGAACAAGAAAAGTACCACTTGAAACTGAAGAAAGTGTCAACAAAGCAAACAGTAGGGGTAATAATTATTTAAAAGAAAGCAACCATTCAGTATTAATGTTGAGACCATTTGGGATCCCAGGATCGAGAGGGTGGCTCCATCTCTGTTCATGTTGTGTCAAGGTACGGGAGAAATTCCCACCACGTGAGGTGGGGAGTACAGACTTGCAGGATACAGAAATTAAACTCTGCAAGTGTGTGTTTTTTGGCAAGCCAATGTTCTGTTTGTTATGGGGAATGCTGGAGGCGGTCCTATTTCTGGAGATTGTGTAACCCTGGGCCACGACGCAACCGCAGAGGAGCTCCGAGAAAGCGCCAAAGCAGGCGAGGAATGCCCAAGCATGGGCTGGAGATGAGGAGCCCTGGCCTCTGCCGAACCTGAACGCATAAAAGAGACCCAGCAACGCAATATTGGTCTCTGGAGTAGCCCTCCAGCCACTTGTTAGCCCTTTCGGACCTGTCATAGGGGTACGGCAGATGCAACAGGACAGACAGAGGCTGAGGGCTATAACAAACAGGTTCAGATGAAGAATCAGGATACTTGAAGAGGTGAGATGAGACTCAGGATACTTGAAGGAGGTGAGACAAGACTCAGGTTACTTGGAGAGGTGAGACGAGACTCAGGATACTTGGAGGACTCAGACGGAGTCACAGGTTCTTGAAATTCAGGATTATAGAGAGTACTGAGTAGGTGCTGCTATGCCGCACGCCCTACACAGCCAATCAAGGTAGGTCACGGACTACTCGGTCATGAAGCAGTTTCCAGTCTCAGAAGAAGGCAAAGACTCCGGTGAGGCCTGTACCGAGACGTGCCCTCCACAGCCAATCAACGCAAGGCACGGGTCACGCAGGAATGGAACAGGTTTAGGCAGAGTTCATAAGCATGGACGGAGGCAGATGAAAGGAACTCTGAAGACCCAGACAGGATTCAGGATCTGGAGTAGAAGCTTGGAGATGGGACTCGGAGCAAGGAACTCAGAGACGGGACTCTGAGCAAGGAACACTAAAAGCTGGGATTTTCTGGGGGCTTGCGCTGCCGAGGAGAAGGACATTTGGAATAAAAGAAGTCATCAAGGACATCAGGAGGTCTCGAAGAATAGAAGAGAAGAACCAGAAGAACATTGGGACAACTGGAACTTCAGGGGATCTGGTAGCGAAGACATCAGGACATCAGGAGATTTGAAGAGAAGGACGACAGGAACATCAGGACGTCTGGGACCGATGAGACGGAGACACAGGATCAAACGAGAGACCATGATGAAAGTGAAGATATGGAATTCCAACAAGGAACAGAGTGCCTAGGAGAAGATGGAAGGCAGAGAAATCCTAAGGAGGACTGGCTCCTTGCGAAGGCACCGAAGCAATGAAGACAGGCCCTTCTTTTAGGGCTGAAAATAACCACCCAAGATGAGGTCATCAGGTGGGGCCACGGGACCACTCCTATGCTGACCCTTTAAAAGGCTGAAGGAGGCACGCTGCACGCCTAAGGAGGAGAGAGGCAGGACCCTGGAGAGCGGCGTCCATGCCGCGAGAAGGAGGAGAAGCAGGACCAGGCCGCAAACCAAGCCCGGCGTCGGAAGCGGTTTCCTGCTGCGAAAAGAAGGCTGGAGGTGGCTCCAGCCACGGAGCAGGTCCCAGAGAGAGCGGCTCAAGCTGCTTGAAGGAACCATAGCAGCCCTGCTGTGAAGAGGAAGGCAGCGGCGACTCCCTGCCGCATAGCGAGAGAGCGTCGGCGTTGGCAGCCTCCGGGCCGCAAATGCAGATGGACAGTGGCACTGGCCATGCAGAGGGAACGTCGGCGGTCTCCAGACTGCGTAAGCAAGAAGAAAAAGGAGGTGAGAGGCTACCCGCAGCTCCGGCTACGGGTAGAATCGTAACACTGTTAGTGGGGCATTTTTACAAGATAATCGAATGCAGGAGCAATGTTTTTAATGCATGTGTGGACAGGATGGGATGTTTGCCTACATAGACTAGGGAAAATGAGCAAAGAATAGCATAAATTACTCCTTGTGATGAGCAGTCAGAGAAGTAACAAAAGGGAAAGGAGATTCCCGTAGAAGAATTGGTAAACATTTCTAAAGTGAAAGAGAATTTACAGGCTTTGCAATGTCTGCAAGGACTATGGCCAGTATGTACAGGTGAAGGGGTACGAGTAGGACAAAATTATGAAGACATTAGAAGGTCACATAGATTACGGCTGCGGCAGAAGGCAAAATGGAGATGTTTGTTGAAAATTGGGTGGGGAGCTAAACTGGACCAATATTTGCAAATGGTCGTACAAATGTAATGACAGGCTGGAGTGTAAGGTAGCACATGGGTGATTACATCATCAGTATCGCGATTTATGTATAAAGCTCCTTTGAAAGCACATTTAATAATTTTGGAAGGATATCCACGCTATGCAAATTGGTCATACATAATCTGAGCTTGTCTCAAAAATTCTGCCCAAGAGGAGCACAGCCGGCATAGATGAAAAAATTGTCCAGTGGACTGCACGGATGATAACTAGGAAAGTAATATATTTTTATCCATGGATTTCTGAAAAATTGTGGTGGAAAATGAGGTATGTTTTTTGTAAATGGTAATATCTGAAAAGGCTATTTGAGAAGGATGAGCTGCAAATGAAAACTTGAGATGATTATTACAACAATTGAGCCAGTCAAAAACATAAAGAACTGCATAAGAGAACCATGCCAAATCAAAAATATATCATCAATATAACATGGCCAGGAAATGCAAAAGCACCAAAACTCAGAAGGATATAAATATTTATCGTCAAAATTGGACACATAAAGACAGGCAATGCTGAGGGCCATATTGGCCCCCTTTGCCGTGCCTTTAATTTTTTGGAAAAAAGTGTTATTAAGTGTAAAAAGGTTGCTAGCAAGGGCAATGTGAGTAAATTGAACAAGGAAAGGAATTAAAGTCAGAGGGATATCCGAGTGATGGGACAAATTTGAAGCGACCAAATCAATGGCCTCTTGTTGTGGAGTACTTGCGTATAATGATTCTATGTCCAGAGTGACCATAATGCAGTTGGGTGTCGGGGGACTATGTGTAATGGATTACAATTACATTGTTCAAATTGCTACTTATTTCTTTTTTTTTTTTTATTATTTTCTCTTTATTGCATTTTAACATTTAACAACAAAATTTCCACTTTGTTATAAGTAATATAAGTGCTTATACAATAAACTATACTCTCATTGATCACATAATGTTCTCAACTAGGAAATAAAATTGAATCATTTCGCACTTCACATCATCATAGAGGAAATATGGGGGGGATGTAAAGAAATCAAGGGAGCATTTTAAAATACACAATATTTATACGTGGCCTGCTGAAGGTTTCTACATATAATTCAATTTGAACCACTATCGCTTAAACTAATGACAGGTAGTAGCCGCCTGGCATTCAGGAAATCTCTCAATTGTGGTACATCAAAGAAAATATTCCTATGCAATTTCAAAAAACATTTACAGGGATATTTAACTATGAAACTTGCTCCCAGTGAAATCACTTCTGGCTTCATTTGAAGAAAGTTGGGTGGATTTGGCAAGATCAGGGTAAATTCTTACCAATTCACCAATTCACCTCTTGCTGCCATGCTGCCCTCCCAAATCGCTTCCAACCTGGCCCTTGCTCCCGCGATCGGCGAGTGACCCATTGGGGTCCGGAGCAGGCCGCACCGACTGACCGAAGCCGCACCTCCCTCCAGCATAGGACAGCCCACAACGTGACGACGTCATCACCTCCAACCGCCCCACTAGAGCATCCCACAAAGGTACCCTTCACACCCCCCTCCCTCAAGCAAGCACACCTCACCTCCACGAGGGAGCGAGCTCTCTCCATTGCAGGTCCTGCCTGCTGGTACTCTCTACCCAAAGAACTCCGCCTTGAGCCCAGCACCTTCAAATTTAAGAAGAAGCTAAAGACCTGGCTCTTCAAACAGGCATACCCAGCTTAGGTCCTACTTATCATTGCTCTAAAATCTTTGTTATGCCACTATATTACTTACGCTCCTAGTTAGAACTTCTTTACTTCTCTTCTTATCTACCACTCTTTTATTGGTTATCGCTTTCCCTCCTCCAACTCCCTGTTTTTTGTATTTTTCTCTTAGTTTGATGTAAACCGATATGATGTAACCATGAATGTCGGTATAAAAAAGCTGTTAAATAAAGAAAGAAAGAAAGAAAGAAAGAAAGAAAGAAAAGGCAAAGTAAAATTTTTGTAATAGGAACGCATAACTATATTAACATCCTGTTCTGAATGGAAAGTCACCAGAAGTGTCTCTCTGATTGTGACCTCCGTTCCAGACTCTTCCAGATATTGAGTAAGGTTAGCAATATTCTCCATTAAATTAGTTCTTGGGGGATTTTGCCTTTGTGAGATGAATAAAAACGTCTTTATCACAGGTATCTTTTCTTGGGGGATTTTCAAAATATCCCCAGCATATTTTTTAAAGGTTAACATTGTCGGCTCATCTTTTATTTTAGGAAAATTTAAGATCTGAATATTTAAATGTCGAATCAAGTTTTCAAGGAACTCCGTTTTCCTTATCTTTGCTAGCCTCTCTCGTGAGAATGCTGCTGTAATATCCTTTAAACTCAACCTCCTCTTCCATTCTTTGAAGTGTTGACGTTTGTTCTTGCAAAATTTGTTGGAGATCATGGGCTACTAAATCAAGTTTAGAGGAAACCCCATACAATTTTTCAGATTGTTCCTGAAGATTGGTGGCCAGCCCTGCCATAAGGTCCCACAGGGAATCTAGCATGACGACTGTAGGTTTTTTAATCCCAAAAGTGACTTGACTCACCCCATTAGCTCCAGTCATGGAATCATTTCCCCTCTTCCACCTCCAGCAGAGCGTCTCTGCTTTCTTCCTCTCTTATTTCAGAGACCTCTTGTAGCTGATTCGGGGTCGATGTCCTCACTGCATCAGGACCAGCCATGTTGGCTCCATCCAACTGGAGTACTCCGATAGGATTACCTCCATTTCCCCCAGTAGCCTCAGTGCCTCCAGAGGGGGAAGTTGTTAACAGTCGCCATGGGTCTGGAGGGGTTAGTGATAGTTCCCCCAGCGAGAGAGGCGCTCCTGCTTCTACACTGCTAGTGGGGGTTAACACCCTCAATTACGTTGTAGAAACAGCATAATCCCGAATTAGTCTTTGGTCCGTAGGAAGGGTGGGTTCGGATGGGAATACCCTTACCCTTCCTTTTCTTTTTGAGGCATATCTAAAAAATTTAGGAAAGTTTAGGAGCATTCGGGAGCTGCAGCCCTTCAATCGGCCATCTCAAATTGCTACTTATTTCTAAGCAACCATTAAACCTTGTGAAGGTTTAGAAACATTTTTGTGGACTGGAATCATTTTGACCATCCTCCTTGCTCTATTTGGTTTCCTTGTTTTTGGTGTGGTCTCCCACCATTTTAGTTTGCTGCATTCCCTGTATTTGTTCATTTTCAGGTACTGTGAAGTTTTGTCATCTTAATGTTGAATTAGAGTCAATTCTATTTCAATATGTTGAACCCCGACGTGTAAACTACTTTGTTATGTAATTTTGCGTGAAGTGTGTGGGTGTGATTGCTGAAAGAAACCCTCCTCCGTCTGCATGCTGCTGCAGAGGAAAAGAGTTGATAGAGGCAGCACAGAAGTCGTTCCTCCCTGTGTTTGCTCAGTTTCAGGTGAAAATGAATGAAAGCTTTTGGAGCAGTAGAATCTGTGCTCTCGTTTAAAAGAACCAAGGCTGAGTACGGAAAGAGAAAAGGTCCGGTTTCAGGAACCCTTTGGCAGATGGTAGGGAAGAATTCCTTCCAGAGAAAAGTTAGCTGGTTACACCAGTACTTAAAACTCTATCACTGCTTAATTCTTCTGCTCTCACTGCTGAATTATTTCTGCCCATTGGTGGGTAAATAAAACAGCAGAGTACGTCTCAGGATACTGCCATTAGCACTGCAAGGATGAAGAACCCAGTCCAGGACTGATGCCATTAACACCTTAGACTTTCTCTACAGGGAACTGGATTCTTTGGGCTAGCATCATTTTTTGTTTGCTCATATCCAATATACCTTATTGTCCCCTTTTCTTATCTATATATATATACAGTATTTCACCCAAGATACCTACTTACACTCTATCTCAGGTTTTTACATTGTATCTGTATATATGCATTACCTAGGAACTCAATGTTCTTATTTTATTTTTATTGTAATCCACCTTGGGACTAACCTAGGAAAAAGCAGAATATCAAGTATTCATAAATACATGCATGCATAAATAAAATCATGGGAGAAGGCTGCTGACAGGTGTCCAATTGTTTGCTCTCAGAGCAGAGAACTCTGAAGAGCAGGCTTCCTCTGCCGGAAAACGCCAAGAAGACGCCTGGCTAAACCACTGTTGCCTTCAGAATAGGGTGACTGGAACATACCAGTTTAACCAGTAATGGAGATTACATAATGATCCCAAATGTACCTATCAAAACATTTGCATGGTCCACCTTAACCCTCCCGAATGGCTTTCCAGCATAGCCTCTGATAGAAGAAGCTGCTGGAGACCACAGTAATCTACGGGGCCGGAGCCTTGTTGTTCTAAGGGCTGCTTCATGCCAAGGTAGAAAAAACGGAATTTCATTTATTTGAACTTGATTTGTGACTAATGTCTGCAACCAGGGCCGGTGCAAGGGTATTAGGCAACCTAGGCAAAACTTCAACTATGCCGGATATTTCCCCCCCCCCCCCCCCCCCCCCCCCCCGTCTCCACACACACAAAATTAACTTACAGTGCTGGATGTAGAATTTAAAAATAGCAATATTGTAGCACAGTGTTTCCCCCCGTCCTCACCCAACCCGACTACTGGCTCCAGTCAAACTTTGACTGACTGACATGCCGTGCAGAGAGAAGAGACAGCTGCCGGCAGGATATTTTTCAGCGACAACCGACGCGCGACCCATCCATCCTCACGCTCGTCGGTCGTCACTGAAATATCCTGAGCTGCCACTACCACCGCCACGGCAGCGGCTGTTTCTTCTCTCCGCACGGCATGTCAGTCAGTTGCCCACTCGCTCCAATCCAATTTTCTTTGCACCGCTGCCATGAGACCGCCACTATGCTGGCTCTTGCTGCTGTGGCTGCTGCCCCTATGACCCTGGCGCCCTAGGCCGCTGCCTAGTTCACCTCGTGCTTCCGCCGGCCCGCTCTGCAGCCAACAGGGCCTCCCCGAACTCACGCACCGTGGAATTAACAACTCACAGACCCTCTGGGCTGATTAGGGTTTGGCACGGAATACAGACCATACAGATTCAGCCAATGCTGTACAACAGTAACTTCCAGCTTGGTCCTTGGGCCACTCTGGTTTTCATGATATCCACTGTTTAGAAATGCTCTTTTTTTTTCCTGGTATGTGAAAGTATTTCCGACAGAAGAGGGGGAAGATTTGATGTGGAGCATAATGCTTAGCATGAGCAATGTTTACTTACAGGCTGTGTTAATAAAGTTGTTAGCAAAGGTCATAGCCCACTGAAGGGTGGTTTGGGAAATAATAAAGACATTCAGAATTTTTGTTTAGACTGTGGTTGAGTCTCTCTGGGATGGGGACTTGCTATATGTAAATAACCAGCATGGAACCTAGCACATGACACTCTAAAAGAATAAGCTACCAAAACTTGCTTTTTTTTTTTTTCAATACTAAGATGTCCTTTGTGCACCTTGTTCAACACTGAACATGGGAATTATCTGTATCCGTGATCCATTACACAAGACCCCCTCCCCCCCATTCAAAACAAAAACCTTGCCCTAATATTATTGGTATAGAACAGTGAAAGCTTTTTGTTGCCCAGACCTCATTAATAAAGACAAGAAAATAAACTGCAGAAAATAAGCAAGAGTTCTAGTAACTTATATTGGTAGGCACGACAAAATCTTTAGTTCTTAGGCTGATCTAAGGAAAGGTACCACATTCTGCAAAAAATAAAAATAAAAATGCAGAAAACAAACAATAAATGCAGGAAAGTTGCTAAATTGCAGAGAAACCAAATTTGTGAAAATTGTTTTAATTCACCTGCAGTTTTTCAAGGCAGTGACTCATAGAATGGCAAAGGGTGGCAAGTGCCACCCTTCATAAATGGCTCGCTACCCGCTTGCCACCCCAGTGAATCAGATCAAGCCCGCAGGGCCCAGAGGCAGCACGATAACAGAATCATGGCAAGAGAGCTGGAGAAGGAAGCGTGCTCTGGGCCCCATTGTGCCGGAAGCAGGCAAGAGCATGGGCAGGAAGAGAGAATAAAGCATTCGAGGCCTCAGGAGAGCAGTACCGGCACCAGCGCCAGTCCATCCGTGGCCCAAGGGAGGAGCCAGAGCAGCAGCTGGGTCCACCTGGGCCACAGCAAAGAGAAAAGTGGGAGCCGTGGCTGGGGCCCTTCCACGTGGCCATGCTGCAAAGTAAAGCTGTAGCCCGGCCCTCCCACGTGGCTGAAAGTGAAAGGAAATAGCTGCATCTGGCTGCTTCTGGCCAGTGGGGCTGATGGCCCGAGGAACAGAAAGGGCCCAGCAGGGCCATCTGCAGAGTTCAGCCTACCAGCAGCCTGAAGAATAGGAGAAGAAGAGAAGCCTGGTTTGAGTAAGAGTGCATGCATGTGTGTGTGTATGCGTGTATTTGTGTGAGCATGTACGTGTATATGTGAAAGCATGCATGCATGTATTGGTGTGGGTGAGTGAGCATGTGTGTGTGTGTGTGTGTGAATGTCAGCACTCGAATTCCTGTGGCAATTGCTGAACGGCAATTGTAGGATGGGGAAGAGGACAATGCCTCCTTTCCTAAACCTTCCCCTCTGAGGGTACACTCCCCCTTGCCTCCCTCCCCTCTGCAACTTTCCCCTTCCCTCCAAGTTGCAGTGCTGGCTCCAAAGCAGCTGCAGCAACTGGAAATTTAAAAATGTCAATGCAAGGCCTCCATAACCCTCAGAAGCTGATAGGCCCTGTGGGACTCCACCCCTTATACTGGTTTCCAAACTAACAAGAATCTCCCATGCAGGAGTTTGGGATAGGGCGCATCCAGACCCATCAGCACTTGAGGGCTGCTGGAGGTCCCATGCTGACTTTTTAAAATTTCCAGTTGGTGCTGCTGCTATCGCTGTTGACCTGACACCACGAGACACAACATGCAACATCACAGCAATAGGCCCAGATGAAGGCATGACAGTGGCGACGAAACTCCAATGCCAATAAAAATTTGGCAGCAAAGGCAGCTGTCTACCTTACTTATGCCTAAATCCAGGCCTAGAGAGCATGCATGTGTGTGCAGTGACAGAGAGCATGCATGTAATTATTGCATGGTGTTTGATGTGTTAGTGGTGCTTGTGAAATTTTGGATATTCTGATCATCAGTTCTTTTAATTTGTTTTATGAGCATGGTTTTACTATTATGATTGGTATAAGAGATTTCTTGATTTTGTTATTTGATATGTTATGAGGAATGATGATATTTCTTTTTTTTTTCCATTGTTGCACTGCATAAAGAGTCTGGCTTGTTGTGGTCTTCCAGTTCAGTTTGCACATTTCGATTTATACTTTTTGGTCTGTTTATTCTGTATTTGGTGAGGATCTGCCTGTGTTTTGCATCTGTGATTGAAGTGAGGTATTCTGCTAACATGTAGCTTCTGTAAGGATCTGAAATAGTACAGCCTGTTGCGTTTTCCACATACATAGGAGATATACTGTTGTTCCAGACACGGTGTAATATTTTGGTGCTGTCTTGATGCTGTTTGAATTCTGGGAATTAGTGCTGTTGTAATATGGAAGAGTTGCTATACAGGCTCTGATGATCTTTCTTTTTTAAAGGGTTTTGTGTTTGTGTTGCTGTTACTGAGGTGACACCAGAATTTGAAAATGTTATTTTGTAAAGAGGATTATAAAGGTAAACTTCTAAGGTCTATTGAAGGGGAAATTTCTATGGATGCCAAACACCCTGGAAGTGCAGGGTTTATATTGAAATTCTGTCTCTTCTTGCATAGACTCCAGACTTCTTTCTTATATTCATATTGAAGAACTGGTTAAATAAGGTTATATATAATGTCAATTACAGTTTTACTGGAAAGATGAAACTGGCTGGGTTTTTTTAAATTGCGCAGAAGGCCCGGTTTGTGAGGATGGATGTGATTTGTGGAAATGTCACTTTGGCTTGCCACCTTCCATACTTAGTGCCCCCCCCCCGATAAAAAATAATTATTATTCTGTCTAGAAACACCACTGCAGTGACTATGAGAGATAATGAAATGTGCATTTTTAGTTTGGGTATCTGTATTTTAATAACACCTAAAAGTACATTGACAAGATCTAGCCTATGGTAGCACAGATTAGCAGTTGACTGTGTTTTGCATATGTAGGACACATTAAAAAAATACCCATATAATTCCCTTCAGAGAAGGCATCAAAGCAAAATGACTTGTTTTGACAATGCTTCCTGGTTGTCCAGACAAACCACAGAGTCTGGTGTAATTAAACTAATTATGCAGTAACACCTTCTGATAGCATCAGGAACAGATAAATGTCATGGAATTAGAATAACAAACACCATACAAACAGATAAGCTAAAGGCACCTATAGCTTCTTATCTCTTCTCTTTGACTGCCAACCATTATTGTTCTGTGTTGGGGGAGTGGGGGAGGAAGAAGAGGCTTAAGGGATGACAATATCCTCAAGAACTCTGCCCCTTTCCCTGCAATTCTGGCATGCTGAGCTGGCAAAGAAGGTCATGTGAACATCGCATTCCTGCACACAGAACTTCAGAAAAAGCAAAGCAAATATTACAGCCCTTGGATGAGGGCTGGATAAACTGGAGGTCAATCAGAGTTGACCTAGCCATCCCTAATTAGGAAGTGGTCTCCCTGTTTGGTCAAAGGAGTGATTGTTTTTACATACTCTCTCCTTCGAAGCATTTTCATTAAGGTAGTTCTCTACTGAATCTCCCTTTATAAGCACTTTCAAATATTGGCATATGGCTCACTGGGAGTTTCAACAACATATAGTGAAAGAAGGGATGATAAATCTAAAAAATAAATAAGAAGATTACTTGGCTCAAAAGAAAATCAACGACTTGAAAATTCCATGATTTTTTAATTTACTGTACATAGAACGTTCAAATGGATCTTAAGATTTTTTTTTTTTTAACATGGTGCTCCCATTTGTACTCTCTGAGGTGAGGATTGAATATGTAGGCAAAAGGATCTTCAAACAAGTTATAGATTATACCTTTTTATTGGATGTTACACTCGCCACTCTTGTAGGGAGATCCCACAAGCGGCTTCATTCACCCCGAACACTGCTATCGTGCGGCAGACGTGTGCCACCTCCAACACTGCTTCCTAGGCATGCACGTGCACAACACCATTTCCTTTAGAGGGTCTGCGGTGGGAAAAGACCGCAGCGCCCTTGGATGATGTCACTGCCACTTGCCCAATAAAATGGCTTTTCAGATACTCCAGCCTTGGCTCAGCAAAGGTCACCTGCCTCTTTTTCTTCAGCCTTGTTCCTGGTATTCAACTTTGCTCCAGGTCATCTCTTTGCTCTGCTTCAGTCTTCAGCTTCAGTCTTGCTCTACTTCAGTCTTCAGCTTCAGCTTCACGTTGCTCTGCTATAGTTTTCAGCTTCAGCTTCGCTTTGCTCTGCTTCAGTCTTCAGTTTCAGCCTTGTTCTGCTTCAGTCTTCAATCTTCAGCTTCAGCCTTGCTTCAACCTTCAGCTTCAGCTTCAGCCTTGTCTCTGTCAAGTCTTCATCCTAGACCCTGCCTCCATCTTAGCCCCTTGCACTCTGTCATAGCCTGGCCTGTGCCAAGATGCATTCTCCTGCCATCAGTTCAAACCATAGGGTCAATCCAACAAGGTTGCGCTGTGTCATGGCAAGAGGAGCTCATGCTCACGTTATTCACAACAGATTGTTGCGGCCATGAGCTTGGTGAACACATCCCCATGATGGACTACTGCTGCCTTGGCCTTCCAAATGCAGAAGCAAAAAACTGAATTAAATAGGCTCTTGAACAGGTTCATACATGAAGACAAGCTGGAATTTGATTGTCAATGGGCTATTACTGATCTTGTCCCAGTGCTTAGATATGATTCAAGCCTAACACCCGGCTTCAGTCCCAGTTCCAGCTTTGGCAAACCCTGCAACAGCACTTATCCAGCCCATGGAATCCATGATTCAACTCCCACCACCTCCGAGGTACAGTGGTGACCCTAAGAGATGAAGAGGATTCCTTAATATTCTGAGCTTCAATTTGAATTACAGCTGACTCATTCTTTTTCTGACTGTGTCAAGGGTATTGGGCGCCCTAGGTGACCCTTGTGCTGCCTCCGCCCCCCCCCCCCCCCCCCCCCATTCGTGCCCCCCTACCTGTTTTGGCACCAACTGTGTGCTTCTCAGGGTGCCAAGCGGGATAGGCCCCGCTTGCGGCACCACGTGGCTGCTCTTCGGCGCCCCCTACAGCTCGGCGCCCTAGGCGACCACCAAAGTTTGTCTAATGGACGCGCCGGCCCTGCCTATATCCTCTCTCTCTGTTGGATGGTCTCGCCTGGGCTTCTGCCTTGTGGAAAGAAGAAGACTTACTTCTCAGAAACGTGGATAATGTCATACAACAGTTTTGCCAGATTTTTTAACCTTCCTGGTCACCTTTCATCTGCTGCTGCAGAAATTCTTCATATTCATTAAGGCACTTGCTCGGTCAGTGAGAACACAGTAGAAGTTTGTACTCTAGAATCTGAACTCAGTTGGGGTAAAGACAGTAGGGGTGTGCATTTGTTTGTAACGTATTGGCAATCCGCAATGCAAAGGCCATATTTATTGTATTCGTGGGGGTCACAAAACGTATGGTGAATCCCCACGAATACAACGTATCACTAATGAATAAACCCCCACCCACCTGACCCCCCCCCCCAAAGACTTGCCAAGTCCCTGGTGGTCCAGTGGGGGTCCTCAAGCGATCTCCTGCACTTGGCTGCCGGTATTCAAAATGGCGCCGATAGCCTTTGCCCTTACTATGTCACAGGGGCCAACCAATGGCACTGGTAGCTGCCTTGGCCTTCCAAAAGCATTAGAAAATGGCACAGGCCATCTATTGCTCCTTCCAATTGACAGGGGCTGACCAATGGCACTGGTAACCCGTCACATGATAAGGGCAAAGGGCCACCAGCGCCATTTTATTTACTGGCTGCCGATGGCCTGAGAGTGGGAGATCACTCCCAGGACCCTCGCTGGACCACCACAGACTTTAGGCAAGTTTTGGGGGGGTCCAGAGGGTGGAGGGGTTGTAATTAACAAAATTTGAAGGGTTGGGGTGGGGTTTTTTTGTTTCGGTGAAAATTGTTGAGAAAAAAAAAATGACCCGATGGAAAACAAAGTTTTCCACGGGTTGGCCGACCCGTAGCCTGACCCGGCATAAAAAAACGAAGCACATCTCTACTCAGTTCAGACCAAAGCTTTAGTGGAATCCAGAGCTGGGGACAATTTTATCAAGGAATCACTTCTACGCCAATGTGGTTGCCCTACTACCAGCCTTACCATCCCATGTTTTTTCATCCATCTATGTAGAACCTCTACCTGGTCATGTGACCACAACTTCCTTGCCTATTACAATGCAGATTGGGTCTCACTGAGAAGATCTTCAGTTTTATGTACTATCTAAGGCCTCCAGCCTTCTTGAACTTGGACTACCTTAGCTCTGACTCCATCAGCCATCTATTGACTGGAACACCTTACAGATTGACCAATGGGGTCTGTCCTGCTGGGAGCATTGTGCTATCTCATTTCTATATCTGGGCACTTTGCTCCAACCCACCTTGCTGGAAGTATCAGACCTGCTGCTTCAATGTACATCTTGCTCCTGCTCAAGTTCTAATTTATGTCATCCTCCTACCAAAGGATCCTTGCCTGCAGATCAGGATCAATTCCTGTCTTCGTCCAAGTCTTCAGCCTTGTCTTCATTGAAGTCTTCAGTTTCGAATGGTTCTTCAGTCCAGTCCAGAAATCAAAGAATCTCTGGTTCCAATGTCAAGACCCCCAAGCTCCCAGTCAGTAAAGAGGTACTTTCATCTCCTCAGAAACCTAGAGGAGGGAGTACTTTTACACTCGCAGGGAGGTCTCGCGAGTGGCTTCACTTACACCGAAGGCTGCCGATGTGTGGCAGACACTACTGCTCCTTTGACACTGCTTCTAGGCATGTGCATGATACTGTTTGCTTTAAGGGGCCCGTGATGGGAAAAACCTGCGGTGCCCTTAATTGATGTCACTGCTCCTTCCCCTATAAAAGGGCTCTTCAAATACTCCAGCTTTGCCTCAGCAAAGGTCACCTGGTTCCTTGTCTTCAGCCTTGATCCAGGTCTTTGCCTTTCTCCACCTCAATCCAGCTCCAGCCTTGTTCCACTTCAGTCTTCTGCTTCAGCCTTGCTCCGCTCAAGTCTTCAGCTTCAGCTCCAGCCTTGCTCCAGTCTTCGGCTTCAGTTTCAGCATTGCCTCCATCAAGTCTTCAGCCTCAGCCCTGCCTCTGTCTTAGCCTCTTGGACTCTGTCTTAGCCTGGCCCGTGCCAAGACATGCTCATGGTTAATGCAGTTAGTATAGCTGTGTTTAAAAAAGGATTGGATAAGTTCTTGGAGGAGAAGTCCATTACCTGCTATTAAGTTCACTTAGAGAATAGCCACTGCCATTAGCAATGGTAACATGGAATAGACTTAGTTTTTGGGTAATTTATTTATTTATTTATTTAAACATTTTTATATACCGGCATTAGTTGTGGACATCATGCCGGTTTACAGTAAACGGGTTAAGCTTGGAAATTACATTTTAACAGGGAGATCAAAACTGGGAGAGGGGGTAACAAGAGGTAGCTGAGAAAAGACAGGATAACAAAACGTGGTTCCTCAAGGTGAGGAGAGAGAGTATAACAAAACATAGTTCCTCAATATGAGGAAAAAGAGTAGACGCAATGTGGTCTACTTTGGAAACGGTGTGAGAGCCTTTTATTCTGGGTAAGCTTGCTTGAACAACCATGTTTTCATTTTCTTTTTGAAGTTGTTCATACATGGTTCGAGGCGTAGGTCAGGTGGTAGTGTGTTCCAATGAGTTGGACCTGCAATCGAAAGAGCACGGTCACGTGTAGAGGAGAGATGGGCTGTTTTAAGGGAGGGCACAAGTAGGGTGCCTGTTTTGGCCGTTCTGGTGGGTCGACTGGACTTAGGAGTTGTGAAAGGGAAATCTAACCAGTTGGAGTTGTGGGTGTGAATTGCTTTGTGAATTATGGTGAGGGTTTTGTAGATAATACATGAGGCTATGGGGAGCCAGTGTAGGTCCATGACGATGGGAGTGATGTGATCATATTTGCGGGAGTTTACAACGAGTCTCGCTGTAGCATGTTGTAACATTTGTAGAGGTTTAATGGTAGAGTAGGGGAGCCCTATGAGTAAAGCATTGCAGTAGTCTAATTTGGATGTGATGGTGGCCTGGATAACTGTACGGAAATTGCCAGGTTCTTGTGGCCTGGATTGGCCACTGTTGGAAACAGGATGCTGGGCTTGATGGACCCTTGGTCTGACCCAGTATGGCATTTTCTTGTGTTCTTATGTTCTTACCTGCTGTTGGCGCAAACCGTAGGGCCCAGTCCACAAAATTGCACCAATTGCGCTCACTTCATTCTCAACATTGTAACTAGCTTTTGAAAGTTAACCTCCTTGAATTGATGAAGGGAGAATAACTCTACTCTTGAAAGCTTGTCCTAGATATATTAAGCTAGTCCAATAAAAAGTTATTACCTACAACGTGTTTGTTGATCCTTATTTCTATATGCTCTATGAGGGCATGTGTGTGTGTTTAGATTGTGAGAATAAAACAACATACATGCATTCAATTTCCAAAAGTACCTGCACTATTCTGGTACCCCCTCCACTGCCCTACATATGGCAGGCACAGAGTACATGGATGCTTTTAATGGGCATACCCTGAACTTGCTGATTTTCAAAATAAACCATGCAGGTAGTGGCAGTGACATGTAAAGGGCATGTGCTCAAAGGGCAGCATAAACATGAGCATGGCCTTTAAACATGCTCGCTCTGCTTAAAATTAGCTTCCTATATTATTTTCCCCCATGCTAACCAAAAGAAAGGACCAGTAAGCATGAGAGAATCTCCCACCCCTATCCAGACCAATTTACAAAAATCTCTCCCTAACCTGAACCCCAATCCCAAAATGAAGACTTCCCCCTAACCTGGACCCCCCCCCCCCTAATCCCCATAGTGAAGACCCTCAGCTCACACCCCAGTTCCCAACAAGATGCCACCCCAAGATCCTTCTGCATTAACCTCTCCAGCTCCCCACCTTACCCCTGCAACATTTACAGACCCTTCCTTCACTTCCAAACTCAAAATGGCACCAGTTGGTGGCACTGTTCGTTTTTATCCGCACACTCCAACTGGAGCCATTTCAGAGCGAGCACTGAAGCCATCAGGAGATAGGAGAGGGTCCTGCTAGCAGCAGGCCGTGGGATATGGGGAAAGCCTGAAGACACTGAAGGTATTACAGAAGTAAATCTGGTGTGGGGGTGACTTATCTCCACTTTGAAATTGATGATCTGGTTTGGGAAAGGAGCTTCACTTTGGGGGATCAGGGAGTGGTTGGGGTGAGGCTTTCACTCTGTGATCTGGGTTCCAGGTTGTGGGTGGGGAGGTCCTTCTCTTTGAGATCGGGGTACACTAATTTTCCATTACTGATTTACATATTTGGGATATGCTAACCAAGACTGTGTTATACATTCATAATACCTCAAAGTAATAGCTAATGTATTATAGACAACAGCATGTTTAGATGGAAAGGAAGCTCTCTAACGAGTCCTTGTTAACCGATCTGGTTTTCAGGATATTCACAATGCATATGCATGCATAATATTTGTTTCCATTGCCTGCAAACATATCTCAAGCATTTGCATTGTGGATTTTCTGGAAACCAGATCTGTCTGTAGTTCTTAATAACCAGAGTTGACCATCCATTCTCTAGAGCAAAGGGTCGTGTGAGGCTGGAGGAAATTTGACTTTGGGGTAAAATAAGCACCTATTTCTTCATAGTAAGTAACAGCCTCTTAGTAGTGTAGTATTATTGCTTAGATGTAGAGAGCTAAAGGAGTATACAGTGCTGTTAAACCACCATTGCGTCACTTCAGATTGCTCTGCATGGCCTTGGATCATCCATGGAGCATAAATCTTTCTTGGCTATAAATTCCAGACATAAGTAGTCAAGGGTCAAGGTACTATAATTGTTATAAATTGATGTAGGAGAAAAAGGTTAGAGTCTCACTTCTTAAAAAGAACCTCCCCTTTTCCCTGAACAGAAAAACAAATAGATGATTTAGGGACTATTGTATATAGGGCTTTTATGACTTATACAAAAACTTTTCCAGTGAAGTTAGAATTTATAAATGTTGACAGCACTGGAAACCAAAGTTTGCACCTTAACTACAGAATAGAGACAGCAGGCAACAACAATGCAAGCTTCCTCCCACACTGCTGCATTCTAGAATAGATAAAGGACAGTCCATGGCAGTGCAAGCTTCCTCCCACGCTGCTGCATTCTAGAACAGATAAAGGACAGTCTGTGGCAGTGAAAGCTTCCTCCCACACTGCTGCATTCTAGGATAGATAAAGGAAAGTTCGTGGCAGTGCAAGCTTCCTCCCACACTGCTGCATTCTAGGATAGATAAAGGAAAGTCCGTGGCAGTGCAAGCTTCCTCCCACACTTCTGCATTCTAGAACAGATAAAGGAAAGTCCACGGCACTGTAAGCTTCCTCCCACACTGCTGCATTCTAGAACAGATAAAGGACAGTCCATGGCAGTGCAAGCTTCCTCCCACACTGCTGCATTCTAGAATAAAGGACAGTCCATGGCAGTGCAAGCTTCCTCCCACACTGCTGAATTCTAGAACAGATAAAGGACAGTCTGTGGTAATGAAAGCTTCCTCCCACGCTGCTGCATTCTAGAACAGATAAAGGACAGTCTGTGGCAGTGCAAGCTTCCTCCCACGCTGCTGCATTCTAGAACAGATAAAGGACAGTCCATGGCAGTGCAAGCTTCCTCCCACACTGCTGCATTCTAGAACAGATAAAGGACAGTCCGTGGCAGTGAAAGCTTCCTCCCACACTGCTGCATTCTAGGATAGATAAAGGAAAGTCCGTGGCAGTGCAAGCTTCCTCCCACACTGCTGCATTCTAGAACAGATAAAGGAAAGTCCATGGCACTGTAAGCTTCCTCCCACACTGCTGCATTCTAGAACAGATAAAGGACAGTCCATGGCAGTGCAAGCTTCCTCCCACACTGCTGCATTCTAGAATAAAGGACAGTCCATGGCAGTGCAAGCTTCCGCCAACACTGCTGCATTCTAGGATAGATAAAGGACAGTCCATGGCAGTGCAAGCTTCCTTCCACACTGCTGCATTCTAGAATAGATAAAGGAAAGTCCGTGGCAGTGCAAGCTTCCTCCCACACTGCTGCATTCTAGAACAGATAAAGGACAGTCCATGGCACTGCAAACTTCCTCCCACACTGCTGCATTCTAGAATAAAGGACAGTCCATGGCAGTGCAAGCTTCCTCCCACACTGCTGCATTCTAGAACAGATAAAGGACAGTCCATGGCAGTGCAAGCTTCCTCCCACACTGCTGCATTCTAGAATAGATAAAGGACAGTCTGTGGCAGTGCATGCTTTCTCCCACAATGCTGCATTCTAGAATGGATAAAAGACTGTCCATGGCAGTGCAAGCTTCCTCCCACACTGCTGTATTCTAGAACATATAGACAGTCCGTGGCAGTACAAGCTTCCTCCCACACTGCTGCATTCTAGAATAAAGGGCAGTCCATGGCAGTGCAAGCTTTCTCCCACACTGCTGCATTCTAGAAAACATAAAGGACAGTCCATGGCAGTGCAAGCTTCCTCCCACACTGCTGCATTCTAGAACAGGTAAAGGCAGTCCGTGGCAGTGCAAGCTTCCTCCCACACTGCTGCATTCTAGAACTGATAAAGGACAGTCCATGGCACTGCAAGCTTCCTCCCACACTGCTGCATTCTAGAATAAAGGACAGTCCATGGCAGTGCAAGCTTCCTCCCACACTGCTGCATTCTAGAAAGGACAGTTCATGGCAGTGCAAGCTTCCTCATACACTGCTGCATTCTAGAACAGATAAAGGACAGTCCATGGCAGTGCAAGCTTCCTCCCACACTGCTGCATTCTAGAACAGGTAAAGGCAGTCCGTGGCAGTGCAAGCTTCCTCCCACACTGCTGCATTCTAGAACAGATAAAGGACAGTCCATGGCACTGCAAGCTTCCTCCCACACTGCTGCATTCTAGAATAAAGGACAGTCCATGGCAGTGCAAGCTTCCTCCCACACTGCTGCATTCTAGAAAGGACAGTCCATGGCAGTGCAAGCTTCCTCATACACTGCTGCATTCTAGAATAGATAAAGGACAGTCCGTGGCAGTGCAAGCTTCCTCCCACACTGCTGCATTCTAGAAAAGATAAAGGACAGTCCGTAGCAGTGCAAGCTTTCTCCCACACTGCTGCATTCTAAAAAACATAAAGGACAGTCCATGGCAGTGCAAGCTTCCTCCCACACTGCTGCATTCTAGAACAGGTAAAAGCAGTCCGTGGCAGTGCAAGCTTCCTCCCACACTGCTGCATGCTAGAAAAGATAAAGGACAGTCCGTAGCAGTGCAAGCTTTCTGCCACACTGCTGCATTCTAGAAAACATAAAGGACAGTCCATGGCAGTGCAAGCTTCCTCCCACACTGCTGCATTCTAGAACAGATAAAGGACAGTCCATGGCAGTGCAAGCTTCCTCCCACACTGCTGCATTCTAGAATAGATAAAGGACAGTCCGTGGCAATGCAAGCTTCCTCCCTCACTGCTGCATTCTAGAATAGATAAAGGGCAGTCTGTGGCAGTGCAAGCTTCCTCCCGCACTGCTGCATTCTAGGATAGATAAAGGACAGTCCGTGGCAGTGCAAGCTTCCTCCCACACTGCTGCATTCTAGAATAGATAAAGGACAGTCTGTGGCAGTGCATGTTTCCTCCCACACTGCTGAATTCTAGAATGGATAAAAGACTGCCCATGGCAGTGCAAGCTTCCTCCCTCACTGCTGCATTCTAGAATAGATAAAGGGCAGTCTGTGGCAGTGCAAGCTTCCTCCCGCACTGCTGCATTCTAGGATAGATAAAGGACAGTCCGTGGCAGTGCAAGCTTCCTCCCACACTGCTGCATTCTAGAATAGATAAAGGACAGTCTGTGGCAGTGCATGTTTCCTCCCACACTGCTGAATTCTAGAATGGATAAAAGACTGCCCATGGCAGTGCAAGCTTCCTCCCACACTGCTGCATTCTAGAACAGATAAAGGAAAGTCTGTGGCAGTGCAAGCTTCCTCCCACACTGCTGTATTCTAGAAAAGATAAAGGACAGTCCGTGGCAGTGCAAGCTTCCTCCCACACTGCTGCATTCTAGAAAAGATAAAGGACAGTCCGTAGCAGTGCAAGCGTTCTCCCACTGCCGCATTCTAGAAAACATAAAGGACAGTCCATGGCGGTGCAAGCTTCCTCCCACACTGCTGTATTCTAGAACAGATTAAGGACAGTCCGTGGCAGTGCAAGCTTCCTACCACACTGCTGCATTCTAGAAAAGATAAAGGACAGTCCGTAGCAGTGCAAGCTTTCTCCCACACTGCTGCATTCTAGAAAACATAAAGGACAATCCATGGCAGTGCAAGCTTCCTCCCACAGTTAGTATGGCACTTGTACAAAATACATACATTTGAAAAACATATTGATATTAGCAATATATAAAATAAATGTGCACAGACTTATACGTGATACCAACCCCACGTGCATGTACCGTAGTCACTCCCCTCTCCGCTTCTGCTGCGGGGGAGGAAGGAAAGAAGGGTCGGGGAGGAGCTCTGTTCCTCCAGCTCTCTCTTTCCTGGTCATCACAAGTGATGTCTTCAACCTGCGATGACCAGAGCAGGAAAAGTGAGGGGAGAGGTGTACTAGACTACCAGGCCTGGTAGCCAACATGCCCCAATGACCCATGGGATTGGGAAGGGGATTCCCTCCATGTTTCTACACAGGGTGGGGTGGGGAGCATAGCTGCCAATTGGTGGCAGCTTACCTGGGGGTAGGGGTCCAGACGTGAGGATGAAAGACACAGACAGTGGCCAGTCCAGCCTTTCTTCTTCCTCCTGGGGATGACTTGGGCTGCTGAATATTGCAGCACAGGCCAGCCACATAGTTCAAAAAATACAATCTAAAACTGTTTCATTTGATTCCTGGTATTTCTGTACTAGCAGAGCCTAACATTTATATATTTCTTTTCAGCAGCAGCAACAACAGCCTTCAGTTGCCCGGTGGTCTTTCTCCCTTGCTCCACTTGCAGCCCTGGCCTTCACGCACCTAGGTAAGGCTCACAGTGGTCCTGGGGTTGTTAGGCAGGACCACTAGAATGCCCCTTCGGTCTGACACAATGGCTCTGACCCACTGAGTGTCATGCAGAAGAATGTTTGTAGCTGAACAACCTGCAACAGTGAGCAGGAGGGCTCCTCAGCAGTACGCATGGAGGCCGACCGAGCGGGCATGTGGGACAAGGCAAGGGACCGCTGGAGAGAAGGTAGGGCTGAGCCACAGTGCTCAGCAGCTGCTCAACATGGTGGCTGGGACTCTGGCCAGGACTGGGCTGGATCCAGAGGCAGGACATCATGGACACTGTAGCTTTCCCGGGAGGACAGAATATGCATCACAGGCTGGACCCCCAAAGAGATAGCGTAAAGGAGAGGATGCAGTTGTGGCACTGTCGTCTCCTCATTTGGCCTGTCGATTGGTAGAGATGTGAATCGTGTCCTCGATCGTCTTAACGATCGATTTCGGCTGGGGGGGGGAGGGAATCGTATCGTTGCCGTTTGGGTGTTTAGAATATCGTGAAAATCGTTAAAATCGTGAACCGGCACACTAAAACCCCCTAAAACCCACCCCCGACCCTTTAAATTAAATCCCCCACCCCCAAATGCCTTAAATTACCCTGGGATCCAGCGGCGGTCCATAGCTAAATCGGGGGAAGGGGGAGGGCAGGAAAACCGGCACACTAAATCCCCCTAAAACCCACCCCCGACCCTTTAAATTAAATCCCCCCCCCCCGAACCCCCCCCCCCCAATGCCTTAAAGTACCCTGGGGTCCAGCGGCGGTCCGAAACGGGCTCCTGCTGATGAAGCGTGTTGTCTTCAGCCGGCGCCATTTTGCAAAATGGCCGCCGCAAAATGGCGGCGGCCATAGACCAATACGATTCGACCGCAGGAGGTCGCTTCCGGACCCCCGCTGGACTTTTGGCAAGTCTTGTGGGGGTCAGGAGGCCCCCCAAGCTGGCCAAAAGTCTCTGGGGGTCCAGCAGGCGTCCGGGAGCGATCTCCTGCCGCAAATCGTTTTCTGTACGGAAAATGGCGCCGGCAGGAGATCGACTGCAGGAGGTCGTTCAGCGAGGGTTCCGGACCTCCGCTGAACGACCTCCTGCAGTCGATCTCCTGCCGGCGCCATTATCCGTACGGAAAACGATTCGCGGCAGGAGATCGCTCCCGGACGCCCGCTGGACCCCCAGAGACTTTTGGCCAGCTTGGGGGGGCCTCCTGACCCCCACAAGACTTGCCAAAAGTCCAGCGGGGGTCCGGAAGCGACCTCCTGCGGTCGAATCGTGTTGGTCTATGGCCGCCGCCATTTTGCGGCGGCCATTTTGCAAAATGGCGCCGGCTGAAGACAACACGCTTCAACAGCAGGAGCCCGTTTCGGACCGCCGCTGGACCCCAGGGTACTTTAAGGCATTTGGGGGGATTTAATTTAAAGGGTTGGGGGTGGGTTTTAGGGGGATTTAGTGTGCCGGTTTTCCTGCCCTCCCCCTTCCCCCGATTTAATTTAAAGGGTCGGGGGTGGGTTTTAGGGGGATTTAGTGTGCCGGTTTTCCTGCCCTCCCCCTTCCCCTGATTTAGCTATGGACCGCCGCTGGACCCCAGGGTAATTTAAGGCATTTGGGGGGGGGTTCGGGAGGGTGGGGGATTTAATTTAAAGGGTCGGGGGTGGGTTTTAGGGGGTTTTAGTGTGCCGGTTTTCCTGCCCTCCCCCTTCCCCCGATCTACGATTTTTTGACGATAAATCGGGGGAATTGGTATTGTATCGTGGCCCTAATGATTTTTGACGATTTAAAATATATCGGATGATATTTTAAATCGTCAAAAAACGATTCACATCCCTATCGATTGGGCATCAGTGGTGGATGCTTGATGGACCAGAGGAGTGGTAGGGTTCTTCTCAGGTAATGGGCTGGTGTCCTTCCTCCCCCCTCAGCTGGGTCCCCCACCCCTGCTTCTGGAGCCATGAGACTCCCCCCTTTCATACAGGCATCTCCAGACCCTGGCCTATGGGGAGAAAATACAGAAATATTGCTCCTTAATGCCATCTTTGGATCCAGATCAGAGTTGCTGCTGTCCTCTCAGCCAACTCAGGAGCACCTTATCACCCAGGCAGTGCGGCTGCAGCAGCAGCAGGCTACACTTGGAGCAGGTTCATCTCAAGAAAGAGCGAGTTGAGGCATCACAGCCACGCAGCAATACCTGCGGGAGGTGCACCAATGACGGTGCCGGGAGGGGACAGAGAATGCTCAAGAAAGACTGGCAACATTAATTGCTCTAGCTCTTCTCATTCAGGGGTTTTCACAGCTGGGATAACAAGCAAACTGCCTAAGATCGCAGCCTGGGACCAATGGGTTGTGGAAGGGTATTCCAATCCATGATCTTCTCATTGCCGCATTAAGCATAGCCAATACTTAGATGTCCTTGCTTTGCTTGTAGGAGCATTGGTAGGAATAAGAATGGGGGCAAAGGGTGTGATCCATCCAGCTGTAATAAAATGGTGCTATGCAATAAATTTGATTGGATACATTCTTTTGCCAGTTTGGCAACAATAGCTAAGAAGCAGACCCCCACAGTTTCACCGATGTGTGCATTGTGGTTCTCTCTTAATACATTCATGTATGCTCACATGAAGTAGGGAGGTTTTATCTGGTTAATTAAGATGAGTCCTTAAAGGAAGGATGGTGGATACCCATGATGTGTTGAACCTGTGGCTCAACCACATGACTTCTGGGTCTTCATCTGGGTGGGGTTCAGCCAGTATCAGTGTCCACACGAAAGTCCATGTTAATGCCTGCCCTCAATTCAATTGCGGTGGCTGCACAGCCTCAGAATGCAGGTACAAGTGCATATGCACAACGTGCAGAGCTGACCAGCCTGCCAAGAAATGCCAGGGGCATCTGATTCCTGATCTGGTCCAATACGCAGACACCTTATGGGAAGTGCATTATTTCTGCTAAGCATTCTGGAGGCTCCAGGGGAACAATTTGCTCACACTTTACAGGCCTGACCTTCTGTGCCAGGCCCCTGGATAGGCCAAATCCTGTCAGGGGCTTTGACATTGAAAGGGTGATGGTCATATGAGCAAGGGTGACAGGTTTAAGCCTGAATACTGGTAGGCCTGACACTCATAAATGCTTGTTTGCCCTTTGGTATTCTTTGCCAACCATAGCCTCTTCTGAATTTGGAACAGTCTTATCCAGAGTGGCCTTTTCATTAGCTTTTGCTGCCGTGTGGGTTAGAAATTTGTGGCAGGATAATGCACAGGGTCAACAAGTGCAGCTTAGCAGCAAATGTCTCACTAATCAGGAATAAGCGAACAGGAATAACAGTCAAAATGGACCAGTTGTGCAAGGGACAGCTTACCACATTATCAGTTGTACCTGGCTATGTGAGGGAGGCAAGGGTCATTTTTTGGTGCACAAAGATGGCTCGCCCCTGAGCAAATGTCAGTTCACTGCCGATCTCACAGGTCCTTCAGGCCTCTGGAATGCAGTTTGGGAGGTATAGAATCTACTCCCGGGGTATATTGGCCTATTGGGGAATCAGGCATCCCTCGGTGGACTGGTCACTCCGATCATGTGGTTTTTCCCTGCCCCAAAGAGAAACCTGCAGAGCCGAGGTAGAGCCTATCCTGCCGCAGCCCAAAGAGTCCAGCACATCCATGGCAGAGCCCATCCTGCTACGGCCTGAAGAGAGGCCTGTGTGATAGCAGCCGAGGCCCTTCTCTCCTTCCTCACCTTGCAGGAGCCATGGGTAGCAGTGGCCTTGTTCCACCTCCCTTCCAGCATTGAGGAGCAGAGCTGCCTGAAAATTGTGTGTGTATGAGAGAGAGAAAGCCTAAGTGTGTGTATGAGAGAGAGAGAGCCTGAGGAGGGGAGAATGAGAGAGAGCCTGCATGTATATATGAGACAGCCAGCGTGTGTGTGTGTGTGCAAGAAATCCTGCACTTGTATGAAAGTGCAATAGAGCCTGTGTATGTGTAAGAGACTGCGATTGTATGAGAGTGAGAGTGCCTGCATGTATCCGTGAGAGCCTGAGAATGTGTGTGTCTGTATGAGAGAGTGAAAGAGCCTGTGTGTGTGACAGCATGTATGTGTGTTTGGGAGGGAGAGAGTGAGGTAAAGATTGTGCTTTATTGTGCGTTGAGTGAAAAAGAATTTTCTCCGATTAGTCTTAAATGTGCTACTTGCTAACTTCATGGAATGCCCCCTAGTCCTTCTATTATTCAAAAGTGTAAATAACCAAGTCACATCTACTCATTCAAGACCTCTCATGATCTTAAAGACCTCTATCATATCCCCCCTCAGCCATCTCTTCTCCAAGCTGAACAGCCCTAACCTCTTCAGCCGTCCCTCATAGGGGAGCTGTTCCATCCCCTTTATCAGGCTTCCTGTGTGTTTTCCAGAGCATGTGTGTAAGCAAGAGTGAGTGAACCAGTTAATATGTATGTGAGTGAGAGAGAACAAGCATGCCAATAAGCATTTGTGTGAGCATAAGGACTATTTAAAACAGTCAACATTTGTGTGAGACATAGTTTGTGAGCCAGTCAGCATGTATGTGAGAGAAAATGACAGGGAGTTTGTGTGAGAATGAGCATATATTTTAGAAAGTGTGTGTATATATAAGAGAGAGGAGAAAATTTGTGCACACCTCCTATCCCTGACAATCTGCGGGTGACTGGAATTTAAAGTTCCCAGGTATAGAGAGCAAGGGATTTTTTTTAGCCTTAATTTTAATTATTGGGAGTTATATGATATGTCTGCTGTTTTTTAAATATTTTATTGATTGGAGAATTAAAACAAAAAAACATATTTTTAATCATTCAATGTTCTATTAATCAGCTGCTTTTAAATATTTATTCTTTTTATGAGTATGGTTTTACTATTAGGATTGATGGTTTATATATCTTGATTTTATTGCTTGATGTTTAATGAGAAATACTGTTTCTGTTTTTCCATCGTTGCACTGCATACGGAGTCTGTCTTGTTATGGTTGCCAATTCAGTTTTTGTTTGCATGTTTCTAGTTAAACTCTATTGTCTATTCTGTATTTGGTGAGGGTCTGTGTGTTCTGCATATATGACTGAGGTGAGGTAGTCTGCTAGCGTGTAGTTTCTTTGTAGGGATCTATAACAGCTTGACTTGTTCTGTTATCCTAAAATCAGGTGTATTGGTGTTTTAGGGCCAGCTGTAACAGAATAGGTAGGCAGTGCAGAGCCTGGGGAACTATAAAAGCAGCAGACTCTGTAGCACTCAGTCAATGGGAATAACTGGAATGGTGGTGGGGGGTATGGAGAAGTGGAGGCAAGCTACAGGCCCAAAAAGGGATGGGGTGAGCCAAGAGGAAGTGCCGATGCAGTGTTGGGGAGGCTTCTGTAGGCTGGGCTTTCCTCCTGAAAGGTCAACTGGCTGTGGAAACAGTGAGTCTTCTGGAGTGAGGGTAGGAATGGGAATGGAAATGGAAATGGGAATGAGAAAGGGTGAGTGCACCTGCAGGCTGGGGAAGGGCTGGCAGTAAGAAAAACCTTTTAGATAATGTGACAGTACTGGAGCAGGGGTACTCACTGTTTGAGCATATGAGCAGCAGCAGCAGCAGCAGCACAATGACAGAATGTGTGTTTCAGAGAAAGAGTGTGCGTATGGGTGTCTTTATCCCTGACACAGAAAGAAACCCATACACACAATTTCTCTATGACATACCCATACACTGTGAGCAAGAGTGTGTGTGAGCTTCTTTGTATCTGAGAGACTATGGGTGTGTCTGACACTGGTTGACAGTGTAGTTGTCACATTACTTGGCAACTGGTTCAAGAGCTGATTGGTTGGCAGGAGACTTTAATGCAAGATCAGGAATCCAAGATATAATTATGAGAGATGTAACCGATTGCATGGATGGAAGAGGGCATGCAGTCCCGTTTGATCACCTCTGGTCTAGGGTGTGTTCTACTACTTATTTAGGAAAAATGTGACATTTATGTTGGAGATTTTTTGGCTCAGATCTTCCAGGCTCCAGGTTACATGATATACTTATAAAGGGTTAGACTGGCATGCTTTTGGAAACTGTTGAAACATATTCTGCAGGGAAAATGCACAAGGGAGTCAGACAGATAACTTGTGGGACGGTTTTGAAAAAAATCCCCCGGGCTGATATTTTCCTGCAATCCGCCCCTGACCTACTCTTTCATTATTAGGGAAGTTGCCTATGGTCTCCCAGTCAGGACCATTCAGTGAATAGCTCATTGGTGCTTTGCCTTCAATTTTCAGGAGTCTATTATTGCAGGAGTCAGGTGGCAGTGGAGGACAATCTGGATTATGGGTCACTCATGCATCTTCTGGTCAGAGAGGCATGTGAAGTCCAGCTCCTTTGGTACCCATCTGGGACTGGTTACCCAGGACATTTGGTTGTGTTGGTTCAGTCATATGTATTGAGTTGACCTCACTCCCAGCATTCATTAGTAGGGATCTACAGGGAAAAAAATGTGTTTTCATTTTTAGATTTGTTTTCAGGAGGTTTGTTTCCCACGAATTTTGGTTTGTGGATTACTTGATTCATTTGATTCATATGAAAAAAAATGAATCAAGCAATTAAAAAAAAAAAAAAAAGGCCAAAAAATGAAAACTAGGCCTCCCTCCCCTCCCCACCCCCTTGGGAAAAATTCCGGGGCCAGGATCCACCCTGGCCCCCATTTATTTGGTTCTGTGGGGATCTGCTAGTGGTGACTAGGCCAAAGACTCAGACTTGAGTATGTCGAAGCCACTGTAGGTCACCACGGCCTTGGCCTACGCAAGGCTGACACCTCTGCCTAAGCCGGAGCCCAAACCCAGGCCTGACACTGCAGCCCAGCCTGGAGGCCAAGTCCAGACACCAGGGCCACGGCCTAGGCTAGGGCTCGGACCAAGGCTCAATGCCGCAACGTAAGGATTATGTTAATACTGTTATTCCAGTTCCTATCTACTTTTATCTCTTTCTCTCCTACTCTTGCTTTTCACGCTCCTCATGCTCTGGCTTTCTCCCTACCCCCACTCTCTCCCTTTTCCTCTTCTGCTCCCCTTTCTCCCTTCCCGGTTATTTGTAATTTCTATTTCCTTTTCTCCATGAGTTTATTGTAAACCGGTATGATGTGACCTACGAATATCGGTATATTAAAAGTTCATAAATAAATAAATAAATAAATAAATAAATAAATAAATAAAATCTGACCCAAACGCTTGGTCCTGACACTGGGGCCTCAACCTAGGCCCAGGCCTGATGCTATGACCTGACCTGGAGGCTGGGTCCCGATGCCAGGGCCTTGGCCCAAACCCAGACCCGACGCCACAACCTGGCCAGGAGTCCAGACCTGGGAACTCCGCAATACATCATCTCTCTTCAGCTGCTCAATGCCAAATGATGGCATCTGGGTCTAGGACTCAGCCTCTGGGTCAGGTCGTGGTATCAGGCCTGTGTCCGGGCCGAGGCCCTGGTGTCAGGACCCAGCCTCTGGATTGGGTCATGGCATCAGGCCTGGGTCTGGGCCAAGTCCCTGGCATTAGGAACTAGTCTCTGGGTTGGGTCATGTGTCAGACCTAGGCTCGACTCCCAGCCTAGGTTGAGGCCCCAATGTTGCAACCTGGCCTCCAGGCCACATCGCAGTGTCAGGTCTGGGCTCAGGCCTAGGCCCTGGCGTTAGGACCTGGCATCTGGTCGGTTCACGGCCTCAGGCCCTGGTCTAGGCCGAGCGCCCTGGCATCAAGACCCGACTTCTGGGCCAGGTTGCAGCATTGGGCCAGGCTCTGGGTCGAGGCCTTGGTGTTGGGACCTGTCTTCTGGGTTGAGTCACTGTGTCAGGCCTGGGTCTCCGGGTTGGGATGCGGCATTGGTCTGAGTCCAGGCCGAGGCTCTGGCATCGAGACCCTGCATCCTGGTTGGGCATCCGGCCTAGGTTTGGGCACCAGCCTAGGCCAAGGCCCTGGCATAAGGACCTGACCTTCAATGGAAACACAACAGATCAGTTTTGTTTTGGGTATTTTTTAAAATTTGTTTTATTTTTGAGGGTCGTGCTCAAGCCTAGGCCGCAGTCCCTGCTTTGGGCCTTGGCCTATGCCGGATTGTGATGCTGGCACCTTGTCTAGGCCCGAAGCTGGGGCCTCACTTAAGGCATAAGATGAGGCTCAAAGCAGGAGCTGTGGCCTATGCCCTAGGTGAAGCCTTGGCTTTGAGCTGAGATCTAGGCCTGAGGCATTTGTTTAAAATGAAATGAACGAATAAGATTTGTTTCATTTGAGGGGCTCCTGAGTTGGTTCAGTGCGCCCGAATGAAATAAATTAGCCTTATTCATCGCATTTTGATTTTCATTTTTAACAAATGCACATCCCTATTCATTAGTGCTGTTCAGTCTGGCTTTTTCAGACATGTTTTAGAGGCAACAATTTGGGCAATCTGTCTTTTAGGCAGCTGGTGAACGTGATTGAGGATGACATTACACTCTTTACCTTCTTGTTGCCAGGAACCCATATTATTTGGTCCAAATTGTCTCTTGCCGCCAATGGAGTCCATTCCTACCAGTGTTGCAAAGCACTTTCAATATCAATCAGCAAGTCAGTAAATTTGTAATCCATTACAGGGCTGTTACATTAGCCCCATTGGGTATTTGTCAACTGATTTGTTTTGGGCAGTCAGCATGCATCAGTCCGACCTTGGCCAAGATTTATTTCTTAATGCCTGAAAGAGACATCTGATCTGATGTAAGAGTGGGAAGGATGTGGGGCTGATTAATGGGGATAGGAGAGGATGCCCGAAGAAGTAGTCAGACCGCAGTTTGTGACAGGGGGGCCCCCAAGAAAACCCAGATGTACTGCATAGGTCATGTGGCAGGGTACCCAAGCCTAAAGTAATGCAGGAGAGAATATATTTTGGGCACTGTCTTTACAGTAAGGCTAAAGAAATTGGCCAAGGTTGTCTGTAGCCTAGAGAACAGAATATGGGTCAGCAGCAGACCAGTGACTCCTCTTTCAGTCCAGTTGTAGGTCAGAGTGATGACAGCCTTGTAGCACAGGACGGGCTGTTCACATGGCCCAATCATACATGCTCCTGCTCAATGCTACTGCCCAGCCTTGCTTGCATGGGGTGGGCCTGGCTGTGTTTGGGGGAGGGGAAAGTCTCCTTACTCTGCTTACGCTACTATGTGTTAGTACAAGGCTCAGGTACATAGTTTAGACCTATTCTCAGGGTTTTGAATAATAAATCTGTGGCCTATTTATTTCCACTTGAATTCTGGCTCCGAGAATTTGTGTCTGTTGAAAAGTATTGTGTAGGGACACGGACCTAGTATGGCTGCCCTGGTTAATGCACAGCACTGACTCCAAATGTGCTGTATGTAACCTGGTGCCATTGCAGTGGTCATTCCACTCTCCCCTCCCACTTCTACCTTTCTGCCAAGGGGGGGGAGGGGAAGGGTTGGGGAGGAGCTCTGCTCCTCCAGCTCTGTCTCTGACTGCCTGGTTATCATGGCTGATGTCATCAACCTGCGACGACCAGAGCAGGAAAAAGGAAGGGGGAGGTTTACTAGCTTGCTAGGCCTGGCAGCCAATGTGCCCCGGTGTCCCATGGGATTGGGAGAGGGACCCCCTTCCTACCATGTTCCTATACCTATTGGTGGCAGCTTACCTGTGAGGGGAAGGGGTTCTGGGAGGAAGGATAAAAGGAATGGGCAGTGGTCACCCTGGCCTCTCTCTCCTTCCTCTGGGGATGGCCTCGGCTGCTGAAACATGTAACCACCCACCTTCCCTCCCAGCATTAAGGAAGGTAGCTCCTTTTGGATTAGCCATGTTTTGGGTTCAAGTACGACCTTATATCATGTATATGAATGTGTTTGTTTTGACTTATTTATTGTATATTATTATATCGTTGCAGTTGTGTGCGGTACCTTAGCCCAACGTAGGGGTGGGGGAGAATATTTACATTTTAGGCACTGTCTTTGCAGTAAGGCTCACGACATTGTGGGAGTCATTGCCACCTAGAGAATAGAAATAGCTCGGTGGCAGACTGATGACTCCTCTTTCAACCAAGCTGCAGGCCAGAGCTGACAAATTTGGTAGCACGGGGCAGGCTACCTGGATGGCCTGGGCCTAAATACGCAAAGCTTCCGTCCAGGCCTTGCTTGGGTGGGGGTGGGGTGGGCTGGGTTTGGGGGAGGTGAAGTTCTTTCTTCCCTGCCTAGGTTATTACCAGATGTTAGTACAAGGCTCGGATACATAGTTTATGCCTATTGTCAGAGTTTTGACGATGTAATATTTATTTCCCCTCAAATTCTGGTTCCAGGTACTTGTGTCTGTTGGAAAGTATTGAGTCAGGGTACAGACCTGGCACCTGCTGCCCCGTTTGCAGAAATCTGAGCACAGAAAGACTGGTTGTCAATATTTTCTACCTCCCTCTTTTATACCATTCAAAGGCTTTTAGAGCTGGTTTGAGGATGGCTGGGGAGCACTGCATGAGAAGTGCTGCTTGTGCTTATGCTGGAAACTTAGCTATGCAGAGTGAACTTTTAGGTGTTGAAAATGCGGGAGAAAAAATGTGCAATTCGGGTGCTGAAAATTCTGACAAACTGCTGGAGAATTTGAGTGTAGGCTCTTTATCCATTTAGTAGTCCCTGTGCCTTCACAGGTGCTGCAATCAGAGGAAAGGTAATGCACTTGCCTGCCTCTGCTGGCCGTTTCTGATTTGTTTTTCTCTGTGTTATGTAAAGCTCAGTAGTTAATAACCTGGCATTGTTGTGACAACCTTTGTAAATATGGTAACATTTCTGTGCTCTGTCTTTTCTTAGCATCTGGTCTGTTCACAATACGAAACATGGCTGCTTGGCTGACTCCAGACTAAAACAAGACCTGCTTTTCAATTGTTGCAATTAGTTTGCTACAGGTAAACCTAAACAGCTGATGGCAAAGCTACAGAACCAGCCTGGTGAAACATCAGCACAAGTAAGATGTTTAACCTTTATTCAGTCCCCTATTGATTTTTCTCTGTATATCTCTACTAGGGATGTGAATCGTTTTTTGACGATTTAAAATATTGTCCGATATATTTTAAATCGTCAAAATTCATTAGGGCCATGATACAATACCAATTCCCCCGATTTATCGTTAAAAAATCGTAAATCGGGGGAAGGGGGAGGGCAGGAAAACCGGCACACTAAAACCCCCTAAAACCCACCCCCGACCCTTTAAATTAAATCCCCCACCCTCCCGAACCCCCCCCCAAATGCTTTAAATTACCTGGGGATCCAGCGGTGGTCCAGAACGGCGGCGGTCCGGAACGGCCCCCTCAATTGAATCCTGTTGTCTTCAGCCGGCGTTCAACGGCGGTCCGGAACCCCCGCTGAACGACCTCCTGTAGTCGATCTCCTGCCGGCGCCATTTTCCGTACGGAAAACGATTCGCGGCAAGAAATCGCTTCCTGAACCCTGCTGGACTCCCAGAAACTTTTGGCCAGCTTGGGGGGGCCTCCTGACCCCCACAAGACTTGCCAAAAGTCCAGCGGGGGTCCGGAACGACCTCCTGCGTCGAATCGTTTTTGTCTATGGCCGCCGCCATTTTGCGGCGGCCATTTTGCAAAATGGCGCCGGCTGAAGACAACAGGATTCAATTGAGGGGGCCGTTCCAGACCGCCGCCATTCTGGACCACCGCTGGATCCCCAGGTAATTTAAAGCATTTGGGGGGGGTTCGGGAGGGTGGGGGATTTAATTTAAAGGGTCGGGGGTGGGTTTTAGGGGGTTTTAGTGTGTCGGCTCACGATTTTAACGATTTTCACGATAGTTTACACACCCAAACGGCAACAATACGATTCCCTCCCCCTCCCAGCCGAAATCGATAGTTAAGACGATCGAGGACACGATTCACATCTCTAATCTCTACCCCCATTTGAGTTCCCCGGTTATCCTGTTGTGCTAAAAGTCTGCCATACTCTGTGCCTTCCTATAAAGTTAATCTCCTGTATCTTTCACAGCACTTGATACATTGATTGTGTTCACTAAATGATGATTATCTAACTCATCAAGGGCTAGAACTCGAAGATTGCAAAACAAATGGACACCTAAATCACCCTGGTGAGCTGTGATGGTGACGCTTTAGGTTTGGATAAAGCATCAGCATGGAAACATTTGTTGACCTTAAGCAGGGCCTCTGGTTTCTCATAATTCCATGGCCCCTGCAAGGCTCATACAATCTGGCCCTTACCATCAAATTGCTAGCCTGATCCCATGGCATAATCGAATATCAAGACACACCTTTCTTCCCCTCCCCCTCCCCTGATCCTCTGACCAATCCCCCCCAACTGATTCTCCCTTCTACCTCCTTCCCTCCTTCCTCCACTGAACTGGCCAACAATAGAAGGAGCAGCTACGATGCCTCCTGCTGCTGAGTCCTTCTCCTTTGCTGAGGGGAATCAGAGTCACACTTTGAACTGCATGACACTATGATGTCTCTCACAGGTCAAAGGAAGATGTAGCCTGAGACACGACTATTCACTTACTGTTAGCCAGCTCAGCCATGACAGTAGGGCAGCAATGAGAGGGACCTGCCAGTGGAAGAGGTGACAAATACCGCAAAACTTAAGACTTGAAGCAAATACTAGAACCTTCAAGAAAGGAAGCAAAACTTGGTTATTCCAACACCTTGACCATAATTTCTCAAGTGCCGATTTCTGACTAATTTTAGATGCCCTTTTAAGATTTTAATATGTTCTTATTTAGTTTAATTGCTTTACTAATTATTTTATGTATTTTATGGCTATGATTTGTTATTGGAAATTCAAATGATTTTTAACTGTGCAATTGTTAATAAGTTGTAAACCGATGTGATGTTTTCTTCGAACGTTGGTATAGAAAAACTAATAAATAAAATAATAAATAAATAGTGGGGGCGCTGACGAGAAGAGGGCATTGGTAGGTGAGGGAAGGCATCAGTAGATGCTATGAGGGAGAGGATCAATGGAGAGAGGAGGGGAGAGGGGGGGAGTGAGAAAGAGCCTATAAAAGGTGACTAAGAAGTATGACATTGACTGGAGAACTAAGAGGGGCTGAGAGAGATGAAAGAGGTCCTAGATGGGTGAGAGAGGATGAGCTGGGCAGTTGAGGAGGGAAAGACTGAGAATATGTAAGAAGGGCTAAAAGAAATGTGATGAGGTGAGAGAGGAGCTAAGGGTGAGAAAGTGGCTGGGGGATGTGATAGGGATGTGCAGAAGGAAAAAATGTGTTTCGATTCGTTTTTTGTTTCGCCGGGACCCAAATTCATTGCATTAGTTTCATAGGGGAAAAAAACAATTCATTGATTAGTTTTATTTGTTTTCCATTTTCCCATTAAAGTCAATGGGGGAAGTATTTGCAGCCTATTTTTGGCTGCAGAATTGGGGTTTTCTTATCAATTCTGATGAAACGTCTGGGGAGCAATCATCAGAACAAGAAAAGAGCTCCAAGTTACTTAGACTGTGGCAAAGTGGCACCAAAGTGGCATGAATAGTCTAAGGCACTATAAAGGGGCAAAGGAGTAACAGGAGTGGCAAGAGTGCTTTAACAGAGGTGCAAAGCAGCAGCGAGAGTGTCAAAACCACACCACAGCTTCAAAAGAGAGCACCGATAAGAGTTATATGAACCCTCAAAGGCAGCACGACAGGCAACGTGGCAAGACAAGTGGCATCAACATCCTACAGCACAATCAAGGGGGAACATAGCAAGCAGAAAGAGTATCAGAAAAAAACACAAGGCGTCGATAAAGGGACAAAGCAGCAGAAAGACTAGCAACAGTACACTGAGAAACCAAGATAGTGGCAAGAACACCAAAAGGAGTAGAGTGAGTCATCTGGTGTATGGCAGCAAGGCAGAGTGACAGAAAGCTAGTCTGCACTAGAGATGTGAATCGGAACTGGATTCGGTTCTGATTCCGGTTCCGAATCATATCGTGATTTTTTTTTCGTCCGGCCCGATCGGGTTTTTTTTATCGGCTGCAGTAGGAGCACTGGATGGCCCACGCCATTTTTAAAGATGGCGCCGGCCATCCAGTGCTCCCTCCATGTGACAGGGGCCGGCCAATGGCATGGATACCCTGTCACATGGTAAGGGCAAAGGGCCATCGGCGCCATTTTGATTAGTGGCAGCCGATGGCCCGAGAGCGGGAGATCGCTCCCGGGATCCCCACTGGACCACCAGGTACCTGTGAAAAGTTTTGGGGGGGTCGGGAGGGTGGGGGAAGCTAAGGGATTAGTTTCAAAGGGTCGGGGTGGGTTTAGGGATTATATTTTAGTGCCGTTTTTCCCGCCCTTCCCCAAAACGATAAGAGAACCCCACGAACAATATCGTGGGGTTTCCTATCGGTTTCGGGGAGCCCCCGATTTCTGACGATTTTGAAAATATCGTACGATATTTTCAATCGTCCGAAATACGATTCACATCCCTAGTGTGCACTATTTCTGAATAATGTGTGCTATTTGAAATTACATTATGCATGATTCAGAAATAGTGTGCTCTAGTTCCTGAAATGAAAAACCTTGGAGGGCTTCAGAGCCAGCAGGGATTTGGTTTGAATCAAACTAAACAAAAAATGGGGTTTTCAGTTTGGATTACTTATTCCTGTCAAACAAATGCACATCCCTAGCTAGTACACCTCTGGGTTAATAACAATGCATGCAAGATGAACATGAAAGCATGGGCAGAGCTTAAACCATCTAGATTTAAGCCAGTGATCACTGCACACAAGGATAACTGCATAAGAGGCCGATACAGTACAGTGCGCTCCAACGGAGCGCACTGTCAGCCTGCTCTTGGACGCACGTTTTCCCTTACCCCTTATTCAGTAAGGGGAGGAAAATGCGCGTCCAACCCGCGGCACCTAATAGCGCCATCAACATGCAAATGCATGTTAATTGCCCTATTAGGTATGCACGCAGGATACAGTAAGTAAAATGTGCAGCCAAGCCGCACATTTTACTCTAAGAAATTAGCGCCTACCCAAACGTAGGCGCTAGTTTCTGCCAGCACTGGGAAAGTGCACAGAAAAGCAGTAAAAACTGCTTTTCTGTGCACCCTCCAACTTAATATCATAGCGATATTAAGTTGGAGGTCCCAAAGGGTAAAAAAAAGTAAAAAAAAAAAGAAGAAAAAATTTAAAATGGGCCGGTGGCTGTCGGGCCGAAAACCGGACTCTCAATTTTGCCGGCATCCGGTTTCCGAGCCCGTGGCTGTCAGCGGGCTCGAGAACTGACGCCAGCAAAATTGAGCGTCGGCTGTCAAACCCGCTGACAGCCGCCGCTCCTGTCCAAAAAGAGGCGCTAGGGATGCGCTAGTGTCCCTAGCCCCTCTTTTTACCGCCGGGCCTAATTTAAATACATTTTTTTACTGTATCGCGCGCACAGGAGAGTGACCTGTGCGCGCGCCCGCTCTCCCGCGTTTTTTACTGTATCGGCCCGTAACTTAGCTGGATAGAAGTTTCTCTTCCCTCCCCCTGCCAGTTCTTAACCCTCCAACCCAACAACCTTTTTAGGAATGCCCAGAATTGATCAGCTAAACATAGCCACCTAGTACAAATAAGTGACTATATTTATCTGCTAAGTGATGGTAAAATTTCAAAGGGACCAATCTAGCTTCCTAACTCAGCTTGGTGAATGGATTGCTTTGAAATCTACCACAATGGTGGCACAATGCATATACATAGCATGGCATGCATACTGACCCAGTTTATTTGGTGACAGAGCCCTCAGCCTAAGGCAAACACTGACACACCACACATACAAAAAAGAGATAGAATTGATGGAACACACTTCTCCAACTAGCCTTGCAAGCACTACCTTATGTTCCTGTTATGGTTTACACCTCTTTCCTCCAGTTACTAGACCCACTCAAGGATGCACTTCCTCCACTACAAGCATTGGTCATGCATGGTTCTGGCTCCTTCCTCTTTCCACGCCCTTCTTTTCACTCACCTCACACTTACTACAAAGGCTTGGGTTTACAAAAAATACCAAAGCTGTCCCCATCTTGCAGAAGCTTCTGAACTATGTGCAAGAGAGCAAGACATTGGCACCAGAAGATGCAAAAGCAGTAAGGCTTATTAGGAGATGTGGAGATTGTTTTAAAGAGAAGATTGTTGTGGAGAATTTTAGTCTCATAAAAGTGTTATTGCATGCAGAGTATGGAAGAAAGAAAGTGAGAAAATTGTGGAAAATGGCTGCCCAGGAAGAAAAGGTAAAACATAACATATTGGATAGGAAGAATCATTAATTTTCATGGATTCTGCTACATTTCCCAGTTTGTCCCTACATAGGCTTCTAAAAGTTATCGATTCTGTTTAGAATGTTAGGTTGTCCAATGATAGTGCAAGTACATTCAGATGGCTCTCACGCCAAGTTGAGGGCCTGGATGCACTTAAAGGGGCTCATACCTCTGAATCTATAACAGAGTCTTACAGTCTCCAGATTATGCTATTTATTTTTTTGAATATTCACCTACAGCCCTATGAGTCAGTTCTGCAATGTTTGGCAGAGAACTAAAAGTATTCAGATACCTCATAAACCTTGAGAAAACAAGAAGCACTTTAAAGTTTTTGGATTGTTACAGGGCTTTTCATGTAAAAATGATCTGTTTTATTTTCCACATTTCAAGGGTGTTTTTAAAAACTATCTTTAACCTGTTTGCAAAGTAAAGCTGTTTTTCAGTTTTGACAGTTAAGACAGCCATTTAGTTCATGAGCTTTCGACTACCTTTCGTTTCAGAGTAATCTGTTTATTTAGAAAGTGTTTGGCAATGAATGGAAGCCAGGAGAACAGCTAAGATTTCCTGCTTCGCTGTCTATACACGGAAGATCTACCAAGAACAGATGCTGCTAAACACCAGTTGTTTTTGCCAGCAATAATAAGACATTTCTACAGAAACCCTTTCCAAGAATCCTAATCTGTGGACTCTCACACAGTGTTTAAACACAGCTGCAACCTTTGTGCTTTGTCTTTGTTTTTTTCACTCTTACACTGTAGCCTGCTCAGGGTTTTACTGCTGAGTTTGTGAAAGCAAACCCAACCCTTTTGCCATAGGCATAGTTTGGGGAGAACACTGGGGGGGGGAGGGGGGAGACAATGCCCTTCCCAACACTTTTGGCTAGTTGCTGAGTCTGCCTCCATTTCCCTTCCCCCACCAGTATGACCTCCTTAGACCTTGCTCTCCCAACACTAAGAAAATAGTGCCTGTTCCTTTAGCTTTCACAAACCAAACTCCAAAAGGGCTTGGTTCCTTGGAGAAGGCGTAGTTTAGTGGCCAGAACAGTAGACTAAAATCCAAGGATGCCACGGTTCACATCCTGATTTTCCTTGTGACCTTGGGTAGGTTGTTTTGCCTTACATTGTCTCAGGTACAAATTTTGAGGGCTAGATTTTCTATCGTCGCGTGGCACTGTGAATCGCGCGGTACCGGGGGGGGGGATGGGGGCAAAGCGGGGGGGGGGGGGGGGGGGGGGCCTGCAAAAGCAGGCAGCAATCGCACCACTGCGGTGCGCTGGCTGCCGGCTTTCGCACCGAATAACTACACCATAAAAGGTGTAGTTATACACCATATACACCAGAGGTTCTCAACCCTGTATACAGTGTATACATACAGTGTATTAAATACATACAGTGTATGCAAATTTTCTCTCATGCATATTCATTGTGGATATCCTGAAAACCCGACTGCCTGGGGGGGGTCCCCAGGACAGGGTTGAGAACCACTGATATACACCATAAAAGGTGTAGTTATTCGGCGCAAAACTGGCGGCGATAAGGGTCCTTACCTTTCGTCGCCAGCGATGTCTCCGCAGCGTCGGCCCCAGTGCCGCCCCAACTCCTCCTCTTCTGGGTCCGATTCCCCCTCGATCACCCTATCGTGTGCGAGAACTATTGAAAATTACCCCCTTAGCTTGTAGGCCCTCTTGAGCAAGGAACTAGCCACTGAAACTCACCTTGAGCTTGGGTTTGGAAAGGCAAATAATTAAATCTAAACCAAAAAAAAAAGTCCAAATTCTTTGAAGTATACTGCATTGTGTGAGTGCCTTGGTCAGACTGAAAAAGCAATTACATTTTTTATTGAAACATACTATATGGGGTGGATTTTCAGAGCCCTGCTCGCGTAAATCCGCCCAAAACCGGGCGGATTTACGCGAGCAGGGCCCTGCGTGCCGGTAAGCCAATTTTACATAGGCCTCCCGGCGCGCGCAGAGCCCCGGGACTCGCGTAAGTCCCGGGGTTCTCCGAGGGGGGTGTGTCGGGGGAGTGTCGGGGGCGGGCCCGGTCGTCGCGGCGTTTCGGGGGCGTGTCGGCAGCGTTTTGGGGGCGGGTACGGGGGCGTGGCTACGGCCCGGGGCGGTCCGGGGGCATGGCCGCACCCTCCGGACCCGCCCCCAGGTCGCGTCCCGGCACGCAGGAGGCCCGCTGACGCGCGGGGATTTACGCCTCCCTTTACAGGGATTTACGCCTCCCAGAGGGAGGCGTAAATCCCCCGACAAAGGTAAGGGGGGGGTTTAGACAGGGCCGGGCGGGGTAGGTTAGGTAGGGGAAGGGAGGGGAAGGTGAGGGGAGGGCAAAGGAAAGTTCCCTCCGAGGCTGCTCCGATTTCGGAGCGGCCTTGGAGGGAACGGGGGTAGGCTGCGCGGCTCGGCGCGCGCCGGCTATACAAAATCCATAGCCTTGCGCGCGCCGATCCAGGTTTTTAGCAGATACGCGCGGCTCCGCGCGTATCTACTAAAATCCAGCGTACTTTTGTTTGCGCCTGGAGCGCAAACAAAAGTAGGCTATTCGCGCTCCTTTTAAAATCCGCCCCTATATATATAATGGCTGTAAAGGCAGCATTGCTCAATCAATATCAAAACCTTGACACATGCATTTCTCCTGAGCCACTATAACACGCTCTATCATGGCATACTCTTAAATCTAGTAAAAAAAAAAGATTCATAGTCCAAAACACAGCAGCAAAATTGATTTTTAGAAAGAAAAAAATGTGATCATGTAACCCCTTTTCTTCGCTGGCTGCCAATTATGTGCCAAATCCATTTTAAGATTTTATGCCTCACTTTTAAGGCCTTTGGCTGGGGTATTCTTACTTATCTTTCCATCTTTCTTATGCCTTATCAGCCAGGATGTTCTGTGTAATCACCACAAGAGTTACTAAGGCTCCCCTCTCCCAAGGAGATTATATTGGAAGGAACACAGGAAACAAGCTTTTCATACCTTGCTCCACTGTTAAGGAATTGTTTACCACTGTCGGTTCGCGTAGAGAAAAAATATCTTACATTCAGGAAACATGTAATGGCATGTCTTTTGCTCTAGGCTTGGCTGGGAGGTTGAAAAACTTACTATTGTATTAAGTTATTTCTATTTATTGTCTTAAGGTCATACATTTATTTTTCATTTATTTGGTGGGGGTTTTTTTGTAATCCATTAGTTATCTTTTGTTGTGTTTGGTTTTATATATACTTTAGTTTGAGTGTCATATATTTAGAAACATCTATGTGTAGCTATTTCAAGTTTATATACTACTATTTGATGTTTTGTGCTAATTTTTAACCTGTATCTGATATTGTAACAATATATGTTTTCTTGTACATCATTTTGATTTTTTTTTTGCTAGAAAAGCCATCTAGAAAGTAAATAAACTAAACTAAACTAATGGGGTAGGTTATAAGTTTTTTGTTGTTTTTTTTAAGGCAAGGGCAACTCTTCTGGACAACTAGGCTTTCAGTCTGACCAGAACCTGCTTTAATCTTGCATACTACAAATACCTTGGTAACGTGGTTCAAATGAATCCTCAAGCCAGGTTTCCCTTCTTGCTGGAGACTGTGGATGCTGTCACTATAGTCAGAGCCCCTGGTCTCCTGGGATTATGCAATCAAAGCAAGGGCCACAAAATTTGGTATTTTTCCACAGAATTGCTGGCAAGTCATGGAATGTGTAGAATCTTAGGAACCAACTAAGTGCCTCTCTCCCTCCCAAGACTACCACCCAGCCCTTCCCCCAACCACCGCTGAGAAACTGAACCCAGGTCTCCTACATGAAAGGCCAAGCCCTCTCTTCAATTTTAGCTCATCACCACAGTTACTCATATATAACCCCAAGACGGGGTACATAAAATGATGGGGTGGATTCCCCATTGCTTAAGGATCATCTTTTATAAGGGTTCTTCTAAGTTGGTCATGCAAATGGTGAAGTTGACCTGATGCAGACAGCCTGTCTGAAACACAACTCTCTTTCTCACCTCACTGTTAGGAGGACGTCCCCTCACTCTCCTCCACGATCTCTGACTACGTCCATAAAACATGCTGGTTCAAAGAATGAAACTGAAACATCGTATCAATTCCAAAAAACAGACGGCAACTTTATTTTCTGGTATATTCAGCCAGCATCAAGAACTATGTACATGGTCGAGATTATTATACCAGTTGAAATGCTGAACAAGTCAGAAAAATCATGGGCTTCATAACAGTGAATAATTACAATTACTGCTCACCATAAGGGGTCAACTTTTTATTCTCTTCACTGACTTTTCTCTTCTTCAGCCATATGGGAGGGCTGGTTGTTTAAAAAAAACAAAAACCCATATACAAAAATTGTCATCCAATGGGCACACAAAAACGACAAAACTGAAATAATCCGCATGGACAAAACACCCAATCCATCACCACCACCCCAACTCATACTCGACAATCAAATGAACCCAATACTCCCTGTCACCCACACCAGAAACCTAGGAATAATTATTGACAAAGAACTTTCAAGAACCATATATCAAACAAAATCAAAGAAGGATATCACAAACTACTAACCCTAAGACGTCTGAAACCATTTCTTAAACCTTATGACTTCAGAACTGTACTACAGCTAATCATATTCTCAATCATCGACTACTGCAACTCCCTACTGATAGGAATACCTCTTCCAACCTCAAGCCTCTCCAAATTCTGCAAAACTCAGCAGCCAGAATTCTGACTGGAACAAAGAAGAATGACCACATAATGCCTATATTGATTTCACTACACTGGCTTCCAATTAAATCCCGAATCAAACACAAATCAAACACAAATCAAACACAAAGCTAAAAAAATAAAACCAACCCACACTAGGCCCTGAGACCCTCGCGAGAAGGGAACCGTGCCCCTAAAGGAAACAACGGGCCAATCAGAAGGCGGCAACAGCCCTTTAAATCACTGGAACTCACCAGCGGCGTTCTTTTCCGGCGCACTCCCGCTCCCTGCAGCTACCCTATTCCTCTCCCTGCCGAGGCTCGCGCGGTCGGCGCGGCCCATTCAGGGCGAGAGCCTGCTCACCTCCTTCCAGCGATAAGGTGAGCCGTGCAGGGTGGGACAAATGGAGCAAAAGCTAAAAAAAAAAAACCAACCCGCACTAGGCCCTGAGAGCCTCGCGAGAAGGGAACCGCGCCCCTAAAGGAAACAATGGGCCAATCAGAGGGCGGCAACAGCCCTTTAAATCACTGGAACTCACCGGCGGCATTGCGCGCCGGGCGTCGCTCGCCCGAAGGAGCGCAACCTAAGGGGCCTGCCCCTTAGTGCGCCCCTTGGTGAGCCCCAGGAATTAGAAATAAGGCCCCCTTCAACAGTCTACCTCGCCTCAGCATTGGCACACTAGAATCACAGCCAACATTCTCGCACTCATCCAGTCTCCAGCACCTATCCAGCCTCCAGCACCCATCCAGCCTCCAGCAGCATTCATCCAGCCTCCAGCAACATTCATCCAACATCCATGCAGCCTCCAGCAGCATTCATCCAGCACCCATCCAGCCTCCAGCAACATTCATCCAACACCCATCCAGCCTCTGCCAGTCTACATCCAGCATCCATCCAGTCCTTGATCGCACAACTAGACCACTATGCCACCAGAATTCTCAATCCCTATTCTTCACCGCAGCTTCCGCAACACAGATAAAGCAACAATGCAACCGCAGCCACGCTCCTCCAAAACCCTCATCCCAATCTTAATCACCCCTCTCAGCCAACTACTAGGTCTCTCGCTATTCTCCCTAACTCTTTTCAACGCACAATCCATCACTAAGAAAACTCTGATACTCAATGACTATCTCTTAGACGCCAAACCGGACATCTGTGCCATAACAGAAACTTGGCTTAAACAAACAGATATAACCCTAATAAACCAACTCCCCACACAGATGTACAACTTCTTCTCCCTCCCCCGACTAAAGAAAAGGGGAGGAGGCCTACTGCTAGCAACCAAAAAAGAACTGAGAGACTCCCAACTCCCAATAAAATCGGACTCAAAATTGGAAATAGGCCTATTCAAAACTAATGAACTCCAAATCCTCTTAGTTTACGCCCCTCCTGGACTCCTAGATGCAGATGCCTCCATCATAATAGAATGAATTGCAAAACACATAAACCTGGACTCCCCTGCCTTGATCCTAGGAGATTTCAACCTTCATGTCAATAACACCACACTCACAACCAACTGTGAAACCCTCCTATCCACACTCTCAGCCTTGGGCTTCCAACAGATTATCAACAAGCCCACCCACAAGGCAGGCCACACTCTGGACCTCATTTTCACGAACTCCGGCATCAAGCACTCATCCCATCCTGTTTGCACTCCAGTCCCCTGGTCGGATCACTCATTAATCTCCGCCACTTTCTTAATGACAGCAACCCGCAAACCTCACTCCCCTCAATCTCCATTCCCTTACAGAAGATCTTGCTCTTCCGATGACCTCAGCTTCCACCTGGCTAAAGAACTTCCAAACTTAAACTTTGCAGATCCCAACGCAGCCTTATCATCCTGGAGCAATATCACAGAGGAAATAGCAAATAAATTATGTCCTCTTTCAACAAAAACACTCAACCTAAATTCACCAAAGAGACAACCATGGTTCACCAAGGACCTACGGAAACTCAAACAAACCCTCAGAAAAAAGGAAAACCTATGGCGCAAAACCCCTTGTGCCAGTACACTTTCCACTTACAAATCTGCCCTCCACCACTACAGGAACACCACACTAAAGGCAAAAAGGGATTTCCACACTCACAAGATTCACAACCTTACCTTTGACGCAAGAGCCCTCTTCTCCTACGTATCCGAACTAACTCAACCTAACTCACCTTCTTTCCCCAGTGAACAAGCACAAGCTAAAGCAAATGAACTAGCCCTATTTTTCCAAAATAAAATCTCCAATCTCTTAACCCTCCTCCCACCTAACACCACCCTTCTAACTCCCCCCACATCCCCAACAAGACAATCTCACTGGACACGTTTGAACCTACCACCGCCTTAGAGATCCAATCCCTGCTAAAGAAAATGAAACCTTCATCCCATCCCTTCGACCTAATACCGTCAAAACTTCTTCTGTTAATACCCGAAACCATCTCTAAACCACTTGCGGACATTATAAACTGCTCCTTAACACAGGGAATCTTCCCTGAGGCACTAAAAATGGCTTCTCTTAAACCACTACTAAAGAAACCAGACTTGGATCCCATGAACCCAAACAACTTCCGCCCAATCTCCAATCTGCCTTTTGTAGCAAAGATTCTGGAAAAACTGGTCAATTCGCAACTCTCTACCTACCTCGAAGATCATGAAATACTACACCCCACACAATATGGGTTCCGCAAGACCTTAAGCACTGAAACTCTTCTCTTATCGCTAACTGACCACCTCACCATGGGCTTGGACAAAGGACAATCGTCCCTACTAATTCTACTGGACCTGTCGGCAGCCTTCGACACTGTCAACCATGCCACCCTCCTCACCCGCCTTTCAGACATTAGAATAACAGGCTCTGCTTACACTTGGTTCAAGTCTTTCCTCTGTAACAGAGGCTACAAAGTTAAAATCAATAATAAAGAATCTCCCCGCTACAATTCCTCACAAGGAGTTCCTCAAGGTTCCTCACTATCCCCAACTCTTTTCAACATATACCTTCTTCCTCTATGCCAACTGTTAACTAACCTACAACTAAAACATACGCCGACGACGTACAAATCTTGATACCCATCAAAGAATCTATCTCAAAAACCCTCAAACACTGGGAAAACTGCCTACAAGAGATCAACCAACTCCTCGCTAACCTAAACCTGATTCTAAACTCGGCCAAAATGGAACTCCTCCTCATCACCCCCGAAAACAGCAACTCCCCACAAACTGCACCAGTTAACACCATTGCTACACAAGCAAGAGACCTAAGGGTAGTAATAGACAAACACTTGAACCTAAAATAATTTATAAACAACACAACCAGGAACTGCTTCTACAAGCTGCAGGTAATCAAGAGAATGAAACCACTACTACACTTTCATGACTTTAGAACAGTCTTACAATCCGTAATTTTCTCCAAGATGGACTATTGCAATTCAATCTTGCTAGGTCTCCTGTCCTCATCCATAAAACCACTTCAGATGCTACAGAACGCGGCAGCCAGAATCCTGACAAATTCCAGAAGAAGAGACCACATCTTGCCAATTCTATCTAATCTTCACTGGCTGCCAATACACTACAGAATCCTACACAAGTCCATCACCATCATCCACAAATCCATCCACTCACAGGCCCCTCTCAACCTCCAAATCCCCCTCAGAATGCACACATCATCCAGACCTATCAGAGACACCTACAAAGGCTCCCTGACTGTTCCCCCAACTAAAGCTACACTCCATAAGGCACTCAGAGACCGGGCCTTTTCTACAGCGGGCCCCTCTCTTTGGAATACATTACCACCGGATCTTAGACTTGAACCCTGCTTACCAACATTCAGGAAAAGACTTAAGACTTGGCTATTTAAGCAAGCCTTTCCGGAGTCAAATATCCATTGAGAGACCTTACTGCCCAATGTAAATATCCATAAAGAGACATCACTGCACATTGTAAATAAGTTACCTCTGTAAATATTTTTTACGCCGCTATCCTTGTCTCCTTCCTCCCCCCCTTCTACAACCTTGTTTTATTGTAACTTTTGCTTCCTCCGCACTTGTTAAAAGAACAGTTTTTGCACCCCCTGTTATCTGTAAACCGGCATGATATGATCTTATCATGAATGCCGGTATAGAAAAACCTTAAATAAATAAATAAATAAATAAATAAATAAATAAATCCATGACCATCATACACAAATTACTAAACAATGAACATCAAGATCAAATTGGTTTAAACATAACCCCCCAGAATCCCCAAAGACACTTACATTCAAACAACACAGGCTGCTTAACAGTCCCCCCCCATCAGAGATGCTCATTTGACAGCAACCAGAGAAAGAGCATTTTCCATCGCCTGCCCTAAAATATGGAACTCCCTCCCAAAAGATTTAAGAACCCAACCTAACCTCAAAACTTTCAAAAAAGATCTAAAAATGTGGTTGTTTTACAAAGTCTACATTGACAATTAAGCATCACAACATCCAAACACCCAACAGAATTACCAACCGAGTCCACGAAAAAAATTGTCATCAACCAGCACCAAGCAAACCCTTCTCATTCAAAAATGATTTTATTCTGGACTATAAAAAAGATTAACTTTATGTTTATAATATGTATCCTGTTATACCCTTAATTTCACAATTGTTAAGAAAATACCTTTTGAATCTTGTAAACAGTTGTGATGGCTTCACCGCATGATGGTATATAAAATTCAACAAATAAAATAAATAAATAAGCACCAAAATTCCATGACAGTAGAATATACCATCACTTTTCCCAGGCACTGTTCCATGACAGTAAAATATACCATCACTTTTCCCAACAATGGTCATCGACCTCTTTATACATATCTTCACAGTACCATCCCACTATGCTGGTTTCATCAGACACAGCATTAGTAAGGACTTCTTGAGACAATATCTCAGTACAATTTCCACTTTCTTTACCTCAGTTCCTTCCCCTCTTGGAGCATCCTGTTTTGCATCTCTTGACTAGATCCTTGGGAGGAAGATAACACCACTCCACACTCTGGCCACTGGCCTCTCAGCTTCACCTCTATGGTCAGCTCCTCTAGGGATGAGAAAACCTTAACTTTCCATCTGTGCTTGGTTCCTCAGACCCACATATCAAGAATACTACAGGGCAGTTCCCCACTGGGTTAACTCACCCTACTCCTACATGTTTCCTTTTGAGATGTATGACAGTTCCCCTGGGAGGAAAAGAATCCATTCAGTGCCACTCCAGTACTCCTTGGCATCTGGTACAACCCTGAAGGTGAACAGACTCTACTCCACGTCTTCTTGCCCTTGGGCCTCTCTCCTTGAGAAGAAGTTCCCCTGCAGGGTCCCACTTTTCTTTGAGGGTCCCTGGACCTCCCAGCCCACAGATTGGTCAAATCCCCAGCCTACACTGGGGAAGGGCAGGTGAGGAAAGGGCAAAAACCTAACAAAACCTTTCCCCTTTATACTGCCTGTTCTCTAGAATCCACCAATAGGAGAGTCTCTAAACTGTTAAGAGACCGTAGATCCTTTTCCCAAAAAACACTTTAACCTATTTACATCATGATTGATTCCTCTAAAATGTTATCCAGTGGTCATTTCATAGTACTACATGATAACAATTTTACACTTGTCAACCAGTCAAGGAATGATGAGGGCAAGGTCTCCCTCACCTAAACAGTTTTGTACACTTTGACCCAGCATAATAAGGGTCATCCCAAGGTGGGTTGTCACACATACAACTGCCTGCAGCCATACCACATTGGGTTGTCATCATGTGATATCTCAGAAGCTCAAGTTTGATTCTGTTGAGCTTCTCAGATATCACATGATGACAACCCAATGTGGTATGGCTGCAGGCAGTTGTATGTGTGACGACCCACCTTGGGATGACCCTTATTATGCTGGGTCAAAATGTACAAAACTGTTTAGGTGAGGGAGACCTTGCCCTCATCATTCCTTGACTGGTTGACAAGTGTAAAATTGTTATCATGTAGTACTATGAAATGACCACTGGATAACATTTTAGAGGAATGAATCATTCTTGGATAGGAGACCTCCCAGAAAAACTGCCTGCTGTAAGAAGTGATAATAAAGGCCCCCAAATAAATGACACTCTTACCTCTAAACCAGTACTGAAACAACTTCCCAGCATGATGCTGAAGGAACTAAACAGTCAAGGGTGGTGCTTTTTGGATGTGGTGTGTGGGTGTTGTCTTTTGGATGAGATGTGATGTATAAATGCATAAATAATTATGATTAGGTAATAATGATCAAAGGGATAAGATCAGGACTGGCTCATTCTTTTCCTAATGACCTGCAGCTATCACATAAACAAAAGCATGCTCTAGTCATCCACATTATTAAATAATTTCCACTAGTAACTGACATAATAATCATTTGAATTTTTTATGTTTTTCATTTCATTAGTTTATAAATATATTTAACTTAATTTGAGTAGTTTTGGATATATGTTAATTGAAGGAAGAAACAGAAATAGTAGGAACAACCTTCTTCAATTAAAGAAACATTCAAATTGTTATTGTAGTTATCAATGAAGAATATAGACATATTGACTCTGCCGTTACACTAAAGGAGGTATTCACTGTAGTCAATTATTTTTAAATCGAAAGCTCCTACTAAAATCTTTATCCACTCTCATACCTTCCCTTTATCCACTCTCATAACCTGATCTTTATGGGTCTACCAATGAACCATCTCTTGCCGTTGCAACCTATTCAATATTCAGTCACAAATACCTTCCTCCAGTGTCATTATGAGCATAGTCACCATATTGGCTCCCCATCGATTTCCACATAAAGTTCAAACTTTTGAACTTTCCTACACGAGCATTCAGTCTGCACCTCCTCCTTACCTTTCCATTCTTATCTCCCCATACACTCCTTCTCCCAAACTTCATTCATTTGGCAAGAAAGAGTCACTCATACTCTTATCCTCCATCACCAAATTTCAAAACCATGCTGGCACCAAATGCCTAGAATAGCCTTCCCTAGTTGATGTGTCATGCTCCTCTCTTATCCTATTCAAACCCTACATAAAACCCATTTTTTTGAGGCTGCTTCTAAAACTTAAACCCTGGTTCTCCCTGATTATGGCCATCTTGATTTTAGCTATTTTCTATAGTAAGCAAAGTCCCTCTTATGTATGTTGTATGTTTGTCTAGACTAGATTGTAAGCTCCATGGAGCATGGATTGTCTCATGCATTTCTGTACAGTGTTGTGCATATCTTGTAGAACCTTATAAATGATTGATAATAGTGTAGTAGGGTAGTCTTAAATCTTATAGGACTCCCAGGTCAAATGGTTTTAATATATATTTATATAATATATATTTAATATCAGACCATATGTCTATATTTTTAGTAACGCTTTTCTCAAATATTGATATTGTTGATCTTTTGCCCAACTCAATATATTAAGGTATCATTTCACTTTTATACAAGCATGATCAATTTGCAAACAAATGCACCTTGCTGGGGGGAATTTTCAAAATCATTTATGCGCATAAAAGCAGGTTTCATGGGCATCAATGGCTGTTCTAAGACTGGCCTAGACTTAATGGGTGGAGAAGTGTGCATGCAACCCAGTGCCATGTGTACATTTCCACTTACTGAGGAGAGGCCATCTAAGGTTATGGAGTTGAAGCTAAGTCTGCATTTATGTGCTTACTTTTTGATTTTAAAAAGTATGCATGTAGGTCTATCAATGTAAAGTATGCCCGCTGAAGCAGAGGTGTGACTTTATGCAAGTGAATGTCATGAGTACTCAGTCTATTACTTGGTTATTTTCAAAGCGCACAAGTACACTTTGAAAATAGTAGTCTTAGAAGAGCATGAGGAGATAGAAGCCCAACCTCGATTCTGCCATGAAGGCCCAGTCCGCCACGGCGGAGGACTCTCCTGTTGACATCATCATTGAGGGACTGCTTTCTATTTAAGACCTCTGTACTGCAGCACAGTTGGGGAGCATGAGGAGAGAGAATCCCTACCCTTGATCATCCTGGTGACATCATCGAGGGCCTGCTCTCTATTTAAAATTTCTGTACTGCGGCATGCCAAAGGGGTGCACACCTGGATTGAATTCAGATTTGATCTCTTCTCACTTTTTCTTCCTTAAACTTTGGGTTTCACTATGGCCAAGCAAAGGAAAGGTAGTGTTTGTGCCCTCCAACCCAAGCCTTCTACGCTTCCTTTCTTATCCCAGCCGACCCTTGAAGCTTTCTTTCAGAGTCAAGGTAATTTGGGCCCCAATAAACTTGGAGTTTTCAGCTCCAATCAAAGTGCAACACAGTTTCTTGGAGTTCTAAAGGCCCTTCCTCCTGCATGTGAATATATTGACCCAGACTAGAGCCGAGGTAGACATTGAGGTGATTAATCAGGGCTGGTGCATCCCAATAAGCGAACTAGGGTGCCAGCCATTAGGGTGAACAAAGAGCAGCCATGTGGGTCTGCAAGCGAAGCCCATCCCACTCACAGCCGACAGGAGTAGAGACTTGGTGGGCCACGAGTGACAGAGACTCAGTGGGCCAAGAGCAACATCCAGAGAAGCAGAGTCTCGGCAGGCCACTAGCGGCACCTCTGTGTGTGTATGTGAGTGAGAGGGATTGTGAGTGTATGAGAGAGCAATGGTGTTAGTGAGAGAAAGGGAGGGAGCCTGTGTAAGAGTACATGTGTGAATGAGACAAGGAACCTAAGTGTGTGTTAGAGAGGGGGCCTGTCTGAATGAATGAGGGTAAGGGCCGGAACAGGGGCCTGGACTGGAGAGGGGGGTGGGCGCAAGGCAGAAGATTCACCTACGGCACCTAATACCCTTGCACCGGCCCTGTGATTAATTCTTCCACCCTATCTTGTTTCTGCGGTGTGAAGTCTTCAGCCACCTTGGAGGTGTTATGTTCTATCCCCAAATCGTCTCAGGAGATGGAACAGTCCTCGTTGATTAAACTGGCAGCTGTCACTCTCAAGGTGCTATGGACCAGCAATAGCTAACTTGGAGGAATCTGTTTACATTCAAATTGACTCTGTATTGACCTCTTTAGTAGGGTTCTCTCTGCAGGTGAATGATCATTCTCACTTAATAAAAGAACAGGGTGAGAAACTGGTAGGAATGGGGAATAAATGTTCCTCTCTTCATTAATGCAATACTACTTTAAGTAAAGGTAACCAATTACTTCATTTGAAGATGGAAAATTATTCCAGAAGACTAAACTTAAGATTTATTTTCTTATTGCCCCCTAGTTTACCCCATGAAAATGTTAAAAAAAATTCTATCGAGTTTTTGAAAGTTTCCTGCTTTTTTCTAAAGTATTTTATTTGCCTGGTAAAGAAAAGGATGTTCCTTTGGGGGTAATGTGAGTAGAATTGAACTTGTGTCTGATAGCCTTGATCTTACTGAAAATTTGGAACATTCACAATCTGAAGTTAAGGTTAGATCTGCATTAATGGTTTCTTATCTGCAAGAATCTGATAAATAGTGGAATATGAGATTGTTTTTCGTCTGAAAAACCCTGGCTTCTTAGGTCAAAGAATTTCATTTTTCCCAGACGTTGCTAAGGAAGCACAAAGTAGATGGAAAATGTTTCGTATGAATTGGATTTGGAGCAACTTTTCTTCTGAGGTTTCTATACAAAAAACCTCAAGGGCATAAATATGTTTTTTTTCCAATCTAATTCAGTTAGAAGGATTTTTGTAAAATGGGATAATACTGTCTCTCTCTTTCTCTCTCATCACTATTGGATTTGGCCTGTTAGTATAGATCCTTGCAACTTACTTGGTGTTTTTCTTTTTATCTCCCTCATATTGTGGACTAATGAATCACAGTTATATAGGATGATTTCTTCATAATAATATTACTTTTTCTTTGCAATGTCTGGTTATCCATATATAATTGTAGTGTTTTTCTTGTATCTACTTCTATTGTTTGATTTTATTTGAAAAGAGTTTAAAAAATACAATATACATGTAGACTTTACCCTCAATATAGAAATCTCACTGTTTCATTTCTACATACTTACCAATATCGTGGCATAAAAGTTATACAAAACCAACAATATATCAAAGCATATAGCCTCCATTGTCAACTTTTGATGTGTATTATACCACTGCCTGACTGATTTATATATATAAAATCTTTAATAAAATTCACAATAAAAATCAACATTAGATGAAGAAACAAGAAACACTGAAGACAAACAAGGTGATAGTGAGATATGTGTCCTAATGATTGCAGAGATTTAATGAGGAGCACTTATATTTTTGAGTCATATAAACTATTCATCCTAAGCTCTTCAGAAAACTCTCAAAAGCATGCAAAGAGTCTAGTGCACATTTCTTGGCAGAGGTGCAAATATATTAGACACTTATGTCTATTAAATCCAGAAAAAGGAGGCATCTGTGCAGTGGCAATCGATAACAGGGTATTATCAAACTAGGCGAGAGAACATAGTAGAAATCTCATCTTTGTGAGACTTTCCTCACTCCAATGACGTCAAATCTTCACTGAGGTGTACTGTACTGTTCGTACGTCTCACTCTGCATGCAAAACTGGCCCCAAAACTCTAAACTACCACCAAAACCTCACCTCGAGTTGTTAGCTTGTCCTCCTACAGTGATATAAATGGTTGACTGCCCCCCCCCCCCCCCCCCAGCACTATCCTGTCTGGGCAGTTCATGAGTAGCAAAATACAAGTATCACAGGGTGTGAAAAACTTAACATGCTCCACAATACAGTACCTATGCAAAGTGCTAATGTTACAATTCCTCCTATAGTTGTGCCACAGGAGGCATCTTACCTTCTTCTGGAGGCCGCTCCGAAGCCAGGGCCTCACCTGAGCAACTGTCCGGATCCTGCTCCAAGGTCTGGGAGGCCTTCGGTGTGGTTTGGGGCCTACTTGAGGCCTGTTCCACTGCAACCTGGATGCTCTGGTGTGGGCCACGCCCTTCTCCTAAGAGGCAGGCCCGTGGCTCCTCTCCACACTTATGGAGCCAGCGAGGGGGCGGACCATCTGGACTCCTCCCAGGGAGTTGCCTGCTTCTGGGCTATAAAAGCCTTGCTCCAGCACTCATGCTTGGCCTTGCATTGGAGTTACATGACTCTGGATGTCTCCTCTTCCAGCACGCCGGCAGGCCTCCATATTTGCTTCAGCTTGGTGTCCGTGTCTTGCTCGCCCTAATGTTTCATGATGTTCCTTGGTGTTTGTTCCTGACCCTGATGTTTTTAACTTGCTTCAGACTGCCGGTGTGCAGTGACCCTGCTTCAGACTGCCAGTGTGCAGTACATTACCCTGGACTGCTTCGTGCAGCATATTTCCTTCCTGCGCTGCTTCCGCTCCTGCGAATGTGGGACAGGGTGGTCCGTGACCAGACCAGTCGTTCTGGCTGTGTAGGGTGCCCTGAGGAACAGTGCCAACATCTGAACCTCCCTGCTTGTTTCAGAGTCTACATCTACAGTATCTTGCTTTAGAGTCTACATCTACAGTACCTTGCTTTAGAGTCTACGTCTGCAGTCTGTGGTTCCCGAGTCTTCGTCATCTGTTCCAGATCCTTCGTCTGCCCAATGCCCATGCCCTGAGTCTGGCCTGCTGCCTCTTGCCATCCCAGAGGCAGGTCCGAAAGGGCCAGGAACGGTCGGAGGACTATTCATCACCAACACTTCACATGTTGGTTCCGGAGGCATGCAGGTCCGGCTGGGGGTCAGGTCCACGCTACACCTACCCTTGGTGCGGGATCGTGCCAGCGGCCCAATGGCACACTCCCTCCAAGGGGGACCGCTCTCCTAGCACTCCCTGGTAACAGCTAACATAGCACATGGTGCAGTAATTCTAAAATTATCATAAATACACCCCTTTTTTTAATCACAGGTGCTATTTTTGCTTTATTTATAGCATTTTTATGAATCTAGGCCTAAGGAAGAGATCATTAGATGAGAATTAAGAAGACAGGAGTAGCTCCAGCATAGAGTAAGTCTGACAATGAATTCACTAGCCGCCAGGAGACTGCTAATAACAAAGATAAACACAACAGATACATTCTGAGAACAAACTGACCAGTCATGTCATAATGAACATTAATTCTCTACATTGCATTTCCATTGTCTTTCTGAGCTCCTGTGTCTTATTTTCATTTGCGCTGCAGTTAAAGATATGACTTCATCAGGCAGCAATTTTAATCCTTTCTCTTCTGCTTATTGTGTTTCATCCCTGAACATGCTGACACCGCTTCTTTTAATCCTGACACCGCTTAGGAAATATTTTGACTGAGTTCCTTCAGGCTGTCTGTAGGAAGCCCGGGATTCCGCTGGTTGTGTCTGCAAGGAGATGGTGGCAACCCCCAGCACTGGCTTAGCACTCTGCACTGGCCATTGACGTCATCCTGCTCAGGTTTCATTGCAAAAACATGTAACCAACACATGCAGTGAGCCGTTCTTTATTTAATGCCTTCTTCAGAAGAAACAGAGAAACCTTGATGACAAGGAGAAGAAACGATGAATGGGCAGGGCAGTACCCAGTTTGTGGTTAGATTGAGTTAGAAGGGTTTCCTAATGGTGATTTCCTTTCAGTGTTGTGATGAACAATGAGAAATCTGTATGAAATAGGTTCATCCCACCCCCACCCTTATCATACACAGAAAACCTTCCTCCGGGTAACTCGTTGCAAAATTACAGAGCTCTTGAGGCAATTTGGAGGAAGAAAGAGAGATTTTTCCATCGAATTGAAGGGGGATGACAGGAACATTTTAGGAAGGCAGGAGCAGAAATGATGTATTTTTTCTATCAAATAAAAAGAAGCTTCCCTTTTTAACAACAAGAGATGGTACAGAACAGTGATGTGCAGTGACATTTATAATAGGGGATTCAGTTTCTCTCCCTCAGTCCCCACTCCACTCCCATCTTCCCTATCACCAGCAATCTCGCTCCCTCCATCCCCTTTCCCTAGGATACAAAAGACAGTGGAACCCATATGGCATTAGGGCCTTTTGCAATATGCATTGGGTATGGGCTTGGCCCTTGTATGAATATACAATTGCAATATAGTAAACCTCCCATACCAAAACAGCACTAACTGCCGGCACTCAAATAGTAACAATCCTACCTATAAAAAGGAAGCACTATAAGTATTAGAGATGTGAATCGTGTGCCAGATCGTCTTAACGATCAGATTCGGCTGGGGGGGGGGGGAGAGAAATCTGATCGTTAAGATATGTGAATTGAAATCGTTTCCGATTCCAATTCACATCGCTAATTTTTTTTTTAGGGAGGCCTGCGCCGCTAAAAAAAACCAAACCACCTGACCCTTTAAATTGACCCCCCCCTCCCGACCCCCCCAAAACCTTTTAAAATTACCTGGTGGTCGGGGGGGGCCTCGGGGAGAGATCCAGGGGGCCTCGGGGAGAGATTTCCCGTTCCCAGGCATCAGCTGTTCTAAAAAAAAAAATGGCGCCGATGCCCCTTTGCCCTTATCATGTGACAGGGTATCCGTGCCATTGGCCGGATTATGAAGAATTATCCTTCATAAATCACTGACAATTATCCACAAATATATTCACCATCAGACTCCTGTAGATCTGCTACACCCTCTCAAACTACACTCGACTACCAGACCCTTAAGAGATGCCTACAAGGGATCCTTACATGTTCCCCCAATCAAATTTGTACAACACGCTAACATCAGAGACAGGACATTCTCTACCGCAGGACCCTCCATCTGGAACGCTATACCCCCGGACCTCAGACAGGAAACCTGTCTACTAACTTTTAAAAAGAAACTGAAAACATGGCTATTCTGCCGAGCCTTCCCTGCCAATAGCCCAACAGCCTGATTTAGAATTATCATGCCTCCCTCCCTTTCTCCATTGTAAATAGTATTTTATTTATTGTATATAGTAATCTATCTTCGTTCTCCCCCTCTTTTTTTCCTTCTCCCAGTTAAGGCAACCTTGTTAGAATGTAACTTTTATGCTCCTTCAAATTGTCTCTTGTTATATGGTTGGTTATAGTTCTGCTTCGTTCGATGTAAACCGAGTTGATTTGATCTGTATCAAGAAAGTCGGTATATAAAAGCCTTAAATAAATAAATAAATAATAAGTATTACATCAGGCCCTAACATGCCAATTCACCATTTATTAAGTAAACAGAATAAGCCAGCCTGCCTAAAACTTCCTGCAAAATAAAAAATACAATACCTAAAATGGTTGTACAAAAGCTTTTAAAACTACATTTTCCCCTTCTTCAGATGTCAGATCAAAGATATTCACATCTAAAGATGGTTTCTATATTGTCTGAATAGCTCATGTACATAGGGTTGTCAACTGGCTCCTGATTTTCAGGATAGGTTGATCCTGTCCTGGTTTTACCCCATTGCATGCTGGGACTTATTCTGATTTCCCTATTGCATTCCCTAAGAAAATCAAGATTATAAGTACCTGCATGCAGGGAAGTAAAAGCAGATCAACCTGTCCTGAAAATCTGGAGCCAGTTGGCAACCCTACATGTACAGTATTTTCTATTTTGGGATAATACTTACAAGTTCCAAAAAAGCTATCACAGCATGACAAGAATACAGTTTACCCTAAGAGACAAATCTCCAAATCAAAGCAACACTAATTCCCAGATCTCAAATAGCAACACTCCCATGAAAAAGCAGCACTCCAAATATTATATCAATAAAACATTTAAAAACAGCAGACGTATCAAATAACATCCAATAATTAAAACTAATAGGGATAAAAAAAAAAAATCCTCTGCTCTCCATACCTGAGAACGTTTGATTTCCAGTCTCCCTACGATTGTCCTGGATTAGTTGGGGAGGAGAGGGTACACAAATGTATCCTCTTTTTCTTCCCTATAACACATATGTTCATTGTCTTTCACACACATTCACACACATATACATACACAGGCACACAATCCTGCACACACACACAGGCAACTCTCTCATAGTCTGTGGCTCTTTCTTCTTCACAGATATACAAACCCACATACATAGGCACTCTCTGACATTTAGTGGTTCTCTCTTCACACATATACACACAGGCACATTCTCACACTCAGTGGCTCTCTCCTTCACACAAACACACACACACACAGGCACATTCTCACACTCATTGGCTCTCTCTCCTTCACACAAACACACATACACATACACATACACACACACACAGGCACATTCTCACACTCAGTGGCTCTCTCTCCCTCACACAAACACACACACACACAGGCACATTCTCACACTCAGTGGCTCTCTCTCCTTCACACAAACACACATACACATACACATACACACACACACAGGCACATTCTCACACTCAGTGGCTCTCCCTCACACAAACACACACACACACAGGCACATTCTCACACTCAGTGGCTCTCTCTCCCTCACACAAACACACACACACACAGGCACATTCTCACACTCAGTGGCTCTCTCTCCTTCACACAAACACACATACACATACACATACACACACACACAGGCACATTCTCACACTCAGTGGCTCTCTCTCCCTCACACAAACACACACACACACAGGCACATTCTCACACTCAGTGGCTCTCTCTCTCCCTCACACAAACACACACACACACAGGCACATTCTCACACTCAGTGGCTCTCTCTCCTTCACACAAACACACATACACATACACATACACACACACACAGGCACATTCTCACACTCAGTGGCTCTCTCTCCCTCACACAAACACACACACACACAGGCACATTCTCACACTCAGTGGCTCTCTCTCCCTCACACAAACACACACACACACAGGCACATTCTCACACTCAGTGGCTCTCTCTCCTTCACACAAAACACACATACACATACACATACACACACACAGGCACATTCTCACACTCAGTGGCTCTCTCTCCCTCACACAAACACACACACACACAGGCACATTCTCACACTCAGTGGCTCTCTCTCCTTCACACAAACACACATACACATACACATACACACACACACAGGCACATTCTCACACTCAGTGGCTCTCTCTCCCTCACACAAACACACACACACAACAGGCACATTCTCACACTCAGTGGCTCTCTCTCCTTCACACAAACACACATACACATACACACACACACAGGCACATTCTCACACTCAGTGGCTCTCTCTCCTTCACACAAACACACATACACATACACATACACACACACACAGGCACATTCTCACACTCAGTGGCTCTCTCTCCCTCACACAAACACACACACAAACAGGCACATTCTCACACTCAGTGGCTCTCTCTCCTTCACACAAACACACATACACATACACATACACATACACACACACACAGGCACATTCTCACACTCAGTGGCTCTCTCTCCCTCACACAAACACACACACACACAGGCACATTCTCACACTCAGTGGCTCTCTCTCCCTCACACAAACACACACACACACAGGCACATTCTCACACTCAGTGGCTCTCTCTCCTTCACACAAACACACATACACATACACACACACACAGGCACATTCTCACACTCAGTGGCTCTCTCTCCTTCACACAAACACACATACACATACACATACACACACACACACACACAGGCACATTCTCACACTCAGTGGCTCTCTCTCCCTCACACAAACACACACACACACACAGGCACATTCTCACACTCAGTGGCTCTCTCTCCTTCACACAAACACACACACACACAGGCACATTCTCACAATCAGTGGCTCTCTCTCCCTCACACAAACACACACACAGGCACATTCTCACAATCAGTGGCTCTCTCTCCCTCACACACACACACACACACAGACTCTCTTTGATCTTTATCTTTTATTCCAATTTATTAATCACCTAAGTGGGACTAGGTGATGTACAAAGTAAAAACATACAAAAAATGCTAAATATACATAACATAACTCTTTCCACGAAAAATGAGGATATACCGAGGCCGAGCAGCAAAAGTGTCCAACAATACCAGAGCCTAACAGAAGGCCTGCTTCAACAACCAGGTTTTTAATAGTGTTTTGAAAGTTTTTAAACTGCCTGCCTGGTGCAACTCCTCTGGGAAAGCAAGATGGAGTGGTCTGCTGTGTCGAAGGCTGCTGTAATGTCTAAAGAGACTAAAATGTAAGTGTTTCCAGAGTCAAGACCTGTTCTAAAGGTATCAATCAGAGAGGAGTTCTGCACTGAGAGACTTCCTGAAGCTGAACTGATGGGAATCAGGTCATTGCTTAGATTCAAGGAAGTCAGTTAGCTGGATAAGCGCAATACTTTCAATTTGGCCAGAAAAGGACTTGAGGAAATAGGCCAATAGTTGTTTAAATCTGAAGGACCAAGACTGTTTGTTTTTTTTTTAAGAGAGGTCTAACAGAAGTTTTCTTTAGTGACTTAGGAAAAACTCCTTTAGATAGATAGTGAGAGATTGACTAAGATTTTAAGAGAGGGTGTTACAGAATCTTTGATACCCTTCAAGATGGAAATACTACGGGGATTAAGGGCACAGTGGCTCCCCCATTCTCACACACACACTCGCTCTCTCTTTCACTCGCTCACAGAGGCTCAGGGCCTCCCTTCCTCTTCTTTGCCTCTTCGTCATGCCACTGGATCACGGGTCTTCTCTTCTTTGACCTCTGTGGTTTGAGTCCTGTGGTGGCCTACCAGGAATTGTCTTCAGCCGCCAACAGGTTGGGCTCTGCGAGGTCATAGAGAAGACATTCACTTAAATGTGACTCCTGCTGTAGAGGTAAGGAAGTGGATCGTGCCTTTGCATATTGCATCGGCTCAAGCAGGGGTTTAGTTTATACCTGTCCTACTCGGTTAAAAAGCAAACAAAAAAAAAATCAATACAGAAAATCAATTAGGGCTGGGGATTCACCAAATTCCTTGAAGCCCTTGACCGCATGCCATTGCAACAGTTTTTTTATTAACTTCTCTCTTAATGAGTTTTAAATTAATTCTCTTTTTAGGCATTCTTGTATGAAGTATAACGAGAACGCCTTATAGGAAAAGCATGTTCATCCATCTTGTGTCTAGGAAAACAAAGAGAGGTAGTATCGAATCGATATTGATTTGGGTGTGGTGTGGTATTTCCGATTGCCAAGTTTCACGCTGGTTGGGCAGACACCGGCAGGTCTACAAGAATGTCACTCCCATACTCTTAATGGAAATATAACTTTTGTAATTGTTTAAATTCATATTTTCTTTTCTTTTGTTCTACAAACACAAACTCTACAACAGAGCCATGTGGTATCACAAAGTAAATAGTAGCCTTGGGTTGCTCAAGAACCTTATCTTTTACATTCTGTTCAGAACTTCATGTCAGAACAATTAACAGAATAGGAAATATTCCATTGTACCGAGGAGGCCATGAAAGATGACTGGGTAAATTTTCGAAGATCTAATTGGGATCTATACGGGTAAAAGCAGGAAGATTGCCTGAATCTGCATGAGTGGATTTTCCACCAATTAAAAGAATGTGTGTAATTTTATAACATGCGTGGCATTTCAGAGGTATAGTTGAAATCTACACGTTAAGTTTTAAAAAATGAACATGCATAGCTTATATTGTTCTCTATGCCTTCATTTGAGGTGACAAAGTATATGCAAGCTTTTTATTCCCATAGCAATCTGATCTTCAAACAAAAACTATAAGGGCAATTTTCAAAAGCTATTTACCTGGGTAAATTGGTTCTTTAAAAATTGCCCACCCTCAATGTGGTAAAACTATGTGTATGGCACTATAATATGTGTCTTTTTTCCCCGCCTTGTGCTGCTGTATTCCTAGGGGTGTGGAGCTAGGTCAGTGGAAGCAGTGATATGTGCAGTTTGGCATTTTCAAAACTCTGCAGATTGTTTTCCTGGAAGAAAAATGCCCATAGAAAAAACAGGTGCAAATATCTACAGGTACTTTTTTCTCAAGGCAATTTTCAGAGGGAAAGCATGATTGTACTTTCCCTTTGAAATTTGGTGTGAAGCCTGCTAGTAAAAATATCTAAATTTTGCAACAACGTAGGCAATTTTGAAAATTGTTCCCTATGTAAGTATTTTGGGGTAGATTTTCAAAGCAGCGTGTTGGCGTACATGTGCGTGCCCTACCCGGCGCGCACACATGTATGCCGTGCACCTTGCGTGCCGTTCCCTCCCCCTAACCTAACCTTCCCACCCCTTCCCTAACCTTCCTACCCCCTAGCCCTACTCTAACCCCCCCCCCCTTTTGCGCTTGCCTGGAGGCAGGCACAGGTTATGCGCACCGGCAGTCTGCCAGCACGCGATCCTTCAGCACACCAGCAATGGCCGCTGTGTCAGAGGCCTCTGGCCCCACCCCCGCCCAAAGGTAGGCGCTAGTTTCTGCCGGCACCGGGAAAGTGCACAGAAAAGCAGTAAAAACTGCTTTTCGGTGTACCCTCCGACTTAATATCATGGCGATATTAAGTCGGAGGTCCCGAAGAGTAAAAAAAGTAAAAAAAAAAAAAAGAAAAAAATTTTTAAATTGGCCGGCGGCTGTCGGGCCAAAAACCGGAAGCTCAATTTTGCCAGCGTCCGGTTTCCGAGCCCGTGGCTGTCAGCGGGCTCGAGAACCGACACTGGCAAAATTGAGCGTCGGCTGTCAAACCCACTGACAGCTGCCACTCCGAGTCAAAAGGAGGCGCTAGGGACGCGCTAGTGTCCCTAGCGCCTCCTTTTGCCCGTTTCTATCGCACCACCTAATTTAAATACAGAATCGCGCACATAGGCGAGTGGCCTGTGCGCACGCCAGGAGAATGGGCGTTCGTCCACTCTCCCGCGGACTTTACTGAATCGGCCTGACAATTAGTAACACCTTTTTTACCTGCTATCCTAAAATGGTTTTCTGGGTTGTCACAGAAAACCATTTTAGGTCCATCTTTTTTATGTTTTTCCTCTACTAATTAATTCCTTGATTAAACCTCTCTAATTTCCTTTACACCATTGATCATATGCAGTTGGTTCTAGCTACAATTAATTAATTGTGGTATAAATATTAAGCTCTTTGTGGTTTTATTTCTTGGGTGGGGTGCAGATATAGACCTCACACTATCAATGCCAGGTCTCTATTTATTTATTTATTTATTTATTTATTTATAGATTCTTTTATACCGCGGTACGTATAGACATACATCACCTCGGTTTACAGTGAAACAATAAATTAGCAACAGGCTTTACATGTAACAGTTTAAAAAACAGTAAAACATTTGACAGCAACGGGCTTTACAGAAACAAGGGTTTTAAAGATAATATGCATACATCATTAAAATATCAAACAATAAAATATAAATAACCATGTTAATACTCTATGTTATGTTAATACATAATACTCTAGAAGTATTACATAAGACTTGCCATACTGGCTGAGACCAAGGGACCATCAAGCCCAGTATCCTGTTTCCAACAGTGGCAAATCCAGGTCACAAGTAATGGCAGGATCCCAAGGGGTAGATAGATTACATGCAGCTAATCCTAGGGATAAGCAACGGATTTCTGCAATTCCACCTTCATAATGGTTTATGGACTTTTCCTCCAGGGACTTGTCCAAACTGTTTTAAAATGTAGCTACGCTATTAGCTTTCACCAACATCCTCTGGCAATGAATTCCAGAGCTTAATTATGTGTTGAGTACAAAAATATTTTCTTATTAGTTTTAAATGTATCACCTATTAACTTCATTGGGTGTCCCCTAGTCTTTGTATTTTTTAGAATAAACTGATTAATGTTTATTCATTGTTGCGCCGGAGGTGGACCCTTGGGCCGAGGTGGGGTTGATGCTACCCGTAAGAGGGATCCTATGGGTCCCCATCGTCGGCAGGCAGAGAGGACTGACAGACGGAGGCCGACTGGCACTTCACCAATACCAGCCCTCGTTCCCCTTGGGTTGAACCTTTGGGTGCCGGGGCCGGCTGGACTTAGGTGGCCTCCATCAGTGGTCGTTGATAGGTGGATCGAGGTCAGCCCAGAGGCAGCAACTGGTGTAGGTATCAGTCTGTACTGTACGAGGCAGAGTCCCGGAGACCCGGGTGCAAAGAGGAACACAGTCTGACAGAGGGCGTCCGAGCCAGAGCAGGCCGAAGCCTGAATGAACCACGTCCAGGACAAAGGCTGAAGAGGCATCTTGAAGCAAGCTGGGTTCTGGGCTGGCAGCAGTCTGGAAGCAGTGGCAAGCAAGGCTGAGGTCTAGACAAGGAGAGAGTCAAAGGATGGTCAGACGAAGCGGAAGTCCAGGTCTGGAGAGAAGCAACAGCATGGTCAGGCAATGCAGAGGCCCAGGATGGAGAGAGGCAATGGCATCGTCAGGCAATGCAGAGGCTGGGGCTGGAGAGAGGCAAAGGAGTAGTCAGGCAATGCAGAGGTCTGGGGCTGGAGAGAGGCAATGGAGTAGTCAGGCAATGCAGAGGTCTGGGGCTGGAGAGAGGCAATGGAGTAGTCAGGCAATGCAGAGGTCTGGGGCTGGAGAGAGGCAACAGCATCGTCAGGCAATGCAGGGTCAAACCAGGTAGCAATTCGAAGGAGAGATGAAGGAACAGGAAACATTGGAAAAAGGAAACAGGAAAGAAGGCAATCAGGATCAGGAACTAGGAACAGAAGAAGCAATGAATACTCGACTAGCGAGGGGACCTGTTGCAAAGGCAATTTGAGACAGTGGACCCCCGGCCTTATATACTGGAGCTTCGTCAATGTCATCATCCGGGGTCGTGGCCAGGTTCCCGCCACGGGCCCTATTAAAGGATCAACTGTGTGCGCACACGCCTAGGGAGGAGTGCGGCATTGGTCTGGATGGCATCTCTCCACAGGCCATGCGGAGAGGCCCGACACGGAGTATAAGGAGCTGTAGCAGAGCCGAGGATGGAACTGGCGGCCCACAGCCTCCAGAGACGATGGACCAGGTGCTGGATCACTTTGAGAGAGGTGAGGGGGCTGAGCTGCGGCTAACACTCATTCCATTCTACCTATTATTTTATAAATGTCTATCAAATCTCCCCTCAGCCATCACTTCTCCAAGTCCCTTTAGCCTTCCCTCATAGGGGTTGCCCTTCTCTGTGCCTTTCCTAATTCTGCTATATCTTTTTTGAGATATGGTGACCAGAACGGCTCACAAGATGGATTCGCACCATGGAGCGATACAGAGGCATTTGATTTCTATCTTTTAAGCAGTTGGCAATCTACAATAAGACTCTGACCCCTATCCTATGACATTTTAATTTCCTAAGAAGTCTCTCATGAGGGACTTTATAAAATGCTTTCTGGAAAACCAGATACACTGTATCAACTGGCTCACCTTTATCCACATGTTTATTTACACCCTCCAAAAAATGTAGCAAATTGGTGAGGCAAGACTTCCCTTGGCTAAATCCATGTTGGCTTTGTCCCATTAAACTCTGCCTATCTATATGTTCAGCAATTTTGTTCTTTATGATATTTTCTACCATTTTGCCTGGCACAGACATCAGATTCGCTGGTCTGTAGTTTCCTGGATCACTCCTTGATCCCTTTTCAAAAATTGGCGTTACATTGACAACCCTCCAGTCTTCAGGTACCACAGATGATGATAATGATAGTTATGTTCTTTTAGATATGTTCTTTTAGATATTATAGACTCTCTTACCTCATCTTTTAAACAATTCCAGTAGTCATTTAGCCTTCCTTCCACCTTTTCTAATGTGTAGAATACATCTGGTTGGGGCTTCCCAGATGGATTTTTAAACAGTGTCCACGACTGATCAAAACTCTTAACCTTTGCAGTTGCTGCTTTTTGTTTTTTCATAACCATTTTCCTCATTTAATCACAGTCACCTTTTTAAAAGTTAAATGCTGTTGCCTTAGATTTATTTAGTGCCCTCCCTCCAGTTATCATGACAAATTTGATCATGTTGTGATCACTATTGCCAAGTGACTACAACACACTGTTACCTCTCACACCAAATCCTATGTTCCAGTAAGGACTAGGTCTAAAATAGTTTCCCCTCATTTTGGTTCTTGTACCAACTGCTCCACGAAGTAGTCATTTATTTCATCTAGGAACTTTACCTCTCTAGAATGTCCTGATGTGGCATTCGCCCAGTCAATACTGGGATAATTGAAATCACCAACTATTACTATGCTGCTGATTTTGTTAGTTTCCCTAATTTCTTTTAGCATTTCGTTGTCTGTTCATTCTGGCCAGGCAGACGATAATACACCCCCACTGCTATTTTATTCCCCTTTTTACCTGGAGTTTCTATCCATAAAGATTCATCATTCCATTTTGTTTCCTGCAGAATTTTTATCCTCCTTGACTCAATGCCCTCTTTCACACATAGTGCCACCCCTCCATCCATTTGATCCATCCTATCATTTCAATATTATTTGTACCCTGGTATCACAGTGTCCATTGGTTATCTTCCTTCCACAAGGTCTATGAGATGCCAATTACATCTACCTCTTCATCTAGTGCTGTACACTCTAACTCCTCATCTTTTGTTTTACACTTCTAGCATTTGTTAGAGATGTGAATCGTGTGATCGATCGTCTTAACGATCGATTTCGGCTGGGGGGGGGAGGGAATCGGATCGTCACGGTTTTGTTTTTTTAAATATCGTGTAAATCGTAAATCGAGGGAGGGCGGGAAAACCGGCACACTAAAACATCCCTAAAACCCACCCCGACCCTTTAAAATAAATCCCCCACCCTCCCGAACCCCCCCAAAATGTCTTAAATTACCTGGGGTCCAGTGGGGGGGTCCCGTTGTGATCCCGTTGTGATCTTCATAGAAATGGCGCCGGCGCTACCTTTGCCCTGTCATATGACAGGGCAAAGGTGGCGCCGGCCCTATTGCAAAATGGCGCCGGCCGTACGGCAACACGATTCGAGTGCAGGAGGTCATTCCCGGACCCCCGCTGGACTTTTGGCAAGTCTTGGGGGGGTCAGGAGACCCCCCCAAGCTGGCCAAAAGTCCCTGGGGGTCCAGTGGGGGTCCGGGAGTGATCTCCTACGCTCGTGACGTCGGGGGACAGGAAGCAAAATGGCGCCGGCGCTACCTTTGCCCTGTCATATGACAGGGCAAAGGTAGCGCCGGCGCCATTTCTATCAACGCACCCGTGGCCCGAGAGTGGGAGATCACAACGGGACCCCCCCACTGGACCCCAGGTAATTTAAGACATTTTGGGGAGGTTCGGGAGGGTGGGGGATTTATTTTAAAGGGTCGGGGTGGGTTTTAGGGATGTTTTAGTGTGCCAGTTTTCCCGCCCTCCCCCTTCCCCTCCCCCTTCCCCCGATTTACGATTTTTGACGATAAATCGGGGGAATTCCTATTAAATATCGCCTCTAACGATTTTTAACGATTTAAAATATATCGGATGATATTTTAAATCATCAAAAAACGATTCACATCCCTAGCATTTGTATACAGACATTTCAAAGTATGTTTTTTATTCGTATTAACAACCTGCTTATCAATTGTCAAGGGTAATTTAGAATCTTTCTGCACTTTACTTAAAGACACCTTGTCTACTCTGGCATTTATTGCAACATCTCTACTGGAATGCCCTATTTTCCCTGTTCTCTTAGTATCCTTCAAAGCTACATCATTCCGCACCATGCACTTCTGAGTGACTGTTGGCTTTCCCCCATCATCTAGTTTAAAAGCTGCTCTATCTCCTTTTTAAAGGTTAGTGCCAGCAGCCTAGTTCTATTCTGGTTAAGGTGAAGCCTTAACCAGAGTGGAACTAGGCTTTGTCTATGGACAAAGAGCAATGATATCCACCTGTATGCTTAAAGGCTCTGATGAGAATTGAATGCATGACCCCTGGTTTATAAGACAAGTACTCTAACCACTGAGCTACAGAGCCTGACACTGTAGGCACTCACCTACATCATAAGCTGTCTTGGTCAGGTACTCATTTTACTTGTATGTAATTTGTTGTAAAGTGCCTTGGTTTATGGAGCTATATAAATGCTTCAGTAATAATTTGTGGTGACTGCTTCATCTATAATTTTTGATATTTTATCCCAATATTTTTTCACCTTCAAACAAGACCAGAAAACATGTTCATACTTTTCTGTTCTCCCGCAATCCCCTCTACCACTTATGTGAAATAGAACCATCCATTTGCTTTTTAGCGTGCTTTATGACATAAAACAGTACTTATGTTTATACTTTTGACTGTCCATCCAGCCTTTTCCAGTGGAAAAGGGTAAACAGTGGAGTGCCTCAGGGATCTGTACTTGGACCGGTGCTTTTCAATATATATATAAATGATCTGGAAAGGAATACGACGAGAGAGGTTATGAAATTTGCGGATGATACAAAATTATTCAGAGTAGTTAAATCACAAGCAGACTGTGATACATTGCAGGAGGACCTTGCAAGACTTGAAAATTGGGCATGCAAATGGCAGATGAAATTTAATGTGGACAAGTGCAAGGTGTTGCACATAGGGAAAAATAACCATTGCTGTAGTTACATGATATTAGGTTCCATATTAGGAGCTACCACCCAGGAAAAAGATCTAAGCATCATAGTGGATAATACTTTAAAATCGTCAGCTCGGTGTGCTGCAGCAGTCAAAAAAGCAAATAGAATGTTAGGAATTATTAGGAAGGGAATGGTTAATAGAACGGAAAATATCATAATGCATCTATATCGCTCCATGGTGAGGCCACACCTTGAATACTGTTTACAATTCTGGTCGCCGCATTTCAAAAAAGATATAGTTGCGATGGAGTAGGTACAGAGAAGGGCGACCAAAATGATAAAGGGGATGGAACAGCTTCCCTATGAGGAAAGGCTGAAGAGGTTAGGGCTGTTCAGCTTGGAGAAGAGACGGCTGAGGGGGGATATGATAGAGGTCTTTAAGATCATGAGAGGTCTTGAACGAGTAGATATGACTCGGTTATTTTCACTTTCGAATAATAGAAGGACTAGGGGGCATTCCATGAAGTTAGCAAGTAGCACATTTAAGACTAATCGGAGAAAATTCTTTTTCACTCAACGCACAATAAAGCTCTGGAATTTGTTGCCAGAGGATGTGGTTAGTGCAGTTAGTGTAGCTGGGTTGAAAAAAGGTTTGGATAAGTTCTTGGAGGAGAAGTCCATTACCTGCTATTAAGTTCACTTAGAGAATAGCCACTGCCATTAGCAATGGTAACATGGAATAGACTTAGTTTTTGGGTACTTGCCAGGTTCTTATGGCCTGGATTGGCCACTGTTGGAAACAGGATGCTGGGCTTGATGGACCCTTGGTCTGACCCAGCATGGCAATTTCTTATGTTCTTATGTTATGTTCTGTCTGTGACACTGGTGTCAGAGATGATGTCACAGACAGGACTAGCGGGCAGATAAGCAGGGAAAAAAAAAAAAGCAGAGCTGAAGAAAATAAACCCGCCTGGTGAGGAGCCCAGACCCTACTGTCTGACAAGGAACCTGATGCAGGAGGAAAAATGAAGAGCTGGCGGGGTCTTGGGCCCACTGGCTGACAAAGACTCTGGCACGGGAAGAAAGGAAGAGCAGCTAAGGAGGACCTAGCACAGAAGGAAATGGATTGTGGGGTTGGTGGGGAGATCAGGCTCGCCAGCCATAGGAGGGATCTGCTGGTGGCAGAGATGGAAGCTAAAAGGAGGGGAAGAAAGGGAGGTGGCTAAAGATAAGTAAAGAAGTGAGAAGGAAGGGACAAGGAAGAAAAGAGCCACCCCTTCCCCCCCTCTCTCTCACACACACACATATATATACAACCTTCCCACTCAGCCCTACAGCTCACACCACAGCCTGACTCTCCACATCTCGACACACAAAGACCCAGCACTTCTTTAACATACATATGGAGGTCATGTAGTCATAAAATTCACTCTTTGGTTGCCGTGCAATTCTAAACTTGTTCCTATCTTAAATTAATTAAAGTCTATTCATTACTTTTCAACAAAATTCTCTAGACAAAGGGAAACATGCAGTCTGAAAATGTTTCAAAGATTTGCCTCCTTGTCCATCTGTTAAACCCCACCTCCTTATTTTAGACCCTTATCCTATGGAGTTAGAAATCCTTAAATCACTTTATTTGTTGGGCCCCCAGAAGTGCACATAGAATTGAAATATGAAATGGACCCATACTTAAATGCATTCACTTTTGAGCTTTAAATATATTTGAACCAAGCTATGTAATGAGAAAGAAAGGCATTTATGCCTCATTGTTCAATGTGCCTCAAACTGGGGTATTGGGTGATCTTCATAGAGGGACCATAGTTGGGATCTGGACTTCAGTGCACATGGGAGGCCGATATTTTACAATAGCCTCAGTAACCTTGGTAGCTGTGGGAAATAATACAAAATGTAATAGGACACAGAAGGGGGACTGGATGTTGGCTTAGGTGTTAGTCTTGTGGGAGGCAGGGTTGGAGAAGGCAGGATCTGAGATGGCCTGCTAGTCGACATGGTAGAGACCATTATTGCAGATTTTGGGCATGCTTGTGATGGATGTGAAGGGCACTGATAGTGGTGGTGTTCGGGGGGGGGGGGGGGGGGTGTCTTTGATGAGAGGTTAGGTATAAGACATAGGAGAAGATGGTAAGGGGTTTAAATGGGAATTTGTATATGCATCTGCCCAAAGAGGACACATTTCAACTGGGTAGAGTGGATGGACCATTCTGATTATCTACCAACATTTACTGTTTCTAAATTCCTTTGAAACACAAATAGATTTAAAAATCATGTAAAACTAAAAATGAGGATAGTACTATAACTGTGAAATATCTGTACCCCATCCCACTCACAGTTACAATTTAACTACTGTAATTCCACTGAAAAGATATGATTCACGTTATAGAATAATAAAACAACGGGTCACATTTAATCACATGCATGAATAGGTCTACTTACCAGATTTGTAGGCCTATAAACTACTCATTACTGTTAATGCTCATGTAATAAAAAAGGTGACTGAACAGTCACCCGTTCCAGCTTTCTTCTGATTGCATATTTCAGAGGAAGGCAAGAAACTGTAACTACACTGTCTAATTATTACCTTGGAAAAGACTGCATCCAAATTCCCTACATATTTTTCACAAAGAAGACCTTGTTAAATAACATTTTGACAAGTGCCAAAGATATGTATTTGAAAGACTTCTGCCAAAATATTCTGCAATACATTTTCACACTCGACTAAAGTTTTGGTTAAATTAGTCTTTAAAAGGTGACGTGAGAGAGGCTATAATAGCTAAAAGAACATCTTTCTGTTGCGTCCATTGGTCGCAGACGGCTGTGACCGCTCTGCCTTACCTCTTTTTCTCCCCTTTCTCTCTCTTTGGGCAAGATGGCTGACTCCAGTGCGGTGCCGAGGGCCTTGGCGTTTCCAGACCAGCATGGGCATCCCCATCCGCCATGCTCACTCCCGTGGCCTCTTAGGGCGCAAGCGCGCACATCTCCGACGCTCAAATACATGTCATGGCGGGAACCTTGAGGATGGCCTCACTGCATGACGTCAGTACCTCCAGGTATATCTAGCCTCCGCTTCCGCTACCAATTTGAGTTAGCAAAGACTTCGCTTCACTACTCTGCCTGCTCTAAGCTGTACGCTTAGACGCCACTTTCACACTAAGGGTCTCGCTCCAGCAGAAGCTCTAGACACCCGCTCCTTGGGGGTCTCTCGCTTCCAACTTCCCTTCAGGGTCCTCACTAACCAAGACAACCGCTCCTCTGGGGTCTTTCTATTCATTTTCAGGATATTGGACTATTGGGCACTCGCTCCTCAAGGGCCTATCTACTTCATATCCTACACCACGGACCTTCGGTCCCACCATTTTACTATCAGGAAGACGCCTTCACTCTGTGAGTACCTCTACAATCCGGCGCTCCAACTCCAACCATCAGCCGCGGCGTTACCCGCACTGCGGGCTCCTGCTTATCATGAACATCTGGGTGAGACTATACTTCTGAGCCTGTTGAGCGTATTGGCACTTTGTGGATCAGTGCCTTACTCTATCCATTTTGTGTCTGCTATCTGTGTCAGCCGATCGCAGTGGTTCCTCACGGGGCTCCTCCCCGTGGGCAGAGTCATCTCCATTGCGACGAAGGGTCAACAATGCCTCAAACACAACACTTTCAAGAAATGGAAAAGGGATCTGAATGAAGAAAATAGGAACAGCATAAGCAGTGGCAAGTTAGATGCAAAGCACTAATAAGGAAGGCAAAGAGAGAATTTGAAAAGAAAATTGTCGTGGACACAAAAACTCATAACAAACATTATTTCAGGTACATTCGAGGTAAAAAGTCTGTGAGGGAATCAGTTGGGCCATTTGATGATCAAGCGGTAAAAGGAGCACTTAGGGATGACAAAGCCATAGAAGAGAGACTAAATTAATTCTTTGCTTCAGTCTTCACATACAGGCCGATACAGTAAAGTTCGTGGGAGAGCAGGTGAGCGCCCACTCTCCCGGCGCGTGCACAGGACAGTGTCCTGTGCACGTGATTCAGTAAACTAAAATATTTAAATTAGGGCCTGCGGTAAAAAGAGGCGCTAGGGACACTAGCGCGTCCCTAGCGCCTCTTTTTGGACAGGAGCGGCGGCTGTCAGCAGGTTTGACAGCCGATGCTCAATTTTGCCAGCGTCGGTTCTCGAGCCCGCTGACAGCCGCGGGTTCGGAAACTGGACGCCGGCAAAATTGAGCATCTGGTTTTCAACCCGCGAGCTGCGGGCCCATTTTAAATTTTTTTTAAATGTTTTACTTTTTTAACTTTTGGGGCCGCCGACTTAATATCGCCTTGATATTAAGTCAGAGGGTGCACAGAAAAGCAGTTTTTACTGCTTTTCTGTGCACTTCCCTGGCGCCGGCAGAAATTAATGCTACCTTTGGGTAGGCGCTAATTTATTATAGTAAAATGTGCGGCTTGGCTGCACATTTTACTTATTGTATCGCACGGGAATGACTAATAGGGCCATCAACATGCATTTGCATGTTGCGGGCGCTATTAGTCTCGGGGGGGGGGGGGGGAGTTGGACGCGAGTTTTCGACGCGCTATTACCCCTTACTGAATAAGGGCTAAAGCTAACATGTTGAAAACGCGCGTCCAAAAGCTAACACGTCGAAAACGCGCACCCAAATGCCGGTTAACAGTGCACTCCACCGGAGCGCACTGTACTGTATCGGCCTGTAAGGAAGATGTAAGAGAGATATCCATTCCAGAAATGATATTCAAAGGTGATAATTCTCAGAACTGAAACAAATCTCAGTGAAACCGCAAGATGTACCTGGGCAAATTGATAAACTGGACCAGATGCTATACATCCCAGAGTGCTGAAAGAACTGAAAAATGAAATTGCGAACTTGTTATTAGTAATTTGTAAACTATTATTATAATCATCCATGGTACCTGAAGACTAAAGGGTTGCCAACATAACACCAATTTTTCAAAAGGGCTGAAGAGGTGATTCAGGAAACTACAGACCAGCAAGTTTGACATCTGTGCCAGGCAAAATGGTTGAAACTATCATAAAGAACAAAATTGCTGAACATATAGATAGGCATAATTTAATGGGATAAAGCCAACATGGATTTAGCAAGGGAAGTCTTGCCTCACCAATCTGCTACATTTTTTGAGGGTACTTTTGACTTGGATTGGCCACTGTTGGAAACAGGATACTGGGCTTGATTGACCCTTGATCTGACCCAGTGTGGCCTATCTTATGTTCTTCTGCTTTGTGCATAAAACACTGTTTTACTCATAGAAGTCCTTTTGGAAAATTACCTTCTAAATTATTTATTAGCACTCCATGGATATGATATATATTATATGATATATATAGCATGAAGCCAATGGGCAAATGCTTTCAGTATGGGGGGCGTTCAACAGAATCTTTTAAAGCTCATGTTAAGATATATTACTACACTTATAGAAAATCTTCCAAATAGCTATGTTTAGTCTGATTTAGTAAAAATGACAAGAGGCAAGTGGCAACTTATAGACTAACCAATTTATTGAGGCATGAGCTTTCAAAGGCAGAGTCCACTTCTGCAGATGCATGCATACACAAATGTCACAATTGTCAGCTTCATGGCCTTGTAATTGTGCACTCCTTGGTGCACTAATCTTTCTTCTGTAAGGTTTACATAACATTTCAGTAATGTCTGCTATCAAGTTTCATAGCCGCCAGAAGAAAATTAAGGATCAGGGAGCATCCAATGGTTTGTCTTATTATACATGCATCTTGTTCCCATTTACAAAGCTGTTATATAACACTTGCTTGCTGTTCCATGTGTTTTCTATATATGATGAAAACATTCAGTGGTAATGGCACTCAGTCAAGATACTTTTGCTTCTCCAAGGCAAGGAGTGGAGCATAATCTTCTATTATCAACTTGGTAATAATTTGAACAGAATAATGTACTAACTGCTGCATTTTATCCCAAGTCAGATGGCATCTGCGCCATATGCTCACTGCCTGAATGCGAAAAGTCACCAGATGACCTTGAACGAGCTGAAATGATATCAAGAGAGTGTCACCCAGTTACGATAGCAAAGGCTATGAAAAAAGGCAACAAGAGATTTCAGCTATTGATTAGGATAAATGACATACAACAGTGACTAGGATAACTATTGTGTGAAAATTAAATGCAATCACACTATTACATATAGTCTCATATTTAATCTCAGCGCAGAAGGCAATCATTGGGTGGCTTTCATTCTGATGTATGGTTCTGTCATTGTCCGAAAATTCAGGAAACACATTTCTGGTTTCATGCTGCAGTAGGGTCCAACTACCATTCTCCTAAGCTTAAGAGCAAAGTTTGCAGGGTGCATATCAGTGACAGTGTCAAACCAGCTAAAAGTCTGGCTGGCATGCTTGGTGCTCTTGTAATTACAAATATATCACAAACAAATGGCTTATTTCATTTGCACCACAGACTCAGCACAGCAGATAATAAAGAAATACACTTGTCTGCAAATAACCTTATAGTGTTGTGTGCCCCATCTGCGCCCGGCCGTGCACAGGCCTGCTCACTTCGCTAGCTCCTCTGCAGGTCATGGGTTGGCCTCCCCAGTGGCAGCTGCAAGCGCCTCCAGGCCTCGGCGTCCTGTGGCGGCAGTTGCCAGGGCCTTCCACTGTGCACTAGGCTTCACGCCAGAATTCAGCATTCTCAGTGGCTTCGGCCACGCCTCTACGCACGCGTGCACGGACCGACCAGCCTCTTGTAGGGCCAGGGGCGGGTCCTAGCTCCGCGGCACGCCCTGATTGAACGTACGATATAAGGAAGTCCCTGCCTGCACTTCCTTGCCTTGGCAATCGGATCGGCACTGTATATGTACTAGTTTGCCTCCACGTTCACAGTCTTGTTCCAGCCTTGTTTCAGCATCCTACTATTCCAGCGTCCTACTGTTCCAACCTTGTCCAGCATCCTTCTGTTCCAGCATCTGTCTGTCCTGTCTCCCCAGGTAGTACCCTCGGACTGTCTCTCTGGTACTGACCTCGGCCTGTTCCTTGACCATTCCGCTCACTGCCTGGATCCTGGCCTTTGCCTGCCTTGTGACCTCGCCTGACCTCTGGAACCTGACCCCTGCTTTGTTGACTACTCCTCGGGCTGATCCTCGGATTCTGACCCCGGCTGCCATTGACCATGTCTCCTGATTCTGACTTTGTCCCTTGCCTTGTCATCGCCTACGCTGTACTGGCCTTCCTTGGTTCTCCAGACCTACAGCCTAGTGACCGACCGCGCTCCCTTGCTGCTTGTGGGCATGCCTCTCTACTACCTCTCCGGGAGACCCTGCAAGGCCCACCTAAGTCCAAGTGGCCCTAGGGGCTCCACCCGGGGGGGACGGACACGGACCGCGGGCTTCCAGTGGTGAGGCTCATCCTAGCTTCTGTCTCCTCCAGTGCTCCACCCCCTGGGGGCAGGTGCTTCCTGGTCCCTACCAGGGAGCCGTTCTGCACAACTCCAGGATAAGGGTGCACCTCCAAGCGCAACATATAGTGTCTGTAGTATATATTCAGCCTATCAGGTTTTGGGTGTAGGGTATAGGTTTGATTAAAATAAATGTTCTTTTTCATGTCAGTTCTGACAGCTAAATCAGCATCACTTGATTCTTTTTCCCACTGCTTGTTGTCTATATCACAGACTGAATCTCTGAAGCTGCTGTCGGAATTTCAGCTGAGGAATAATCAGAGACTGTTTTGGTTCTCTTGTTTCCTGCCCTAGATGTAATCTCTTTAACAGATTGCCCTATATTCCTGGAAAAGAGGCACATGCATTATAATTGGGAGGAAGTGCTTTGTCTGGTAACAGAGCCCCTTTCAAGCTGTCAGAAGTAAGATATTACAACCCTTAACCTGTCACAACCCGCAGAAACGTGTAACAACGCACACTGAAAAATGAATGTATAGATTTCTGCCAATCTATAGGGTAACAATGGCAAACCTTTTTTTCAGCATAGGTGTTATAAAAAGCCAGACTGGTGGATTCATTCATTTTTTGCTTGATCTAGTGCCTTTTGAGCTCAGTAGAATTGCCCACAAGTTTGAACACGACTGTTGGAAGAGATAGCATCTTTTATAAAAACATATGATGTCTGCCTCCATGTCCCTTGCAAACACTGCACATGACAAGAACTCCTTGCTTCTATTATGCCTCTCCCTATGGTCCCTAACGTTCTTCTGTCTCAGGCCGCTGCCTCGTCGCACTGCTTCCCAACCTTAAGATCATCAGATGTGATCATTACCAGCTCCCTCTTTTGCTTGGTGCAGAGCAGTGCCTCACACACTACTATGCAAAGTATGCATTGCTTTCTTGGCTCTCTTCATCCTAAATTCATGGTTCAGTACTGTTTTGCATTAAATCTTAATAGAATGAACCTCTGAAAAATAAAATTAACATACAATATATATATGTTGGTTTTTTGAACTAACAATTGTTTCAAGATGCAGGGTTTCAGGGTCAAAGTTCCATCTTCAGGCAACGTCTTGCGCAATCAGTGTTGTCAGATGGGCATTTTTCTCGTCCGATTGGGCTGCTTTTTGTGAGCATGTGTGGGAAATGTTGTGCTTTTTTTTGGCTGCAAGATTTTGGGCTATTTATTTTTTTTGGTGAGTGCATTTTTTTGGGCATCTTGCTGGAAGGGGAGCAGAGCGGGCAGGGGCTTACGGCCTCAAAGCTGGAAGCGCCTGCCTTTCTCTAATAGATCACAAGCTCCGTCACTCCCCGAGCACCTCCCTCCCATTGAACCGGCGCACTTATTTGACATGTCCAGACCACTCACCGCCTTAATCGCCTCGCCGATCCCTGGCCACGAGCCAAACCACTCCCCACCTAACCGCCTTGCACTGCCCCAAAATTCAAGAAATGGATCACTCGCTCGCTGCCCAACTGCCTAGCGCACCTCTCACGAATCGACCACTGGCTACCCGGATCGCCTCACCCCCCACCCCCCAACCTATCACTCACTGCCCAATCATCTCGAGCCACTCCTATCCAAAAAATGGATCACTCACTGCCTGATACTTACAACAACCCCCCCGCCCCCCACATGAACCAGATTTCTCACTGCCTTACTGCCCTGCCACCACTCCCACCTCCGCAATCCAGACCACATCACTGCCACTCCTGCCACAATCTGGACCACTCACTGCCAGACTGCCTTGCCACCCCCCCCCCCCCATTCCTGTGATTAGAATCACCTGCCACCACTCACCACCTCCCCAGGTGATCCAGACCACCCCCACTGTCCGACCACCTTGCCGCCCCTTTCCCCCCCCATGATCCGGACGACTCTTTGCCTGACTGCATCGCTGCAACCTTCCCTCTCCTCAAAATTTGAGCATCTTCCCCCACAATCTGGACCACTCTCTGCCCGACTGCCTCACCGCCCTCCCCCCATTGTGAATTTGTCTGCGTGCAATGCAGGGATTTGTGTACATTTATGCATAAATTGTTTTTGCAACTTTTGAGTTTGGGGCTACTTTTTTGCTAGATTTGGTGATTAATCGGGCTCTAAAAATTTTTGGCATCTGGCAACCCTGCGCACTACGCACTTATGCTTCAGTGACTCAGGATCAGTCACTGGTTTTGGATCGTGTTGGCAGACCTCTCTTACCCCAGGGCCTGAAGGGAAAACTCACTTTGGAAGTTTTCTTTTATTAACTTCCAAAAATAGAGAGAGGGTGTTGCTAGTCCCTATTTTGACTTCTACAATAGAGGTTCGTACATTTAAAGAGGACAATGAACAAGTCCTCTTGCAAAGCCCAGATATTTCTAAGAAGTGACTTATTAAGTTGAGGGTGGGGCAGATAAAGCTACAGCCATCACTCGCCAATGATTACTGAAGCTGCAGCAGTGAAAGGACTAAGAGCATAAGAAAATGCCATACTGGGTCCATCAAGCCCAGCATCCTGTCTCCAACAGTGGCCAATCCAGGCCATAAGAACCTGGCAAGTACCCAAAAACTAAGTCTATCCCATGTTACCGTTGCTAGTAATAGCAGTGGCTATTTTCTAAGTCAACTCAATTAATAGCAGGCAATGGACTTTTCCTCCAAGAGCTTATCCAATCCTTTTTTAAACACAGCTATACTAACTGCACTAACCACATCCTCTGGCAACAAATTCCAGAGTTTAATTATGCGTTGAGTGAAAAAGAACTTTCTCCGATTAGTTTTAAATGTGCCACATGCTAACTTCATGGAGTGCCCCCTAGTCTTTCTATTATCCGAAAGAGTAAATAACCGATTCACATCTACCCGTTCTAGACCTCTCATAATTTTAAACATCTCTATCATCATATCCCCCCCTCAGCCGTCTCTTCTCCAAGCTGAAAAGTCCTAACCTCTTTAGTCTTTCCTCATAGGGGAGCTGTTCCATTCCCCTTATCATTTTGGTCGCCCTTCTCTGTACCTTCTCCATCGTAACTATATCTTTTTTGAGATGTAGCGACCAGAATTGTACACTGTAGGGGGCAAGATTAAAAAGAGGAGACAATGCCCTTACTCATGGTAAATACACACAGTTAGATACTGGTACATACTTGGTGAAGGCCTAGTATAATGTTTGTGTTTAGGGCCTTATTCTACAAATATTGTTATCATAGGAACAGAATGGGGAGTCATTTATGAATAAGGCCCATAATGCCCAAGGCAAAATTCTAACCTTTCAGCAAGAATCTGGGGAGGATATGAAGTCTCCATATCAAGGTACCTTCATCTAGGGGCTGTTTCTCAGGGGGAAAAGTACAGTATGCTCTGCTCAGAACGCATTCCTGCAATCCCTAATGAATTCAATCGCATGTCTGTCCATGCCAAAGTGACTACTGATTTTCAGTCATTATCAGAAGCACAGCAGACCCTGACCAACCAGATCTAGGCCATCACAGTGACCTTATATAATGTATGGTACAGACAGTCTAGCTGCACAGTCTGTAGCGATGGGACAGTAAGGCAAGTATTTGTAACCGTCAAACAAGATTAAAAAATTAAAAAAAAAAAAAAAACCACCAGTGCAAAATGTATTCTATCTTTCCCCTGCACCATTACAAAACAAGTACCATGGCAGAACACAATAAACTCAATGAGACTCAAGTCTTCTTGCAACCAGCCAGTAGACAGTTAATTTATTAGCCTGTCAAAAATAATGAGGGAAAATGGCTTTACTCCCTCGTTGCAGGGACTGGGTGAGGAGAATGAGATTTCAGACCATTAATATCTCCTTGGGAATGAAATGTAAGGCAGAAAAAAAAAACATGGAGTTTGAATCATTTCATTTATTTTTCTTCTGGCAACTTGATTATGTACCAACAGGTTTATTTCCAGTACTGCTCTGAGAGTTGAATGAGGTAGGTCTTCTGAAGTTTTAAGTCATTTGCTGAAAGAGCACAGGAGAGCATGTGAGAGCCTTCCGATTGCTCTGTGTGATTGCTTTCTCATTAGCATGCATTACTGTAGATTAGCATATGTTATTTCTCATTAGAAGATGTTATTGCAGATTGACACGTGCAATATCTGATTAGAACCTGTTATTGCTGACTAGCGTAAGTTATTTCTAATTAACGCATGTTATTGCATCTTGGCATACAATGTTGTTTAGTGCATGCTACTTCTGATTAAAATCCATTATTGCTGATTAGCATGTGTTATTTTTTATTAGTGCATGTTATTGCAGATTAGCATGAAATATTGCTGTTTGATGCATGTTATTTCAGATCAGCACACTTTATTTCTGATGGATTGTAGTATGTCCAAACTAATCGCACCGTTTCTTTAATGCACATTATGTAACTAACAATTCTTGTTAGGATACTGACACAGGTTGCTCGCTACCTAGGCCCTGCGCAACCTGCTGACTGTTTCTGGAGCACCCACTCAGAGGCAACTTTATTCCAGGAGCTAATGATCACTTTACACTTGCACCTGAATTCATTTTACTTTCTTGAGATACCAGGATTTCTCTACAATATTATTGCTGGCAATACTGAGGAATGATGACTTTTGCACCCTTCTACATCAGAGGCTATTTTGGCAAGTGCTGCAATGAACATTCGAGAGGCCCTAAGGTGGCATTAAGGGGCCAAGTTTTGGAAAGTGGGATTATTTAAGACTGTTCCTGCTCTGTTTTACTTTCTGCTTTTTCTCTAATATGTTTTGTCTTCACAGGCGATGAACACAGAATCTAAGTAGACTGTTCACTGGTTGAGGAGCGCATAGATCTTGTGTCACTTTGGAAGAGGTGATATTACCAACTTGAACCACCAGCCTGGGCACTAGGGTAAGCCTAAGACTATTATGGTATACTGAGATAAGGTCTCACTTGCTACCTACCTTCCTTTCTACAGAATATAATTGCACCCAGTGGCCCATAAGGGTGACCTCTAGGGGGTGCTCTCCCCTGAATTTTCCCCATAATCATTCAGAAAATGAAATAGTTACTGAAATTGTCCATTAAAGCTTTACATTTTCATTTTTTAACCCCTTGAAGGGTGCTGTTCCCTGTTGGTAGCTGCTTTTAGCATCTCTTGGGAATTTGGTATGGGGGTGGGGGTCCTCCTCCTTGTCCAGCTTGAGCTCTGATTCCTCTTCCAGGTTGCCCTTCTGCCACAAAAAAAATAAGGCAGCTTAAGATGGAATTGGGCAATGAAATCATCCTCAATGGGCTTCTATCACAATGCATAACATAATGTTTTATTTATTTTAAATTATATTTTGTATTTATTGCATGTTTTGTGTACTTCTCTTTTTATGTTTATATTTTTATGAATGCAGTTTGTAACCTGTCTAGAATCATGGATAGGCAAGACATAAATATTTTTTAAAAATAAAATAAATAGCATAGGATGGAAATTAGCCATTAACATCCCGACTTAGAAAAGCAACATGAGATCTTTAGTAGTTTAACATCTCAAACATAAAACAGGGACTTTAGCATCATGGCATCCTTTTCACCAAGCTAGAGCACTGGTTTACTACTGACTCAGAAGGAAGGATGTTCACCATGTCTTCTATAGCAGTGATGATTAAATCTGGCCCTTAAAGCACCCCAAACAGATCTGGTTTTCACCATAGCCAAACTCTGCAAATTAACCTCATGCTTGGATTAAATCAATGCAAATATATCTTATAAATACTTTTTCCCATAAATCCTGACAGTCAAACTTGTTTATGGCATTTGAGGACTTGAGTTTGCCATCTGTGCTCTAGAAACAGGTATTCCTTAGGCATCTCCCATTCAAGCACTGGCTAGGCTAGAGCCTCTTAAATCGGTGGGATGCACAAGAGCAGAACCCAAGATCATATAGTTATAGCTCCCTGACAAAATGAAGAGTGCCTTTTAATAACTATTCTTCAGTTTACAGTCATCATATTCTATAATAAAAGAGCTTGGATAAACCAGATTGATGCAACAAATTCTGTCTCAAAAGCTCAGAGTATGTGATTTGCTGAGAAGGAAAGGTCTCCAAGCCTGTTATAACACATCTGAAGGAAAAACATGGCATTTGTTATAGCACCGGCACAGATCTCGGATCAACCCATCTCCCCTTCTTTCTGCCCCCACCCACCTCAGAAAATCCTATATTTGGGAGAACGTTTAGTGGAAAATTAAGCAAGTCTCAGACCATCTGAGGAAATGATTTAAAACTATTTAGGGAACACACAGTCTCCTCCGTATTTTTTCGTCTCCAGATCCTGACCTTTGATCTATAAATAGTTGCTCTGGGCCCCCAGTGGCTTGCAAAGTTCTGATTTCTTCCAGATGTTTGATTCTAGTGAGCTCATGGCCAAACTGCATCAAAACCAAAAATGGATGGGGTGGGAGAGAGAGTGCTGAAGGCTGTGGAGAGTTCGGTGGGGGTTGTTCAGCAGATGGAGCCTGCCAAGTTAAAATAGCTGTCGCCTGCAAGTGCCTTCTGTAGGTACATTTCTGGAGTGCTCACAGTGAGCAGGAACCAAGTACCTGTAGCTGATGTACAACAGAAGCTCAGTTCATAGGAGGAAATGCTATAATGAAGTGTAGAGATCAAAGGTAAATAAAATAAGTAAACAAAAATGCAGAATTAAGTCTATTTTCATATCTTTCGTTGCTCAGATGCCCAATAGTCTGTCTTTTTCTTTAACGTCTATAGACATCCAAGAGGACAGCATGCATATAGTGCCAGTGTTTTGCGGTGTGAGACAGGAGTGTTGAACGTCTTGATTTCCAGAGCAGTTGTTACTTAGCCTGTGCTCCACAACCCAATCCTGAAACTACAATACCGGAATGGCTCCTTCACTGATGCCTTTAACTTCTCACTTTAATCTGCGGTCCTAGTTTCTGAGGCATACCCTATAGTGTATCTGTAGTATACCACTGCTGACATGGGCCTGATTTACTAAGGGGGTTTCTTCCATTTTCTGACATGGGAGGAGGCTATCACATCTCTGGGCCACAGAAAGCAAGGTCACATTGTCTGGCATGTGTTCTAAGATGTTCAGAGGGTTCCCAAAGAAGAGAAGAACCAAGACGTTCCAAACTGTAGCATTATAACATCACAATCAGCATCCCTAGTGTATGGGTGGCACCGGAAAGTGATGCTGTGCATGCACTCGAATAGATAAAGTAGACATTAGCTGTAGGAGGATCCACTCAGTGCTGATCCTGAATCCTGTTCTACCTAGAGGTGGGAGGGAAGTTTATCCCCAGTCCCTATTAAGCTCTCTTGCCCTTTCTCCTGGGACTGCCAAGATGCCAATCGAAGTCCACTTTTAGGGGTAGATTTTAAAAGGTGCGCACAGGCGTACATGTGCGCGCGCTACCTGGCGCACGCACATGTATGCCCGATTTTATAACATGCGTGCACAGGTGCACGCATGTTATAAAATTGGGGGTCGGCGCGCGCAAGGGGGTGCACAATTGTGCACCTTGCGCGCGCCGAGGTGCACTGCCTTCCCCCGTTCCATTCCAGGCCGTTCCGAAATCAGAATGGCCTGTGAGAGAACTTCCCTTTCCCCTAGCCTGACTTTCGCACCCCTTCCCCTACTCTAACCCCCCCCTGACCTTTGTCTTACCTTTTGCGCCTGCCGGCAGCCTGCCAACACACAATCCTCCAACACAGTGGCAAATGGCCGCAATGTTGGAGGCCTCTTGCCCTGCCCCCGGACCGCCGCTTTTTGCAAGCCCCGGGACTTACACGCGTCGCCGGGCCTTTTTAAAATAGGCCCAGCGTGCGTAACCCCTCCCCCCCCAACACACACACGCACTTAAATCCTCTGGATTTATGGACATAGGGCTTTTAAAATCCAGCCCATAATGTAGACCTTAATGATGTAGACAGATGCACCGGGAATTGGAGTGAAGTCACCGATTAACTTCCTATCTAAGTTCATCTCAGTGATATGAAATTGACTGTGTGTATAACTGATGTTTTATGATTGTATATTTTATTATGAATGGTTTTATGTACTCTGCATGCACCAGACACACATTGGAGGATGTGGAATATAAGCACTGTTAAATACCATGAACTAGAAAAACTACAACATTCATGGACATATTTGGATCAATTTGCAAATAGTAACACAGGGGTTGTATGCATAAAATCAGGGTATACATTTGCATGCTTCCTTTGTGCATGATAAGCAAATTTTCAGAAAATTGGGCATATGCGTGTACCTCCCATTTTAGGCATACTTCTATGTGAATAAAAAGGGCATTTCAAGGGCATTCTGGGACAGGGTTTGGAAGGATGCACACAAGTATTAGGTAAGCATACACACGCTTTTACACCTGTTATTCAAGTCATGGCAATAAAATAACACTTGTCTTTTGTCTGCAGATTTTGTATGGGAGGTCTGGGTTAAATACAATAGTAGGGGATCAGGGTGAACTAGTAGAGGTGTTGGTACAGGTATTTTCAGAAGTGGATTGTGCATTTATGTTGTAAAATACTTGCTTTCATGCAGTGGTTTAGTACATGCACATGTTACAATTATGTCTCACATAAAATATATAAGCCTACTTTTATAAAATAAGTGTACAAATTATGCAGATCCCCGTATTAACCAAAAAAAAGGGGGCATGTACTTCATGTACATACATATACTTTCAGGGTGGAAATAATTGGTATTTTAGGAACTGTGCAAGTGTCGCCACACAGTTTATAAAATACAGCAAATAGATATACCACTTATGTGAGTATATACTGACTTATGCACACTATTAAAAGTACCTACCTTATGCAATATTGTGGTCTGGTTTTTTTGGGTTTTTTTTATTTTTTTACTGAACAGGAATATAGATGCTTGTAAAGTCTATGGATATGTTTAAAATTCCATGGAGGAGCCATAAATTTAGAGTTAGGTTTACAGATAGATATCTGGAATTAGTTATCATCTGAAACGTTGGAAGCTATTGCCCCACAGCAACAAATAATGACACTTAAGTAATGGCAGCTGATATTTCTGGAGCTAAAAAGCACTTTTGGAAGCTGAATGAAAAATAGAAGAAAATCAATATTGGTAGATGATAAATTGACTTATCTTTCTGCCTTCAGATTACATAGAGTTAATAGAGAGCACAAAAGGTTTTCTGTTGCTTGAAAAATATAATGAATTATTTGCAGTTGTTAAATCATTAATTTCAAAACCTTTCACAAATCTCTCCAGCTTTAAAATCAATCCTGAAGTACTGAGTAATTTTTTGACCAATAAGATTACTGCCTTGCATAATATCCTTGGCCCAGGAGATCCATTGTTAACTGGCCGCAGACTCCATCCTGCCATTCTACCTGGCATTCTTTTTGTCAGTTCACTGGAAAAGATGGACAAGCTATCATGCCTTAGATGAGTTCTATAAAATGTAGTTTAGACCCATGTCTTTCTTAGGTAGTTAAGCCCCTAAACCTTTCTTTGTCTGGGATATTTTAGGATTAACACTTTGCTGAGAGATGGCAGTTTTCCTGCTCAATTAAAAAAGGCCAGTGTTTGACCAAGTTTGAAAAACCTAACGTTCTAAAATTCAGTGAAATATCGCACAATTTATTATCTCCCTTTTTTGGGGAACATTATTGAATAGATTGTATTGATTCAGTGGCAGGAATCCTTCTTGGATCCATTTTATTTATTTAATGAGTTTTATATCCCGTCATTCGGAATCGTCAAAATAACGCGATCATAACGGTTTACAAAATATAAGGTTACAGGGATAAGGGGGGTTACACAAGGTTTCAATTTGGATTCTGTTGGAACTTGTTAGTCTTGTTGGACTCCCTCCAACAAGATATGGATCAAGAGGGTGTACAAATATACAGCCATATAACAAAATAGCACCATTTTGTTGATGTCAAACCTAGCACAGTCTCATGGCTGGCTGGCTCAGTTTTTAAAGAGGAAGCCAGCAGGGCATAAATAACTAGGGATCGCTTCTGCCTCTTTCTAGGATGAAGACTCCCACAGAAGGGGCTGGGGGAGTCCCCTGTATGGACTTGGATCCCACCCAACCAGGGGAGGCCCTGCACCCCGCCCCCCCCCCCCCCCCCCACACACACACACCCCTCAGCCCTGCCTTCACCAAATAGGCCAGGGCCTCAGTAGCAGGTTATTGGCAGAGAGTAGAGAGGTAGAGGGGCCCAGGGAAGCCATAGGACCTGAGGGGAGCCTAGGGAGGTCGTATTTCAATTCATGTTTTACATTTTTTGAATACGTTTTGGTTCAAAAACTATATGAAGATATACTAAGCCTACAAGGTCATGGAATACACAAAGGAAGGATGAAAATATCTTGGCTGCTGGGCATATATTTCAGTGCCTGGCACTGGCTCTAAGAGAGGGACCCACTGCCACAAGGCCAGCCAGGATATGCTGCCAGTCCAGGAACGGAGACACTGCCATAACTGCCCCCAAGGCTATGAGATTCTGCTGACCTAGAGCTAAAAGAAGAGCTTCTGTCATGGGTGCTCTTGGGCTGGCTGGAGCAGCTGCAGCTGGAGACTGCATCCTTCCACTGGACTCCCAGGAGGAGGATTCACCTCTGACATTGCAGCTTCCAGCCATTGGATCACAACGTGGAGGAGAGGCAGGCAGACTTGCTAGATGAGGAAAGAAGTGTTTGGGATCGGAAAGAAGTCAGCTGGAGAGGAGGAGGAAGGAATGGTGGGAAGGAGGCATGCTAGAATGAGTAATTGAGGGGTGAGTAGATGGCTGGAGGGACACAAGGAAGGGAGGGCTTGGCAGGAATGGGGAAAGAGGTTGACTACATAAAAAAAATAAAAATAAAAACTATAAAAAGGTATAAATGAAAGCAAACTAAGCAAAAAAAAAAAAGCACAAAAATAGACCAAAGTGAAAAAGCAAAAAAAGAAAAATGTAAATTCATAAGGAAAATAAACACTGGTTTTTAAAAGGTTTTGTCTGGCCCCAAGTTTTCTAAATATTTTTCCAGTGCAGAACTGGGTTCATGACCATGCAGTCTCCATTTTTTGAGTCTTGCATAAGTGCTCTTTTTATCCTTACCCTGATTACCACTGTCTGCTTAGAGAGCCAACAGCTACTTTTGTAGGCTCTCTCAGGGCACTTTATTTAGCCTGAGCCTGAACTTCCTGTTTGTGATGGAGCAGAAACCAGGGGATACTGTGACTCCGTATGTTGCAAAGAGAACCCGGGAAGTGCTCCAGCTTAGGAAAAACCTCTTGGAAGCCAAAGGCAGAAAGCGGATATTTGTTGAGATATTTTGGCTGGCAGTCGAAGGTTTAGGATTCCCATTTGACGGGAAATAGAAGAAAACAACAAGTTAACCAGCAACTGCAGCGTGCTATTTATAGCGTTAGGCTTCAAATGTTCCTCTGATGATAAAGTCACAGGACCTGATGTATTAAAGGTTTTCATATGCTTTTCAATCTAATTGCCAAATATGTGTGTTAGTCTTTATAGGGAAAACAGTGAAATCTCAGCATTTTAGTGGAATAAATGGCATATCTGAGTGAATTTTGATGAAGTCTCTGGTGGCACATGATGTTGGGATGAGCGTGACTACCCTATAGTGAGGGTATCACTCTTGAGATGTGAAAGCATATTTGAAGGTCTTTTTCTTCTGTGGGCTCTAGGGGAGAGGCAGGGCTTGGAGCAAATCTGCCTACCCAGGTCACTTCCCTCACCCTCTCTCAGCTACTCCTTCCTACGAGTCTCATCCCCTTCCCTCTCCATCCACTCCATCATCCCCCTAACCTCCACTCATCCATTGTGATCCAAAGATTTGGATAGCATGCACTATAGACGCATTCTGTTCCTCTCATTCTGTTAAGAAGGCACTAGCGTATTCACAGTTCACCGAATCACTGAATTAGCTGACACACCCACCTCTTCATGTCCCCATGCAGTGTTGCTGTGTGCAGTGGAATAGCAAAACATATGTAATCCCTGCTTGCAATTTGCATGGGCACAGGGGCCAATACACAATCTCCAAATTCTTTCACACAGTCTCTTTGACCCCCATGGCTGGGTTCTTTTACTGGTGGGAGTGGGGTGGGGAAGGAATTTCTCCTCCACGTTCCTGGGTAGCAGGGGTGACACTGTTTCTACCTGGAAGAGGAATACGTTCTCTTTCCACTTTTAGGGATGTGAGAACCAATAACCACACCGGAGACACTGGGTGCGTGTGCAAAAAAACCAGAACTTTACTGCAGACGTTCTTGCATAGATAAATGGCATAGCTCACATTAGCTCTTGGCATAAAGGATGGGATACAGTTTACAGTAGGTCTCCTCTCTATAAGGTGAATTTTAAAAGAGATGCACGCTCCAAAAAGCACAGATGCATGTGCATCTCCGATTGATTTTATAAACCTGGCATATAGGCGCACAAGTACCGATGCACGAATTTAAGTGGAGAAGTTAGTGTTCAGTGGTTTACCTTACTCCACTTGTCTTTTTCTGCTATTGATTTAAGAAAAAAATGGTAAAACAGTGTTTGCACAGAGTCCAAACCTCTCTCTGTCCCCAGAGTCAGCAGGTCTCTCTCTCGCTTTCTCTCTCCCTAACTTTCCAAATGTAAACACTTCTTCATAGGGAAAATTCTTTAATCAGGTCACAGGATACAGTCCAAAATTCAAACAAGATCAGCAGAAACCGCCTCCTTCAAGGGGGAATTGTACAAATCCAAGTTAGCCCTAAGGCCTTCGGGGTAACTTGCGTCAAAACCTCTTTCCTAGAGCTCCCCAGCAAGGATGGTAGCCTTTGACTTTAGGCTTCCTCCTTCTGCTTGGTTGTAGGATTCCTTTTCAGATTTCAAAGCTTAAGCAACGCTTATACTTCAGTTGCTTGGATATTGTTTTTGGCATAAGAGACATTTCCTAAGTTTGACATCAACAAAATGGAAGCACCACCATCTTTTTTTTTTTTTTTTTAGAATGGTCCATGATGTTTCTTCTCTACCCCTTGTCGCTTGCAGTTCAGTTGCTTGGATATTGTTTTTGACATAAGAGACATTTCCTTCTCAATGGAAGGAACTTGAGACAGATAAACAACAGGACAAATAAGAACTTAACGAGTTTCACTGTAACTCGTTAAGTTCGCTGTAAACCAATATAATGTACTCACGAATACCGGTATAAAAAAACACTTACCTGCAAATAAATAAATAAAAATAAGAGACTTATGGAGTTCCATTTATTATGGATAATTGTTAAAACTAACATGGGTATAATCATCAGATGAACCAGGGGTTAAGATTTAAATGCAGCCTGGAGTCACATAGTGCTACAGAGTATAACGTTACGGTTTTGAACCTGGACCCCTTCACAACCCCGTTTGACAGTATTGTACATGAGATCATTTTAACGCGAGTGGGGGACATGCTGCTATCCCTCTCCCACAAGATGGCTGCCGGCAGAGCAAATCTACTAAGTGTCTCCACCATTGGGCATTAACTAGCCTATATTCATAACAGTTCAAAAGGTACTGTGCCTAATCCTTTTGTGCAGATTTTAGAAGTTCAGGTGGAGGGCAGGCTAGATCCATGGAGGATGATGCCACGGCTTTGCAGTGCAAATTTCATGCCTTGGAAAAGCAGGTTCAGGAACAAGCAGATAAAATAGAAGACTTAAAAAATAGATACAGAAGGAGTAATTTGAGAATTATGGGACTTCCTGAATCTCTGACAGTAACTTGTTGAGCGCTCTGGAGTCCTGGATGCCTACTACTTTGGGGTTATCAGCGCTGGAGGGTCTGCTTTGGATTGAACATGCCCACCGCCTGGGAGCACTGCAAGCCCCCAGAAACAGACTTAGGGTGATAATTATTAAATTGCTGAATTACATGCATAAAGTGGCAATTTTGCAAACCCATCACAAATGAAGTTATTTAAAGTTTCAAGACAAAAAATCTTAATTTTTCTCTGCGAAAGTTTCTGCATAAAGGAAAGAATTTGTACACATATGCTCAGCTTTGGTGAAGAGGGAAGTCAGCTTCACTTTGCAATATCTGGCAAAGCTAAGAATTTGGCATAATTCCTCACTGGTTTGTGAAGATGTGGAATCAGTACAGCAATTTTTAAATTCTATTTCTTTGCCGAATCGTTACTTTTGAAGTGTGTTAGGCAGAGATATCTTGTCCCAGACCAGATTCTTCTGGTTTCATGTTCAGTTGAAGTCCAATGCGAATTATCTTTATTGTTAAAATTCTGTTGATAGGAACAGTGTGCAGATATGGGAGGGTGGCATCTGTACGTATTCGTAGGTGTCTCTGGCTCTCGGCTACAGAGAGCATTATCTAATACGGGAATTTTTGGTTTGTAATGGGGAATGCGGGGAGATTACCTGACTCTATTTGCTTTGTTTTCTCGCAGTTGGAAATGGAATATTTCTTCCTTATTGGGGTAGATTGGGGATCTGAAAGCGATTGCTGTATCTTTTTTTTTTTTGAGAGGGTAAGATGTGGGATGCATTGGATGTCTGCTTTATTATATGTGAGGAGGCTGCAGCTCAGTTTGGGACAATGCAGCCGTTTCTTGCTCCATTTTTGTGTTCTGTTTCACATACTGCTATACTTTAACTGTGATGGAGGTCACTTAAAGTGGTTGCAGGTTTGGGATCACTAATCAAAAAAGAAAAAATGTTATTACCAATTAAATAGAATGAAAGGTAATTTAATTTTTTATTTTTTTTTTACAGGAAACGCACATGTTGCAGTCCGAGCATGCCAAATTAAGGAGATAGGGGATATCCCAAGAGTTTTCTGCATCTAGCTCTACCAAACATTTTGGTGTGGCTATTCTTATGCATAAGAATATCTCCTTTTGTATGGAATGCAGTCTTTCTGATTCAGAGGGTCGTTATGTTTTAGTGAGAGGTAAACTGTTTGATCGGTTGGTTATACTGTTCTTGGTATATGCCCCAAGTCAATATAATCATCTATTTTTTGTTCAACTAGTGTCAGACATATTGGCAATGGGTAATGCTCCTCTCCTCCTGGGAGGCGATCTAAACTGTGTGGCTGACCCTGTTTTAGATAAAACTGGGAAGTCAGTGACCGCTTGTACCCATAATACAAAGGGGGTAGGTTTTCTATGTAATACGTTACACATTATTGATATTTGGAGGACTCTTAGCCTGGGGTCTAAAGAGTTTACTCATCATGCTAGTGCGAATGACTCAGGACTAGAGTTGATTACATACTGATCTCTGAGTCACTTTTCCCTAAGATGGTGGCTGCATCTATTGGTCCGTTCGTGATCTCCGACCACAGCCCGGTCTTTTGTTCTTTATTCCCAAATAGATTGCCCAAAGAGTTTTTCTCTTGGAAGATGCCTCATTGGTTAACTACAAGTATTGAGTTTAAAACACATTTAGAAAAGAAATGGCAGCTTTTCGCCGAATCTAATGTCCAGCATCTTTCCAATCCCATTTTGTACTGGGAGACAGTGAAGGCAGTCATGAGAGGTGAAATTATCAGTTTTGTGGCGTAATCCCAAGAAAAAGATTAGCAAAGAAATATTAGACTTGGAGAGGCAGCTCGCTTCTGCTAGGGTGGCGAGGGACGTCTCCTGGTATTTGGAGGCAAAATTAAAATATCAGGCCATGCAAAAGCTGTTAAATGATTTCCTCCATAGGAGAGCAGCTGCCTCTTTATTTACTTTAAAACATACATTTTGTTTGGTACTTGGCCGGCGCGCGCAAGTTACGCCTGCCTGTTTGCAGAGGAACTTCAGGAAGAAAAAAAAACTCAAGGTGGCAAATACTCTTTCACTGAGCGGCTTGGCTAGTTAGTCGGATAATCATAACTAGCAGGGTATATTCAGTGGCACAGAAATATGGCTGAATAATATACCCAGCTCTCTTAAGGTTATGTGTAACCGGCTAACTTTAGGACAGCCTTATGGCCTGAGCAGAGCTAGCTGGTTAACTTAGCTGGCTAACCCCGTTGCTGCCCACCCCCGGAACCCCCCTGACTAGTTACCTAGCTAGAATTTCAGCCGGATAAGTGCTGAACATACCCAGGTAAGTCATTTCGACTTAATGGCTTTTAAATATTGATTTCTAAGGGCCCGGAAAATGACTCTTTTTCCCCCCTCCCTGTGCAGGAAGAACCCAGGAGCACGGGTGCAGCCATGGCCCATGGCCTCCCATCTGAGCCCCTGCTGCCAAGGAGAAGTTGGGACAGGGGCTACACATGAATGTAACACACATCCCCCCTATGCTGCTCCAGTGGATTTCTCCTAAAGAAGATATAGCATATGCTGGGTAGTTTGGCTACAAGTGTGATTCACAGACCTTCTAATCCAGCTATGCAAAGTGCATCTCTTATATGCAAAGACATGATTTCTTGCAGAATGTCACAGCAGCAGGGCCTCCTACACAGAGCAAAATTGTATTCTGCCTCCTGTAGGAGCACAGTAGGAGAAGGAGCTTAATACATTTGTCAAACTCCTATTTTTAAAAAGGTTGCCCAGTAATGGTAAAAAAACGTGTTCCAGTTAATGATTTAACTAGGGATCCAAGAGAATGTCTTGTGGAGGCCAAAGTATTTTTCAGATCCCCTTCAATCTTTTATCAGAAGCTAAGCAAAGAAAGGCTCCCTGTTTATCATTGCTTGTATCGTGCTCTCCAAAGGTTGGCATGTCTACGTAGTCCTCCCTGCAGGACAGAGCACCGGATCTGCTGAGGGAAGGGACTGTGCATTGTGTTGGCTTGTGACCAGTGATGAAAGTGAGCAGGTAGACAGGCATCAGTTTAAAAAAAAAAAACAACAACAAACAAAAGCTATAGCCATTGTGTTCAGCTCTCTTCTAGAATGTACTCGTTACTCCATGGATTCTCTATTGCTTGTCCTGTGCATCCCTAAGTGGGTCATCTATTCACATCTGAGCAGAAGAAAAATGATGCCTCAGCTAAATAGACTAGTCCAGAGCCTCACTGCCTTTTCAATGAAGAATTCCTAAATTCTCATTTAGACAATAGTAAATCTTTATGATTGGCTTAATGTTAATACCCATAGGAATAAAGAGACAGCTGTCTATACTACATAAACACAGCTTGAACATCTAGACAAATACTCTGCATGGAAAGTACTTGAGCGTTGCTGGAAAACTAGAAAGAGAATATTTCCTTTGTTCAGACACTGCATCTCTGCTCTCTGACTCATCGTTGTTTGCAACACATTAGCTTGGCTTTCAGACAAAATTATGGGAATCCCTTGTCACACCATCATATTCATCTTAAACTGTGCTTTGATTAGCTCATTATCATAATTTCTAGTGGGGGCTTCCCAGGTCAGATGGCATTACCATGCTTCTTTTTTTTTTTTACTGCTGGTCCTTTCATCTTCTCTAAGGTCATGTGTGCCTCACACCCATTCTCTGCCTGACAAGTTTCTCTCCAGTATTTTCTGACAGATAAACTAAACTGATGCAGGACTTTTAACAAGATGCCACATACATTAGCTGATGGCATCGTGGTTTTGTTTATCTGCATTTGCTTGCCTGGCACATTCAAACAGTGATGCAACAGCATGCAATAAAGTGTCCTTATTTGAGACTGGGGTTTAATTTGGTCATATTAGGAAAAGAGCTAACCAAAGTGAGGCCACCATAAGGTGATCACTGGTGCCCTGCTTCTAAGGAACAAGTGAGACAACCCTGTTTCTTAATGTCTTCCTCAAAGGAGAAACTATCAGATTCCTATGAGGGGAGTTGAAAACCCAGGATTAATGCATCCGTAATCTGTGATCTGGAGTTGTTGGTCACTGTAGGCTGGAAATCACCAAGACTCGTGCTCTGCTATTCATACAGCATAACCCGTTTCTCCGACAGATATGTGGTTATGGAGAAGTAGTTAAAAGTTTAAAATGAGAAGAGTATCCCAAACATACAGTCGCAACATACATGTGTACAATAGCATATAATTAGCTTCCGTAAGAGCTATTTTTTGTTTGCACAACTTTTGAAAATTCACCTTTAAGAGTACAGACATAGTATGGGTTGGAGGTTTTACACTTCTCAAGAAAACTGTTCTACTCGGGATGGAAATCAAACTTCCGAGGCACAGTAATACCTGTCTCTCACAGTTTCACCCTTGCTAGTGAGCCCTTTGTATAATAAAGAGGGGAAAAGGAAGGAAATATAGAAATCTGATTTCAAGGAAACTTTAAATCATTTCCAAAGTATTCTCACTGTCATTTATTTATTTAACAGCTTTTAATATACCGGTGTTCGTGCAAGCACATCACGCCGGTTTACAATAAACTTGAGATGTAAAATCTGTTCTCCTTTGCTTTCTTCCATCCCACTTTGATCCACAGAATCGTACTAGAGAACGCTCCAAATTTGACCAGGAGACTTCAGGTTAGAGACCTGATTCTGGGTCTGGGAAAACACCTAGGATCACTGGGTCCTACTTTTGGGGGACTCTTGGTCTCCTACTATCTGTCCATAGATCCCTGCGGGTGACAGAGAAGGGGACAGATCATTTCCCAGTAGCATCTCCCCTCGAGGATGCCTGCAATGGTTCAGCCCTTGTCCAAAAAAAGGGGGGAGGGGGGGGGGGAGTCAGAGCCTTGTTGCGTGTGGCTAGTTTAGTTTGGGTTTTGTTGAGAGAGGAGCAGGGTTTTTGCTCCTTCAGTCCCTGTTTTTGGTTGGGAGACTGTCCAGTTCCAGTGTACCCTTTGCCTGGTAGGGGCTCTCTTTTCCTGATAGGGAAGAGGACTCTAGTAAGTTTTTCAGGATTTTGGTTGTGCCCAGGTGTAACCTTGTTCCTGCTGGTGGGGCAACCCCCATAATTGAAGGACCTGGTTATTATTTTCCATCCAATGAGAGGAACAAGGTCGCAGTGGTGACATTTTGGGTTTTTGAGAGTTGCATTTTAGTGAGGAGATTTTTGTACAACTCCTCCTCACTGTTTGGTTGGGTGGTAAAAGCCCTGGTGGTACCCAGAAAAGGACCAGAAGGAGTCCAGAAGAGAAGATCAAATTGCAGATCCCAACTGGGGAATACAGGACACAAGCTGAGAACATCTGGGACTCTGTGGGACTGCAAGTTATGAGACCTTTTTTTTAGGATTTAAGGGACTCTCCTCAATAGGTTTCCCTTCTTGGCTGGGCCTTTGCCCGCAGACAGGAAACTGAGGTGAGCTGCTCCCAGAGAGAAGTATTAAGGACACCTGCACAGACAGGCTGATGTAATATAGTGCCCTCGGCTGAGCGCACGGCTTCAAACGCATTTGGATGCATGTCCAAAACCCCTCATACAATAAGACTATTGACAAAGCAGCATGTAGCCAATAGTGCTCATCACATGTAAATTCATGTTCATGAGGCTATTAGCTATTACCCTGATGCAAAAAAAGAAAAATGTGCGCCTGATGCGCGCATTTTTACTCTCAAAAATGAATGCCTGCCCTGGAGCAGGCGTTAATTCTTGAGAAGCCCTAAAAGTGAACAGAAAAGCAGAAAATGCTGCTTTTCTGTACTTGCTCTAATTTAATATCATGGCGTTATTAAGTCAGAGGAACCAAAAAAAGGAGAACTGGCAATATATATAAATATAATCGCCAGCGGTCAGGTTAGGAAAACAACAGATGCTTGTAAAATTGAGCATCCATTTTCCTAACCTGCTGACAGCCACCTCGACTGGGTGCTCAATGCCAAGGAGGCGCTATAGGCGCACAATTTTCCCTAGCACCTTCTTTTTCCTGTGGCAGCCCATTTGCATTTTGCATCGGGCACCCCGGAGAGGTGGATCAGCACGCGTTAACAGAGTGGGCACGCAATCAATTCAGTGCAATCTGAATGAAGACCATATCAGGAATTGTTACATGTTGAAATGCAAATGACTTCCCAATAAAAGCTGGCAACTTTTGTGGCTCCAATGCTAAGTCTCTTATACTTCCTCTGTCATTGTTCATCTCTCCAAAAACATAATGGCCCACAAAGACGGTCTGATAAATCTATGGTATGATTGAGTACAGTGGCTGCAGGGCAAAGACTGGAAAGAGAACATTTCTCAAATTGTTCAGTGAAACAATGCTCTGTTTACATGCAGGCATAATAGACATTGCAATGCTTTCAACACAATGTCATCAGTGTTAAGAAATATGGCTTTATTTACATGGCAGCCAGTGAAACTGAGAGAGAGAGAGAGAGAGAGAGAAGTGTTAACAGTCACAGTACCCTACCCTTGACCGTGATGTCAAGGAAAGCAAAGAGTTGTCTGTAACACAAATAAATAAATGAAACATTAAAAATGGAAGTGAATACACTCCAGAAGTCTATGGGAAGGACATAAGAAATGCGCATTCATTTTCAACGAAATAGTCAATGGCAATGACATTGTCTATTTCATCAGGTTTTAGGAGCGCCCCGAAACGAAAAAAAAATTGACAATTTTGTGAAAGGTGGATGGTTTATGAGTGAAACAAAAATGGGTCTCATTGGCTAAAATGCAACAAATCATTTCAAATGAATGCACATCCCAAATATATATTAATTTGAAATTAGTTTAAAATATACCATAGGACATGTTAAATGAGCATTGTACCACACATGTATTAATGAGACTGTCACAGTGCAAGGGGTTTCAAGAATGTTCTTTGTATGCAGATTCAGGAAACATCTAATATTGCCAATGTAACCATACCCTGCAGGTCTCTCGGGTTTGCTACATCCTATAGACTTGTCAAATTCAATACTTGCAGCTACTGAGAAACCACATAAGGCATGTGAATCTTCAGCATCATTTTTAAATTGCCCAGCATATTTCTATATACTATATACTAGAAAACTTGGATCAATCTGTACTAAAACAGCTCACCAAACAGTCCACAGAAAGCAAAGCTCCAACATGCATTTTGTTTTGGCTTCCACTGGGAGCTATGGACAGTGATTTCTGTAGGTCATTCACTGTTTCTCATAGGTTTCCTAATATGATTAATTCAAAAGAATCTGAAATAGTCACCATTGTGTGCATCATAAAAGTATTTAGCCACCCCAGGGGGCCCAAGATGGCGGATTGAAGGAGAGGAACGGAGGAGGCTCTTTGCTTTGCTGCTGGACCTTGTATACCTGATTACCTCGGCTGTGGGAAAACATGCCGCATACCAAGCGCAAAGGGAAACTCAGGGAAGTTTCCTCAATCTCTTCCCCAATTCAGCAAAGAATAGAGAGCTTCTTCCCTGCTGACCCCAGAAGAGCTCCAGTTGGATGCGCTGCGACGCCTTCCTTGGAGATAATGGCGGCGTCCCTTGCTTCATCCATCTCCTTGAGTCCTGGAGCTCCGATAACCCCCTCCCCTCCCTTTAGTGAAGCACCCTTTGGAGTGAAACGATCTGAGGAAGGTCTTGAGGCAGGACATACTTCCCCAGAGATTGAGGAGTTGAATCCATTGGTTGAGTTGGCGAACCCCGAAGTTAGTGGGGAAATTAACAACATTCTCCACAATGTAAGTCAACTCACTTTGGAGAGAGAGGAAGAACGCCAAGAGCTAAAGGCGTCGACGCCTCGGGGAGTTGGAGGAATCACCAGTGGGCACAGTATTGTGGGGACCCCTGGCGCTACAAGCTTGGTATGTGCTATTCCTACAAAAAAAATTCAAAAGAATTCAGTTATTACATTGGATTCTATTTGGACAGCTATGATTTTGAAACAGTCGATTTCGTCTTTGATCACTGTGGTAGCTGATATTAATAGACGTTCACAAATATCAGAGCAACAAGTAACTTTACATACTGTTAAATTGGATGAAATGGAGCAGAAAATGATGCAAGTACAGAAGGTCCAAACTGATCTTACACAAGGAGAAATGGCACAGTTAAGGAAATTAGAAAAAATTGAAAAATGAAATAAGGTTTCTTAATTTAAGAGTTCTAAATTTTCCTCAAATTCAGTATATCACTCCACGTGAGCAATTTAAAAAATATCTTCAGGAGGTTTTAAAAATAAATCCTGAAGCTGTGCCACCTCTTGCAAAAATATACTTCATTTCCTTTGATAAAGAAGAAGTAGTACCACAAGAACAAAGTATAGTACCAGAACCTTTAATATCTAATCTATCTGCCTTGTTGGAATCATCCAGTGAAGAGCACGTATCTAGACGTGGAACTTTACTGGTTAAGTTTATTATTCCTTCAGACAGAGACCTAGTGCTTAAATTGTTTATGCGTAATACACAGGCTCTTTATTGTGGACAAAAATTATGGATTTTTTTAGACAGTTAAAGCTACACTGCAAAGGAGGAAGGAGTTTTTAGATCTTTGCCCACAAGCTAGACAAATTGGTGCTCAAATTACTGTAAGATTTCCTTGTAAATGTGTTATGAGGTTTAATAACGCTAAATATGTTTATTACAAGCCATCGGATTTGAAATCCTTTCTGGCAGCAAAGGGTTTGATTGGGAATACTACAAACTAAGCTGTTGTTATCGCAAATAAGAGAGAAACTGGGATATTCTCCTCATTTCTTTTTCTTCTTTAGTGTGCCTTGTAAACTTAGCTCCTTAAAATCTTGGCTCCCCTGATTACAGAGTATAAAGGATATTAGATATAAAATATACCTTACTTCATAATTAAAGCCAGGGGATGAGTAAAATGCTGTAAAATGCTATATTAGTATAATATGGTATTGAGAATATTGCTTTGTATTTGAACTATGGCTTTCTTGTTTTTGTGGTTATCAATATCCTTATCATTGGCATGTTGTTACTGTCAAATATTGATATAATTAATAAAAAGTAAATTACAAAAAAATATATATATATTTAGCCACTCATGAATTTTTAACTCCCTGCATAGCAACATCCATGACTTTATGGAAGATTTTCAAAGCAAACTTGCACATTCCCTTTGAAAATTCTGGAGTAATTAGCCAAGTACATCTACAAACAACCTCGCATACAGTTAAACCTCCTCTGCGGAGGGCATGAAGTCTGTGCGTAGATTTGCATACTTTTTAAAAATCATAGGGTATGCGCATAAGTTCCAGTTCCACCCCCCAGAATGCCTCTCTGCAGTTCATATCAAAGTACACACTTAAGGTTATACGCTTTTAAATGTCGTATAGTGACTGTTTCCCTCCAAGTGTGTTAGCAGTTATATTTTATAGTCCTAGAGAAGGACAATGGTTGGCGTCCATGAGTCCTTGGATTAGTCGTAACTGGCTGTGGAATACCATTATTTTCAGTATAGTTTCTCAGAGTTCTCCCATGGTCAGCCATCGCAAACTCTATAACCAAGATGATAAATACTGATCCACCAATATCATGCACCTAAGGCCAGAGGTACTAAAAGGTTCTTTCCATTTTGTGTCTATGTGAAAATGCTTAGAACACCTGGTCCATACTGTTAAAAATCACAGCTGGAATTTCTTCCATTAGTTTCTGGATGTCAGGAAATATGACTTTGTCCTCACACCCACAGCGACTAGAAGTAAAGTACCAGCTAAGGTTAAGAAGTGATACATTTTACTATCTCTTCAGACAAGGAATGTTTTACTCAGAGGAGTGAAATTGTGTAATATTTTGTCAGTGAAAATGATTATAGCTACAATACTAAATCGATTCAAAAGATATTTGCATACTTTTTAGAGGAAAAAGATACTGATGGATATGAAAATATGGCTACAAGCTAGGGAAAGGTGTTTAACCAATAATTTTAAGTCCATTATCAAATTTGGGTTTGGGAAGGAATGTTTTTTTCTTTCTGCAGACTTGGCTACCAGAATATTGTATTTTTTTGACTTTTCATTGGACTACTCACGTAAAGGTGAATTTTAAAAGCCTGGCATGAGCATCAGTCGGGAGAATGGCGAATAAGTCGGGCTCATGCCTGCCGAGTGGATCTTAAAAGCTGCCCAGATGACAGGTAAGTGCCAAACCACACCTCTGCGATGCGGCTGCCTGCTTATTAATGCCCTCCTGCACCTCTTTTTTTTTTTTTTTCCGGGCAATCATTTTGCTATAATTATAGTGAAATGATAAATCTAAGCCAAAGTGAGCTATTAAGCAATAATGAGGTTATCTTGTTTTTTTTATTTTTACCTCATCAACTATGGGCCTGATTTAGAAAGCATTTTTGCATAGCCAGAGAAGATGAAAAAAGCCTTAGTAAACCAGGCCTAGTGTGACAGTAGCTCAGAGGGACTGGGAATTATAATGAGGCAGATTGAAAGAGTTGTGAAACAGACCTTCCATTCCCAAGTTAACGCCCTGGAAAACAAAAGCGCGCTTCTCTTTTCCGTTCTGAGGGATCTGCAGACTTGTAGCATTTTTTAAAAGGTCAGAAGGAAAGTTTCCTGTAAGAGCTTCATGGGGAGATGCTAGCATGACTGCATTTCTGGCCCTGCAGCTAAAGGGAATGAAAACAACAAAGGAGAGTGGTGAATTAGGGAGAGGAGCTCTCTCTGGATGCCTGCCTTCCGTGTATTTGCTTTATTTTGGTTATGTAGGTTTGTGTTCAGTGGTCAAAGAGCATGGGAAGTGAGTATCAGTACTGTGCATGAGCACCAGCGAGCACGGAGCAATCCACTCAAACAGAACACTCTTTTGACTCTGATTTTCAAAAGTTTTTGGCCAACTGAGCAGATTTTAAGAAAAGTGGCCTCTTCATGCTAAGAATTAAATGATAATGTATTGCTGTGAGTAGAAATGCCACACTACCTCAGCATTGGGTCATGTTTGCTTTCATGTGCATGGCAAGGAAACAGTTCTTGCTATGAGAAGAGCTGTTATACACATCAATATCTGAAGCTTTGTAACTGCCTCCGTCAGCTACTTCTGCCATTTTGCAGTGCCAGTTGCAGTTATATTTTGATGTTCTCTCCACCCGTACCCAGTTGCTGCCCAATAGATAAAGAGATGCATTTTAAGACTCGCACATGTGTGCGCAAATGCCGGCTTGCACACATGGACGACGGGGCGATTTTCTAACATCCGTGCATACGTTTTGACTTGCGCACCGGCAGTAGCAGAAGTGAAGTTATGCGGTGGGGACCCCCGGCGCGTGCTTGCGCGCGTAAGTATTTACGCACACGTCGCTTGGCCATCCCCCACACGCCCTGCCCAGACCAGACCCCGCCCCTTTTTTTATCGTTTGGATTTGTGCACACACCGGGAGATACACGCGTACACAGGTGCTTCTTAAAATATGGGCGTGCTGGCCCGAGACAAGCCCGAAGGGCTTTTAAAATCCACTTGATAGGTTTCAACCTCACTCAGCATGCAAGGAATAGTATAAACCACGAGTCAGTGTGGCAGTTTCTCTAGACTGAACAGATAGAATACAATATCTAGTAAACAAGCATTATTTGTTGTTACGCTATGTGTGATGATTTATTGTGGTTTCCATCTGCTTTGATTGGGCAGTCACAGTACCTTTAGGAAGTCAATGACATGTGGGAAGCCTTTTTTGTTGTTGATTTTACTTATTGACATTGGGGTAGATTTTAAAAAATTGCGCAATCGTGTACTTTTGTTCGCGCACCAGGCGCGAACAAAAGTACGCTGGATTTTATAAGATACGCGCGTAACTGCGCGTATCTTATAAAATCCAGGGTCGGCGCGCGCAAGGGGGTGCACATTTGTGCAACCTGCGCGCACCGAGCCCAGCGCGCGCTGCCTGTTCCCTCCAAGGCCACTCCGATTTCGGAATGGCCTCGGAGGGAACTTTCCTTCGCCCTCCCTTCCCCTACCTAACCCACCCCCCCGGCCCTATCTAACCCCCCCCTACCTTTGTCGGCAAAGTTACGCCTGCCGGCCGGCAGCCCCATTCCATGTTCCGGTCCCGGGGGCTGGTCCGGAGGCCACGGCCACGCCCCCGGAACACCCCCGGGCCGAAACCATGCCCGCGTCGCTGCCCCTGAAACACCGCGTCACGCGCGACGCCCCCAAAACGCCACGTCCTCCGGCCACGCCCCCGACATGCCCCTTTTAGAAAGCCCCGGGACTTACGCGCGTCCCGGGGCTTTACGCGCGCTGGCAGCCTATGCAAAATAGGTGCGCCGGCGCGCGAGTGCCCTGCACGCGTAAATCCTGAAGGATTTACACGCGCAGGGCTTTTAAAATCCGCCCCTATGGTTTCAGTTAGCCCACCTTCCTAATAGGCAGGCTGTTGCATTGCTGTATTTTGCATAGCAACAGGAAAGGGATAGCGGGAGAGGAGAGCAGAGGAGGAGCATTGAGCCAATTGGGATAATGTTATACACAACATTCATAAATTTGGAAATGAGTCATACTCTAAAGAGAAAAAATGAACACCAGTGTCAGAAAATGGCAATAATTCACCTTTGAATTCTGCAGTTTACAAACTGCCTGCAGTATACCTCAGAAAATTCATAAACAGCCTCCAGCAGTCCACAAATGGTTTGCACGTGGCCTACATCCACACAGTTCAAAAATATCTTGCAGCCTTCAGCAAATGACTTGCCATGAATTTAACTTTCTACCCACTCATCACAAATTTCAGCATTAACATTTATTTTCTAAAAACGTTTCAACTAAGGTAAAAAGCCTTGGGTTTTCTTTTTATGCAAATGTATTCACTCATCCTTAGTTTATATCATAATAACATAGTAGGTGATGGCAGAAAAAGATTAATTGATTGACCTATCCAATCTGCCCAGTGATTCTGGGTACTACAAGTACCTATCCCAGCTGCAGCCGTAAAACCAAGACTATTATTAATCAAATAAGCATAGACTATCACTCCTTATCCAATCAGTGTTTATTTTCTTCCTCCTTAGATCTCTGCCCTCCTGGATAAATGAGCATGCAGGATCCTATACTTAATCTAACACCTAGCCTTCCCACATTATACATCCAAACTTGGAAATAATCTAAACAACTACCAAAACGAGAGAGGCTGTTGCCTGAATGTCTGGCCTTCTAGGTCCCCTTAGCCTTACTAGATAGTAACCAGCCTTCTCCAACTTGCAAGTACCAACCCAAAAGGTATCTGAGTAGTTCTGGCCTGCAGATACAAACCTGGCTGCCCTACGGCCTGCAGTATAGGCTTCCTTTGACTGCCCTTTCTTTTGTTCTTATCGTCTTTGCTTTTGTTCTTGAGGGAGTGAAGGAAGGGTTGTGTACAAATGTGTACCCTTACAGTCCTGTTACTACCACAGTCATAGTCCCTGACAGCTGTCTTATTCTATCAGACCCATTCAGCTTACTACTGTTGCAATGCCACAAACTTCAGTCAATTCCCAGCCTCTCCCTTCCATATTTGTTTACACTATCTTCACTGGGAGACCATTCATGCATCCATTACCATTACCTTTTCCATGAAGAAGTATTTTCCAGTGTTAATCCTGACCATGACCTCTTGTTCTAGAGCATGCTTTCCTCTAAAAAAACGTTTGTTTCTTATGTTTGATTTACACTTTTAAGGCATTTGAAAGTTTCTATCATGACCCCTCTTCTCTTCACTTTCCTCTAGTGAATACATATTTAGGTCCTTAGAATCTCATCTGAGGCTTCCAAAATGGTGCAAGCCTTGCACTGCTTTGGTAGCCTTTCTATGGGTCACCAAAAGCCTGTCTCTATCTTTCCATAGATAGGCCTCTAGGATTGGACATGATATTATAGGTGTTTGACACAATCTCCCTCTAGTAAAACCATGCTGCCTCTGGTCCTGCAACCCATTGGGTTTTAGATAAGATGCACCAAGTTAAGGGACCTTCTTTTTCAGTTTTTATTTTATTTTGACTGGGAATACCAATGTTAAAAATGAAATCATTGAAAAATGTATTTTTCTACTCATTTTTCTTCTGTGTGTTATATCAGTCATTTTTCCACTGACTTTTTGTTATAGCATTGAATTCCCCAGGCAAAATATAATAAAAAGTGAAAACAAATGTCCCTAATTAGTTATATGATGCTAGGACAGTTCACAAATATGACATTCCTTCAATTGACCTGTAGGAATTTCTTCCTATTCCTCAATTTAATTCTGCTTTGAATCAGAAGTTACAGAAAATTCTAATTCAATCCCTTTTTCTGTTTGTCCCTCATAGGCTAGAATTTCCAGTGTTCCACTGAAGCATGTCTTTTCTTTATACCTTTAACATTTAGATTTTCATAACTTGGACCCTTGAAAACCACAACAATTTACAGCAACTAGTTCCATCCTGCTTGGATCCAAACAGCAAGAGGAGTCTGGTTGCAGTATGAAACGGTTTCTTGGAAATGGTACATCCTTTCTTCACCTCTCTTGTGTATTACTCAGTCGGCTGCATTTCAACATCACCCATTAAACCACAGAAAGAAAAAAATCACATAATGCTTGCCTTGCATTGCTTTTATGGATACAACTAGTTAGGCTAACTTTAAAACATATGGGCACGCGGAAATCTACTCCATTTTATAACCGTGCATATATAATATGCGTGGGTTATAAAATACATGCAAATGTACCCTGCAAACTGTACATGTATGTAAAAAAATATGTGATTACATGTTGCAATTATTTGGATAAGTTTTGACTTATCCTGCTAAGTAGAGGCTTTGTTGCTTATTTAACGGGATAAGTCTTAAAAGTCTAAGATACTGGATAAGTCTTAAGTAGTGCTACTTATCCAGACAGGCATCTCCATTTTCAGACTTATCCATCTATCTTATTTAGCTAGATAAGCAGTAGTTTTCATACTTATCCAGCTAAGTCAAATAGCCAGATAAGTAGCACCACTAGGACTTATCTGGCTAACTAACCAGTTAATTTAAGAACTTATTCTAAGTGGCACAATACAAAGTCACACAACAAAAGGATTAGGGGAATTGTGAATGTATAGGTTGGTAGAGGAATTCAAAATACAAGCAGCAGACATGAAACAACGCTTTAGTGAACAAGGGAATCCCAATCATTTTATTATGAAATACCTACAGTACCTGAATGTAATCCACTTTGAAGTGCTGAAAAAAAGTGCTGAAAAAAAGTGCAAAAAGCGGTCCGGAACCCCCGCTGAACGACCTCCTGCAGTCGATCTCCTGCCGGCGCCATTTTCCGTACGGAAAACGATTCGCGGCAAGAAATCGCTTCCTGAACCCTGCTGGACTCCCAGGAACTTTTGGCCAGCTTGGGGGGGCCTCCTGACCCCCACAAGACTTGCCAAAAGTCCAGCGGGGGTCCGGAACGACCTCCTGCGTCGAATCGTTTTTGTCTATGGCAGCCGCCATTTTGCGGTGGCCATTTTACAAAATGGCGCCGGCTGAAAACAACAGGATTCAATTGAGGGGGCCGTTCCGGACCGCCGCCGTTCTGGACCACCGCTGGATCCCCAGGTTATTTAAAGCATTTGGGGGGGGGGTTCGGGAGGGTGGGGGATTTAATTTAAAGGGTCGGGGGTGGGTTTTATGGGGTTTTAGTGTGTCGGCTCACGATTTTAACGATTTTCACGATAGTTTACACACCCAAACGGCAACAATACGATTCCCTCCCCCTCCCAGCCGAAATCGATCATTAAGACGATCGAGGACACGATTCACATCTCTAGTTTTCAGTGTCTTTTTATTAGAAGGTCCTTCTTCGGCAGTCCGTGCAAGGCTTCAAGAAATGGCAGGCGCTTAAAAAGTGTTTTAAAAGCCCTTCCCGGTGACAGAGGATGTCGTCAGAGTCTTTTTCATTGGTCCCTTGAGATATTAAATGGTGATGTAATCCGCTGCAAATGCTTTCAACATGGCAGCCTGCACCCGGAGTCGTTATACATAAAAGTAAGTTGATGAGTGGTCAGTTTAATTTTCCTTATATTTACAATTTTGGAGAATCTACAAGGTATAGTTTTAAGTGTATGTGTAGCTCTCTCGAGCCCCCGAAGCAGACAGAGCGCTGTTGAAACGCTGGCAGTGATGGGCGAGGGAAGTGGAGAGTGGGGGTTTCAACGGCAAGTAAATGAATTACAGTGTCTATGATTTTTAAGCTGTCAAAAATAAAAAAAGCAAAAACAATACTACTAGCCCCTTCTCCTACTACAAAAGAGAGAGCGAGAGAAAGTAACACGGTTTTTATAAGTCAGCATGCCTAGAGACTTGAATAATAGACAACCGCAATGCACTATTAAAAACGGAGCAGTACACGTTCAGTGGCGGTGTCTTGTGCCTACCTCCACCAGACAAATTTTGACCAACCTATACATTCACAATTCCTCTAATCCTTTTGTTGTGTGACTTTTGTTTAAGAAGTTGGGGATTGTTTCAGAGGCTTGGTTGTCTGATAAATATACTATATACAAGTATTTTAACTTCTAACTTTATACATATATGCGTGGAGAGTTTACCTGCGTAATTTACCTGCATTTAACCCCACCCCCTGTAAGCTGGGTTTTATGTGTGTTAAGTCAAGAGATTTTCAAACAGGCAGATGGCAATGAAATCACCAATGCTACCGATTACTCTGCCTCTTCACCCTGCCAATCTGTAGGTCATCAAGACCCTCCTGGCTCTGAGCCTCAACTCCCCCCATTTCACCCTTACCCTCCACCTAATGAGTATTAAGGGCTTATGATCACTTACTCCTGATAAAGAGCCGGTGTAAATACACACGAGTAAGTTGCCAAATCTACATGTTGGCCCACCCCTGGACTGCCTTCTCTCCACAAGTAGATTTACTCACCCACCCTTACTTACACATGTATGTTGTAGGTTTCTAAAACAGCATGTGCATGAATATGTACTATTTACACTCATCTGTGCTGATTCTTACATGTGCAATATTTTGAAAATTCAGCTTTTTTTGGAAGTGTGATAAAGGAGAGGCATCTGAAACAATTCAAAATTTGGGTGAAAAATCAATTTGCAAATGTTTCATGAAGCTTCATTTCCTACTTTTTACAGAAATTTGCGCATGGTTATGTCAGTGGTGTTCATTATCTGAGTTTCAGTATAGTACATACATCATTAGACATTTTTCCCCAGTGGCGTAGCCATGGGTGGGCCATGCCCCATCCACTTTGGGCTCAGGCCCACCCAATCAGGGCTACCCAACACCAAACAAGGCCTGGCCATCGCAGTCTTCATCATCGTGGTGGCCAAAGCAAGACCACCACGGGAGCCCATCCCTGTTGCGGTGAAAAACAAATCCATCCCTGCAGAAACAAGGCTGCCACAGTATCCCATTGCTATGGTGGTAAAGAAGGCCCACAGGAGCCCATTCCTGCAGCGGCTGAAGAAGAGGCTTGGTGTAGACGCCTGGTGTGTGCATGTGAAAATGGGAGCCTGAGTCAGGTGTGGGTGTTTTGTGTGTGAAAGAATGGGACCCTGAGTGCATGAGTGAGAGCTTGTGTGTGTGGTAGAATGGGAGCCTGTGTGTGTATGTGTGTGTGAGAGAGAGAGAGAGAGGAATTGAAGAAGATAGGGGAGAGAGAAGAAACGGAAAGAGAAAAGTGACCCTGGAGAAAGAATTAGGAAAAGTCTGAGAAGGGGAAAGTGGAAATAAGAGACCAGGACCAACTAACTAATTAGAAAACTAAAAAGATCAGACAACAAAGGTAAAAACCAAAAAATTTGAGATTTTAACAATTGGAATATGCCATAGCAATTGGTGTATGCATTTCTTATAATTTTGTATTTTGCTATTTAGCTTTCCAGTGTTCAGAGTCTGGTTTCTCAGGCTTTCTATTTTGGTTTTGTTTATTTATTTATTTATTTATTTATTTATTTATTTAACATTTTTCTATACCGATCCTCATGAAAAGGATTCATATCAAACCGGTTTACATGGAACTAGGGGTCTAAGTAAATGAAAAACCAATAATAATTATATAATTAGGTAATCAAATAACAAGTAGTTCAAAGCAAGCAAAGTTACATATAACAAGGCGATAGAACTTGGGAGGCTAGAGTAGCCAGGAAGTAGAAAGACAGCGGAAAAACTATAAGTTAAATACATATGAAGTATACTGGGCCTGGTGAGAGCATCTCGTCAGTAGGGCAGAGTCCGGATTGACCTTGTAGATTTTAGGGGAAGGCTTGTAGGAATAGCCAAGTCTTAAGTTTTCTTCGGAAGGTAAGAAGGCAGGGTTCCAGACTAAGGTCTATCGGTAGATTGTTCCAAATGAAGGGGCCTGCAGTGGAGAATGCACGTTTTTTGGTTGAAGTTAGGCGGGTGGATTTAGTTGGTGGGACTTTTAGGGTACCTTTATATGCTTCTCTGATGGGTCTTGCGGATGAGTTGAGTTTGAGAGGGATATGAAGGTCTAGTGGGAGTTGATTGTGGATGGTTTTGTGGATTATGGTGATTGTTTTGTGTAGGATTCTGTATTTTATTGGCAGCCAGTGAAGGTTTCGGAGTATGGGGGTGATATGTGCACGTCGGTTGGTGTTGGTTAAGATTCTGGCTGCTGCGTTCTGGAGCATCTGTAGAGGTTTGGTGGTGGAGATGGGGAGCCCCAGAAGTAAGGCGTTACAGTAGTCAGTTTTAGAGAAAAGCGTTGACTGGAGGACCGTTCTGAAGTCCTGGAAATGGAGCAAGGGTTTGAGTCTTTTTAGTACTTGAAGCTTGTGGAAACCGTCTTTAGTGATATTGCTGATTGATTTCTTTAAATTCAGATGATTATCTATGATTACTCCTAAGTCCCTTGCTTGAGTGATCTGGTTGTTGGGGAGTGGTTGATTAGCACTGATCGAGTTGTCGGTGGTTATCAGTAGGATCTCTGTTTTGGCTGCATTAAGAACCAGGTTCAGGCTAGTGAGGAGGTTGTTAATGGACGAGGCAATTTTCCAAGAAGGTAAGCGTTTTTGGGAGGGATTCTTTTATGAGGATCAATATCTGAACGTCATCTGCATAAAGGTAGTGTATTAAATTAAGGCTAGTGAGCAGTTGACAAAGGGGCAGTAAGTAGATATTGAAGAGGGTAGGAGATAGTGAAGATCCTTGTGGGACGCCTAGCATAGATTTGACATTTGGGGATTCTTTATTATTGATTTTAACCTTGAAACTTCTGTTGTTGAGGAAAGAGTTGAACCATCTGAGTGCAAGTCCAGTTATTCCGATGTCTGAGAGGCGGTTTAGAAGGATGGCGTGGTTCACGGTATCGAAAGCCGCAGAGATGTCTAGGAGGATAAGTAGGTAAGAAAGCCCTTTGTCTAGGCCCATAAGGATGTGATCAGATAGGGAGATGAGGAGGGTTTCTGTGTTGGATGATTTACGGAAGCCGTACTGGGAAGGGTATAGGATTTTATGTTCCTCCAGGAAGTCTGAGAGTTGTGTGTTCACTACTCTCTCTGTAAGTTTTGCTAGGAAAGGGACATGTTTACATGTTTCTGTTTCTAAATTGTAGTCCCTTATTTCTATATTAGGTAAGGATTAGTCTGTATTCAGCCTGTGTGTGATTGAGGCGCAATATTGCTGCTGACATATATTTGTTATGTTGTTGTTTTATGATATTGTGTATGTTTGCTGTAAATTGCCTAGACCTTTTTGTGTTAGGCGATTAATAAGTTTTAATAAATGAAATGAAAATGAAATGAAATGCTAGTGTGTAGTTTCTCTGTAGGAATTTTGTAGCAGTCTGGCTTATTCTGTTATCCCAGTAGGTGGTGTGTTACTGTTCTAGGGCCTTGTGTAGTATTTGCATTCTTCTTTTTCATAAGATTACTGTTATTGAAGTCCTGAGAGAGTCAATGGTGTATGGCAAGGTTCTAGGTGCTTTTTTTCTTTTTTTTTGCAGGATTTCACAAAAGGGTGGATTTTAAAAAGGCCATGTGCATAAAATCTGGCCTTTACACGCGTGGCCGAGCCTAGCGTGCGCCAAGCCTATTTTCAAAGAGGCCCGGCCAAGTGTGTAAAGGCCGGTACGCGCATAACTGCGGGCCTTCCTGAAAGTGGCAGGCCAGGGGATGTTTTGGGGGTGAGCTGGAGCTAGAGGCACCCGGTACAATGGCCATTTGCCGTTGTGCCGGGGGATTGGGTGCCGGCAACTTGCTCCTGCTCTTTTGCAGGAGCAAAAGGTTAGTTAAAAAAATGGGAGGGGGCTAGGATAGGGATGGGGGAGGGTAGGATGGGGAAGGGGAAGGGAGGTTAGGGTAGGGGGTTGAGAACTGAGGAACTGGGAAAGGCCCCAATGTGTCACCACGCATATTTACAAAATTATACCCCCCTTGCATGCGCTGACCTTGAATTTTATGTTATAAAATCATATGACCGTGTGTGTGCGCCAGGTAGCGTGCACACATGGACGTGCGCGTGTATTTTTTTAAAATCTACCCCAAAATGTTTCGCAGCGGAGGGAGTCTTTTTTTTTTGGCTTAGCTGACTTCAGAATTTGTATATAGTGTAGAGATGTGAATCGTGTGATCGATCGTCTTAACGATCGATTTTGGTGGGGGGGGGGGAGGGAATCGGATCGTCGCAGTTTTGTTTTTTTAAATATCGTGTAAATCGTAAATCGGGGGAGGGCGGGAAAACCGGCACACTAAAACAACCCTAAAACCCACCCCGACCCTTTAAAATAAATCCCCCACCCTCCCGAACCCCCCGAAAATGTCTTAAATTACCTGGGGTCCAGTGGGAGGGTCCCGGTGTGATCTTCCACTCTTGGGCACACTAAAACAACCCTAAAACCCACCCCGACCCTTTAAAATAAATCCCCCACCCTCCCGAACCCCCCCAAAATGTCTTAAATTACCTGGGGTCCAGTGGGGGGATCCCGGTGTGATCTTCCACTCTCGGGCCACTGGTGTGTTGATAGAAATGGCGCCGGCGCCATTTTGGTTCCTGTCCCCCGACGTCTCGAGCGTAGGAGATCGCTCCCGGACCCCCGCTGGACCCCCAGGGACTTTTGGCCAGCTTGGGGGGGCCTCCTGACCCCCACAAGACTTGCCAAAAGTCCAGCGGGGATCCGGGAACGACCTCCTGCACTCAAATCGTGTTGCCGTAATGCAAAATGGTGCCGGCCATACGGCCGGAGCCATTTTGCAGTACGGCAATATGGCCGGCGCCATTTTGCAATACTCGTTGCTACCTTTCATATGTCATATGACAGGGCAAAGGGCATATGTCATATGACAGGGCAAAGGTAGTGCCGGCGCCATTTCTATCAATGCACCCGTGGCCCGAGAGTGGAGCATCACACCGGGACCCCCCCACTGGACCCCAGGTAATTTAAGACATTTTGGGGGGGTTCAAGAGGGTTTTAGGGTTGTTTTATTGTGCCGGTTTTCCCGCCCTCCCCCTTCCACTCCCCCTTCCCCCGATTTACGATTTTTGACGATAAATCGGGGGAATTCCTATTATATATCGCCTCTAACGATTTTTGACGATTTAAAATATATCGGACGATATTTTAAATTGTCAAAAAATGATTCACATCCCTATAGTGTTCTTTTTTTTTTCAAGTTGGGTTGTAATGTGAACTGTTGTAATTTTACTCTGCACTCGCTTTTATGATTATTGCTGTTTTATTGTAGTTATGGTGCTCTCAGCCTTTCTGGAAAGAGGATTTGTGAAAGACCACATTGATATTTGTTTTATGATATGATTGATTGGATCTGATGTTTGAGTTCTTTGCTTTTCACATGATATTCTTGTGTATTTATAAACTGCAATCAATATAAAATAAAAAAATAAAGATTAATAAGGAATTTTTAATGTTGGTAAGTGCTTGAAATAAGTTAAAATACTGTATTCTAAAAAGGTTTCATTCATGTTGCATATTGTAGATTACTTAGGAACCCACTGGAGTACAACTAGTAGGGTTTAGACCTGTATAGCCCACCCTTATTAACCTTGGACCCACCCAAAAAATCAGTCCTGCCTGCGCCACTGTTTTCTCCTAATGGAAACTAGGGAACTAATGAAGTCAGCTGGTGACCACAGGCATTAACCAATGGCAAGCAGCTTTAAAAATGCTTGAGATCATGATGTGTTCTGAATCCCCTGAGATTTCAATTAAATTGAACTAAACTGGCCTGTTTCCTTATAGGAAGTAAAAAGAAAAAAGACATTAGGAGTTTTATGGGTGTTGAGGACACATGAAAGGTAGGAGTTGAAGGCCACAGTGTACGCCACTATTGGTAGCAGAAATCAGAATGAAATTTGAATGACTGGTTCAAAAGTTAGTTGGGAGGACAGATATTTATTTTATTTATTTAAATTCTTTTAATATACCGATGCTCAAGACCAAGTCTTATCGTACCGGTTTACAATAGAACTAGGGGGGAAACCAATTAACATCGATATAGAAGGCAAAGTTACAAAAAACAGGGAGCATAAACATGGGCGTTAGAAGAGAAGAAGAAGTTCAAACGAGTACAATTGGAGAGTAATGTAACAAAATAGGCAGCGAACAATTGATAAACAAATTTGTCCTAAGTAGTTTCTAGCATAAATTCCAGAGGGTGAAGGATCGGAGGAGGTAATCGAGGGGGCAAGGGGGGGCAGGGGAAGGGCAGGTATACAGGTACAGTGGGCTTGTACAGAGCCAGTTTCATGATAGCATATTTATTTATAAACATTTTGATATTCTGCCTTTTCCCAAAGTTGGGCTCAAGGTGAATTACAATAAATTTCAATGAACAGAGGCATTAGAACAGCTTGACAATCAAATCAGAATTTGCAATTAATGCAACATTGGGATCCAGCATAGGAAAATCCATTTGTGAATAGTTTCATGACTCAGATTGCTGTATCCCATTTATGTAGTCTAGAGACATTAATCTTACATCTTCTGTGACAAGTTGGATAAAATCCTTCTTTTAATGAGGATTTACAAATGTAGCTTTACTGTTTACTATGCGTGGGAAGTAGTAAAAAATGTGTTTAGTTTTTTTGTTTCGTTATTGGGGGTGGTTTTTCCCATGAATTTAGTTTCATGTAATGTTTTTTTTTTAGTTTAAAAAAATGAAATAAACATGAAAAAAAAAAAAAAAGAAATGGAGCTTCCTGTGACCCAGGACCCAACCCATCATTCCCACCCAGAAAAATGATGGGTCTAGGATCCTCCCCTATGCGAGGCCAAGGCTGAGGCTTTGGCCTGGGTCTAGGCATCGGGACAGGCCTTGAAGCCAGGTCCCAACCCCTTGGCCTTGTGTAGGCCTAGGCTGCAGTAGGTCGCCCTACATAAGGACCAAGCTAGGAGTCCTGGACCCGACACCTGGGCCTAAGTCAGGGCCTGGTCTGGAAACTGGGTTCTGATGCTGATGCCCGACTAGAAAGCAGACACATGTGCCTCAGCCTAGGCCAAAGCCTGGGCCCCAGCGCAACGCTGGGTCCCAATCCACAGACCAGGTTCCTGATACTGGGGTCTCTGCTTGGGCCTTGGCCCAGGTCTCAGAGATCTTCTGATGTATTCTTTCTTCTTTCTTCACTGTTGAAATAATGCCATCTGCTTGAGAAGTGCTGGAGTTAAATACAGCGTATGCTCCCCAGTGGAGGGTACCATTTTGATGTATGGCAGCCTTGTCAGACCCCAGCATCAGGTCTAGGTCTGGGCTGAAGCCCAGGTATCTACCTGGTCTCCAGATTGGTCCCAGGTATCTGGACCTGGCAAAGCAATGTTGGATCCCCTTCGGAGCAGGTAAGTAGGGACAATTATTTGGGGTCTCTGTCGAGTCCCTGGCTTCTGGCCTGAGCCTCAGCCGAGACCCTGGCATTGCACTCAGGCCTAGGCCGAGGGCCCTGGTTTGGGCTTTGGCCTACTCCCTAGGCGAGGCCCTAGCCTCAGGCCTGGACTTAGGCCCAACGGATCACTTTTTTTTTCGTTTTGCTTTTCAAAACGAAACATGAAAACCAACTAAATTTCATCACATTGTCAATTGTTTTGCTATGCGAACGAAATGAAACAAAATAGGAAATTTTGTCTCATTTCTTATTTCGTTTCTCTCAAATTCCCATCTCTACTGTTTACAAGTGAAGAAGCAACCATGTCCTCATTCCATGTGATATCTGTTGCTAGGGTAACACCCATCATTTCACAATTCTTCACTGCCAAGGACAACTATTCCCACTGTGTGATGTGCATTATTTCACCAATGCAATGTATTAAGTCACTCAGTATAACACTGAAAATGACAATGCCAGTTTGTACATTTGTAATTCTTTAGGTAACTTCCCTAGATACATTTGCAATAACCATGACCATTGCAGATTTGCAGTTGTCACACACATCCTTCACTTGGCTTGTTTTATAATGAAGTAGGAAATGATGGGGGAGGGAAGAAGGAATTGCTTCACTAGCAATTCTTTGCCTCTTTGAGCCTCTTGGGAAAAATCATACGTTCCCTTAGCAGTCTTGATTGATCAGGAGTAGGAGGGAGCACTGTGCGGGAGCTGCCAGCAATAGGTAAGTTGGGGGAGGTGGTGCATGACTAAAGGTTCACCTAGGGTGCCAAATTCTCTTGCACCAGCCCTGCTAGACAACCCAGCCACGGCGCCTCCAAATGGAATCAGTGAAACCAACTGCATGGGGTGACCGAGATAACCTGCCAGACTCCAAATACCAGACTGAAAAGCGGACAGCATCTGGGCCAACTGTTGCACAAAGTTACAGAGAGAGCGAGTGAGTAGCAGAGCTGGGTCTAGAGCACCCCCCCCCCCCCCCAACCTCTCCCTTTCCCAGAGCTCAGATTGAAGGTCCAGACCCTGAAGCAATAACCTGCGTGTGCTTCCCTCTTCCCAGGAGGTGGTGATGAACGAGAACCACCCCACCAAACAAAAAACAGTAAATAAATCTGAATAGGAAACGAAATCACATGGAGCTAGCATTAACAGGGAAGCCGAAACAAGTGACTTTCAAAAGGAATTAAAGACCACAGACTGATGAAAGCCCTAAAAGCCCCCCAACCAATAATGAAAGCACTGCAGGAAGTCCATTAACGTGTAATCGGTCTGAAACCCCATCAAAAGCACCGAGCCTGTCCCAGGATGCTCAGTTTATCCTGGCCCTCCTTTGAGGTATTCACTCATTTTAGAAATTGTTCCTTTGCGGATGTACTTTTTTTTTTTTTTTCCATTCAATGAGTGCGCTGTGAGTGAAACGTAATTACAGCATTGCGAGCAATTTATAAAAACACAGGGGGTGGGGAGGGCCCACCCACAAGGCAGAGTGTGACGTATTTTGGGGGCCATCAGAAGCTTCATCTCTACCAAGAAGAAAACCATCCAGTTTACTAGTATTTATCCAAAGCAATATATTATGATAAATAAATAAACATTGCTGTCAAAGAGTTTTAGCTTAAGTAATTGGCAAAGCTGGGGAGGTCAGTCTGAAGTGCCAGCCTTCACAGCACTGTCCCTACAACCACTGCATTGCCAGTCCATTACTATTAGGGTCAGTACTGCAGTCAAAATGTGTTTGGATTTTTTTTTTTTTTGTTTTTAAGAGTGGAGGCAAGTGTACATTAATATGGGATAAGTAACATGAAGTGCTGCGCAGCATTCTACGACACGCCGGGCTAAACCAGCCCGACATGGAAAAAAGTGACAATTCGGTAATTTCTCATTCCCAGGAGGAGAGAACTGGCTACAGACTCTGCCTTTTCTTGGAGGGGGGCAGAAGGCTCCTGACGAGAACACTGCCGCGGCAGAAGGTATTAGTAGTGTCTCTGCCTCGCGGAGCTTCTCTCCCTGTCGCTATGGTGGAAGGTGCCGTTCTGGCGGAGAAGGAACGGCGCAAGCTATCGAACCCAACAGCGCCGGAGCAGCCGCTCGGCTCGCTCATTCACTACCGAGAAGGAATAAGGCGGCAGAGGCAGGCCCAGCGGCAGTGGGGAGGGAGAATTTCCCCCCACACACCCACCCACCTTCCCCCAGTTATTTGTGTCCTCCAGCACAATCCCCAGTCCTTCTCCCACCCCCAGGCCCGTCCCATGCCCTGGCAAGGTTGTGCGCTTTGTACAGAAGAAAGAAGTGCATCTCATATCAATAAAAAGTATCCAGGCAAGACATTTCAAAAGGATTTTTATCCAAATAGTTTTTTTATTATTTAGATCGCTGCTGTCCACAGGATGAGATAGTATACGATCCCCTGACATGGAACCGTGTTTCGCTACAGTGCTGCGTCGGGGAGGACTTACAGTACGTCCTGATCAGCATAACAACTCTCTTACATGAGAAGAGCAAGGTCACCTCTCATGTAAAAGTTAATATACTGATCAGGACGTACTGTAAGTCCTCCCCGACGCAGCACTGTAGCGAAACACAGTTCCGCGTGGACAGCAGCAATTTTAAAAAATAAAAAAAACTATTTGGATAAAATCTTTTTGAAATGTCTTGCCTGAATTATTTTTATTTATGAGATACACTCCTTTCTTCTGGACTATTTGTTGATGTTATCTCCGTTCACCCCTTATTTGTTTGTACTTTTCCATGTAGGTGACTCAAGCATGATATCTAGACCAGCTCCTGATCCTTGGACAAGTCACTCAGCCGAACCTCTGTGGAGGAAATGTTCACACAATCCTAGATAGGAAACTTGTAATATTCTACCACTGAACCATATAGCAGCAGATCCAAAGGAGTACCCACTGCTGATCTGAAAGAAGCTACAACATGCATCCCTTGGCCAGGAGTCTGCTGCTGTAGTGCTGCAGTGCACAGGGAAGTGGAAGTTACAATGTGTAAGGAGGTTACTGGGTTTATTCTTACCTCACCTCCCATGCATATAGTTCTTGTTTCTCATAGTGCAGAATGGTAGTGCTAAATGTTAGTAGACATCAAGAATCAGGAGGAATATGTACATACAGCATGACTGGCTGTCCCTTTGCCCCTGTAAAACAAAAAGGATTGACTTGCGAGGCCACTCATCCCAGAGGTAGCTGCATGGTTGTGTTAAATTTTAAAACCTATATATAGAGAGCCACATGATGCTGTGAGTGGGAGAAGATGTGTTGCCTGATTGCTCTGACGGCCCTCCCTTAATTCACTCTTTGGAGCGAATCTGGTATTACAATTCTGCTAATTCTCACTGGATCATTTTCTACCTACCTGGGGGATATGGAAGTCCTCTTTGTCTGCTGTTTTTCTTAAAATATGGCTTCCCAACAGGCTGGGGGAGGATGGGAGGGAAGAGGGAATGGGTTGAAATGTATGTTATACCAATATAATAGTTATATTGACATGTGGTATATATCGGAGACAAATATGTACTATTTGTTCCTAACTGAACATAAAATATGCCATACTGGGTCAGACCAAGGGTCCATCAAGCCCAGCATCCTGTTTCCAACAGTGACCAATCCAAGTCACAGGTACCTGGCAAGTACCCAAGCATTAGATAAATCACAAGCTACTATTGCTTATTAATTACCACAATAGCAATTTATGGGTTTTTTTCCTCTAGGAACTTATCCAAATCTTTTTTTAAACCCAGTTACACTAACTTCTGTAACCACATCTTCTGGCAATGAATTGCAGAGCTTAACTATGCGCTGAGTGAAAAAGAATTTTCTCTGATTTGTTTTAAATGAGCTACTTGTCAACTTCATGGGGTGGCCCCTGGTCTTTCTATTATCTAATAACCGATTTACATTAACTTGTTCAAGTCCTTTCATGATTTTGTAGACCTCTATCATATCCCCCCTCAGTCGTCTCTTCTCCAAGCTGAACAGCCCTAACCTCTTCAGCCTTTCCTCATAGGGGGAGCTATTCCATCCCCTTTATCATTTTGGTTGCCCTTCTCTGCGCTTTCTCCAGTGCAACTATATCTTTTTTGAGATGTGGTGACCAGAATTGTACACAGTATTCAAGGTGCGGTCTCACCATGGAGGAATACAGAGGCATTATGACATCCTCCGTTTTAATTTTCCATTCCCTTCCTAATAATTCCTAACATTCTGCTTGCTTTTTTGGTCGCCACAGCACACTGAGCTGTTTCTTTGTTTAGCTTTTGCAATGATTATAAAAAGATTTAAACATAAAAACTATATATAGAAAAGAAACTAGTGACTAGAAAGCACTATCACAAATCAAGACAAAAAACTTTGATATGATATGCTCTATCTCAAACAGAACTTTCTATTATAAATACAATTTTTATTCTACTAACAAACACAGCTTTTATTTCATTCAGATTTAAAAGCAAATATTCACCTATATGATGGAGTGAGCTTCTGGTTTAAAATCTGAATGAAATAAAAGCTGCTGAGTTAATTTTCAAAAGAGTAACATGCATAAATGTGGCATACTATTGTAGCAATTTTCAAAAGCCATCTACTCCAGTAAACCCAGTTTTACTCATGTAAATGCTTTTTAAAATCAGGCCCAATGTTTGTAAAATAAGTCGCATTAATCATAAATAGCTCTTTGCAAGATAGATGACATCACTTCAAAGTTTTTTGTCATAAAACTTACAAATGATTGTTCGGGTGAGATGCTGACTTTTTGAATAACTTATTCCTGGCAGAAAGGTTAAAATGTGTTTAATTGCATTGTCATGGCAGGGTTCAGTTAAGGCAAGTAGATTAACAAAAAAAAAAACCGCTCTAACTGATAAAATGTTGCAGGAACTGAAATGCTGGTAGGTAGAGTGCATGGCGGCTTTCAGTTAAGAAGGATTTTCTACCTGTAAAGTGAGTGCCTGAGCTGCTGCTACTTGTGGTGTTCGGAAACGTGAATGTATTCTCTCCAGTAAAATATTTCCATGAAGATATGCATTTTCCTTGAGGCTGCTTACGTAAGGGGTAGGGCCATCAGAAATTTCTGTTTGATACTTAGCACATGCACGACATCTGCTATCAGTCAGACAGAAAGCAGTTATCAGAAACCCCAGAAATGCGAGGAAAGAGCTACTAAATGTGAGGCAAGCACTATTCAGGAAAAGGAGAAGTTGGGCCCTCAGTTGTGACATCTTGTACTGCAGGAGTTCCTCAAAAAGGAAGAGAGAAGAGGCTTTTGGAAATGCCCAGGACAGGATAATAATATTCATTTAGGGCCGCCAGTTTTACCAATTCAACCGCACCCCAAATTCACCATAGGCTCTGGTCACATGGGATTTCAGAAGCGACTCAGATCAGCCAGTCTGAGACACTTCCAAAGGGGAGGGGGGGTTCCTGGCTCCAGCAGTGAGTCGGAGAGCCTGCACGATTGCCGTTTTATCCCGGCGTGCAAATGCTCCCTCTTTGCACATGAAGAGAGCAGCTTTTACTCTGCCTGCAGGTGTGCAAATTCAACGGTCCTTTTTACCCACAGACTTTGCACCTATTTTCAAAGGGAAAAAGACATTTCCCTTTTGAACATTTTTGAAGAAAAAAAAGCTCCTGCGCTACTTTGCACTTCCTTTTGTGCGGACAGTTTATCCAGGTAAAGTTAGGCGCACACTTTTGAAAATGTAAAAGTACTGCATGTGCTTGCGAGCCTCTCTCCTCAGTCCCATCCCCCAGGAGCTCCTCATCTCACAGGTATAAATAAGTGTGGCTAAAGTGATGGTGCATGTGGAGTCTCGGGAACCATGTGTGATTATTTAATGCTTCAGTGTGGCTTTTGGGTAACTTTTTTTTTAATAGAGTTGGTAATATACACTGTTTTTAGTAATTTCAAGGTCCATATTCAGTCACGGTCTGGATAGCAATGTTAGCCTAATAAACTTATCTGGCTGAGAGGGTCATTTATCAAACTGTGTTAGGGCATTATCATGTGCATTACTGCCCTAACGCCAGCGATAATGCCATTATGCACACAATAAATACCGCATCGCAAAATGCGTATGCAAATTTACAATTAGCATTTGAGTGGGAGGAGTTTGGGTGGAGTAAATGAAAATAAAGGTTGGTTAACGTGGCATGCGATAAAGTAATGCACGCTATCATGGGATTTAACTACACCTTTTTTCTGTGCATTATGCCTGTGTTAGCAGCCGAAACACTATTTCTTGGAATGTGCCAGGAAGTAACTGTGCTCTTGGCGCACAATCTAATGTGAAATACTGTATATATATTTTGAGCCTTCACAATTGATGTTTAGATTCTCATGCTGGTCATGATTAGTCAACTTCTAAGTATCGGCATGGATGCTGATGTGTATAGAAGGCTTTCTTTGCCATTTCTCTCCCCTATATTTCCTGTGATTATTTGGAAGTTTATAGCTAAAGACTATTACCTCTATAAATTTGAGCTTATATTTTGCTGCTGAAATCTTTGCTTTTCTGTGACAAGTACTGCATGTGCTTAAACTTATGACAAATAAAAAGTAAAAACGCAAAAACAAAACAATATTATACATTATCTACTGGAAACAGCAGAATCCGGTATCAGCTGTGAAGGCAGTCTACTCTGAACTAGCCCTAATGAGAATATGATTTTACTTTAGACTCTGTTCCTGGCACTGTGTAGCATGTTGTGCTAATTCAGCAGATAACCCAAGTCACTGCTGCAGATAGGGTCTTTTCAGTACAAAGATAGAGACATGACCATGGCATGAATCTGAGCTTGCTTCCTTTAAACTCCATTTCCTAGGCTCCACAAACTTTTCACAGCTCCCATTCCATGGATTATGTTTCTCGTTTGCTTACGCATGGAGTAGGTGAGCGTGGCAGGTGACCCTGGAACGAGCCTCGGAGGACAGCAAGGAGCTTCCAGTGGCAATGGTGGTAGTGCCTACAGCGCCTTCTTTTCTCCTGCTGGTCAGCATAAATACAAACAATGGTGAAAACATAGCAGAAAAGTGAGTGGCAACCAGGGGGAAGGCATCTGATGGGGTAATGAGAACAGCTCATCTAGCATGAGAATGGCAGACACTGTATCTGAACTAAGTTCATCAAACGTTTTCTCTGTTCCAGGATGTTGGCATGCACTATACCTACCACATCATCAATACGATCCTTTAGTATTTGTGGTATCCAATATCTATTGCTAAGCAAATGGAGATTTAAAAAAACAAACCCTGCCAAATGGTCTCATAATCCAAGGTCTGTGTCACGAATGCTTTGGGTTAAAGGGATAAAGAAGTAAAATTCTGCTTCATACCAGGGGCTCTACCACTGAGCTATAGGAGAAGCTCCACTAGCAGAGCTAGTAGGAGAACCCCAGTTCAGTCTGGTTGCTCATATTCATCTCCTTTTTACTGCAAGTGTGCACCTTGCTAGGACTACCTCTCAGTATCTGCCAAGTTTGTTTTTTCCTTTGGATTTTCTGAGGTATGTAGACTAGGGATGTGAATCATATTTCTGACGATTGAAAATATCTTACGATATTTTCAAAGTCGTCAGAAATCAGGGGCTCCCCGCAACTGATAGGAAAACCCCACAAAATTGTTCGTGGGGTTCTCTTATCTTTTTGGGGGAGGGCGGGAAAAACGGCACACATAAACAAGCCCTAAACCCACCCTGACCCTTTAAAACTGCTCCCCTAGGTTCCCCCCCCCCCAAAATGTTTTAAAATTACCTGGTGGTCCAGTGGGGGTCTTCCCGCTCTCGGGCCATTGGCTGCCACTAATAAAAATGGTGCCGATGGCCCTTTGCTCTTACCATTTGACAGGGTATCCGTGCCATTGGCCGGCCCCTGTCACATGGTAGGAGTAATGGATGGCCGGCGCCATCTTTAAAAATGGCGCAGGCAATCCAGTGCTCCTACCATGTGACAGGGGCTGGCCAATGGCACGATGTGAATCGGAACCCTAATGTAGACATAAATTCTGATTCACATTAGGGATGTGAATCAGAACCGATTCCGGTTCTGATTCACATCCCTAATGTAGACATAAATTCACTTCAACCTAGTCAACATCAGTCAGGCGTAGAGCCTTAAAGGTAGATTTTAAGAGTTGCGTGTGGGCGCACATGTGCGTGCTGATTTTATAACACAAGCGCATGTTATAAAATCAGCTAACCGCATGCTCACGCACTTACAATTTTATACTGACGCTCGCATGTGCATGCATGATTTTACATTGATGTGTGCGTGTGAATCCATCTCAAGCGTGTAAGAGGTGGGGGGTGGGATTTCAATAGGTACATGCAGCGACGCAATAAGCCTATTTCCCAGTTCCCTCCCAGTTTGCCCCAGTAAAGGAGCGGTGGTCCTAAACCCCCTACCTAACTTGCCTCCCTTTTACCCTACTGGCCTCGAGCCTTAACCCTTCCCCCCCCACTAACTACCCCCCCTTTTTTTTTAATTTAACTACCGTACTTACACGCTGTCCGTAGCAGAAGCAAATTACGCGGTTGTGGGATGATAGTGCACTGCGCACCAGTGCGCATAACTGACTTCATGGGTGCAGTCCATGGGTGCAGTCCATGGGTGCAGTCCCAGACCTCGCCCCATCCCACCCTTTTTTCGCCAAACCTTTTTTATCCACGTACCGGGAGAGACGCAGGTGGCTACGGGTCTCTTAAAACTTGCGTGGTGTGAGCGTGTCCCAGTCCCGCGCGTATCTCCTGGATCTGCCGCGCGTAGGGCTTTTAAAAACGTCGCCCTTTTTGTGTACAGTAGGGATGTGAATCATTTTTTGATGATTTAAAACAATCGTCAGATATATTTTAAATCGTCAAAAATCGTTAGAGCCGCGATACAATAGCAATTCCTCACTATGTCATACGGGTCGTATGACATAGTGAGGGCAAAGGTAGCGCCGGCGCCATTTTGAATATTGGCAATACGGCCCGCGTGCAGGAGGTCGCTCCCGGACTCCCGCTGGACTTTTGGTAAGTCTTGTGGGGGTCAGGAGGCCCCCCTAAGCTGGCCAAAAGTCCCTGGGGGTCCAGCGGGGGTCCGGGAGCGATCTCCTGCACTCGTGACGTCGGGTGACAGGAACCAAAATGGCGCCGGTGCTACCTTTGCCCTGTCATATGGTAAGGGCAAAGGGCCACCGGCGCCATTTCTATTAACGCAGCCGTGGCCCGAGAGCAGGAGATCGCGCCGGGACCCCCCCACTGGACCCCAGGTAATTTAAAACATTTTGGGGGGGTTCGGGACGGTGGGGGATTTGTTTTAAAGGGTTGGGGTGGGTTTTAGGGTTGTTTTGGTGTGCCGTTTTTCCCGCCCTCCCCCCTCCCCCGATTTACGATCTTTTACGATTTTTTACCAAAAAAATCCATGACGATCAGATATCTCTCCCCCCCCAGCCAAAATCGATCATTAAGACGATCGATCACACGATTCACATCCCTACTGTACAGTACTGTGTACCTTCAGACAAAGAAAATAATTACTTAATGAAAAATGTGTTCATTCAGTTGTAAGGCTTTCTAAACCTTGTCGGAGGTATATTTTAGTAATATTAATAATATACACCTTTTGCAGAAGCATTTTAACTTAACAGCTTTTGATATGAAATGACTGAATTTGGGATGTACCTTCCTAAGGACATTTTTGGTGCATGGTCCCAGAAGCTAAACTATTCTCTTGCTTGTATTAACTCTGTGGGTCTATCTACTATTGAACTGAAACAAAAGCTCATAAGAGGGACCTGTGTTTCTTTTGAACAATGATGCATTTATTTGAAGGTAACAGGAAACAGTAGGGTGAAAACTGCCAGCAGATGAAATGACTTTTCAAAAGGATACATACAAATTGGGCTTCTTTAACTCAGCCTATGCTTTAAAAAAAAAAATTGCTTCATTTATTTCTAAAATGGAAATCTGGTCCTAGAGGTAATTCAAAAACTATAAATGGGATTAAAAACCCATTAATTGATCGCCACTGAACATAGCAAGAAAAATGCTAAACTCTTAAAGACTTTGTAACGAGATTTTATGCTGAGTACAAATGTACGTATTCAATGACCAAATGAATTAGCTTGCCAGATAAAGCGATAATTATAATGTTACACGTCTCTCTGTAGTGTGCGTTGTAAAAACTAGAATTGTTTGCTCATTCTAAGCAAGAGAATCATCATTCCTGGAACCAATAAATGCTCTTTCTGCTCTCCAGCTAAGTGGACATGTTTTATTTCTCCCTCAAATGCCCCCTTCAACAGCTGCATAATTCACAGCCCCTCAACAGCCGCAGTAATAAATGTAAAGTTAAAAAGTAACAGAATTGTGAGACGATCCAAGATGGCCACTCGTATTGAGACCTAAACGGGAACGCTCTGCCTTCGTCTTTTGTTTATCGGAGAAAAAATGCCTGCTAAGAGGAAGGGAAGAGTTCGGACTTACCCGACCGTAACCAACCCTTCCCCGAGTATTCAGACAGAGATTACCCGTTTCGTGAGTCCAACACCTCAACAGAGAACCGAGGAAACCGATGAGCAGGGAAGCGTGGAACGGCTGACCTTGCCGACGGGGGAGGTGTCTCTAAGCCCGGAGCAGAGAGAACCACCTACGCAGAGCGCAGCAGAGGAGATGTGGAGTGGAGGCACGGCAGCGATTCAAGCCGGCCAAACTCCAGGGTTCACCTCACTGATTCCAGATGGGGCAACAGCCAGACCCTTAACATCGAGTCCGGTGGAGATGCTAAGACCTGAGGGGCTAACCGTAACCAGCATAAGTCTGGGTGAAGGTATGTCCGCAGAAAATAGCACAAAGAAAGATCTAATTGCCATTCCTGAGAGGCCTGCGCAGGTGACTCTAGAATCCCTCTGGGAGTTTATGGTGGGCATGGCCTCGGCTATAAACTCCATGAATGGAAAAATGGAGATTTCTAATTTGCAGAGCGTTCATAAAGTTGATGTAGTGCAAACACAACTAGACGATATGAAAGGGAAAATAACTAAAATGGAAGAAGAAAATAAACAGCTCCAACAGTATAAAATTGCAGCAATTAAAGACTCTCAAGCTATATCCAGACGCGTAGAATTTATAGAAAATAAATCTAGACATTTGAATCTACGATTTACCAACTTTCCCAAAGTTGTGGGAGAAATCCCTTACACAACTTTGAAAAGATTCATACAAATGAACTTGGAGATAACAGAAGAAAATCTACCTTCTATAAATTCCTGTTTTTTTCTACCTGCATCGACGCGTAGAGGAGATCCTGCAAATGTTCCCTTTGCAGGGGACCTGACTGGGTTCCTTGAAGATTCCACATTACAAGTTATAAATAGGGGAACATTGTTGGTGTCATTTATTACTGTTAAAGATATACGTCTAGTGATGAGAGCATATTTTCAGAAATATCCACATAACTTTCATGAGGCTGTAGTAAAAGTTTTTCCTGATTTAGCTCCGGCCACACAGGCCAGGCGTCGGGGGTTTATAACCCTCAGACAAGAGGCCATAGGGCTGGGCTATACTGTTAAAATACAATTTCCTTGCAAATGTTTTCTCATGAAAGATAATGAACGTTATGTATTTTTTATTCCTGAGCAACTAAAGGAGTTTATTGAGGCCAGGAAAGTTAACATCTTAACCTAAATTGAAAGAAAATGGATGTGTTGTTACGAGCAGCCTGTTAAAATATTGATTTATTGTTCTAAAAGTGTTCCTTTAAAGATTTCCGGATCCACATTAATATTCTGCTGGGTGCGAGATTCAATATATTAAATAATGTTAGAAATTATAATTATTTTGGTCACCGGTGTTTAGGAAGTATTTATATAAGCTATTCCTTGGTGGTGATTGCCTCTGTTTTTGAGTTTATGAAGGTGACAAAATAATTTTGTTTTTCTGTTTGTTATTGGAATCGCAATATTTCTTTATAAGCAAATTTTTTTTTTGTTTATGTATTAAAATGAATAAATAAAAAATTATAAAAAAAAAAAGTAACAGAATTGTTAGGAGCATAGGGAACACTTCCTTGAAATGTTTTATAAACGATGTAGTTTCTCGTGCTCTGGAAGCACTTTTTTTTTTTTTTTTTTTTTTTAATAGTCTAAGTATCACACAAACCTCTTGCAATATTTGATCTTTTTTTCGGCCCAGCAGTTTCCCATCCTTTGGGCTCTCAGCTGAATTGGAACCAGCATCCGTTGCATTACAGAGCCATGAGCTTTCATTTAAAACTGCCAAGGGCCTTTTTTTCCCCTCTATCATATCACATCCTTTCCCACTTACCTGGCCCAGCCCATTGCAAAGGCAATCCTCAGCTGGAGTCTCAGGGGGCAAATGCATTTGTGTTACCTCCCATGCGCCCCCCTCCCTCATCTTCCTTGTGAAAGTTTCCGTGGTCATGAAGTCGCACTAATACAAACCCCAGCAAAAGAAATGAACTGACAAACTATTGTGAGCTGCCTATAAAGCTAAAGCTTCCCCTGCCTGAAGACAGGTGGCCGCTGCCGAGTTTCCTCTGCCCCTTCTCTGCAAACAGAAACAGATAAAGAGTGAGTCCAAGAGCCAAGGACTGCAATGTAACTTTCTAAACTCTTCCACAATCTCCAAGTTTTTCCTGTATTGTTAAAAAAAAAAAAAAAAAAAATAGTATTCAGAAACACTGAAATTCCCAAAAAGCACATATCTCAGAGAAACAGAAGCAATAGCAGGACCTATTGTCCCAGCCCCAGGTCCGGTGTTGGTGCAAGGGTCTGTAGCACCCTAGGCAAACTAATGCAACACTACCCTTCCCCCCCCCCCCCCCCCTGAGATGAATGTGCACCTCGGGCATTTTGCAGTGTTTTCTCTCTCTCTCCCCCCCTCCCACGTCGCCAGCGAGTGCCTGCACTCACCCCTTCTTTCACATTTTAAAAATGGTGCCCTCGCATACACTGGCAGTGCCCGGCCCACCGACACCACCCTAGACCCTGCCCGGCCCTGCCCAGCAACCTTGCTCCCTCTCCCCTCCCAGTCCCCAGCAGGCTTGCTCCCCAGCCCTCTCTCCCCTCCCAGACCTCCTAGCCAAACCCATACACAGTGCAATAATGCAAAAACCAGAAACATCTTCATTCCTCATCAAACAAAATCAAGAAATGTAACTCAATCATAATAGTAAACCATATTAATAAACAGTATTTCAGAACAGATGACAGAGCATCTAATAAATAAGAATAAAATATTTTTTAAACATTTCCAAAAAAAATCAATATATTTCAATACAATAAAACTAATAAAGATAAAAAAAATGTCCCCATCTCCATATCTGGGAATTTTTTATTTTTAGTCACCCTGAGATTGTCGTGGATTAGTGGAGAGAGGAGGAAATCCACAAACATCCTCCTTTTTCTGACACACACACACATACATTCTCTTATTACTCCCCCTTCCACTTCCTCACTCCCGGTTCCCCTTCACTCACTCACCCCTCTTCCCTTCCCTCTCATTCACTCACCCCCTTGCTCCCGCTCACCTTCCCTTCCCTTCCCTCAGTCACTCCTCCCTTCTCTCTCAATCACTCACCTCCTCCCTTCCACTCCTCCCTTCCCTCTCAATCACTCACCCTCCCCCACCTCTGCCTCTGGGTGGGGTGAGATATCCCGGTGGCTGCGGGCAGGGCCGGTGCTAGCATTTTTGCTGCCCTGTGTGAACAATTACTGTGCTCCCCCCTCCTCATTCCTTTTTTTTTTTTTTAAACACAATGCTGTTTTTCCCAGCAACCAAAGCACAGTAGAAACTGTCAGTCTCACACTCTGTCGCGGGCCCTCGTTGCAAAATGGCGCCGCCCGTATGGCCATTTTGTAGTACGGCAACACGATTCGAGTGCAGGAGGTCATTCCCGGACCCCCGCTGGACTTTTGGCAAGTCTTGTGGGGGTCAGGAGGCCCCCCCAAGCTGGCCAAAAGTCCCTGGGGGTCCAGCGGGGGTCCGGGAGCGATCTCCTATGCTCGCGACGTCGGGGGACAGGAACCAAAATAGCGCCGGCGCCATTTCTATCAAATGCCGCTCCTTGTGACCTTGGGCAAGTCACTTTACCCTACATTGCCTCAGGTACAAAAACTTAGATTGTAAGCCCTCTGGGGATAGAGAAATACCTACAGTACCTGAATGTAAACCGGTGTGATATCTCAATTGAGATGAATGTCGGTATATAAAAATAATAAATAAATAAATAAATAAATGCACCCGTGGCCCGAGAGTGGAACATCACACCGGGATTACCCCCCCCCCCCCCCCCCACTGGACCCCAGGTAATTTAAGACATTTTGGGGGGGTTCTGGAGGGTGGGGGATTTATTTTAAAGGGTCGGGTGGGTTTTAGGGTTGTTTTAGTGTGCCGGTTTTCCCGCCCTCCCCCTTCCCCTCCCCCTTCCCCCGATTTACGATTTTTGACGATAAATCGGGGGAATTCCTATTATATATCGCCTCTAGCGATTTTTGACAATTTAAAATATATTGGACGATATTTTAAATCGTCAAAAAACGATTCACATCCCTACAATTCATATCCTGTGGGAAAAACAGAACAAACCAGGCTGCCATAAATCCTTGCATAGAAACTGCAAGCTAGCAGAATACCCCACCTTACCCTCACCAAATACAGCATAAAGAGACCATAAAGTAAAAATAGAAACACAGAGACAGAAACTAAACTGGAAACTGCAACAAGTCAGACTCTGTATGTAACACAGCAATGAAAAAACAGAATCACCACCAGTCCTCATAAATCATCAAACAATAAAATAAACGAATATAAAACAAACCCATTAGTAAAATCATACTAATAAAAAGAATATTTCCAATGAGCTAAGGAATAGAATAACATCCAATAATTAAGAGCTCATTCAAAATTTAAAATATTTTCCAAATAGCAATAAAATATTTCAAAATGGCAGACAGATACACCCAATAATTAAAACAATACGGACAGAGAATTCACCACTCCATACCTGAAAACTTCATTTCCAGTCTCCCTGAGCATGTCATGGATTAGTGGGGCAGCACAAACTTTCTTCAAGCACACAGAGGCAGGCTCACATTCACACACACATAACCCAGTCAGGTTCCCATTCTTTCACACACCCACCCACACTTTCCTATTTACAAATACACATTCAGTCACTCTCTCATTCATTCATTCACACACACACATGCACGCACGCACACACACACACACACACACTATTGGGAGCAGATTGGGAGCCCATTCTGCTGCTCTTTCTTGTGTGCTGGTCTCTGCACTAGTCAAATCTGGCGGGGCTAGTATTTCCTCTGTACTAATCTCATACATCATGAGAGCAGTACAGAGTAGTCCTAGTTGCATGTGGTTTGGCTACTGAACGCAGGCTCAATGAAGGAGCATGAGAACGGGCACCCTGTTCGTGGGCCTCCTCTTCTTCCACCACTAGTGGGATGGGTTCCACCAGCGGCCTTGCTGGCTGCCTCCTCTTCTCAGCCGCCGGTGGGATAGGGTCCACTGGTAGTCTTGCAGGTCTCCTTTCATTTTGGCTGCCAGTGGGATGGGGTCCACCGGTGGCTTCACGGCCTCCTCTTCTTCTTGGCTGTCATCTTCCCCACCGGATGTGCACACCTGGTAGCACCAGGCCTGGCTACTGGTCTCTACCACCTCTGCTGCTGGGCCAGATGGGATCCCCCAGTGGCTGTGGGGCTTTGTTTTCGCTGGGTGGAATGGGATCCCCTGTCCTCAGGCACCCCTTATGGCATGGCGCCCAAGAGCCATGCCGTAAGGGGTGCCTTACGGCTCCCCCATCCCCCCTCCATATGGAACTGCATGGTCCCCCATATCTCACTGAAGGGTATCACCACTGATCAAGGGTTGGGGTTCCCTTCCTCCCAAGGCTTGTAGGCTCCGCCACTAAGGTATCCCCACTACTGGTCAGCCTGGGAAATGGAGACCTGGCCTGGAAATGTAACCAGGTCCTTCACATTTCAGTATGCACTACTCCCCATCAAGTATTTACATATTCAAAATAACTAATTGGGCTATGAATCAGTATTCCAGATTAGAAAATAAAAGTAAAACACAGTGTAACCAGACCCTAAGTCTGGTGCTTTATCCTTCACTTTTGGGTGGTACGGATCCAGAGTCAGTCCGGATGGGAGGAAGAATAATCTTCCAGGGCTCTCTGGAGTGTCTATCCACTCTTTACTCTCAAAGCTCACACTAGAAGTAGAAGACCTTCAACAGGTAACAGTTCAGAGAAAGATCAATGAAGGCAATAATAGCAACAGGATTAGAAAAATCAGGAACAACACTCTTTGGGGTCCAAGAATGGTGTTCAGATAAAGTAGTCTTCATTGCAACTTAAATAAAATAATCCAAGCCACAATGCTAAAAATACAGAATAGCATCAAACATATAATAGCAATGAAGATGATTGTTAAGTATTACCTCCCTTCTCACTTCTTTTGCACCATTATCCATGGAGAAAAAACTGCTCACCTTGCAAGGTGGGAAAACTGGATGGGGTTCCAGCATGAAGTCAATCAGCAAACAGAAGAAAACAAAAACATTCAACTTCAATTGGTCCAAGTTCTTACCTTTCTTCAAAGTTGAAAAATGGTGTCACTATCTCAATGGGTCAAAAGTATCAAAATCTTCTTATCCTTGCTTCTTCCGATCACTCAGCAATCAGACTCTTCCTTAAAAATCCTCTCTTGTCCCAAATCCTCAGGGATATCGGGGATATGCCCTTCCATTCAAACTGGTCAAGCCAAAGTCCAAAAAATCCTTTAATCAACCTCTTCCAATATCGAAAAGCAAAATTGATGAGCAAAGGCCCATCCATAGAGAACTTGGCACTCTTCCTTCTGAGACCCTGTAGAAGTCCCAAAACTTTTCTCTCCTTCCTATAGGTCCTGGGAGGATCCAAAGCTTCTCCCCAAAAGTATTTCTAATCCTGGGGGGAATATCAAAATACTAAGTCCTTTGCTCTGAAATCCTGTAGGGATCGTCCGCTGCCTCCTTCCCTCTTGGCTGCTTCAGCCCCACCTAACCCTCTGAAATTCCTCCTTCCTTCTGAAGTTCTGGGCAAGCTCCTGGGCAATATAAACCCCAGATGCCAGACCCCCCAAAAGGTAGGGAGGAATCCAAAAATACACAGCCCCCCTCCTATAGCTACTGAATATTCAAATTACAAGGGTAGTATTAGTGACAGCTTGGACGCCCCATCACAACAGTTTTTAAACCGTTGATGTATGCTTTTCTTTCTGGTAGTCTTCACCTTTCTTTCAGAACCCTTGTCACTTTCCCTTACTTTTTTCCACTGTCCATCTACTATTCCTTTCCCACTGTCTTTACAATCCTTTCTTTTATTGTCCCTCCCATCTCCCTCTCCCGGCTCTTCTTTTTTCCCTCCTTCTGTTACAGAAGCATCCTCTTTCTTCCTTTCCCCTTTGCATCATTTTTTTTTTCTCTTTGCAAGTGGGAAGAAAAATTCTCCTGGCCCTGTTCTGCTACCTCCTCCTCCACGAAATTTGGGAATAGATTTCCCAGTCTGCTGCTGTCGTGTCTTCCACAGGGTTAGAAAATTGATTCTTTTTTTTTTCCTATACAACTGTATCCTGCTAAGGCGGTGCCCGACTAAGGCAGGAGAAAAGTGTCATTTTAGCTCCTTGATTTTAAGCAACAGGCTAATCCATGGGTTTGTGGGACTGACTTTCAGAAAAGCAGGACCAGAAGTCCTTGCATTCAGTGGAGCAATACCAGGACTGGAATAGCCCATTGAGAAACATGGAGCCAACTGGCAACTGCAAAACTAGGGGTCATGATACGAAGCTCCAAGGGAGAAGGCTCAAAAAACAAGGTCAGGAAATATTTTCTTCATGGAAAGGATGACAGATGCAGGGAATGCCCTCCCAGAAGAGGTGGTAAATTCAAGAGGGTGTGGGGCAAACATGGGGGATCTCTGCTTGCTAGAGAGTGAAAATGAATAAATGGGTTACTTTACGATTACACGTAAAGATTATGCTTCTGCTTGCGGGTAGCCTGAACGAAGCTGCAGCTGCTACTACCCTTAACAGAGCAACTGGTGGTAGCCTGCATGCAGCAAACTAGATGGACCATTTTGGACTTTATCTGCTGTCATTTACTATATGTTACCAGGTAACCCAACAGGTGAGTCCGACATTATCACTAATATGTGTGTGCGGCCCATGTTGTGCAGATGAGTTGGGACTCAGAGATATGCAATTGATAGTTACTGTATGCTACCAGTAAAACTAAAAGTCACTTGTTTTTAACCAGATCAAAAGCAGTTATTTTAAAAATTATGTTTTACTCTTAACCTGATAGAATTCTCTTATTGTGTTCTGTCAAGCTGATAAGTTATATGTTGAAGAATTAGTTCAATCAGTTGAATCCTGTCAAATTTCAAAGCATTCTCTACTAGGACTTGTGACCCTTACAATGTTTAAATATCTTTTGGTATTTTTCATTTTGGAAGCTGTATTCCTAATATAATGATTTCCTTTTTTAAAATAAGGCTAAGTCACTAAGAAAAACAGTCCCTAATTAGGATGAGCAGTGGCCACCTATCTCTGGGTCACAAGGTGATTCAGTGATGGTTTTTCAACTTATTCTTTGAGTTTTTCAATAGAAAATACTTGGTAAAAGGAGCTCAGAAATCAGAACTGAGTTACCTATTCCTTATTCCTTAAAATTAGATAGTTGCCTTACTTCTGGTATACATTGCAAGGTTTGATTTGTGTTTAGCTGCCCAAGGTAGGGGATCCACCAGGCCCCATTTTGTCTGGGCAGGCTGACCTAACCTTGGTTTTACCCTACTGCATCTCTGGACATAATGGTTCAATTTCTGTAAAAATGGAAAGTCTTCTAATTCAAGAATGTGAAGAGTGGAAAACCGGAACTCGGGCAAGACAAAACGAATTCCCTTGATAACCCAGATCAAGAGTTGACTAAAGGTGTCCCTAATGATTTGAAGTTACTTGGCAGTTCTAGTGGGAAGTTGTGGGAAAGTCAGAATTAAAGCTGACCAAATAGGTCCATGGGATAACTGACAGGGTGAACTATTCCCAATGCATCACAGAAAGCAAGAAAAGCAGGAATACTGTTATGTCCATCGGTTGCACATGACTGTGACCACTCATACTCACCTCCTTTTTCCTTTCTCTGTCAATCCTAGGAAGAATGGATGCTTCCGCCGACCTCCCCAGCGTCCCCGGGATGGCGTGGGTGCTGCCGACCGCCATCTTGTCTCCGGAATCTCCTAAGGCGCATGCAAGGGCCTCCTTACTACACATCATGGCGGGAACCTCGGGGGCGTCCCCTCAGGATGACATCACTGCTGTACTTAAGCTGACCGGCTCGTTGCTTCAACGAGTTAGCAAGGAGTTCCCTCGTTGCTAAATCCTCTCAATTCTTGGAGTTCCTGTTCCAGATTCCTCTCTTGGCATGTGGACGCTCTGGGTACCTGCTCCTTGGGGTCCCTTCCGCGTTCCTGGCTATCTGCTCCTCGGAGGGCCTTCCTGCCTTGGACTACCACCTGACCCGCTTCCCGGGACACTCTCCTGGAACTACCACTTATGAGTGCTTTACTACAGACTTCAACGATACTAGCTTTACTGAAGCTTCTCTGCGGTGTACCCCATGCCTCGGGCCACTACTGTTTCCTCTTCAGCAGAAGTGTTTCAGTATACCCTATGCTGCAGGGTATTGCAGCACCAGCTACAAGATCCACTTCCGGGTTCCTGCACCTCAGACTATCTCATCATCATCATCATCTTCAGTACAGACATCCTTGGCGTACCCCGCTCTGTGGGCCACTACCAGATCTGCACTTCTGAGGTAATCTCTACTTGTCTGAAGGGACTTCCTGGCGTACCCCGCTCTGCGGGCCACTACTGGATCTTCACATCAGTGGTATCACCCTGGGGTTACCCCACTACTCAGAACTGTACTTATTTGCATCTCCCGCTCCGCGGGCTCTGCTTTCTTTCCTTCATAATAAAGTCTCTATCATACAGCTGTGTCCTACGCTGCTGAGACTGCGCCTACTGCCGGTGAGGCCCACAGGGCTCCTCCCTGTGAGTGGAGACAGCTCTCATCTCGGCCCAGGATTCACATCCTTACAAAAATATAACAAATACATTGTCCATACATATAAGAAGGCAAAATCAGCACTGGCTGGCTCACCTTGTCTCTTACCACAGGGAAGAACTGCTGACCTTAGACAGAATGCCAGTGTAAACAATTGATGGTCTGGCCCCATTGTATTTCCCATAGTATAGGAAATGAGAGATTTATAGTCATTTCCTTTGAGCATAGGATTTCAAACCTTAAAAGGTTTTAGAATGGTAATTATAAAACCAGGACAGAATGAAAATATTGTGTTCATAGAGCAATGTGGTCACCTTATGTGGTCAGATTTATTACATGCTTGTATCAGCTGAATTAAGATATTACAGTGACAGCAACAGTGTGAAATCTGCAAAACACATCAGAATCTGTGTTAGGCTATTCTGATTCTGTAGGTAGTGACTGGTGGGTCTCTATTCTGTCTTAAAACTAAAGGAGCAGATGAAGGTTGGGGAAAAGTCCCTAGTTGTAGGATGCATAAGTAAAAAATTCAAGGGCCTCCTCAACATGATCTCTCTTAGTGCCAGCTGATCCTGAGGTTCCAGAATACTACAGGTATAGCAATCATCTAATATAATTGTAGACCCTCTTCTGGCCTTTAACCATAAAGGCAGGGGTCACACTCAGTTCCTAGGCCAAGTCCTTGCATAGTTCATTAGAGGTGTGGATTCTCCGATGTGCCTCCAGGGCCCAAGATAAAGGGGGGTAAAACTTTCTGTGGGTGTTAACTATTCTTAGTATGTATGTGCCAAAAATTATCAGTCTGAACACTCTGAATGGGTGTTCCAATTCAACTTTACAGCAACAGATTTTCAAGGTAATTAATTGGACCCATACGCATTTGTTTCTGGTTACATCCATGTCCACAAGCTTAATCTCCAAATCTCTTTATATCTGTGAAAGTATTCCTCAGTGTTGGGGTCCTAAAATGGTTTTACCCTCCCGTGTATGGGATCAGAAGCATCCTGGAATGGACCAGGGGTCCAAACAATACCTGGTCTAGATGTACTTCAGCACCCCCAATCCTCTTCTCTTTTCTCAGGATAAACCTTTGGTGGGGGTCTCCAGACGTATGAAACCTTGATACTCACACTTCTCCTCTCCAGATGGTCGGTATGTCATTCAGGATAAAAGGTCTAATGCAGCATGGAGGGGGGGGGGGGGAACAATCCTCTTTCCCCACTCTTGGACAAGAAGGGTGGCAGCAAACTTTCTCCCTATACAAAAATATGAAACATCTTCAAAAGAATGCTCAATTCTTCAAACCAGACTCCCTGCTGTACATCCACAGGGTGTGAGAGGGGGAACCAGCAGCTCATCCCAGCAGCAAGGATTCCCTCAGCAAGGACTAGAAGACCCAGAAAACCACCTAAAAGGAAAGTCCAGAGCTCCTTAAACTACAAAAAGGACCAGAAGCAACCTAACCAGCCAGGTTGTGGACTGAATGATCTGCTTTCTTCCTATTCTGGGTACACCAGGTTGTGAGGCCCAGCCACACAACCTGGGATGTGCCTCATCCCAGGTTGTGTGGCTGGGCCTCATCCCAGGAAGATTAAAAAAAAAAAAACCAAAACCCCTCACTACTCCTCCTTTGACTGCCAACTTAAAATGCCACACATTGGTATGCTCCTCTCCTATACAAGGCCATCTAGTGGAGATCCCAAGGAGGTCTCCACATACCGTAATTTACTTAAAAATCTAAATCAGAGTTCATGGGTTGCTACAAAATAATTGCCACCATTTCCTTTCACTTCTTTTGTTCTTTTTGAATGTCATGAATGGTTTAAAGTGGATCTCCATGGTCAGAATTCAATGCATCTTTACTATGAAGATAAGTCAAACATTTCCCCCAAATGAACAATATATTTTAGAGCCATATAGACTGTAAAAGGTATGTTCTACATATGCAGATTGCATCCATTTTGAACCAGCAGCAACTGAGTAGTTGGTGATACAGTGCCCCCTATTGCCAGCAATAAGAGGAGCTTCCTAGCAACATATCTTTGCTGCTGGCAAAAAGTGGGTGCTCTCAGAAGCAGTGGAAGGCCCTACTTGACCAATGCCTATTGTGCAATTAGCTTACTGTCAAGCTGGGTTAAAGTTTGACCATGAAGTTCCCCTTCAAGTGTGGTTAGAGAGCTTCTCCAGGCATCAAATTTATTCCAAGCTACAGACAAGCCACCTACAAAATAAACCCACCACACAGAAAATACAAGCAAAAAGAAAGAAAGAAATCTAATGTATATACAGTACTAGACAATCGTGAATAGGATCCAATGCATCAGACTGTCCTCCCTGTAAAGGAAGGCTTTCCCAAGCAGGGGGAAGATTCACTTCCAGTCCTTTGGCGTTTACACACTTGCAGGCCGATGCAACATTGGCGCGCGGAAAACAGAAACTCATGCTTGAGCGCCCTCTCCCTTAACGTGTGCCAATTGACCTCTCCGGGCCACCCGATGCAATATGCAAATGGGCTGCCGCAGGAAAAAGAAGGCGCTAGGAGAAATTGTGCACCCCTAGCGCCTCCTCGGCAGTGGGCACCCAGGAGAGCTAGCTGTCAGCGACTTCGTAAAACTGAGCATCCGTTTTCCTAGCATCCATTTTCCTAACCTGGGTACAGCCACAGGTTAGGAAAATAGACGCTCCTTAACAGAACATCCCTTTTCTGAACCTGACTGCAGGCGTGTTTAAAAAAAATTTTTTTTTTAATCTAACTCCTTTTTCCAGTTCCTCCGACTTAATATCGCTACGATATTAAGTCGGAGGAACTACAGAAAAGAAGTATTTGCTCCTTTTCTGCCAACTTAGGGGCTCCTCAGATCTTAACGCCTGCTCTGGGGCAGGCGTTAATCTCTGAGGGTAAAAATATGCAGTTTTTTTCTTTTTTTTTTTGCATTGGGAGGTAATAGCTAATAGCCTCATCAACATGAATTTACTTGTGATGAGCGCTATTAAGCTTCGCGGGGGTTGGACGCACGTTTTGGATGCACTAATTCCCTTATTGCATTAGGGGTTGTGGTCGCTCATCCAAATCATGTGTGCAACTATGGGTTAACCAGTGCGCTCGGCTGAGCGCTCTGTATTGCATCGGCCCATTGGATTCTGACAAATCACTTTTCCCACTCTGGGTGGTGTAACAGTAAAGTTTACTCAAATAAAACTTCAGTGTTTTTGCTTTTCCTGTGAGTAACCACCCATTTACCAATGGAAATCCCCCTACATCTGAAAAAAGCAGGAAAGAAAGTATTTTTAATTTTTTTTTCGGCGAATGCAGTAAACAGGTTTTTGATTGGAGAAGAATATATATGGATTTTGATAATCCCTGTAAAGGATCTGATGTGACCCTTCTGCAGTGCTTCCATCTCTCTTCCTTATATCTCTGTGTTTTTCAGTCTCAAAGATATGGGCTTGATATATCATTCCGTCATATAATAATAATAATAATTATTACTATTATTATTAATTATTCGTATAGCACATACCAGATGTGCACAGCACTGTACAGAGACACATAAGAGGCAGTCTCTGTGCCTTGGAGCTTAAAATCTAGTTATAACAGACGGAAAAGATACAGACACAAAAAAAAAAAAAAAAGCAAATAAAAGACCTTGAGTTAATAGGGAACTATGAATGGGAAAAATTAAACTGTCTGAATTATAGGTGGGAATAAATGAGGAAGGGGCGACGTTAATTGAGTAAATTTAAAAGGATCAAGGCTTCTTAAATGTTTATCTAAGAACGTCTGATTACAGTCTTTGAAAAATGTGGAGAAAAGAAATCATTTCTGGCTTCAAATCAAAGAACTAAAAGCACTGTGAAAAAAATTATGCTGGTTAATATAACAGCAGAAATAGATCAAAGAGGATGTTCTTAGCCGAAGGCTTTCTGCAAGCTGGGAGAATTAGAAGAGACAGTTTGGAACTTGTAAAACAAATCTTAAATGGTGAAAAGGCCTGATCCCCTAGCACGCCAAAAGAATGATTGCTGGCCTGTACTTATTTGAGAGTTTTTATGGTTTATTGGTGTAATCCGATTATCAGGGGAACTGTCCTGATCAGTCTTGAGGTTCTTTACTGGGTGACGGTCCAGTGGGACTCTGGACCATGAAGGATGACCACCAGTCATCTCAGTAACAGAATGTAAGTCCTGAGTCAGGCTAGGAAATGACTTCAGACCATGCTTCTGGTGTGTTTCCCAGGTGTGCTGAATTCATTTGCATGGGAAGTTTACATACAGGCTGCATATCTCATAAGAAAACAGTCAGTGGGTACAATTCTGGACATTTTGTATAGAGCTAGTGGTTTCCAGATTCAATAAGATACTTGTTAGATTAAACTATACCAGTCTTTCATCCCTCCCGCGGGACATTAGAGAATCTTCAGAGGTCAATATTCATAAAAAAAGAGGCAAATGGACAAATTATTCAGCTAAAATTAGCCAGATAACTTGTCACAGATACTCAGCGGGACAAGTCTTCTGCTGAATGTACTCACCTAAAAGTTATCCAAGTAACATTACGCATATAACTTTCAAACCTAATCAGTGGCGTACTAAGGGGGGGGAGCGAGGGGGGCGGTTCTCCCCGGGTGATAACAGGGGGTGGCGTGCCATTACCACGGTCCCGCAGCAGCATGGAGAAGTGACATGCTTGTGGCTTTCCTACTCCCAGCAAATAAAAGTGAGGCCCTGCAGTGCCTCCGGCCTTTCCCCGGAGCCGGTGTCAGAAGAAGAGGTCCAAAATGTGTGTGACAGAGTGAGAGATTGGTCCTGTGAGAGTGAGTGCCTGTGAATGAGGGTGTGTGTGTGTGTGTGTGTGTGTGTGTGTGTGTGTGTGTGTGTGTGTGTGTGTGTATGTATGTGTGTGAGAGGGTGCCTGTGAGTGTCTGTGTATTTGTTTATTTAGCCATTTTATCAACCATCGTTCCAAGTGAAGATCACAATGGTTTACATCATGACATAAATATTATAGGAACCAATTACATTCACTTGATGTGTTCATATTTCATACAATTTAGGCGAAAGACACAATTTAGGAAAAAGACACGTACATTGACTGAGGTGGCCAGGTGAAGGAGAGATATGAAGGAATGGGGTAGCAGGGGGAAGGATGTAAAGAAGGGAGTTTATAGAAGATGTTTATGATACATTTATTTGGGGTGTGTTGGAAAGAAAGAGGCAATGAGCTCTTTACATAGGTTTACATTGAGTTTGTCCATGTAGTAGTAAGTAATGATTTCAGAAGGTTACGTTAGATTATAGGCATTTTGAAATAACCACGTTTTGAGGTCACTTCTGAATTTCTTTGTTTTAGTTTTCAGATGTAGAGTCTCAGGTAGAGTTCCAAAGTGTAGGGGCAGCTATGGAGAACCTACAGTCTCTTATTTTTGTCAGGTGTGTGTTCTGTAATGACGGCATAGCTAGTAATCCTTTATTACGAGATCTTAGTGATCTCTGCAGCTTATATGGTTGTAGTACCACCCCTACCAGGCCAGTGTTAGAATGGAAGGAGGAGTATATTTATGTTAAGACTTTGTAATGGAATTGTGATTGTATCGGTATCCAGTGCAGAGCTATCGGTGATTGTGAGATGTGTTCGAATTTCCTGGATCCTGTTAGGAGTCTCGCAGCAGCATTTTCTGTAGTAGTTGTAGTTTTTTAATAAGACTTTTAGGTGCTCCGAATAATAGAGTTGCAGTATTCTAACTTTCAAAAAATAAAGGTTTGTACTGTACGGAAGTCTGCATGGGTCAGCATAGGTTTCAGTCTTTGTAATAATCACAGTTTAGCATAGCCTGATTTGATTAATTTGTTTACGTGTTTTTCCACAGTTAGGTTTTCGTCAATCTGTACTCCTAAGACCCGTACTTGGTCTAAGCGTGTGATATTGAAGATACCCAGGTCAAGTGTCTGTGGGGGTGTTATTGGAGGATTTCTTCTTAACAAAATGATTTCATTTTTTTTAGTGTTTAGAGATAATCTAAGATTGGATAGTCCATGTTGGATAGCCTTCACGTGTGATGCCAGTGTCCGTACTGTATTTTCAATGGAAATGGTACATAGTATGTTGAACTGAATGTCATCGGCATATAGGTAGAAGGTGATTTCTAGATCAGATAGTAATTTACATAGTGGAAGCATGTAGATGTTGAATAGACTTGCAGATAGTGCTGAACCCTGGGGGACACCAGTGTTGATTGTATAGGTGTCAGAAGTATGGATGCCAGTTTGATTTGGAATGTCCTTTTTGATAAAAAGGAGATGAACCACTTAAGAACATAAGAACATAAGAAATTGCCATGCTGGGTCAGACCAAGGGTCTATCAAGCCCAGCATCCTGTTTCCAACAGAGGCCAAACCAGGCCACAAGAACCTGGCAATTACCCAAACACTAAGAAGATCCCATGCTACTGATGCAATTAATAGCAGTTGCTATTCCCTAAGTAAATTCAATTAATAGCCGTTAATGGAATTCTCCTCCAAGAACTTGCCCAAACCTTTTTTGAACCCAGCTACACTAACTGCACTAACCACATCCTCTAGCAACAAATTCCAGAGCTTTATTGTGCATTGAGTTAAAAAGAATTTTCTCTGATTAGTCTTAAATGTGCTACTTGCTAACTTCATGGAATGCCCCCTAGTCCTTCTATTATCTGAAAGTGTAAATAACCGATTCACATCTACTCGTTCAAGACCTCTCATGATCTTAAAGACCTCTATCATATCCCCCCTCAGCTGCCTTTTCTCCAAGCTGAACAGCCCTAACCTCTTCAGCCTTTCCTCATAGGGGAGCTGTTCCATCCCCTTTATCATTTTGGTTGCCCTTCTCTGTACCTTCTCCATCACAACTATATCTTTTTTGAGATGCGGCGACCAGAATTGTACACAGTATTCCAGGTGCGGTCTCAACATGGAGTGATATAGAGGCAGTATGACATTTTCCGTTTTATTAACCATTCCCTTCCTAATAATTCCTAACATTCTGTTTGCTTTTTGACTGCTGCAGCACACTGAGCCGATGATTTTAAAGTATTATCCACTATGATGCCTAGATCTTGTTCCTGGGTGGTAGCTCCTAATATGGAACCTAACATCGTGTAACTAAGCAAGGGTTATTTTTCCCTATATACAACACCTTGCACTTGTCTACATTAAATTTCATCTGTCATTTGGATGCCCAATCTTCCAGTCTTGCAAGGTCCTCCTGTAATGTATCATAATCCACTTGTGTTTAACTACTCTGAATAATTTTGTATCATCCGCAAATTTGATAACCTCACTCATTGTATTCCTTTCCAGATCATTTATATATATATATATATATTGAAAAGCACCGGTCCAAGTACAGATCCCTGAGGCACTCCACTGTTTACCCTTCTCCACTGAGAAAATTGACCATTTAATCCTACTCTCTGTTTCCTGTCTTTTAACCAGTTTGTAATCCATAAAGGACATCGCCTCCTATCCCATGACTTTTTAGTTTTCTTAGAAGCCTCTCATGAGGGACTTTGTCAAACACCTTCTGAAAATCAAAATACACTATGTCTACCAGTTCACCTTTATCCAATGTTTATTAACCCCTTCAAAAAAATGAAGCAGATTTGTTAGGCAAGACTTCCCTTGGATAAATCCATGTTGACTGTGCTCCATTAAACCATGTCTTTCTATATGTTCTACGATTTTGATCTTGAGAATAGTTTCCACTATTTTTCCCGGTACTGAAGTCAGGCTCATTGGTCTATAGTTACCCGAATCTCCCATGGAGCCTTTTTTAAAGATTGGGGTTACATCGCCATCAATTCCAATATTTCTCAGCTGATGACATAGAAAGGTATAGTCGACTATGTTGAAGGCAGCCGAGAGGTCAATTAGCACCAGGATGTAAGATTTGTCATTGTTAAAACCCCATAATATAGGGTCCATTAGGGATATGAGTAGTGCCTCGGTAGAGTGATTTTTTTCTGAATCCAAATTGGTTTGGTTGTAAAATGTGGTGGTTGTCTAGGTAGTCTTCTAATTGTGATAATATGGCTTTTTCAAGAATTTTGGATAGAAAGGGCAGGTTACATATTGGTCAATAATTTTCCCAGTTGTCAATACAGCTGGTGTATGTGAGGCTGCCTGTATGTGGGTGGGTGTGTGTATCTGGTGGGATGTGTGTGTATATGTGTATGAGAGGGTGCCTCTGTGAGTGTGTGTGTGTGTGTGTGTGTGTGCATGTGTGTATTTTGGGTGCCTGTGTGTGTGTGAGAGGGTGCCTATGTGCGTGTGTGTGTGTATGAGATGGTGCCTGTATGTGTGTGAGAGGGTGCCTGTGTATGACAGGGTGCATGTGAAAGGGATTAAAGTTTGTGCAATCAATTCAAATCCAGGACAATCTCAGGATGACTAGAAATCTAAGGTTCCCAGGTATGTCAAGCGAGAGATTTTTTTTATCCTTGTTAGTTTTAATTATTAGATGTGATGCCTTACTTTGAAATATTTTATTTCATCAGCTGTTTTGATATGTATAATTTTTTTGCATGGTTTTTCTATTCTGATTAATTTATATTTCTTGATTGTATTGTTTTGAGGAATAGTGATGTTTTGCTTTTTCATTATTGCACTGCATTGAATCTGTCTTGTTGTGGTTTCCAGTTCAGTTTTTGTCTGTGTGTGTGTGTGCATGTGTATGTGTGTGAGAGAGAGAGAGAGAGGAAGCATGTCTGTGTTGTGAGAGAGACTCAGAGGAAATGTGTGTCTCTCACACACACACACATGCTTCCTCTTTCTCTCTTTTTCACACACACACACTCACACAACCACACTTCCCCTCTGTCGCTCAACAAGCATGTGTGTGTGTGTATGTGTGTGTGTGTGTGTGTGAGAGAGAGAGAGAGAGAGAGCATATTGTGTGTGTATGTGTGTCCCCAGTCTACAACAATCTTAGAATGACAAACATGGAGAGCGGGAGATTTTAAAAATTCTTATTAGTTTTAATTATTAGGTGTTCTTTGATGTGTCTGCTGTTTTGAAATATTTTATCAATGTTTAGGAAATTTTAAAATTATATATGGGGGGGGGGGTGCCAAAGGAAGTATTCGCTCCAGGTGCCAAATAGGTTTACTGGCGAACCTAAACTAACTGGCTATATTGAAATCCAACCAGTTGGGTTTAAAATTATCCGGGTACATGCGGATCTGATCCCGCACCTCCCATCCCATGCTAAATAAATCGCTCAGATGTCAGGCATAGCACCTGAACCTCCCTCCCCTCCAAACCCCACCAAAGATTTGTAAAATAAAAGGCCTATCAGCACAAGGATCCTTCCCACCGCCACCCTGAATTCTGAACTCATACCCCTCCCTGCAGCATCCAGCCACCAGTATTGCTCTCAGGTAATACTAGGGGTGTGCATTCGGATTGACCGCATTAGTGAAACGCAACTCTTTTTTTTTTTTTTACTTAAAAAATTGATTCGACATAAACGATCGGATTTCCCACATATCGAACATATTGTTGAGCCAAAATAAAAATATAAACCCCCTCACCCTCCTTAATCCCCCCCCCCCCCGACTTACCACAACTCCCTGGTGATGGAGCGGAGTGAGGACGCCATTTCTGCAATCCTTGGCGAGAAGCATGTGACGTCGGCGGCACGTCGAGTGACGCCGGCGTCACGTGATTCCCGGCTCGTTCGCGCCGGACGGCTCGTTCGGCCCAAAAAGAACTTTTGGCCAGCTTGGGGGGGTCAGGAGGCCCCCCCAAGCTGGCCAAAAGTTCTTTTTGGGCCGAACGAGCCGTCCGGCGCGAACTTGCCGGGAATCACGTGACGTCGGCGTCACGTGATTCCCGGCTCGTTCGCGCCGGACGGCTCGTTCGGCCCAAAAAGAACTTTTGGCCAGCTTGGGGGGGCCTCCTGACCCCCCCAAGCTGGCCAAAAGTTCTTTTTGGGCCGAACGAGCCGTCCGGCGCGAACTTGCCGGGAATCACGTGACGTCGGCGTCACGTGATTCCCGGCTCGTTCGCGCCGGACGGCTCGTTCGGCCCAAAAAGAACTTTTGGCCAGCTTGGGGGGGCCTCCTGACCCCCCCAAGCTGGCCAAAAGTTCTTTTTGGGCCGAACGAGCCGTCCGGCGCGAACTTGCCGGGAATCACGTGACGTCGCGTCTGAGTGACGCGGCGCCACGTGATTCCCGGCTCGTTCGCGCCGGACGGCTCGTTCGGCCCAAAAAGAACTTTTGGCCAGCTTGGGGGGGCCTCCTGACCCCCTCAAGCTGGCCAAAAGTTCTTTTTGGGCCGAACGAGCCGTCCGGCGCGAACGAGCCGGGAATCACGTGACGCCGCGTCACTCGACGTGCCACCGACGTCACATGCTTCTCGCCAAGGATTGCAGAAATGACGTCCTCACTCCTCGCTCGATCACCAGGGAGTTGTGGTAAGTCTGGGGGTGGGATTAAGGAGGGTGAGGGGGTTTAAATTTTTTTTTTGCACATATGTACATATACCCAACTCATTGGATTTTTTTTATGTCCATATTGGCCGCAAGTGGGACCCCCTTTCGGACATAAAAAATATGAACATAAAATTTTGCTCTGCACATCCCTAGGTAATACTCCCACACAGGGCTGACTTTAGGAGGGTGTGGGTCCCAGGGTGACGCAACTGCAGCGGAGCCCAGGAATGCTGGCTAACAGGAAATTATAGCTTTGGGAATGGGTCCCCCCCCCCCCAAAGCGTGGGGCCCAGGGCGGTCATCCCTGTCTCCCCCCAGGACAGCCTCGATTTGACAGCAATGCTGATAGCTCATGCTGTGAAAGCAAAGCTGGACGCTGCCGGCAGCGATATGATTATTCCACATTCACAGTGGCCATGGGCTTTAAGGGGGGGGGGGGTTCCGGTTGGGGTTGCGGGTGGGGATTGGGATTGGGAAGAGGCCCAGAGGCTTGGTATATATATTCCAAGTTTGGGGGTGGAATGGGTTGAGGAGGTTCTTCAGGCCCATAGGCTTGCAAATCTTTAAAAAGCTCATGGGGGGGGGGGGGTTTAGGGTGGGGGTTCAGGCACTATGCTCCACATCTGAGTATTTTAGCAGGGTGGAAAATTGGGCCAGCAGGCCCAGAAGGTTTTCTGTCTTTCATCAGTTAACAAGCCATATATTAAATATAGCCAGTTAAAGCTTAAGGTGTCCGGGTATATATACCTAGATTACTTCATACCTACTGTACTCTGAACATAGAGAGATTTAGATGGCTAAACTTAGCCAAATAGCACTGAAATTCAGTGTTACCCTGCTAAGTTTAAGCCTTGTACCCAGAACACCTTTTTTTTTTATCTGGATAAGTTTTAGTCTAGGAATGACTTACCTGGCTAAAACTTAACCAGACAATGGGGGTCATATTTAAACCCCAGAATTGTCTGCCTATGTCCCAACTTTAATGGACAAACCATTTAAAATAATGACCTGCAGCATGCTGATCTTTTTACACTGGTGCAGCAGCTCCTCTCTGCACTCCGGCTCCTTCACTCTGACTCCCTGTCTGATTCTAGAGCATGCTCAGAGATACTCTGGCTATAACACTAGGATCTTTCTCATAGGTATCCCCTACAGCTCTGAGTAAGGGCTTCATTGGGTTACTATAGATTCTGACTATACTGCATATATAGCTATCTATGTATTATCATTTGCAGAACTAAAAAACGTTTTTCCAGACTGCAGTATGTGCTGCACACATATCGAGTTCTATAGGGAATTCCCACATAAGTGTTTAGACCAGGGCTTCCCAAACCTGTCCTGCTGACCCCACATCCAGTCAGGTTCTCAGACTATCCACAATGAATATGTATGAGATAAATTTGTATAGACTGAGACTCCACTGTATGCAAATTTATCTCATGCATATTCATTGTGGATAGTCTGAAAACCCGACAGGATGCAGGGTCCCAGGACAGTTTTGGGACCCTGGTTTAGACTGAGCAAAGATATTTGCACATCGCCCTCAGCCGCCTTCACCCATGGTTCTATATCTACCATCACTGATAGTTGGTAAAGATTCAGATGCCAATTATGTATTGTGCTGAAAGCACTATAGCAGTGATTCAATCCATCCATTTATCTAGAGGTACAATAAGTTCTAGAAAAGATGACTGATTGGGTCCAAACTTGGAGGGAGGGTAGATCATGGGGCAGGCACATTTCCTATTGAAAATTACCTTGATCTGATAAGGATGACGTCATTTTCAATAAGGCCAAATTTGAAAAGCAGTGGAAAATCCATGCATAAGCCTGCTTTTCATGTCCTTCGTTCTTGTATCTAATTTATCACATATTTTCAAATAAAAACAAGACTCCCATCAGTTCCCAGGAAATGTTTGTTGTTAAAACACATTTTGTTGATCCTAAATAGACGGTGGCAATGACAAACTGGTTCTGCAACCATGTCTTTAAAAATATAAGGTATCTTTTTTTTTTTTTTTTTTTTTTTTAAGATAGCAAAACTAGAGAAAAGAATGCTGTGGCAGTCTGAAGTCCAGAGCCACTGTTGCTATATCATCTGCCTGCACTGATGGTCGTGAGAAGCACAGATGTAAGACACCTGTGGTGCGTTGTGTGACGTGATGACATTCGTGTCACAGACAACATGTTTGCAAGCTTCCTGGTGCACACGCGATGCAAAGCTGACACAAATCCAAGTAAACAGCTGCACTCAGTAGGGGTAAATGAGACCTTTGTGTATTTGAGAAGAGCACAAACATTCTGCTAAACAAATGTTCAGTCCCAGTCACTCAAGGGCTGGCTGCAGCCCTTCCCACTGCCCCAGGACAGACCCTAGTGCATATAAACTGGGCATAACAGCGGAGGCACATCTCTCTCACCAGCCATGCCCATAATAGACAGCATGTACACATGCTTCTTGCATGATCCTCCATGCATGTCTTCACATATAAGCTGTCTGAAGGTCTGATTTTTACACAGGGACTGTTATATCATTATATGGGCACTTAAATTATTAAAAACCTGCAGTGTATCTGGGGATGAGATCACCTGAAACTTCGAGGAGAGAATATGTCTATGTGAAAACTGACTGTGAAAGTGAAATGCTTGGATGCCTTGCTAAATAAAAGCCTTTCAAACAGGAGGTTTGGTTAAATCCTAGCATTACTACATTAAAGGGAGACAATTCCTTTAAGTCCCTGAGAATTCGGAATACAATTAACACAGACGGAAGCCTTAATACCTCTTAGCCTCAGATAGCCATTGGAACGCATCCTTTATTAAAAAATGTTTTAACCCTGTTATTTCAGCAGTGTCGATGTACAGTGAGAGGCTATTCCTGGTCATTGTCTGGAACGCTGTTCAGGGACAAGCCAAGACTCCAGGAGATGTCTATAATTGTTCCTGCTCTTTATAGCACCCTTGTAAATTTTGAAGAAAAAGTACAGAGATCCATATTGGCACCCAGCTGGAAAATCCCACCAGTTTGACCACCCGTGACATAGCCAGATAAGAATGGAGGCATTCTGGGGTGGAGCAGCGTTATTTATCTAAGCAGGAGTCATTTATCAAATCACGTTAGGGCCTTATTGCTGGCACTAGGGCCCCAATGCCCGTGATAACACCATAATGCATGCGATAATACATCGCGAGGTGCGTATGCAAAATTTTCAAAATGTAGTCAAAGGAAGGAGTTTATGAAAATGAGGGGTGTTTAATGTTGTGTGTGATAGCATAATACATGTTATAAGACTGGAAATAGCTATACCTTTTTTTCCTGTTGTTATGCTGTGTGATATGCCTGAAATGGGATATTTATTACAAATTCTGTTTTGATCATGAGAGGGAATGGAATGGAGTGTAGAGAGCCTCTGGGATAACACCCATATTAATCAACTATTTATACCACTGTAGGAGGGTCAACTAGTAACTCGAGGTGAGGTTTTGATGGTGGTCTAGGGTTTGAGGGGCAGTTTTAATTGCACAGTCAGAGGTACGAACAGCCAGGTAAAAATCAGTGAAGATTTGATGTGATTTGGAGTGAGGAAAGGTACACAAAGATGAGATTTGGACATTGTACTCTCTACCTAGCTTGATGCACACTCTATCTAGCTGCTATCAAGCTAGGTCAAGAGTACATTGTACAAATCTCATCTTTGTGCACCTTTCCTCACTCCAAATCACATCAAATATTCACTGTACTGTGCTGTTCATATCTCTGACTGTGCATGTAAACCTGCCCCCCAAACTCTAGACCACCACCAAAACCTCACCTCGAGTTACTTGTTGACCCTCCTACTGTGATATAAATAGTTGACTTAGATATGAGCCTTCTAAAGAGTCTCTCTCCTTCTCTCTCAGTGAAACTATCAGAGGTACAATATATTTTACACATGTTGTGCTATCTCAAAAATGTATAGCAAAATGATCAATCCAGATCTAAGGCCTGGATTTATCAAAATGCAGTAAATATTGCATGCAATAGGAAAAGGATTGTGTTTTATGGTAATTGCAAAGTGCACTATGTCCCACAATTGTTGCAATTCCTGAAAAAAAGAGAGAGAGAGAGAGAGAGAAAGCTAGGTTGAGAGAACATTGCACAAATCTCATTTTTGTGTGAGTTTCCTCACTCCGAAGGTCATCAAATCTTCACAAGAGTGCACTGTTCTGTTTGTACGTTGCAATCTGCATGTCAAAGCGGCTCCTAACCACTACACTAAAACACTAAAACCTAAACCTCACCTCGAGTAACTAGGTGGTGTTGCGCTCGGGGGTGGAACCCTTGTCCTGGAACAGCGCAGGGACTGCCCCAGGGGGCGGAGCACTGAGGGAAACAGAGGCAGAGTCGAGCTTCACCACTGGAAGCTTGAGGTCCCCCTGGGAGGTGCCCGTAGGGACCCAGGCCGCTTGGACTTAGGTGGGCCTCGCAGGGTCTCCAAGAGAAATGGAAGTCTAATGTGCCCACAGGAACTAGGGAAGCGCTGTAGGGTATGAGACTGAAGACAGGAGGCAGCAGAGAGAACCAGAACAGGGATGGTGAAGACAAGGCAAGGAACAGAGCCAGGAACTAGGATGTGGTCAGGCAAGCAAGGTGAAGTCCAGGTATCAGTCTGAGGAGTGGTCAATGAAGCAAGGGTCAAGAGCCAGAAGTCCAATGGGTTCTAGAACAAGCTGAGGTCTTGGGCAGGCGGCAGGCAGGCAGGCAGGTCAGGAACAAGCTGAGGTCTTTAGCAGGCGGCAGGCAGGCAGGCAGGTCAGGAACAAGCTGAGGTCTTAGGCAGGCGGCAGGCAGGCAGGTCAGGAACAAGCTGAGGTCTTTGGCCAGAAGGCAGTCCAAGGTAAGACCAGGGAGACGAACAAGCAGGAACAAGCAGGACTAGGAATCAGGAAAAACAGGAACAGAAGAACAAAGGATCCTGGAACAGACTAGGAACAAGCAAGCAGGAACACGCAGTGACAATCTCAGGAACAAGACGACCCGATTGCCAAGGCAAGGAAGTGAAGGCGATCACTTCCTTATATTGGGGGTTCAATCAGGGCGCGCCGCGGAGTTAGGCCCCGCCCTGGTTCTTACTTCAGCGCATCTGGTCCGCGCGTGCGCACGCCTGGGGGCATGATTAGGCAGGCTGATGGTGCCGGCATGAGGTGTGAGGCCTGGCGCATCGCAGGAGGCCCGGCGGTCGTCACTGCAGGACGCCACAGCTTCGCTGGGCTAGTTAGGACTGTCAGGAAGGCAGCGCTGGAACTTGGCACGGGGGCCCGGAGGTGAGCAGTCCCATGCACGGGACATCCGCGGGCGGGGCGCGTAACAGTTGGGCCTCATATAGAGGTATAAATGCCTACCTAGTATGAGGGCCTTATAGCTAGTCTCTCACGCTCTCTCTCTCTCTCTCTCACACACAGCTTAAATTGTGAAAACATCACAATTCATTTCTGTGTTAAAACTGTGTGATATGGCATTGTGAAGCCAGCCTACTTGGCCAAAAATCCTGTCCCAAACTCCTCCCATTTTCCTAATTTGCATCGCACCATGCGTTATGGTGTTTTCGCATGCGAAAACACCGTATATCACTTTAATAAATGACCCCCTAAGTTAGCTAAATAATACTGATTTTCAGCATTATCCAGCTATAGTAGATGGATCTCTTTAGGGCTGCCAAAGAGTAGTTCTAAAGATAGCCAGATAAACGTAACCAGCTAACTTTAAGAGAGCAAATATATTTAGTGGCACACCTGTGCCGGTGAATATCCTAAGTTAACTGGATAAGTTTATCCAGCTAACTTTGCCAGCAGTTGAAAATGGACATCATAAAGTATTGTGTTTTGCTTTTGTGATTTAACTAAGAAATGCGGAATATCAAGGGGAATAAAATAAATACGGTAGAGCCCAGAAAAAAGACATTAAATGAATCTGTATTTCACTGATTTGTCACCTACAAAATGAATAGTATCTCTCTCACCATGCTGAGTCATGGAAAAGAGAGGTTTATTATGTGACTTTCAATAGATGTAATGGAGTAATTGTGATATGTAAAGTGGTGTTGCCATTAAATAAGAAACCTTAGAAATGCCAGACTAGGTCAGACAAAAGGTCCATCAAGCCCAGCATCCTGTCTCAGACATTGTCCAATCCAGGTCACAAGAACCAGGCCGGATCCCAAATAGATCCAATCCTTCATGCTTTTAACCAGGGATGAGCAGTAGTTTTCCCATGTCTGTATGGCTAATAATGATTTACGGACTTTCTTTCAGGAACTTAAAACATTGATAAGACTATAACTAATCTGCTGTATCACACTTCGAACTTGTGTGCTGGAAATGCTTGAAATAAAGGATGATGATAATGATGATTGTCTAAACTCTTTTTAAACCCATCTACACTCACTGCTTTCATCACATCCTCTGACAACAGTTTAATTGTGCACCAAGTGAAAAAATGTTTTCTTCAATTTGCTTTAAATATGCTACATATTAGGTTCATGAAGTAACCCCTAGTCCTCCTAGTGCTGTTCGAAAGGGTAAATAATAATCCCAGTTTACCCATTCCACCTCACTCAAGTTTATAGATCTCTATCATAATCTCCTCTCAGCTATCTTTTCTGTAAAGTTCATTTAGCCTTTCCTCATAGGGGAGCCATTCCATCCCTTTTATCATTTTGTATGCCATTCTCTGTACCTTTTCTAATTCTGTCCATGCCAATGAATTATGTGTGGCTAGGAGGGGGATTGTGTTAAGCACAGGCTCATGGACCCTTGGGCCAACAGGAGGATGGAATACCTTGGGATGATGTTCCGTAGGTTCTCCCGTCGGGTGGTGAGGCAGGAACAGAGGACGTGACCAGGTGACCCTCGGCACAGCAGACAGAGGGTCTGTGAAGGTGGATGAAGAGTGGTGGGATGAAGAAAGGAAGTGTGTCTTCACCACTGGAAGTCTGCGGTCCCCCCAGGAGGGGCCCGTAGGGACCCAGACCTCTGGGACTTAGGTGGACCTTTGAGAGGTCAAGGAATCGATGAAAGGGCTGACTGAAGCTTTGTCCTGGAAGCCTGCGGTCCCCCCGGGAGGAGCCCATAGGAACCCGGACCGCTGGGACATAGGCGGGCCCTTGGAGATGGTAGTCCGGAAGAAGTCCAAGGTCAATGCCAGAGGGTCGTCACTCACCACTCCGAAGTCACACACCAGAGAATCACCACTAGCCAATCCGAAGTCACACACCAGAGAATCACCGTTAGCCAATCTGAAGTCAGGAACCAGGGAATCACCGTCAGCCAATCCGAAGTCAGGAACCAGGGAAACCAAGACAACCCAGGAACAAGGATCCGAGGCACAAGGAACTCACCGAAGCAAGCAGACTAGACAGCGCTGGAGAACGTTGCCAAGTCAAGGAATGGTCAGAGGAAGTCTCCTTTTATACTTTCTCTGGCCCTGTGGATAGGAATCAGCTGAAAGCACTTAAAGGGATGAGGTCCCTTTAAATCTGGAGAGGAGGCGCGGCCTCGCGCCTAAGATGGCGGTGGCCATCTTGGATCCCGGACCGCGGAGGAAGGCAGTAGCTGCCGTGAGGGAGGAGCAGAAACGGCTCCAGACCCGGCGGCTAGCCCGGAGGCCCATTCCGAGGCGCGGGGACACTGGGCTCGAACACAGGGCAGTCTGCCCCAACGCTGCCGCCGGCGGCCTGGTCACGAAGATGAGGTAGGGGGCCGTGCCCGCGGACGGCCGCGGGTGCGGGACACAACAGGATTGTCTGCCTAGGAGCTTGTCATCCTCATGAGGGCAAGTTAAGACGTATGGAATAGTCTGCTGTCTTGAAATGCATTTACAAAAAGACAACCTGGTTTAAAGGGTCTTGTAAAGAAAGTCAAAGGAACACCACTCTGAACAAATGACACACAATGTACATTTGCTGAAGTCTTTATAACAAAGCCCTTTAGAGCTCCGCTTTATAACATCTCCTCTTTATAACAAAGCCCTTTAGAGCTAATCTTGGATATAACAAATGGAAGCTTAGTCTCTTAGGGGACATGTATATAGTATTATAGAGTCTATGTACACTAAGGCCATTTCACATGCACTCAGAGCAGCATTCTATGCACTAAGGGGGTTGATCTTTAAAAAGCCACTGAATGGCAAAGATGATCAGTTACTTTTTATCAGTTACCTTCAGTCATATGTTCAGCCAAACCTAGGTTTGTGACTGAATATTCACCTAAACTAGCTGGACAAAGTATAACTGGTCCAAAAGCCTGAAATTCTTTTGCCTAGTTTTAGAGGTCTAAATTAGCCAATTAGTACTGAAAATCCATGTTAACCGACTAACTAGGGGTATGCATGGAAAAAACTTCATTTTTGTTTATTTTTATTACTATTTTTTTATTTCATTTTTTTCCATGTTTTAAAGTATGCTAAAGCAAGGAAAAAATGCAACTTTTTTTTTTTTTGGGGGGGGGGGGGATGTATTTTCAGATGGGAAAATGTTGTTGTGATTTCCCAATCATTTAAGATCAAAGGCACATCCCTATGGCTTAGCTTCTTTCCTCTTATTAACCACATCCCATGTTTTGACTGACTAAATTTATGTGCTTCGAGCATTCACAAGGATAGATTCAGTTAGTCTGCAGGGGAAACTTTAACTGGTTAACTCCTGATTTTAATGGGTGAAACCTTTTGAAGCTTCTCCCCTAACTCTGTAGCATGAAAGAATATCAATTGAAAATTAGGCTTTAGTAGATGCATGCTAGTGTAGTATGCTTACTTCCACCCACTATGTTTAGCATGCTCATGAAGGTCAAAAATTTAATATTTGCCTCTAACCAAATGTTAACTTTTTAACTAACATCCCATTTTAAGGGTTCAACTAATAGGATGCCTGTGGGCTTCAGGATGTAGGAGCTATGGCTGCTGAAGCAGGAAGAATACATGGAGGAGTGGAATAGAGATAAACAAGCATAAAAAAGCATCACCAGAACATAACAATCTTCCTAATTAACTGTTTCAACCTATATCTGAAGGTAGTCCCAGGATTGCTCCACTTTGAAGCAGTAATGCTGACTGAGGGCTTTGTAAACTTAGCATGGGAGGTAGGTCAAGTAGATGACATTGGGCCATGGACCAATAGCATCATTTCTAATATGACCCTCAGTTGTGACCAGTTAAGTGGCTCGGGTCTGTAACAATTCTTTTGGAGGTGGAACACCCAACAAAGGAGCAATCCTGCCACAAACAAGGATGATGGAGCTGATAGTTGTCACTCATAGCTATGGAAAAGACAGACTGTTCAGCTAGAACAAGTCTATCCTATATGGAGCCCAGTGGAAAAAGACATAAGGAACTGCTGCAGTCATGATAAAAAAGCAGAAGGAGCCAAGACCCTGCAGCTGTTGTAGGCTTGGAGCCAGCAGATAAGGAGAAACAGGAGACATTCAACAGGTACTAAGGCTGGAAGGATAAGCCATGGGAAAGAACAGTGCCAGAAGTGGGAGAGACAGACAGCCCATTTACATGGCTCAGGAACTTTGCAGAATATTCTGTCTGTCACAGAAAGTAAGTTCACTATTTCAAGTGATATACTATATCAGAGGATCTATTATTCCTCACATTGACCTGGATTTTCTAAGGTCACAGACCTTAGAATATCCGGCAATAACGGGGGGCAGGGGGGCGAAGCGGGGGGCAAGCCTGCAAAATCCGACAGCGATCGCACCTCCGCAGTGCTATTGCTGCTGGCTTTCACACCCAATAGCGCCATCGTAAAAGGTGGTGTTATTGGGCGCGAAACTGGCAGCGAAAAGGGCCATTACCTTTTTGCCATCAGCGATGTCTTCACGGCATCCGCCCCGGTGCCGCCCGACTCCTCCCCTTCCGGTGTGGACGCCACCCAGAACCCACCTCGATTTAGCTATCGCATGCGAAAAGTCCCTTTTCGCGTGCGATCCGCATAGAAAATGACCCCCGTTGTGACTAAATAATGAGAAAAAACATATCAGATACATGCTACAGTATATACTGTTAAATGCATGCACATATTTTTATATTACCACTATAGAAACATAGAAATGACGGCAGAAGAAGACCGAATGGCCCATCCAGTCTGCCCAGCAAGCCTCACACATTTTTTCTCTTATTCTTATCTGTTTCTCTTAGCTCCTTGTTCTATTCCCCTTCCACCCCCACCATTAATGTAGAGAGCAGTGATGGAGCTGCATCCAAGTGAAATATCTAGCTTGATTAGTTAGGGGTAGTAGGGGCAGTAACCGCCGCGATAAGCAAGCTACACCCATGCTTATTTGTTTTACCTAGACTATGTTGTACAGCCCTTGTTGGTTTTTTTTTTTTGTTTTTTGTTTTTTTTTTTCTTCTCCCCTGCCGTTGAAGCAGAGAGCCATGCTGGATATGCATTGAAAGTGAAGTATCAGGCACATTTGGTTTGGGGTAGTAACCGCCGTAACAAGCCAGCTACTCCTCGCTTTGTGATTGCGAATCCTTTTTTTCTTCACCCCTGTCGTTGAAGCTATGCAGGATATGCGTGAAGCATCAGTTTTTTGTTTTTGTTTTTGTTTTTTTTTCCCCTGCCATTGAAGCAGAGAGCTATGCTGGAAATGCGTGATGTATCAGTCTTTCTCCCATGCCGATGAAGCAGAGAACCATGCTGGATATGCATGGAAAGCGAAGTATCAGGCACATTTGGTTTGGGGTAGTAACCGCCGTAACAAGCCAGCTACTCCCCGCTTTTTGAGTGCGAACCCTTTTTCTTCTCCCTTGCCGTTGTAGCAGAGAGCTCTGCTGGATGTGTGAAGTATCAGTTATTCTTCTCCCCTGTCATTGAAGCAGAGAGCTATGCTGTATATGCATTGAAAGTGAAGTATCAGGCATATTTGGTTTGGGGTAGTAACCGCCGTAACAAGCCAGCTACTCCCCTCTTTGTGAGTGCAAATCCTTTTTTCCATTACCTCTTGCTGTTGAAGCTTAGAGCGATGTAGGAGTCACAGTAAGCATGTGTATGTTTATTTAATAAGGGTATTGTGTCAATAGCCATCATTCTGGCGAGTCACCCACTCTTCATTGGCGGCCTCTTGACTTTATGGATCCGCAGTGTTTATCCCACGCCCCTTTGAAGTCTTTCACAGTTCTGGTCTTCACCACTTCCTCCGGAAGGGCATTCCAGGCATCCACCACCCTCTCCGTGAAGAAATACTTCCTGACATTGGTTCTGAATCTTCCTCCCTGGAGCCTCAAATCGTGACCCCTGGTTCTGCTGATTATTTTCCTACGGAAGAGGTTTGTCATTGTTTTTGGATCATTAAAACCTTTCAAGTATCTGAAAGTCTGTATCATATCACCTCTGCTCCTCCTTTCCTCCAGGGTGTACATATTTAGATTCTTCAATCTCTCCTCGTACGTCATCCGATGAAGATCCTCCACCTTCCTGGTCGCCCTTCTCTGTACCGCTTCCATCTTGTCTTTGTCTTTTTGTAGATACGGTCTCCAGAACTGAACACAGTACTCCAGGTGAGGCCTCACCAAGGACCTGTACAAGGGAATAATCACTTCCCTTTTCTTACTCGATATTCCTCTCTCTATGCAGCCCAGCATTCTTCTGGCTTTTGCTATCGCCTTGTCGCATTGTTTCGCTGTCTTCACATCATTAGACACTATCACCCCAAGGTCCCTCTCCTGCTCCGTGCACATCAGCCTTCCCCCCCCATCGAGTACAGTTCATTCGGATTTCCACTCCCCATATGCATGACTTTGCACTTCTTGGCATTGAATCTCAGCTGCCATATCTTCGACCACTCTTCCAGTTTCCTTAGATCCCGTCTCATTCTCTCCACTCCTTCCGGCGTGTCCACTCTGTTGCAGATCTTAGTGTCATCTGCAAAAAGACAAACCTTACCTTCTATCCCGTCCGCAATGTCACTTACAAAGATATTGAACAGGACCGGTCCCAACACCGATCCTTGCCGTACACCACTTAAAACCGCTCTCTCTTCAGAGAAGGCTCCATTTACCATCACACATTGACTTCTGTCCGTCAACCAATTTGCAATCCAGGTCACCACCTCGGCACTCACTCCCAAGCTTCTCGTTTTATTCACCAGTCTCCTGTGCGGAACCGTATCAAAAGCTTTGCTGAAATCCAAGTAGATGACATCTAGTGCTCTTCCTTGATCCAATTCCTTGGTTACCCAGTCAAAAAAGTCAATCAAATTTGTCTGACAGGATCTTCCCCTGGTGAATCCATGCTGCCTCTGGTCCATCAATTCTCCAGACTGTAGATAGTTCACTATTCTCTCTTTCAGCAGTGACTCCATTACTTTTCCCACCACCGAAGTGAGGCTAACCGGTCTGTAGTTGCCTGCCTCTTCCTGTTCCCACTCTTGTGAAGCGGGACCACCACCGCTCTTCTCCAATCACTCGGCACCACTCCCGTTTCTAGGGATCTATTGAACAGGTCACACAGCGGACCCGCCAGAACATCTCTGAGCTCCCTCAATATCCTTGGATGAATCCCATCAGGCCCCATGGCTTTGTCCACTTTCAGGTTCTTTAGTTCTTCCCACACATTTTCTACTGTAAAAGGATTTTCATCTATTCCCCTTCCCTCCAGTTTCTTGTTGTTTAGAGATGGTCCTTCTCCAGGGTCTTCTTTAGTGAACACAGAGCTGAAGTATTCGTTTAATATTTCTGCCATTTCTTCGTCTCTCTCCACACATTGATCATTACCACCTTTCAATTTCACTATACCACTTTGGACCTTTCTCTTTTCGCTGATGTTCTGAAAAATGTTTTGTCACCATTTTTTATCTCCTTGGCAATCCTCTCTTCTGCTTGACTCTTTGCCAACTTGATTAATTTCTTTGTCTCCCTCAGTTGATACAAATATTCTTCTTTGTGCTCCTCCCTTTGGGATCCTTTATATTTCTTGAATGCTGTTCTTTTAGCTTTAATTTTGTCAGCCACCTCCTTTGAGAACCAGATAGGTTTCAGTTTTCTTTTGCTTTTCTTTACATTTCTAACATATAGAGCAGTTGCCTTGGTGATTGCTCCTTTTAGATTGGTCCACTGCTGATCCACATCTCTCTCGTTCTCCCATCCTTTAAGTTCTTCCTCCAGGTAGTTCCCCATTTCCTCAAAGTCTTTGTTTTTGAACTGTAAAACTCGGGTCTTTGTGGTTCTTTTCCCTATTCTTTTAGTGATATTAAACCATACCGTTTGATGATCACTGCTGCTGAGGTGGGCGCCCACCTGGACATCTGAGACATTATCTGCATTAGTGAGCACTAAGTCGAGTATAGCTCCTTCTCTCGTGGGTTCCAACACCATTTGTTTGAACAAAGATACTTGCATGGCATCCACTATCGCTCTACTATTTTTAGTTTCTGCAGATGGGATTTTCCAGTCTACATCTGGCATATTAGAGTCACCCACGATCACCACTTCTCCCTTCTTACCTATCTTATGGATGTCTTCAACCAGATCTCTGTCCAGCTCTTCCTTTTGGTTTGGAGGCCTGTAAACCACTCCAATATAAATGGACGCTCCGTCATCTTTTTTTAGGTCGACCCATAGAGCTTCTTCAATACCCCAACTTCCTTGTAGCTCAGTTGCTTGGATGTTGTTTCTGACATAACATCTCAGATTTTATGATCTAATTATGAATAAATTATGCATTTGGAAATAAGGGAAGCGCTTAGCACAGAACTTTAGAGTGATTCTAATATTAAATAACATTTTCTGCCCATTCCATCACTGAAATGCATTGGAAAAACATGGGGGCTTCAGGAACGGTTTCCCATATGAAAGGAAGAAAGAACTATAAGAGGGCACTCCATGACAATCCAAGTTAGCAGAGACGAGAAGTGATATTTACCACTATTATCCATTTATTGCTGAGAAAACGAAGGTGCAGGGAAATATCCCATAATCATCAAATGACTTCAGTTCTGGGACCGAGGAAGGGTCGTGACGGAGACGTGAGTCCAGAAGAATGAGGAGTCCCTATCCTGCGACCCTGTGCTCCAATCAGCAGATCTCATCGAACGCCACCTTTGTGCCAGCATTACAAATCCAGGACTGAAGGTCAGTCGTCTCGTCACGCCATCAACATATGACACTCTGGGATGAAATTAGAATACTTTTTTACTACCTAGTTAACCTCCAGATAGGGCAGCAGCTGTCCTTCAATATGGCTAAAATATGGTATTTTCTTTCCACCTGTATTTATTTTCCCCTCTGGTCACTGACTTTTTATTTCATTGCCCTTCAAGCATCTGGCATAGTAACATTATGTCTCCCTTGTTGTGCAACACGTTTTTATTTTGTTTTGTTTTTATTTAATATTTATTGAACTCTTTAAATAAATACAATAATTAAATCTCGAGTCACAATTAGTAATTAACAGGAAAAGAAAAACTACATAAAATGTTAGGTGAAAGGAAAAAAATTAATCACTGGATTTAGCTCACAATTATTTTGAGAAATTGATACACAATATTACAAGAGGACATATCAAAAAGAAAGAAAATAGGGGGGAAAAACTGTACAAGGAGCAATTAGATACAGTTAATTAAGCGTTACCTCAGCTACCTGCAATCGGAAGGCATAACTGCATCTTTATCACAGAGGAAGGCAGAAAGCTGTAGGGATTTCAAGAAAACATATCTGGCATCTTGATAAATGAATACACATTTGCATGGATACTTCAGGAATCTATGTAACAAAAAAAAAAGTCTATGGTCTCTTTTGATACATCGGGGAAGGCCCTGATTTTAAGATTATACAATTTCTCTCTGTGCCCAAGGAAGAGTTTGAAAACCAATTCTGTATCAGATTCAAGAGCAAAATTCACCATTAAAGTAGAATATGAAACGTCCTCCTTCTCAGATTTTGTCAACAAAGCAAAAACATCCAAGCCATGGCATGACTTTCCAGATAACCCAACAGTTTCCCTCGTTTCACTAATCTTCCAGATGGGTGGTAGGTAATAAAACTTATAAATAGGAGGTAATGATCCTAAAGGAACAGACAAAATCTGATTCATTTAACACCAAAAAATCATTATAACAGACAATAACTTTAACCTTGGAAAATTAATAAAACATAGATTCTGCCTCTTGACAGCCTTTTCCAGATCTTCCACTTTCTTATGCAAAGCCAAATTGTCTTTTATAATAAGTCTCCTGCTCTTCCAATTTGAAACACTTTTGCTCTAAACATGCTATCTGTGTCTCATGATCTTCCAGAGTCTTATCCTGACCTTCTTCCTTCATTCTAATATTGTGCAAACTGGAAAGTTGTAATATCTGGTCCCAGAGTGATTTTCCCAGTTCAAAAATGGCCTTCCTTAAGTCCTCCGTAGCTACAGTGTCAGGTTTAACTAGCCTCATTCCAGCAGAAATAGCAGGAATTTGTAACTTATCCAAGCACATGATGTTCTCCAGTTATCCCTTATTCTCAACTTCCCACTTCTGTAATTCAGAAGATGCTTGATGGTGTGGACTTTCCTCTGCAGAAACATAGCATTCCCTGTCAGGCTGGGAGTTAATACTCCACAGTGCTCCTCCCATCATCTTTACACAAACCACCTCATCGTGCTGTGCCACGTCGCTGAAAGCAAGGGAAAAGCTCAGCACTGGCTACTGAGGAGAAATGAGATGATGCGCGGATGCTAGGAACAATTCAGATTTCATAGAAGTCCTACCGTCCCTGCCTGAAGCTCCCCTTTTTGGTTGAGAAATGGAAGCCACGGCACAGGAGTGGCCAACTCAAGAGCCACAAACGGGCCTGGATTTCAGGATATCTACACTGAATATGTATGAGATACATTTGCATACAATGGAGGTAGTGCATGCAAATCTCTCTCATACATATTCAATATGGATATTCTAAACTTCAGGCCTCTTTGTGGCTCTTGAGGACCGGAGTTGGCCATCCTTGCCTTAGGAGAAGAGTATGCCTGAGCAATCGAAGTGAAAAAGGAGTCAATCTGGGTGAGAAAAGCAACGGACATGAATGGAAGGGTATACCAGAGCTTTAGCCTTCTTTTGTTTTGCCCAATATTGAGCATCATATCCAGGGTAAAATTGTTCAAATTGACTCCTGTGGCGGCATCTCACTGCTATGTAGCTATCAGGGCCGGTGCTAACTGTTTTGCTGCCCTGTGCAAACAATTATTGTGATGCCCCCACCCACCCTCACTTTATTCAGTCTCTGTCTCGGGCCTGCCAAATAAAGCACAGCTCCTTCCAGCGACCTAAACTTTAAAAGCTGTCATCCTCTACCCTCCGGGCCTTCAACCCGGAACCCACTGCTGGTACAAGAGTATTAGGTGCCCTAAGCAAATCTTATACCCTTGCATCTATGTCTCCTGCTCTCTCCATGTACACGGTTAAAAATTATGCCTTTGTAATAGATTTTATATGAAAAAGAATATTCAGTTTTCTGAGGTAAAAAAAAAATATGAGTATTTGCAAGCACTTCTTTGGTGCCAACCAGAAAACCCTACAAAAAATGCTCATGCTATGCTGACACACACATGTTCCCTCTTACATACACACACACACACACACACACACACACACAAAGATCCCTCTTTTTCACATATACATGCTTAGATATACATAAACACACTCAGAAATACACATACATGCTCATACTCACACACATGCTCAGACACACATGCGAAGAGAACACCCAATGCTTTGATACCTCAGCCTTTCCTGCTATAATAAACTGAAGAATGTATTGCTCAAAAAGAATTTTTAACTATTTAGACTTTGCATTCTATCAGCCCTAGAGCTTGCATCTGTCTCAGTGCTCCCTCTCTCCCACGCACGCTCCACTTCTGCTCAGACACACACACAGGTTCCTTCCTGCTCATGCACACACCAAGGCCTCTCCCAGCAGCCCCATCATTCCACTTCTGCCACGGGGAAAGTTGGGGGCTCCCTCCTGGCTTTTTTTTAACTTGAGTGCCCACAGACAGCCTATAGAACCTGGGAAACCATCTCTTAAAAAAAATTAAATGGTTCTTCCTGAGGGGATATCACGCCTTAAAGAAATAAATTCCTTGGTATAATCTGTGAGCCAGCCAGAAAACCCTGATGTTTGTCAGAAATTCCTTGCCTTGAACAAACCAGCTGACAAAACCTTTTCAGTGGTATGAATCCTGGAAAGATTAGGTCAAATTACTATCACCTTTGCTCTCCCACGGTAACACAGATCTTTCTCAGGTCTGACTATTTCTTCCCTGCTCTTCTAAAGTCTTTCCTAATTGCAATGCTTTAATCTGTTACTTTACCAAACCATTCTAGACAGGGTTCGCAAATAGCAGCCCCAAAAACTAATCCACCTGGATAGTGTCCCCCAGCATCAGAAGCTGTAACTTTTTTCCACAATTTAAGCAATGCTGCTCATAAGTTCAGTTGTGTGCATTCTGTCATTACTCTCTGACAAAGTCACAAGGATACAAAACGTCGGTATGGCCTAGTGGTTTGGGAACCACAGTGTCATGCAGCTCCTCATCTTTGCTGCATGCTGGCTTGGGAGCCGCCGCGTGGCCCTGCAACGTCCTCATGTTCACTGCACAGCCCTAAGGCTCCCCTTCATGTTCACCTCATGGCCCTGCAACTTCCTCATGTTTGCCACGTGGCCCAACAGCTCCTCCTCTTCTTCGTCGAGCAGCAGGTTGGGAATTGATACATGGCTCCTCCTCATCATCATCATCACGTAGCGGGCTGGGAACTGCCACATGGTAGCACCAGCAGCTCACTCAGTCTCGGCCTCAGGCCACTGTCCCCTCCAGGCCGCTGCCCTGTGCAAGTGCATGGCTTGCACAGTGGGTTGCCCTAGCCCTGGCAGCCATCTTGAATCTTCCTGCACGTCCCTCCTTGCAACTTCATTTTAATGCAAAATCAATACAATTCAAGCTACAAAAAGGTACAAAATGGTCATTTTTTTCACTCTGTCCTGCAGGCAATTAATCCAGTTCAATATATTTGAATGGCAGCTTCATCACATGTTCCTCCTTTGTACTAGTAGGCATTCAGGGTAATTTTCAAAGGAAAATGTATAGGTAAACATCATACAATTGTAACAGTTTTTCAAAAGCCAATTTACCTGCATTAAGGGCCTCAACATGAGTACACCTAATGCGGGTAAATGGGCTTTTGAAAATTGCTGATAGTATGTTACATTCATATTTACATTTTCCTTTGAAAATTACCCTGTCTGAATTTTAAGACATTTCATTGCTGATTCAATGGCATTAGTTACAGACTCAGGGATTGAAAACTCACTTAACTGCCATCATACCACCCACTTTGGGCAGAAAATACCTTTTTAAATGCACATTTTATTTCTGGACTAACAACTCCTGCATAACATGTGGACAACCCTTACTTAATAGGATATGTATTTTATTTATTTATTTCAAAGTTTTTATAAACCTGGACTGGATATGGCCAATGCAGTCATCTAATGTATAAGATGTGTCTAAAAAGTTTTCCTGCCTTCAACTGTGCAAGTCTGGATAAAACTATGGAGCTTATAATAACATCTTGTCCCATAAGTCTGAGAATGATATTCTGGAACTGAATCCACTTTCCAGCAGGGCTATAACAGGGCAATGCTCACGTCTCATCCTGGACTGCTATCAGAGCACTGAAACACAGGCACTCTTAGTGAAGAATGTGTCTTATTCTATCACATTGCAAAACAAGGAACAGACCCTTCATTGAGGCACTTAACATTGTATACATGTACAGCAGCCATTTACATAGAGAGTGGCATAAAACTCCATGCAACAGCCTAAACCCTTCACAGCTGTAATCCACCATTCCCTCAAACTTCAAGCCACAGGCTCCCCATGCTCCCTACAGGATTCTGTCCACCTGGAAAGGTAGCTCTAAGCTTTCCATCGTCTTCTTCTGACTGGCCCCCTGCTTCTGACTGTTCTGTCTCGCTGGCAGCCTCCACCGAGCAGTCCCTGGCCCTTCTGTCCATCTGCTGTGCTTTTCCAAGGGACTTTTCTTCCTACTCAGACCATGCTCTTATTGACCATAGCTGTCTCCATGGCTCCTGTCCCTTCAGAACTATATCACCCGACAGTCTTCTGGCTCTAGTGACATCACTTTATCTCTCTCATTTTCCTCTTTGCAGAGCACTCTGCTTTCCTGGCAGGCTAACTACATCTTATTCCTAGTTTGCTCTGAGCTAGATCGAGTCCTAACATTGTTGTGAATTCCAATCCTCAAGTGCCTCTTCTTTGAAGCCACATTCTTTTCCTATTGTTCATGATGTCACTGACAGCCTATGTGATTCATACCTTTAGACTGCGCCAAGTGTGCAGAATCTTTTAATCCTATCACAAGGGCATTGGGCTGCTTGAGGAATTCAGAATTTAAAATTTGATGTTAGTTTCCTTACTCAAAGTCATATCATATTGATTTTTTTTTTTTTGGGCCCGTAAAAGCGCGTTTAGTGCTGGACAGCCGGATAAATCACTTATCCGGTTATCTTTTAGCCTGCCAATTTGTGGGCGGATCTGGGTGGCACTACGTATCTGATTGACTTAAACGGATAAGTTATGATATTCGTTCTTATCCAGTTAAGTTAATCGGATAAGTTAACTCAGCCATGGAACTGAGATTTAACTTATCTGGCTAAGTAGTGACTTGATCATGGATATTCAGCAGCAAGTCATGCCGCTGAATATCCCTTGTAATTTAGCAGGATAAGTCATATCTGGCTAAGTTACTTACCCAGTCATTTCTGAATATCAGGCGCTTTACATCTTAATGTATACTGTACCCTGCCTTGAGCACTAGGGTGAGCAGTGGGAAATAAATAAATACAAAAGAAAAGGACTGGACATTTAGCAAAATGTCTTTATAAAATGTCTTTATGCATGTTCATCTTTAGCCTCCTTACATTAAGGGCTCCTCCCAATCTATGTCCTTATGGCAAATGGCTTTGTAAATGGAGCCTGACGGTTTCTTCACCAGCGTGGTGTGCACCAACCATCATTGGCAAAGCTCTCTTCTATAGAAGCAGCCTCTGCAAAGTATAATCCTGTTGCCATGGACACCAGTGTGATGGTGGAAGTTTAGCATAATTACAGTAATTATGGACATTTAGCATAAGACATTTGGGGCTTTTAATTATTCTTAAATAAGGTACACACCAAATGGAAAGAGGCGCCTTGTCAACAGGTTATATAATATTCTGAGACTTGACTTGTCCCATTCACCTAGATTCTTTAATTATCATCAAATAAAGCATAATCTTCAACAAGAAAAGTTTGGTTGGGTGAAGTCAGGTCAATGGAGAACATTATTTTTAATTACAGATAAAACTAAATCAAGCCACTGTGGTTGACTCTATGGATCTGATTTATAAATGTGTTTTCCCACAGGCACAAAATGGGGCAACGCCTTCTATAAATTCTCTTGTAGGGGGTAATTTTGTAACATCGCATACAGATGTGTACATACATAGTACAAGTATAACATTATTGCTATGATTATAAATCAAACTATCACACACTGCAAGAAACCTTTTTAGTTCTATTCATTTTCTGTAAAGCACCACCAACATACACATACTAGGCAAGACAAGCTTGCGCTCCCAATCATTTAACTACACTTGCAAATTTAGATATATAGTTATAGTATATATGGAATGTATCCACTTCCAAAACTCAGTGAGCAGGACAGTTAGAAAGATTGCTGAAAATATCAACGTGCCTGTGTTTTGACCCTACTTTTTCACCATTGGTTCTTAAAGCTAATTCTCTTTTTCTTTTCTATCATAGTTCTATTTCTTATATTTAAAACTCTGGCTCTTCCAGATCTTAGTCTTCTCAATTGTAAGCATGTTCATTATAATAAATACATTTCCTGGAACTCTTGTTTTGTCTATGTGTCTTAGCTCAACTGCAATCTCCACAGGGCAGAAACTCTTTCTTATGTGCATCTTTGCAGTTCTAGAAAGGCCTAATAATAGTACCACAGAAATGATAATGGTAGTAGCAATTTAAAGATGTGCACCATTTATGGCAATATCCCTGCCTCTGAAAATCTCCTTCATTGTGTCTACTCCACTAACGTTTAAGTCATTATCTGTCCTTTGCATCTATCAGTGTGATACTAGCACGGACCTCTGACAAGGAGCAGCATTACCACACACTGATGCACTTCATTTGGATTCACAAGAGTGAGAGTAACTAAAAGAAAGAGCCGTTTTCCATCATTTTTTACTTCAGTATCTCCTCGAGAACTGAGTATATAATCTGAGCAGAAAAGGATGCTGCTCCTTTAAAAGGTAACTGAAAGTCTTCTTGTTGCCCATTCGTTTCTGAAGTCTTTTGGCTATTTCCTTATCCATGCACTGCTCAAGCTCACCAGGTAAGATGCACGGTTGCCATGGAAGCCATTGTCATCCAGCAGGTTCTTTACATTCCAGCTGTTCGGTTCTTCATCAAATGCTTACAAGAGCCTTTATTTTCTCCTGATCTCTCAGAGGCTTACACTCAGTCTCAAAATGTGAAAGCAGCATCACACACACACACATACACACACACACATATTTATTCTCAATCCCAAACTGCTCACTTGAATGCTTCCAAAAGTCCTGATTTTGCCCAAAATGTAATAGAGTTCACATCAGAACCTGAACCAGTAACTTCATTGGACTATTTCCCCTCTTGAAGGAAAGCCACACAATGCAGTCTTTACTCTGGTTTCCAGAAATATGCTTATCCATTTATTTAATTTTTTTAAAGTAAATTTTCATCTGTTGCCCGATGTTATGATGACTCTCTATGATCTGAAATATCTTTTTGAATCTCCAATAATTTCCACTAGCATCTGTAAGGTCGATATTCAGGAGCACGGCTAAGCTGCTGAATATATGCATATACTGTATATCCACGCTTAGTCATATAAATTATAACCAGCTAAGTTTAGACCTGCTCTATGGCACATCTAACTTAACCGCAGAACTTTTGTGGCTAAGACTGAATATCAGTAGTTAGCTACATAACTTTATACAGCTAACTCGCTCCGCCCTGATCCTCCCACAACACGCCCACAAGTTATACGGCTAACATTTTAGCCTCATAAGTGACTTATATGGCTAAGTAGTGGCCGTAGGAGCATAATCAGTGGCCTTTACCTAGCCTCATAAGTTACACTTATCCAGCTAAATAACGCTGAACACACTTTGAGTCTTGACCTCTTTACCTTTTAAACTTCGGCTGGCAACAACCCTGCTGAAATAGGGCATAAAAATACACTTCAGTGGATTTAGTGCTCTAAATCTAACAGCCTGAACTGAGTACAGTGAATAGGCCTGTATTTAACTTTCTTCTACCACATCTGCTCTCCCCAAATATTCATCCATAGGCACTTCCTGCTTCACAAAGTACAGTTCAGTCAGTGCTGGACCCAGCATTATTCAGTACCAGGAAATTATTCAGTACTCAGTCCTGGGGATCTTTCTACTGCTTCTATAAAAAATAAATAAATAAATAAATAGATACCAGTGAAATATCCACTTCGCTGCACCAGAGAAATATGCATTGTCTATGAAACCCTAACCAATGCCCACTCCCATCAGAACTAGCGAAATCCAAACTGCACATCAATGCAAGGAAAATATCCAATTGCCCTTGCTTTGAAGTAAATGCCCACTACTCTTCAGTACCACAGAAAGGTCAGCTTTGTAGTTCTAGCCTCCCTCTCCCTCTTAAACAACAAGGAATCTGCTGACATGGTGGTTCTAATATAAGAATGAGTCCGTAAATTTGCTAATAGAAAATAAGGAGCAGAAAACAATATGTCTGTAAGGTCCATAAAAATAATAGCATGCCAGTAAAAAAAAAACCTGGCATGGGCGATAGGGTGGTGGCCAGGTTCCAGCCTGCGTCTCTGGTGCTCTGGGCTCAAGTTGTACAAGGCTGCAGGGCTCAGGAGTTGCGGAGGAAGGGGTGCGGCTACATTTCGCCTGCTGCAGGCGTGATTCCTTCTGTCCACCTGCACCTCTCGGGCTTTCTGCAGGGGTTGAATCTGAATGCCTGCAGGTGCAGCGCTGAGGGAAGCAAAATTCAGCCCCTGCGGTAGGACTCACCAGCTGAAATATATATATATAGCATAAGAGTCTCGGAGACTTTCAGACACCATCCATGCCTCCGCGCTTGAGTTTGTGACTGCTGGTCAGATCAAACCAGGCCTGGCTAGAGAGCAGGGCTAAGTCAACGCAGGGCAAGGAGGGGGAAGCCTACCTGACCATGGCAGGATCTCATGCATGGCCGGAAGAAACCTGTCATATCAGTTCTTTAGCTGAAACATAGTCCCGATGCAGTTACAGGGTACCCTCGGTGCATAAAGGGATGGCTCTTGGCACAGTTAAATACAAAATGGTGGTGGTGAAATGTTTGCCAGCAAAATAATTTTCATGAATTGGCAACCATGTTTCTACATGTCACAACTCAGCTTCTCTGTTCAACCAGTGAGTAGAAAAAGAGTTGGCAAAAAAAAAAAAAAAAAGGACTGCAATGGATTGTTCCATTCCTCCAAAACCTGTAGAGGCCTCCTGGTAGTTTTAATTGTAAAATTTATTTTTAATGCAAAAAAAAATATATATATATATATATATGTGTATAAAACAAGTTTTCTTTTCTATTAATTCATCTTAATTTGGTGTGAGGCACCACTTGCAGCTGAAGAGTAATGATTGTGTCCTGCAGTTGAACACTGCTATTCCCGACCACTCATGAAGAAGCCCTCTTAATACGAGGTATTCCTCACATAACTGTTGTTACATAAGTCAGAGAGAACATCACCCGGAATGGTGGTTTCATGTTTTGATGCACCAAAAGGAGGGCGGCTCTTATTTATTTTTCCTTAATTTCAGCTCTGCGTGTGTAGATTCTAGGTCAGTGAGACTTGAGCTTGCTTTCCTGTGCTCATCTGTCAGTGGAGGGATTATGTGGATGACTCAGACTCTGCAGGACTCTGCAAGTTACGGAGCTACATGGAAACTTGCTACCAGATTGCCTCATGACTAGTTCTCATTTTAACATTGTACACATTCAATCCAGAGGAAAACAGACAAGGCCTCCAGTGTCTAATTACAAGGCCGCCTGTGGTTTTTTTTTTACAATCTGTACCCAACATCAGGGCTGGGCACTTTTGATATAGTTTCTAAATAATTAAGAATCTTCCTCCTGGACTTGTAGAATATGCAGGTGTTCCCATAACTCCTGGCGAGGGCTACCCACCGACGCCATGTCATGTGGAGAGGCTGAGTCAAGCCCACAGATTACCCCATTATACTTGTGGGCTTGTAGTCCTGTTTTTCTCAGAAAAATTGGAACTAAGTGCAGAGATGCAGCAGAGTAAAACTGGGACATGCTCAGCCTGTTCAAAAGACATGGAACTGATTGCTAACCCTACTTCTTATCAGCCTTATCAGCTACGCGCGTATCTTATAAAATCCGGCGTACTTTTGTTTGCGCCGGTTGCGCGAACAAAAGTATGCGTGCGCGTACTTTTTAAAGATCTACCTCAGCATGTAGCAAATTTTACTGAGGGCTCCCTCAATACTACGGCCACAGTACTAGCATGGATGCTAACACAATAAAGTATAGCGTCCATGTTAGAAGCTGCAAAATCCATGAGACTAACCAACCTAAACTGAAAGAGCCAGTTAGCAGGGGGAATTCCAATCCACCTACCCATCCCCATAAAGATCATACATTTCCTCCTTCTGCTGCTGACCCTGAGCAGCTCCCCACAGAACAACGCAAGTATCCCCTTCTGAGGCTGCCAAACTCTTGATCTGCCCCCACCCCCACAAAAACGCAGTCCATTTCAGAGATACTCAAGCCCTCCCCATCCATCCCTCTAGAATGAGCACCTACCATATTAACATAGTAAATGATGGCAGAAAAAGACACAAATGGTCCATCCAGTCTGCCCAGCAGGTTATTTAGGGTAGTAACTGCTGCACTGTGCGAGTTATCCCCTCATCTTTTGTTAAGAGTAGTAACTGCCACTCTTATATATATATATATATATACCTTTCCTAGAAGAACATCTGTTAGGTATAACAACATTGCCTTCTCCAACAACAAGCAGGATATATCATCCATACAAGTGGGAATCTGTAAATAAGGATTACTTTTTAATAAAAAAAAAGAAGGGGGATAATGAAAAAAATGCCAAGCGACAGATAATTTTACATGAAGAAAACCATTTTATTTTTTTTTCTTTTTGGAAAGATAATGCAAAATACAACGAAACTTGCCCTAGGAGAGACTTATTCTACCCCTCAAAGCGATCCTGACCAACCTCGCTGTCATGTCTGATGTCAACAACCAGACAGTAAAAGGAAGTAAATGGTTGGGCTCAACTGCACATTCTACACTTTTAAATCTCCTCAATGAAGACTGATGATAGATGAGCGTGCTCTACCATGATAGCTCTCACACTATGAGGCTTGGTGCTAATCATCTGAGTAGGAAAACACAGGAATCTCCAGTACGTGCAGAAATGCTGTAGTGGCTTACTTGACATTTTGCAGAAACTGTGGTGCCAATGCTGTGCCCCAAGGTAATAAGCACTACTGGAGGCGATGAGTCCCTACCACAAATCTGAGATACAACCCAGTCACAAGAAACCTCCTTATGGGTATACGTATCCTTGAGACCCAGATAGTATAACCATTTCTTTCTTTAGAAGGAAAATAACTGTGCCTAGGAAAATGATGATGAACATTTCCTGCAAGAGCAACGTGTTCAAGAACCGTAGGTCCGGTCTTTTTAGGTACCAGAAAGTAACATCCCCATCCTCTTTTCTATAGCGGAACAGGTTTGACCACTGGCCTGTAAGAGGGAGGAGATATCCATACAAAGCAATTCCTAGTGGAAAAGAAGGTGGGTAAACCCCCCCTTGAGGGCAAGTCTGTAGGCTTAACCGCCACTTATAACCCCTTCTGAAAACCAGGTGTGCAAGGTTGTTAGGAGAGCTTGTTTTTTTACCCAAATCTTCAGCCTCTTCCCAACAGGTAGGTCGCTCAGGATTGCTGGATTTGCATACTGGTTATGTATTCTGGAACCAGTCAAAAACTTGTGCCTGGGTATTCAGTGAATTTAGAGAATTTCTGGCAGCTTCACTGGCTGACCTTTTCAATGCTTCTTTAGAGCTGGGAGTAGTACTGGAGGACTGGAGAGGGGCAGATGTGGTTCCTGTTCATAGAAAGTGGAAGTAAGGAGGAGGCTGGGAACTACAGGCCAGTTAGACTTACCTCTGTGGTGAGCAAATTAATGGAATCACTTGCTAAAACCGAGAGGACAGTGCAGTTTCTATAATCCAGTGGATTGCATGATGCGAGGCAGTATGGTTTCCCCAGCGATAAAGCTTGTCAGAGAAATCAGATCCTTGTTTCTCTCACAGGCTAAGCTTATAGAAATCAGTAAATGCAGCAAGTAATGTACATCATATGAGTCTGCTTGCCTCTACAGAAATTCATGCACACTGCAGGAGGCATAACCCACACTTACCCCTGTAGATATCCATGCATGCCATGCACAACTTTCTTACCTGTGATACTCTTCTAGTGCTCAGATTGGTCCTGGAGAAAAATGGCATCTTTGTAGGTTGTGATTAATGTTTAAAGGATAAAACAAGAATATGTGTGGACATTTCATGGCATTCAGCCTCCTTCTTTGGTACACAAATTTGCATATGGTTATGACTAATGACCAGTGGCAGGGCATCTTTAAGAATGCTTGATGACATCCCAATGTGATCTGACCTGCCTGAAAACTAAAAAGGCGGGACTCTAAGTATGGGGGGGAGGTGAGGACACATGGACGGCTGAGTTGAGAGTTACAGGGTTCAGAACTATATATGGCAAAAATTCAAATGAAATAGGATGAATGGCCTAAAAGTTAGGGGAGACACACAGGAGAGACAGACATGATGATGATCTTTTAAGACCAGTTTTCTATGAGAAACCAAGCCAAAAAATTATATGAAAAAGGAACTTGTGCGGTCTTGAAAACTTATGTAATACAACATATTTTGTTGGTCCATTAACAGGTGTTAACAGGTAGAAGTCCTTTGTCAAGTTACTTGTTGAATATTTCATAAAAGCTTGAGCTGTCCCCTACCCCCCCATCAGTCCTTCCTGTCGCAGCCTTTGGGCAAAACACAGATCTGTGTTGGGAACCTACTGCTCTGTAAATCTCCTTTAAACTACATTGTTTTGAAGCTTTTGAATAAATCCTGCATTTTTGTTTAAATCACTACCTTGCTCTCTGTGGTGGACACATAATTTATCACATGCATTATATCCGTACTTTAGACTCTGGATGAGTGTCCTCTTACTCCCCAACTTGATTTGCCATTAACAGGTATCACAACAAAAAAAGTAATACCAGTAGTATCACAATCGACAAACAAAGCAACATAAACACTGATGGCAGATAAATGCTGCAGGTCTTCTCACCTTCCTTTCCTGTCTTTTTCGTCACTTCCCAAAAACTTAGGTCACTTCATACCCAATGCAAAATTAAGCACTGGAATTCATTACCGGAGGATATGAATAAGATAGAGTAGCTGGGTTTAAAAAAGTTTGGACAAATTCCTTGAGGAGAAGTCAATAAACTGTTATTAACCAAGCAGACTTAAGATGATAGCAACTTGGGATCTGTTTACTGTTTGGGACCTTGCCAGGTACTTGTAACCTGGAAAGGACACTGTTGGAAACAGGATACTGGGCTTGATGGACCCTTGGTCTGACCCAGTATGCAAATTCTTATGTCCTTATACTTATTTCATATTTCCTGAATTCCATTACTATTTTTGTCTCCCACCAACTCTACTTGGACACTCTTTCATATACTGCATCCACCATTCTTTCAGTGAACATATTCTCTCATGTTACTCCTGAGTCTATCCCCCTCATAACTTCTTGTTCAGAACTTCCTTCCCAACCCCCCTTTCCAATGCAAATACTTAGCTGGGAGGCACTCTCAATACCAGAGTTTAGTCCCAACTTAGTCTCCAAAAGCTGGGGAGGGGGGGAGGTTTAACCTCTAGGGCCCCGCAGTGTTATGGTGTTATATGGTGTTACCTTATGTCACATGTCTCTTTAGTTATGGTGTTCCAAAATTAAAAATCTTTACTGAAGAGTTGAAATAAAATAGTTGCAAATGGTATAGTTAGTTAATCGTCCGGTTAATACTTAACTTGCTATTAATTATGAAATGTGTTTATCTTTGGTTTATGGTATTTGTTCTTATTCTTGTTATTGATTTATATTATGTCCACTGTAGTTCATATTGACTGTAAAGCTTGTTGCTGATTTATTGTTTATTGTAAACCGAGGTGATGTTTTTAACGTGCCGCGGTATATAAAAAAATCACTAAATAAATAAAATATAGTCTTGTTAACATTAGAATCCATTAGCTATGTGCATTCGTTTAATACAAATGGGCAAAATGCAACAAATTAGTCCATTTTTGTTTCTTCTGTGGACCCCCAAAATTAATGGATGGGGTCGAATGAATGAAATGAAAATTTTTGTCTCATTCATTTATGTTACCCATTCAAGTCTATGGCTCATTGAACTCTATGGCTGTGTTGTGAACAAATAAACAAATAATAGCAACCGTCTCTTGCCTGTTCAACCTCACAGCCTTGTAAGAGTGGAGGCAAGACAAGTTGTCAAAGAAATCACACAGAGGACAAATCACAGTGCAGCACCTTATTAACTAGCCTATAGCTATTATCTGGATTATGAGACTCTGACCAACTCTGAGCATATGTAAGAAACTCTGCATTTCCTCGCTAGCATTGCTAGAGGATGTGTGCTTAGAAGCTCTCACAGCTACATGCCTACCTGCCATGCCTATGATGAACCAGCCTGGGAGTTTTGGTTTGGATCTCAACCTAGTTCTCCCACCCTGTGTTATGTTTGATGGCTCATGGGACTGCCCTGCGAGCCACAGAAGGATGATGAAATGCTACCGAAATTAGGGACGTTAACAAAATTAGCAACACAGTAATAGTGAGCGATTTCAGTTACTCCAGTATTGACTGCATAAATGTCACATTGGGACATGCTACAGAGGTAAAGATTCTAGATGAAAATAATGCCTGCTTCATGGAGCAGCTGGTACAAGAACCAACAATAGGGTTTTTTACATCTAATGCTAAGTGGAACATATTTATTTATTTATTTATTTATTTATTTAACATTTTTTTCTATACCGAACTTCATGACAAGCTTCATATCAGGCCGGTTTACATCAAACTTAGGGGTTAACTTATGTTTTGGTGTGAGAGGTAATGGTGTTGGGGTCCACTTAGCAAAAGTGATCATAATATGGTCAAATTTGCCTTGATAAATGGAGGGAGGACATTAAGGTGGAATAGCCTAATGGTTAGAGCAGTGATCTGCAAACCAGGGTTCAAATCTCAATGCCACTATTTGTGACCTTGGGCAAGTCACTTTAAGCTCCATAGCTCCAGTTACTAAGCCATAATATATTTCCCCGAGAGAAAAATATTGTGGGAGTGACAAAACCTGCAGGATTCTTAACTGCAGAAAAGCACCACAGCTCATGGTATTTTCCCAAATAGAAAAATACCATGGCAGCGAAAGTCCCCTAGACAATGTGCAATGGCAGCCCTGGGACTATGGAGTTGCCATTGCTTAAAGGGGCACTTGGCCCAGAGAATGCCCCTCAAAGAAGTATAAACCTCCAAGGGTCTTGCAGGTGGCCCATTGTAAAATTTTACAAAATCTTTTTAAGAATGATGCAAGCCCCACTCCCACTGTCACAGTATGTGAGCCCTTGCACTGTGGTGAGGTTGGCACTGCCCAGCTTGTGACCCAAGGGGGCTTCCACTGACAGCAGGTAGACCCGCAGGAACTGGGACCAGATCTGAGCTTCACATTTACAAGCTCCTTCCTCTGCAGGTTGAGCCCTGGTTTCGAGGGCCAGCAGGATTTAGGCGAAGGTCCCATAGAGAACAGCGAGGGCTAACGAGATGGTTGAGATGCAGGTAATGATCAGAGCAGACAAGCACATTTGAGATTCAAGCAGTGGTCAGGACAGGCTGCGAACAAGCATAGTCAGAACTAGGCCAGGGTCAGCACCAGGAATCAGTCAGAGGATGGAACAAGGACCAGGGTACACAAGATGTGGACTGGAACAGACAGACAGGGGGCCGGACTGGACAAACAAGAAGAGGAGCAAGGCTAGGGATAGGACAGGAAGGACAAGGGGCAGCGCAAGAGCCAAGGCAGGAGACCAGGAGCTGGACAAGGCAGGAAAATGAGGAGCTGGAAGGGAATCATGACAGGAGGTTGAAGAATAGGACAGGAACCAGGCAGTCACAACAATGAAAAGCATGACACACTGCAGACAAGGCAGGAGGACCTGTTGCTGAGGCACTGGTGGAACTGGTGGAACTGGTGGAGTGCCTCAGGGATCTGTACTTAGACCAGTAGAATGTTTTCAGTGTTCAGGCCAATGCTGTGGAAGTCAGCACCATTAGACATCAAGTTGGAAACTAATTATTTGTCATTTAGAAAGAAAGTAAAGGCATGTCTTTACCCAAGAGAATAACAGGGCTGGTAGACTTTTTAGGTTGCCTAATGTTCTATTGAATTTTACTGTTTTGACTTTATAATTGTTTTATGATTTTATGTTTCTATTATGATGTTATGAACTGCTCTGACCAGTATTTTTCTGCATGTGTGGTATAAAACAGCTTGGAAATAAAATAAAGAGTGTATCATAAAGAAAATAACCAAAAATGTGGTCAGTTTTCATGGAATGTTACTAAAATGGTTCACATCCTTCCTAGATGAAAAAACATACCAAGTAAAATTCGACGACAAGATATCTGAAACCTTTCAATGTAACACTAGAGTGCCTCATAGATCAGCTCTACTAGTCAACATCTACACGCTACCATTATGCAAACTACTCACAGACCTTGGATTAAACTTTTTCCTGTATGCGGATGGCCTACAATTCTATATTCCACTAACAAAACTGATAAAAAAAAAAACCACAGGAACCACAATTGCAAAATATTTGACAAAGAATAAATGAAAAACTATCATAACTTAAACTCATACTAAATACTATGGCTAAACCAAAATCCTCCCAAATCAATGCCACCTGCATAGGAAATTGATGCAAGTAAGAGAATTGGGAGTATAACTAGATGAGAACTGAGAGAGAGAGAGAGAGAGACTTTCTTTATAAGGCCTTTTTTTGTAGTCAACTGTTTATATCACTCTAGGAGGGCCACCTAATAGCTCGAGGTGAGGTGGTGGTGCTGGTTTAGGGGCCAGTTTTACATGCAGAGTGAGACAAACAAACAGCAAAGTACACTTCAGTGAAGATTTGAAGTCATTTGGAGTGAGGAAAGTCTCAGAAAGATGAGATTTCTATAATGCTCTCTCATCCTAACTCGATGAACTCTATAACAGGGTACTATCAAGCTAGGGCAAGAGAACATAGTAGAAATCTCATCTTTGTGAGAATTTCCTCCCTTCAAATGATATCAAATCTTCACCGAGGTTACTGTGTTGTTCGTACATCTCACTCTGCATGTAAAACTGGCCCCTAAACCACCACCAACACCTCACCTTGAGCTAGTAGGTAGCCCTCCTAGTGTGATATAAATAGTTGAATACTAAGAAGGCCTTCCTCGAGGTTTGTTCTCTCTCTCTCTCTCTGAAATGGCCAAAATGTAATGCCAGGAAAAAGAGTGTAGTTATTTCTGGCATTAAAAACATGTGATAGCTTGTGTTATGCTATCATACAGTGTGATATTGCCCCTCATTTTCATTAATCCCACCCAAACCCCTTCAAAAAATTAGCATTCACACCATGTGGTAACATAAATATCACATGCGTTAACACATTTTGATGAATGACTCTATATATGATGTATAACAGACTTAAGTTGAAGTAAAGCAGCATGACAGCTCTAGCAAACTGCTTCCTGCTGCAATCAAGGTGGGCATTCACAAACCAGAGGGCTCAGTGAGACATCAAGGCCTGATTGTGTGGTTACTCCTTCACCGTCCCCAACTGCGTGGTTTTCTCATCCTGGCAAGCCAAGTAAGTGCAAACAAAGGCATCCAAAGTTTGCTTTACCGAAGAAGATACAGTGGGATCTGAGGGATAAGCCGTCACACTCTCTTTTCTGTTTCTCACTGGGTCAGAACAGAGGGAAGATGTGAAGATAAAAGGAATAATGAATCTGGGCAGCAGAGAGGACTTGGCAGTGAAGCCACTCAGATTGCCATCTTGGGATCCTCTCCGCCTGGTATAATTCTGATGCGCAAGGTGTCAGATAAACACTTTTAGTCAAAGGGACATGGTAATATGGAAATTGCTGACACTTATTGGCACCTACGGTGCAGCAGAAAGACATGAAAAATAAAGCAACACGACTGGGTGATCCTGCCAAGCTCTACTAGTACACTAAAGGCCTGAGCAGTTTTCCATAGCCAAAAGTTATTATTAATGTTTTAATTGATTGTGAATGTACTTGATTGTAAGCCGACAGAACATTTTATGAGCCATTATCAGTGGCTCATAAAATTTTAAAACACATAAATAAATAAATAAACAAATAAATAAATAGACAAATAAATAAATAAATAAATAGTTAAATAAATAAACAAGAGAATCTACTTAATACATCTTCCGTAAAGCTAAATAAACAAATATCAGCCATTGCACTGAGACACTCTGGTTTAACATCCATCACAATTATAATAAAAACAATGAAAAAAATAGTTGCAAACTGCAAGATATTGCTAAAAATATAATGTTTGAATGTCTATTGCATCAGCCCTGAGGTTCCTAAATACAGCAGCTGCAGACTAAAATGGGATTGCGAGTTACAGCAGCTCATGGATCCTGACTTCGCTAGGCTCGTATGTGATAAACTGTGCTCAGGAGGACTATGGTACAAATAATCAACCGCCTTACGGATTCCAGCATACTTCCTGGGTATGTCAACACTCATAAGAATTTGCCCTCTACCCTTGGCACTTCAGGGAAGTGTGTTTAAATCCTTTCATTCGCTCACAAACAAGCATGCCAGTCTGCCTGTAAATATTTTTATAGCACAAAATGTTTAACTTTCAAATTAAAATGTTGTTTTGAGGATTTAGTGGTTTGCACATAGAACATATCAGAAGAACTGGGATGTGAGCTCTAATCCCTGTGCTTCAACTATTTCTCAGGTCAAGAAGAAATAGACCCAATATGGTTCTCCAAAGAGGTGGCTGAAAAAAATAAAGTCCATTGCATGCATGGACTTGTAGCTTTGATATTCCTAAGAAAAGGACTCCAAGTGCATGCAAGCAAGGGGTAAAACCAGGACTGGATCAGCCCATTCTGAAAAAAAAAAAAAAAAAAGTTGGTCAGAACCAGGGCTGGAATCTGGTGCCATGAGCCTTCATTCACACCTACCTGTGGATTTGTTCCTCTATTTTATGTGCCCTCCATACTTATTTTAGATCAGTTATTACAGTGACTGTCCTTGGGATGGGAGCCCTGCACCAGGGCTCTTTTTGGAGCCCTCTGGTCATGGGTCCTGAATCTGGTGACTAGGTGTTGCCATAGTGTGATGCCTGCAGCTCCCTCACCCCTGAGGCTGTGGGCACTGACTCTGTGGCATCCCCAGGCCTGGCTAAGCCTGGAGAGTGGAAGGACCGAGCTGAGAATCGAGCCCAGCTCCCTCCTGGTGACAACAGTACAGCACAGTCACTGGGCCACAGGGCTGGATCCTTAATCATATCTTAATAAGATAATCTCCTTTCCCTCCCCCTCCCTCTGAAAAGCTTACAAATTCTGTCTGCCAGCTGATGTCATATTTCCACCAATGACCCTTATGGAGTGCACAGGAAGAAAACATGCAATATTTAGATTCTCGTACATCCACCCCCCTGCTTGAGTCATTAAATAGTTTAAGAGACGCCACCTGCTGAATCATTAGTGGTGGTAACCAGGACAATCGGGCCATCCACATACAAACAGGAGTTACTAAGCTTCCAAAAGCCTCAGGACAGCGTTTCCCTGATGAAGCACCTTGGTGCTCTTACTTCTGAGCACTTGAGAGAAAGCCCCCCAGGGCCGGTGCAAGGGGGATTAGGCGCCTTAGGCACCTTCTGTCTTGCGCCCCCCCCCCCCCCCCCCAGTCACAGCCCTGACTCCTTCATCTCGTGAGTGGCAGCAGCAAAGAGGACTGGGGATTCGAATCCCCCTAATGGTCTGCACCCTAGGCCCAGGCCTAGCCCTTCCCCCAGCCCTGCCACAGAGACCTTAAAAAAAGACAATTTTTCTTTTTCAAACAGCCTGTGTAGCTGAAAACTATCTGGGGCACGTTTAACGTGTGCACCTTATGCACATTTATAAAAGGAAACAACCTGCACAGTTTCCCTTTGGCAATCAGGAAGTACATGTGCCTGTTATTTGTGGGGATGGCCATTATCAGTTGGGCCATTTTCCCTGGGTAAATGCCTTTGAGAAATGCCCTCCAAAGAACCTGAACCTCTCCTGCAACTTCACAGCTCCTGCTATTTTCTGGATGGGCCAGATGCATTGATAGGTATTGAAAAAAAAACCCCTAGATTTCCTAAGCCCACCCCGCCCCAAGATTTTATTAAATAAACCGAACAATCGTGATCAGTCCCACCCTCTTCATCTCCCCCGCACGAATGATTGCTGGCCCAGTAATGTGCATCAGCCACACAGACAGGAGGCGATACACCGTGCTGGCTGATTCGTACACTGTCACCCATGTTTTTCCAGTTTCTTATCAAGGGGCGGCCTTCACCAGTTCTGCTCCACTTGATGGGGCACTTCTTGTGTTCCCAAAACTATTTAAGCGCCACATCACGCCAAAAAGTTAATTGTACGTAGAGCATGCAATAATTTAATACTGAAACAGACCTCATCCTTCAGTGTCCGAAAAGACTCTTATGTCTCTAGTAAGGAAGACTTTAAGGCCATTACATATATGTACACATTCTCTGAAAAATGCCCAAAGTGTGTGTTTTGTTCCACCTTAGCCATATTTAGAGAAGGCACTGCCTCTTTTGTGAACGATAGCTCTCATACGTCGTTACACTGCCAACTAGGGATGTGCTTTCGTTTTTAATAACATAGATCAGGTCAATGAGATTGCCTGTTTCATGTCACAGCATTTCTAAACTGAAATGATGTAAAAATTCGTGAGATTTGGTGTTTTTAAAAATGTTTTCATTTAGTATGCACTATTTGGATTTAGTGTGCACTATTTGAGTTAATGCGCACTATTACAACTCAAATCACTAAATAAAAAAATTTTGAAAACGAAAGAAAACCTAAGAAACCAAAAAAATGGAACAAACCAAATATTTTAGTTTGCACGCCCCTATTGCCAACAGATGTCAGGGTAATGATCTCGCATTGACAAATAGGAAGATAATTTTAATTGTGTTTCAAGTTCAGCTAAGGTTATTAAGGGACAATATTTAATTGTATACACAGAGGAGATCCTAAGGAAATGCAATCAATCAGTAAATATCCTAAGGGGTCAGCACAAGTATGGTTTTTGAAGTGTGACAGCCAGAGTGGCCAACACACAGAGCAAGTTATATAGATAGGCTGTGACTGGGGTCATGTTTTTGGTAATATATAATTCACACATCAAAGTTTTATACTAGGTGGTATTATATGATTTCTTATTAAGAACATAAGAACATAAGAAATTGCCATGCTGGGACAGACCAAGGGTCCATCAAGCCCAGCATCCTGTTTCCAACAGAGGCCAAAAACCAGGCCACAAGAACCTGGCAATTACCCAAACACTAAGAAGAACCCATGCTACTGATGCAATTAATAGCAGTGGCTATTCCCTAAGTATAATTGATTAATAGCCGTTAATGGACTTCTCCTCCAAGAACTTATCCAAACCTTTTTTGAACCCAGCTATATTAGACGCATAGCCTCCTGATTTAGAAATTTCTTTCTCCTTGAATTGTACTTACCACGTATTCACTTATATTCTAATTTATCCAAATGCCTCTGCATCTTTTCAATATGCATTGGATTATTTGCCATTCTCTATGCAACAAATATAGAAAAGGTAAAAGGAATGAGGCAAGAGATATTGCTTCATCCCTGTAAACTTTTCAATATAAATCATTGAAAAACATGAAAAGCAGGGACCCCATTCCTGTGGCACTTACGTTGCACCTTAATTATTTGAGTCCGTGCCATTAATCACTACCCTTTCTATCTCATCAACTAAGTAGTACCTTTTGCTCTATTCCCAGGCATGCAGTTCTTTTTACAAGCTTTGGAGTGAATGCCCAACATGTCACACATGTAGAACTTAACATGTATGTGTTTATGCAGCATCTAGACCATCCTTTTCTTATATGCCTAATGGGGTAGATTTTAAAAGGGTGCGCGCGAGCGTACATGTGCGCGCGCTACCCAGTACGCACACACGTACACCCGATTTTATAACTTGCGCTACCTTCCCCTGTTCCCTCCCCCCTAGCCTGACCTTCCCACCCCTTCCCCTAACCTTTCCCCCCCCCCAAGCCCTACTCTAACCCCCCCTGACCTTTGTCTTAACTTTTGCGCCTGCTCCGGGCAGGCGTGAGTTGCACGCGCCGGCAGCCTGTCGGCACATGATCCTTCAACACAGCGGCAATGGCCGCTATGTTGGAGGTCTCTGGCCCCGCATCCGGACTGCCCCGCCCATGCCCCGCCCCTTTAGTAAAGCCCCAGGACTTATACGCGACCCGGGGCTTTACGCGCGTCTCCGGGCCTTTTGAAAATAGGCCCGGCGCGCGAGAGCCCGGTAACGCATGTAAATCATCCGGATTTATGAGCGTAACCCTTTGAAACTCTGGCCCAATATGTGCATTTTCATGTATACATATTTGCACGTAATAAAAGGGCAGTCTGAGGTATTTCAGGGTGGGGCCAACATTTACCTGCATAATATAAGTGCTATTTAAAAGAAAGTTACATATGTAGATTTGTCAACTTACTCATGGAATTTTACCCCTGCTAATTACCTCGTGTAAGTGATATTAAATGTGTTTGTTGTATTCTATTGGCTGGGTGGAGGAAGGTCTGAGTAAACTGAGGAGAGTTCATGCTGAAGAACCAGGAGGGTTTCAATGACCTGGAAAAGGAATGGATGATCCAGTGGCCAGGCTAGTGATTTTCTTGATGCTCAGAAATCGGAACGGCCTCGGAGGGAAATTTCCTTCCACCCCCCCACCTTCCTCTCCCTTCCCCTACCTAACCCACCCCCCAGCCCTATCTAACCCCCACCCCCCCCCCCCACCTTAGTTGGCAAAGTTGCACCTGCCTCTGGGCAGGCATAGATTGCACGCGCCGGCATGACCGCTGTGCCGGAGACCTCGGTCCCGCCCCTGGCCCACCCACTCCCCACCCATTTTTTCAAGCCTCGGAACATACGCACGTCCCGGGGCTTGCGTGCGTCTCCGGGCCTATGCAAAATAGGCTTGGCACGCGCAGGAGCGGGTTTTCGGGGTTATGCACGTAACCCTTTGAAAATCCGCCCCATATGTTGCAGGGTAGAGAAACATGTATTTTATAAATAACACGTATATCATATGCACGGGTTATAATATACCTCCCTTGTGGCCATATACATGCGGATATGCAGCCATGCACTGTTGTTTGACAGTTATCTGCCCTGTGTGAGAAATAGAGAGAGAAAAAGAGAGCGAGAGAAAATCTGTAACTATTAAAAAAACAATGGGATAAGTAGAGAAGATCCTTAGCTGCAAAGAAATGAAGAAGCAGTGGAATGGTAAGAGCAAGGAAGAGTGACAGACACAGCTAGAGCAATGAAAGTAGTCGCTTGTATGACTGACAGCTGGGAGATACCTACCCTCAGCTAGAGTAATATAAGCAGAGGCAACCAGGCAAATTGGGTGGTCCATTGGGCCAAATGGTGGTTACCTGCCAATATCTGCTATCTTACTATAGTAACATAGTTAATGACAGAAGATAATACCAAAATGGCCCATCCAGTCTGCCCAGCAATGAAAATTATACAGACTAGGTGGATCTTGCAGTCATTATTTGCCATCATATTCTCTGTTTAAAGGTTCTGCTGTTGGCAATCGCTGTCTTACTGCATTTATGTAGTTGATTTTCTGGCAAATCATCATTGGTGATCATGTTCCATAAGTCTTTACCGTCCTCATCTTCATCCTTTCCTCTGTAAAAAAACAAGGCAAAGTATTTATTTAGCATGCGATCTTTACATAAATTATGATGTGTATCATTGTTCAGAAGAGTAATCGGGTTAGTCTACCAGCAAAAAAGTTTTGCTATCATTATTGACATTTTTTAAAGGGCCCAGTCATATTCTTTAGCTATTTTTTTTTTCATTTTAAAGAGGAGCTTCTTTACTTTTTGTAGCGTACTAAAATTAAATTAGCTCAACAAATCAAATAAGGAAGCCCTCAGGCACTCACTAACTTGGGATGACCAAATAGTTCCACAGAATACGGTGACAAGTTTCTCCTTCCTTGGAAGAAATTAGCTCTCTGTGGAAATCTTTCAGCATTCATGGAGTGATGTGGCCACCACATGATAACTTGATAGCTCTTAAACTGGTGACTATTAATAATTGGAAAAAAAACTTTCCTTGGTTGGCATTTGCTAGATGTGAGCAACAGAAGAGAAGGAGCTACAGCAGGCGAATAAATCATGGGTGCATTAATCAGACGGGATGCGCTTTTGTTCAAAACGAAACAGGAAGTGAAATGTCTTTTTATTTCATTTTATTCAGCTGTTACATGCCTTCCCCCAGCTGATTAAACCCAACGCTGACTTTAATAATAAAATCCCACTCTGTGCTTCTCCCAGCACCCACACCCCTCCTTCCCCACCCCTTAACATATGAAATCCCTGGGGTTTAAGTGAGACAGGCCAGATCCCCAGTCACTCCCATCCCATTGGTGCCATATTCCAATAAGCTATAGACCTCGCTTCCATTTTGAAGAATGGCAAAGCAAAGGCAGGGGTGACTGCAGATCCCTCCTGCCCCAGTTGGAGCCTGGGAATCTTGAAAATTAAAGGGGGAGGGGGGACCAGATGGGGTGGAGGGGGAACCGAAGCAATTTATTTTCATAGGTTGGGTAGGTAGTAGGAGAGACCCAGACTCAACACCATTTCTTTCGGTTTTATTTGGTTTTATTTTTCCTTTTCTTTTGTTAAATATTGTTTTGTTTATTTCGATTTAAATGTAAAAAAAAAAAAAAACCTGAAAAAAAAAAGAAAAACCCAAAAGAAAAATATCTGTAGTTCAGACTCCTATTACTAAGGCTTCCTCATTTGTGCCGTGTAAAATGTATTCATTTTAATGTGTCCTCATTTCCCTTCACTGGGTCTTATGCCCTTCTGACTGCTCATCTCAAATCTGGAATTAATTCAACATTTCTTCTGTCACACAGAACCCCATCATGGGGTTAATTTTGGAAACTACTCACATAGATGCAAAGTTCATGGGTACTTTTACCTGCGGTCTTTGCACTAGTTGTCATAGGAAAATTACAACTATATTTTCCTTTTGAAAATGGACTGCAGATCAGAAATTTGCACCTGCATTTTCTAGGGGAACTTTTTTCCTTGAAAATTACATGAATAGATTAGAAAATATAATCTATACATGTTAGTTCCCTCCTTCAATTTAGACACCCTCCCAAAAATGCCTATGTGGGACGTGGGTATAAGTATGCTCATTGTTGATCCTATACATCGCCGCTGGTAAAGGGTAAGGGTTTTCTCTGAAATGAAATTTGAAGAAAGGAGCTGTGTGCTCTCAAAAGCTCATCTACAATATTTTTGGATTATGTTTTTGGATAATTGATCCGGCAACAGGTTTCAGAATCTGCCAACAATCCGGAGATTTGAAGTTTATTTTAAGTATTAAAATTGCCTCCAGAATTACCAAATGGTCTGCTTACTGCAGGCATTCGATCTCCAAATTGTTAGTTTCAGTCCTGGATATGAAGATCTCTCCAGTACTGTGGGGAGATAATTGATCTGAATATTATAAAGAGTAGGACTGAGACTATATCTCTTTCAGACTCCTTCCTCCGGCCGCCTTCCAGCATATGCTAAGGAAAGGAATATGGAAAAACCAATAGAAACTTCACTGAATTGAAGGCATGTCAGAAGAAAATGTAATTTTCTCCTGTAATTTGGATTAACCATAATTCGGATTAAGAATAAATTGTTCATCAATAATTGTGTTATATTGGAAAAAACTTAACTTCATAGCCTAGTGGATAAGGCAGTGGGCTATAAGCTAGGGAAGTTAAGATTCAGATCCCACTGCTTTTCCTTGTGACCTTGGGTATATCACTTCTTATATTACTTCATGTTAGATTTTATCTTTGTGTTGCTCACATGGGGACAGTAATTTTCAAAGGCATTTCCACAGGTAAAACGATACTTTACCCCACAGAAGTGGCCTGTTATAAAATTGCCTGCCTGATATGTGGGTAAATTTAAATGTACACGTCTTGAGAGTGCATACATTTACCCAGACTGAGCAGAAATGTTCCCAGGGATGGTGTGGGGGAAAGGTTTGGACTTAAGTGCAGGCTTTTGCATTTTCAAAAGTACGCTCCTAATGTTTCCCAGAAATTTTCCATGCACATAATAGCAAGTGTGACTGTGTGGGATAGTTTTCATAGCAGACTTATACATGTAAGTCAGCTTTGAAAAATGGTGTAACATTTGCATGGTTTTTTGATACAGTTAAAGTTAGGAAGACCCAACCACCCCAATTAGTAGAGAAGGACAATAAACTTAGACATTCTAGGCCTTTTACCTAGCCATATAAATCCGGATATTGCTGAGTTTATAGCAAAAAAACAAACAAGCTTTGGAATCGTTGTTGCGCCGAGAGGTGGACCCTTGACCTAGTGCAGGATTGGTAGGCTCCCTGGTTGGATCCAGAGAGCGCCTACCACCAGGAGGCGGAGCACAGGAGGAAGAAGCTAGCTGGAGCTTCGCCACTAGCAACCCTAGGTACCTCTGGGTTGAGCCCTTGAGCACCCGGGCCGCCTGGTCTTAGGTGGGCCTCGCAGGATCTCCTTGAGAGAAAGTTCAGGAGTGTGCCCACCATGATCAAGGGTGCGCAGTCGATGTTCAGGCTTGGAGTCTGAGGTGCAAGAGCAGGCTAGAAAAGAGTCTCTGAATGTATGACAAGGATCAAGGCCAGAGTCAAGGTAATGTAGTCAGCCAAAGCAGGGCTGAATACCAGTGGTCAGTCCGTGGATAGTCAGCCAAAGCAGAGGTCTAGTTCCAAAAGTCAGTCCGTGGGTAGTCAGCCAAAGCAGAGGTCAGGTTCCAGGTAGCAGTCAGACGTGGTCAGTGGTCAGGCAAAGGTCGGTTCCAGGCAGCGTGCAGATGTGGTCAGTGTTCCAGCAGAGGTTGGTTCCAGGCAGCATGCAGACGTGGTCAAAGAAACAGGCAAAGGTCAAATCCAGACGGCGATCAAACGTAGTCAAGAACAGGCAGAGGTCAGAACCGAGAAGACAGTCCGACAGGTATACCTGAGGAGATGCTGGAACAGGACTGGAATGAGACTGGAACAGGACTGGAACAAGACTGGAACAATGCTGGAATGAGACTGGAACAAAGACTGGAAACGCAGAAGCAAACCTGATATCACACCGTGATCGATCCATTTGCCAAGGCAAGGAAGTGCAGGCAGGCACTTCCTTTTGTATAGTGTTCAATCAGGGCACACCGTGGAGCTGGGATCCGCCCCGGCCCTTTAAGGGACCGGGTGGTCCGAGCACGCGCCTAGAGGTGGGGCCGACACCACGGAGGATGCCGAGCCCCACCGTGAGGCCTGGCTGGAGGTGGAAGGCCCAGCGATCGCTGCCACGAGACGCCGAGGCCTGGCTGTACTCGCTGCTGTAGCTGGGGAGGACGACCCAGGACCCGTGGAGGACTTAGTGAGGTGAGCAGGCCTGGGCGCGGGCCAAGCACGGATGGGACGTGCAACAATCATAATATTAAGCATAACTAAAAGAAATAGAATGTTAGGCAAGATATTCATTTTATAGCAGCTGTTCTTTCCAGTCAAGAGAGAGAAATTGGGGGTTTTACAGCAAAATCCTGTTTTATTTTACTCAAAGGTGGAACAGTCTTTTTAAAATGAAATGCCCCAATGTGGTGCTAGTCTCAGGACAGCTTTGTTTAGCACTGCAGAGGCCAATCTGAAAGTATCTGAAAATCAAGAATGGCCTATGTGAACTTCATAACATCTATAAAGTCCAAGCCTACTAGTGGTATCACAGTGACAGGAAAATGTGGTCTTGGCTGAAGTGCACGATAACTAAAAAGACTATTCAAAACCAAATTGTGATAGGGCATAGTAAAAGAGGAGGAACAGTGCCATAAGTCCATATTCTGGACCCCAAGAAAACATTTTGGAGAGGGGACCCATAATTTGTGGGAGCAATTTATAACAGCTTCCTAAATTAGGCAGTGAACACACACACATCTAAAATACTATTTCCTGGCACAAAAACCCAGGAGATAAACACTGAATAACCCTTAGAGAAGAATAGGGCCATGGCTTGCATTTATCTCCCTGGGAATCCATAAAAAACCAGGCTATAACTGGGGATCAATACCTTATTATTTATTTATTTATTAGATTTCTATACCATCGCTCTGTATTCAATTGTAACATTTACAAATGTACAATCATGTAAAAAACATATGATCATTTAAAATTATAAAATTAAATCAATACAATAAAAATTAAAATTAAAATTAAAAGAAAGCTTAAAACACATCTAAAAAAAATGAAAACAATTATAAAACCTAAATCTTTTTTATGTTTTAATATCGCCATAATCCGTGAGCCTTAATCCATTTTTATTAAACAGCTCTCAATCACAAGCTCGAACAGCCAGTTCTTTATAAAATCAGGAAGTCTTTTTGCAATCTTAAATTAGAGGGGAGCGAATTCCAGAGTTTAGGGCCAGCAATTGAGATAGTTCTTTCTCTCATTTCAGTCAAATGTGTGGATCGGACAGAGGGAATAGTTAACAAGCCTTTATTCGCCGTCCTCAGGTTCCTTTGTGGGATATGCAAGTGTAGTGAGGCATTTGGCCATTATATTTTATCACTGTAGACTGATTTATGTAATAAACATAAAATGTTATAGTCAGTTCTAAACTTAGCCAGGAGCCAGTGTAATGCCATCAGAGTAGGCGTTATGTGATCAAATTTACTTATACCAGTTAAAACTATGGCAGTCATGTTTTGCAATAGCTGTAATGGTCATAAAAAACTAGCCGGTAGACCAAGAAAAAGCGTATTACAATAGTCAAGATTCAAAAAAATCAAAGTCTGGTGTACTGTACGAAAGTCGTCATGACATAAAAGGGATTTCAATCATTTTAGCATGTGTAATTTACCATAGCCATCTCTAATTTTGTGGCTAATTTCTTATAGGTGTTATATTAGCCACTTGGAGGACACATCCGAGTATTTTTGACTATTATCCCATTTCACTAGAAGTAACTTTAACATTCATAAGAGCCATTCTTGCAGCGTGTTTAGCTCGGGAGAGGAAAGGTGCACGCGCATATGGCATTTTCAAATCCCAAAGGTCGATAAACCAACCACACAAAATGAAATGCAGAAAATCAGGAGTGTGTTGCACAAAACTTTTAGATCTGTACCTTAGAACATAGAAGGCTACGCGCAAAGCTGTTGCTTTCAAAATATGTATATTGTTATCAAAATATTTATAGCAGAATGTTTTTAAGGTCACGCTCTCCAGATACAGGCATGAAAATCTTCAACATAGAAACCATCAAGTCAGTCCCAGGATATATATATGGTCCTTGCTTCACAGGGAGCTGCATCGGGAGAGACAAGCATGACCAATATAGGTCCTTTCTGACAGCTTCTGAAATATACAATGAGAAAGCACACACTAAGCTTCAAACAAACTGATCCAAAAACACGGCTAACAGCAGCAAACAGAAAAATACATCTGAAACATATCAGATTTATGGCATATGTGCCAAAGGGTAACCTCAAGGAAATTAAATACCAGTTAACATTAAAAAAAAAAAAAAGAGCAAGAAAGCGCCAAAAAGACAAGACAACCAATCACAGACACTGACGTATATGTCATCAAACCGGAAATGCCAGTTCTAGAGCGAGCAGGAAAATGCATTGGAGAAATCAAACCTTTCCCGGGTGAAACAAAGGTGATTTAAAAAAAAAAAATGTGTAGTTAGAAAAAAGCAAAGCATGTTAAGGCCCCTAGGTGAAAGGGGGCCCAAATCATAAATCAAACGCTGTTCACGTTGTACCCATATATCTTGAAAAATCACCTCCACAATCAGGGGGCTCAACAACCTCTATTCCAAAAAAGGTTTAGGATGGTGGTAGTATGTTTCTTGTCCAACCAGTGTGAGATAAGGGGAGCCTCGCCTCTTTGAGAGGTATAGTCATGAGCAAGGCTCAAAAATTCTGGCTTTGAGCATGCGGCTCGTTTTATCCACGTAAAACAGAGGGTTTGGGCAACTTACCACATATAAAAGCCCAATGGAGTTTAAAAACAGAAAGGGGTAGATTTTAAAAAGCCTATGTGCGTGCGCATGTTATAAAATCGGACGTCCATGTGCGCGCCGGGTAGCGCGCACACATGGACACGCGCGCGCGCATGCCTTTTAAAATCTACCCCAAGGCTTTTCTCCCATTTTAAGGTCGATTTTAAAAGCCCTACATGCGTCAAAGCCAGGAGATTTGCGCGTGTCTTGGGCCAGCGCGTGCCGCGTGGATCTTTAAAAGCGTTCAAGTACACGCGTATCTCCCAGTGCGCGCGCAAATCAAAATATATTTAAAGATGGGTGTGGCAAGGGCGTGGTCTAGGCTGAGCATGGGTGGAACACGAGGGGTCCGCAAAGTAACCTTGAAATGTGCGCCTAAATATTTACACGCACAAGCGTGTGCGAGGGTCCCCTATCATGCAACTTTCGCTCTGCTGTGGACGGCGTGTAAATATGAAAATATAAAAAAGTCATCAGGGTTAAAAGGGTAAAAGAGAGGCTAAATCATAGAGGCGGGGGTTAGGAAATCCAATCCATTAACTGGGTGAACCAGGAGCAAACGGGCGAAAAGGGCTATTGTGTCGGCATGTGTTGTTTTTAAAATCCACCCCCTCCACTTAACCAGTAGAGCTGGCATTTGCACTAGATCAATCATTAATACGTACTAGATAATTTCACTTGATAAATATTAATGCATGTCTGTGAATACCATCTCTGTAACCAATCATTGTTTGTTTGTTGAGTAATAACTATGAATGGCACTTTGTAAACCGTCGTGCGTATAAAATGTCTAAATAAAATGGCCGCATCCACTGGCCCGAGCCAGCATACATGCATATATGTATGCCTGCACGGCTGTTTGAAAGTTATCCTCTGTGTCTATGGAAAAAAAAACGTAAAACGCGAGTTTTAAAAGCCCTATGTGTGCCAAAGCCGGGAGATATGCACAGAAATCAGGCTGGCACTTGCCGCGCGGATTTTAAAAAGCCCATGAGTAGGCGCATATTTCCCAGCATGCACACAAAAAAATGTTTTGCAAAAAAAGGGGTGGGGGCATGGGTGTGGTCTGGGCAAGGCATGGGCATTCTTAAATTTCTCCATGAAATCTGCACGTAAGTATTTACGCACACAAGCATGTTCCGGGGTCTCCTACGCCATAACTTTACTTCTTCTATCGGCGGCGGGTAAGTCCTGAAACAAAAAACAAGCAGGTTAGCAGGGTTTTAAGGGTTGAGGCTAACAGGGTAAAAAGTAAGCTAGTTAACTCGGTGTGTTAGGAAGGCCTAGTCTTTATCTGGGTGAACTGGGAACAAACTGGGGAAACTGGTATTTGCATCGGCGCATGTGTCTACTAAAGTCCCTCCACGTACGCGGTACAGGCGGCATATGCGCGCCAATGCGTGTGTCTGTATATAAATGGCCGCGTCCATTGGCGCAAGCTGGCATATGCGCATACATGTGCGCCTGCTTGGCTGATTAAAAGTTACTGTCCCTGAGAATCAGGTACTTCGATTGTAAGCCCTTTGGGGATAGGGAAATACCTAGCATGCCTGCATGTAATCCACTTTGAAGTGTCAAAATGCAGAATATACAGTAAATAAATAAATAAATAAAAGACAGTGGAGAGGTGACAAATAAAACCTCAAGTTTAATATTTAGGGCACGTTTATATGCCCACTTACTAATCTGCACCAGATATCTGTGCTAAGGTACAGACCTAGAAGTTTGGTGCAACACACTTCTGCTTTTTCCCGTTTTTAAATCACATGCATAGTTTTCAGTCAAAATTCTCCCCACACAAAAAGCAAGAACGGGTGTCTGCACGTGTTTTGTAATCATGGCGCATTTCAAAGTAAAAATCCCCGTATACACTCTCCCTTTGAAAACTGACCGGTAAAAAGTGCACATGGACTTTGCACACGACGTGGAGCTTGGAAATTGCCCCCATAATCAACAATAAACAGTAAATTTGTAAAATTGTTGGGGTTCCTATTAATTTCTCTTTCCTTGCTCCTCCAATATGCTGGAACATTAGGGATGCAAAGTAGTTCCAGATGGAAAAAAACATACATATGGCAAGGAGCCAACAAATCAGCATTGTGACCTAAGAAAATTAAATGCAAATTAGGCCATTTTCAATAAGAGACCTATTTTTCGACCTTCAGTCAAATTATTACCCTGTTCCCCTGAAAACAAAATACCTTCTTTTTTTTTTAAAGAGCAACAGCTGAGGCATTCTTTCCCAGCCCTTTTGAAAAAGAAAACAAACTCCTGGACAAACATGAAGTCATACTGTAGCAATTTCATTAACAGCAGTGTTTACCCTAATTTACAATTCTCGTCAGTGAAGCCTATACTATTTCCAAATAAAATCATTACTCTGACAGGAATGCTGCCTTTACTATTCCGCTTCCTGCCTTCAACTCCCAGTGTAAAAAGGAACATTAATCATAACAAGTTTTAGGGGGGAGGGTTTGAGTGGAATTTGATGCTGGGGAATGGGTGTCATGAATGAATCCACTGTTTTTGCAGGTGCACGGTGACGCCTCCTCTAAAAACACCTCAGGCAGCAAGAGCAATTTCCTGCCTCCATTTCTATAAACAGACCTGTCTAGGCCCTTTAAATCACAAGTGCGGCCATTTTACAAGGAGCTCAGTATTCCACCAGTGGAAAGAAACCTCCAGAAAATCTGAGATTTTAAGTGCTGGAAACAAAAGTCCATGTGCACACTACAAACTTAGAAATCAAGCAAGTATTAGTTCATCAATTTTAAGTAGAAGCGAACAGCATTAAAATAATCCATTTTGACACCTCAAGCTCTTGATTTTGGAGGGTGTGTTTTGCATGAGGTTTGTAAATTAAACAAACCAACTGCAGTCCCTTTGCATTCTTATAACTCAGAAAGGAGCTTAAGTGCTGGAGGGGGTGAGGTAACTGAGCCCAGACAGGATGAAACCCAATAAAGATGGCGCTGTCTAAAGCAAGGGGAAGGGAATTCTGATCTCTGAGACCCACAAACAGGTCTGATTTTCAGGCATCAAAAATATATGAATTAACTGGGTTCCTATATGTGATGTATGAACATCAATCTTAGGAATATTCATCATGCATAACCTGAAAAAAATAAGAACAGATTTGCTTGTGTTTCTTGAATACTGCTTATCCCTGTGGTAAGGCTATCAGTGAATAAGAAAGGTAGGTGTGATGGAGGTCAGAGGTCTGCGGCCACTAATCGTGACTGATTTGAGAGCACTGAGGAAGGAAAGATAAACTATCTGAACAGAAGGGTTGTGAGAAGTGAGGTACAGAGGAGTTAACTAACCAATCTCTTGCAGTTCTAGTACAGATCATGTTAAAACGCCCATGGCCCAACCGGAATAGAAAGATGTGATAATATTCCCATCTGATTTATTAGCTTTAAACAATCCTGTTTTTTTTTTTAAAACCCCTTCTTCTGCATCCTTGGATTTTCCTTCTAAGAAAACAGGATCACAAGCACCAAAATAGAGTAGGATGGGATTAACAAGAAAGCTGTACATATATCAAGCAGCAATAGCCACCCTGTATCAATCAGAAACTGATTTCTTTTTTTTAAATTATTTATCCATTTTCAGCTTAATAAACAAAATTCCATTTGCTTATACAGAAAATATTGTGGGGCAATTATATTCTGATATTCCTTTTTTTTACAATAACTTCATTAGTCTCAGAAAAAGAAAAAGTAATTTACAATCAATCAAACACTACTTTGTTGGAATATCATAATAATAGCAAATAACATAAAGTTTAACATTGAATATCCCCACTCCTAGCAGAAAAGAAAGGGGGAGGAGACTGTGAAATTTAGGGAGCATTAAAGAAATCCAATTTTCCAAAAGCACGTTACAGCACATTATTTACTTACAGGGTTAGAATGCTTAACTTTCTGGCATCTGCAAATTCTTTCAATTGATCAGATGTAAAGAAAATAAAACGGTTATCTCCTTTAGTTAAATACAATTTACAAGGAAATAAACGTTTAAACGTATAATCCAGACCAACAACCTCTTGTCTTAGGTTCAAAAAACCTCGACCCCTGGTCTGTGCAGCCGGGGCTAAATCGGGAAATATTTTAACCAAAGCATCATGAAAATTAATAGGATATTTCCTAAAATAGGTTTTCATGGCCATAAAGTCTAGAGGATGTGCATGAAGAAAGGGTAGCTGCGGGAATGACCGCTACTGCCTGGAGATAATACCCTTATTCAATAAACATACACACGGTTAATGCAACTCCAACATTGCTCTATGCTTCAATGGCAAGAGGAAATGTGGAAAAAAATGGATTTGCATTCACAAAAAAGCAGGGAGTAGCTGGCTTGTTATGGCAGTTACTACCCCAAACCAAATAAGCCTGATACTTCACTTTCAATGCATATCCAACATAGCTCTCTGCTTATCCAGCATAGGGGGGAATGAATGAAAAGATGATTTATATTCAGAAAACAACCAAGTACTGAATTACATAGTCTGGGTAAACAAATAAGTATGAATTACATAGTGTGAGTAAACAAATAAGCATGGGTGTAGCTTGCTTGTTGCGGCGGTTGCTACCCCGGATCAATTAAGCCTGATACTTCACTTCAATGCATATTCAGCGTAGCTCTCGGCTTCAACGGCAGGGGGAATGAAGAAAAGAGGATTTATATTCAGACAATAACCAACAATGACTGAATTGCACAGGCTGGATAAACAAATAAGCTTGGGAGTAGCAAGCTTATGGAGGCAGTTACTACCTCTAACCAATCAAGCTAGATACTTCACTTAGATGCAGCTCCAGCACTGCTCTCTACATTAATGGTGGGGGCGGAAGGAAATTGGAACCAAAAGGTTACTAAGGGCCAAGAGTAACAAGTATGAGAAAAAAACAAGTGTGAAAGCTTGCTGGGCAGACTGGATGGACCATTTGGTCTTCTTCTGCCGTCATTTCTATGTTTCTATGTTATGTTTCTATGTTAATATCTTTAGTGGTAATAAACGAAACCAAGAGTGTTCCTCTATCAATCACATCCAGAGTAGAATTCTCTAAAAAGTTTGTCAAATTTCCTTGAAAAGGAGCATTGTTGGTATTCGTAACTCTTCTTGAGGGAGGGAGGAAGAAACATTAAATTTTCTTCATTTAATTCCAGCTATCCTTGGAAAATTTATCAATCAGAGATTTAAATGTCTCAACTTATTTTCAAGATATTCCATGCGCCTTGATAAAGCATCACGATCTTTAATAGCTGCTATCTTGAATTGCTGGAAATCATTCCCCTTCTCCTCCAATCCAGTTACTTTATCTTTTAAGAAATCAACTTGGTTCTGTAAATTATGCGTTTTTTGTGAACACTGTAAGCTGGAGTGATCCATTTTTTCATTGAGAGAATTTATAGCCGTAGCCATTCCAGACATAAAGTCCCATATAGAGTCAAGCGTCACTTGCTCAGGGCAAGTTGGAATTTTAATTATCTCCCTGCTGCAAATCCTCTCTGCGTTTAATCCTCCTTGCCCATTCTCAATAGTACCTGGTGTTCCCGCAGACATTAGTCCTTCCACTGGGCTCGACGTAGATGGTCCGGGTTCTATGCCAACGGGAGTCCACAGAGATCCTTCTGTGTTTGAACTGGCTTGAAAAACTAACAATTTTACTTTCAGCGTCTCTGCTTTTGCCCTCTGAGCTGGCAGTTGCCTCTGCTCAGGACTGAGAGACACCTCCCCTGCAGGTGGAGTCAGCTCTCCCACGCCGGCCCACACACCAGTTTCCTCGGTTCTCAGCATCGGTGCTATTGAGTCCATGAATTTGGTGATCTCTGGCTGTGAACTTGTTGGGGGAGTTGTCACTGACGGGTAAGTCTGGATTTTTCCCTTCCGCTTAGCCGGCATTATTGCAGGAAAAAGAAAATCGTTCAGAGAGCTATCAACTCATGTTCCTCTCCATGCGGCCATGTTGGATCTTCCCCCCCCCCCCCCAAAAAAAAAAAGAAACTGATTTCTTAAGTTATTACTTTTGAAATTCTTTAAGACATTCAACATCTGAACAGGAAAATAGAGTTCTGTTTACAAAGAACAAGAGAAATATATTACACAAAGGGAGACAGATCAGATGCGCTGCTGGTCTTGAACTGGAAAAAGATTACCAGTGCAAGGGAGGTTAAACAGCTAGTTACAGAACAGTGTTCTATGGTCACAACAGGAAACGCTGTGAAACCTGTACCTCTTTCTCTAAAACCTTGTGCTCACTGGAGACATGCTTCCAGCAAAATATTAACAGACAACTTCTTAAGAGAAGGTCCTCCATGAAGCCCTTGTTCTAGAAGAGAGAATAACAGGTCAGGAGGTGGGACAGGCCATGAAATCTTTCACTATGGGACCGAACCCTTGGAAAGATGATGGGAAAGCTCAGCTGAATTTACTACGGAGTTTATTCCCAGGTTTGGTACCCAAAGCTAGCTGATGTTTTCAATGAAGATTTATTAGCGGCCAGGTTAATGAGCTCAATGAAGCATCACAATAATTCTTATGGGGGTAGATTTTCAAAGGGATATGCACGTAACCCCGAAAAGCTGCCCCTAAGCTGCCCCTGCACACGCCGAGCCTGTCTTGCATTAACATGCTTAATGTATGCACACTAAAAACACCCTAGTCCTTTGTGCCTGCTATTTTGTGCGGGCAGCAGAAGGGGGTAAAATAACAAGCGTACTTTGAAAATGCCATGTACACTCACTGAATAAAGGAACGCCCCTTATTATTGCAGCTAAAAGTAAAGCTGCTCTGAGAAGGGTGATTTTCAGACAGCCCTTTTTATTCAAATAAATGGCCCAACCCCTTCCACATAAGATAAATACAGGCCATAGGGTAGCCCCTATCATCCCTTTGCATAAAAAATATACAAGATTAGGTCTTCCCCATAGCTCTTCCCCCCAACCCCCATGTGACAGGGGCAAGGTCAAGTCAGTGCCATTTTAGAAAGGTGCCCTTTCACAATGCACCAAGCCTTGATTTTAGGTAATGGGGGGGTAGGAAAAGGGTCTGGAGGGTAGGGGAAAACAATGCGTTTTAAACTTCAGGTTTTGGGAGAAGGGGTATGGAGATGGACCAGTCTTGCATACTGTTTATGAAAAGGGGATGGAGGGACTACCCTGTGGCCTGTATTTAATCTATGCGGAGAGGGTTGGACCAACATTGCACGTCCCTGCCAGTCTAGTTTTAAATTGTATTGGATGGGGCTACCTCGATTGGTGACCCTGGGGTGAAGAGAGATCGTGTTTGACCCTCGGTCACTTTTTTCCACATTAAGCAGCTTTTTTTTTTAAAACAGCTGGGCCCTTTAAATCTACTGCAGGAGCACTGGGACCCATGTTATGGTCTCGATGCTCCCGCAGTAGATTAACAAATCTAGGAAAGGTAAGGATAAAATAACGCGGCTGACAAATTTCTAAGTCATATGCGTTATTTTATTTACATACAATTACCTATCTGTGAGCTGCTTTGCATGGATTTGCAAAATGCATGCATGCAAATGCCATATAAAGCAGCTCAATGGAATAGGGGAAGGCATCTAGACCATTTTATGTAAATTATCATGAATATCATGTGATATCGCCACAATAGGGCGACATCATGTGATATACAGCTTTTACCATGCGATATATGCTGTTTAACACGTATTATAGGCCTACTGCGGCTTGATTAATGTAGGGGTAAGTTTGTACCTCAGACAACGGTGAGGAAAGTGACTTACCCGAGGTCACAAGGAGTGATAGCAGGATTTGAATCCTGGTTTTCCTGGGTTGTAGCCCACTGCACTAATCTGCTACTCCCCTACTCGACCCTCAGAAACAGTCAACTGTCTCAGCTTAGTCTTTTGTAGTATATCTAATTCTCTTCAAGGTGGACAAGCTTGAGCAACTGAGAAATCAAAGAAGCGAATCCAAGCAAAGCAAGTTCAGTTTCCTGGTACATGGCTCCCTACATAGTACAATCTTCAGTTTCCGGATTGTCTCTTTCTCCCCTCACTCATAGTTGTTCTCATCTGCATCTTCCCCTTGTAGGAAAACCCATTACAGCTGTTAAGTGCATCAGTTAGCTGTGCAGGAAACCATAGAGACGGTACAGAGATTTCACAGGGTACTATAGGGGAAGAATGAGTAGGGCTCAGTAGATGCTATCTCTGGATTTACAGTTTGTTTCCTTCCAGGATACCGTCTATTTTAAGGCCAGGAAACAGTAAAAAATAAAGTGCCACAGAACAGAATGTTTGGTTTCTATTTAGGAGACAGATTTCAGCACCTCAGCATGGGCCAAATGGTCACATTAATTGGAGGCATACATAGCAAATGCATTTGGAAAGGGCAGTCACACTAAGTCATAGCTTCTTTTGTCCCTTACTTATTTTTTCAAACTGAGAGATTTTTAGCACTGAAGCGGCAGATGCTTGCAGTCAATTTAAAGGCAAATCACTTGATTCAGTAACCCAGCCATCTCACTCACCTGTTATAATAAAAGAGCTGTCTAAACCCACTTGATCCACTAGCACAGTCACCTCACCTACCTGATGCAGTAATATGGTCGTCCCATGCACCTGCTGCAGTAACGCGGTCATCTCATTTACCTGATACAATAATACAGCTGTCTCACCCACGCCATACAGTCATACAACTCTTGCATACGCCTGTTGCAGTAACACAGTTGTCTTACCCACCTGATTCAGTAATAGAGCTAAATCCACTTGATCCACTAACATAGTCACTTCCCTTGCCTGATGCAGTGAAAGAGCTAACTCACACACCTGCTGTGGTAACACAGTCACCTCGCCTACCTGTCTCACGCACCTGAAATAGTAATACAGTTATTTCACATGTCTGCTGGAGATAGTAATGCTCTTGTCTTATTCAGCTGATTCGGTAACAGAGCTGTCTAAACCCACTTGATTGAAGGTGCAATAGCACAGGCGTCTCACTTACCAGATGCAAAAGTTAACCTGCCTCTCATATCATGAGCTTGACTTGTTAATTATTTTTCCAACATGCATAACGGGGAGACTTTCGTTAGTGGGTGGTAAGTAACACATTTGTAAGTAAGGCATCTGCCCCACTCCGGCTGCCTCCCATAAGCACCGATAATGCCTGCTAACCCTTCATGCGCGATTATTTCAGTGTGTCTGCCAGCACTAGGTCAGCTGGCCAGAATGCATAGCCCATTTCCTAAGCACTGCTACCCCAGAGACAAGTTCTGTATCTGTCATACACACTGGTAAATAAATATAATTAAAAGCACTTATTAGCTCTGTAGAATGCAAGTTCATAATAATTGTATTGCCTTACACACCATGAAACTGGCATTAAATCTTATGACATGCTAGGTAGAGAATTATAATTAGTTGAGTCAGCCTGTGGTAAAGAGAAGTTTCTTAACATATATGTTGATTGTTGTTAGGAATTAATTCCGGGAAACCACAGACACATTTTCAGAATGTAGCCTGTGAAGTAGCAGTACAGTTAGATATATGCCTAATCAAGACAGTGTAATCCTTTTAAACATTTTTTTCCCATTTTGTACCCATGAAGAAATGTCTTGATAAATCAGGTCCCGTATATTTTTTAAGAAAAGAACACAGGATGCCTTTGTAGTAGACAAGACCTCTGGTTCCATTACAAATCCCAGTACTATATATACCTTGGAAAAAACTTGAAGGACTAGAGAGATCAACAGATCATGTGAGTTTCTTTCTTTCTTTTTTTTTTTCGGAACAGCAGAGCACATTTTATCAAAAGATTTCCTCCTATTGTGTGCTTTTGGGAAAAAAAATGAATCCCTTGATAAATTAAAGCTACTGTAGTTTGAAGGCTCCAGAGATTCCCTACCAGTGAATTTTTAGCATAAAAAGAAAAGAGGCTTCAGACAATAATAATGCCGCTTATCCTTTGTGGAACAATGTTAATACACATGGCATTGTACAAGATAAATCATGAGGCTGCACGGCATCTCTCCTCAGACAGCTTTCATGTTAGGTTTGTCTCCCAGATCCTCCCAGTGGTATTCTTTCACTAAGCCAGTATCCCCTTTTACAACAAATCATCCATCTCCCAACCAGCATTCCCTCTCCTTCTCTCCCCGTCTCCCAGTAATCCTCTCGGCCTCTCTCTCATCCCCTCATAGCTCTTCTGTCCCTCTTTCCCTTTCTGTAGGGTATAAGGCAGCCACCTGAAACAAGGATGTGCATAATGGAACCTGAGCCTGCCGCAGTGCACACAGACCGAACTGAAGTGCAGGCCCAGGCCACACAAAGATGGAGGCTTCAGCCACGTGATGAGCTCGGCAGCATCATATGAGACTGTGAATCACACGGAGGAGAAGAAGCTGCAATTGTTCTTCCATGTCAGACATCCATCTGCACCTGACAATGTGCTAGGACACCTCGGACCCACAAACTGCCGAGCATGTCCTTGATGGAAAAACTTTGTATCTAGCTATGAAACCAGCTATGAAGCGGCTATTGTTCATCAAATGTTCGCTGATGAACCTCATTACCAGCAAACAGAATATTCACATGCACATGGGCTCAGAAGATGTCATCGGCATCCCACCATTCCTATAGATGGTGGTGACATCCAATCAAGATCAATGTTGGATGCTTATGGAACTGAATATGCAATGAAGCTCTGAACAGAGAAAAGGACTCTGAAGTATACAGACCTGTGGATTTTTTTTCCCAGGGGATTTTCTTCCCCAGAACATTTAATTGTTGCAGTTCACTACACCTGTGAACTAGCCAGCTTAAGACTGAGTTCCATGCTCAGGCATAGCCTGCTTCATTAACCTTGGAGTAGCTGCCTTGCCATATGTGCTAATTGTATTCCCGCTGGAACCTGGGCAGGCCGACTTCTGTGAGGCCTCTGGGTTCTATTTTCCTGACATTGCTGGATTCTCCCCCAATGGCATGCTGTGAGACAGAACCTGTATCTCTGCAGGAGTGTGATCCACCAAAGGCTAAGAAGGAGATAAAACTGGCTTGATTAATCTGGATTTGCGTATTTGTAAAGTGCAGATTTTCTTGGAGATAATGCATAAATTTATGCTCATTTTCATAACAGTGCTTTGCTCTGTAAAACTTATAAACTCAAAAACTATATTTACTATATTAAATCTTGCATACTTTATGCTGCTAAAATAAACTGATTGACTACCTCATAAAACGTGTAAGCTCCTGTTACCTTATAACTATTGAATTTGTATCAAAGGTTATCCATTAAATCTATTGATAACCTGTAGACTTTAAGCTATATTTCTCAGTCCCTCTATCAGCAGGCATGACCATCTCTTATGCACCTCAGAACAGACTAAATGCAGGACGGCTTCTGCTCTCTGGTCCTCTTGCCATCCATTGATTAGATTTTTCACAGCAAGCCATTAGTAGTAGCAAGAAGGCAGATGCACTTCCTTCCTGCCCTTCCCTGAGGCCCTGCAGCATGGAGCTCTCAGATCCACAGGAGCACAGGAAAAAATATAGGAGGTGTTCATAAGAACATAGGAAGTTGCCATTCCAGGTGAGACCAAGGGTCCATCAAGCCCAGCATCCTGTTTCCAACAGAGGCCAATCCAGGCTACAAGTACCTGGCAATACACAAACATTAAATAGAGCCCATGCTACTGATGCCGATATTACCTAACAAATACATTTTAAAAGCCCGACGCGCATAAAAAACAGGGGCTACACACATGACCAGGCCTTCGGCGCACTGCGCGCATTTTACAAAGGGCGAGCCACGCGCGCATCCCCTGTTTTGTGCCGAAGTGCCGGGCCAAAAGAAAGAGGCAGGGTGGGAGGCGTGGTGTAGGTGGGGGAAGGCAGGCCGGGGGGCTGCGCCATTTGATGCCTTCCTGGGGAAGCATGCGCCGGCAAATGGCCGGCATGCAGAAATTACTTCTGCTCCAGAGGAGCAGTACGTAGTAAAATAAAAAATTTGGGGTTAGGTAGGTTAGGTTTAGGGGCGGGGAGGAGAGGAGAGGGGGAGGAAGGGTATGGTTAGGTATAGGAAATTTCCCTCCCAGTCCGCTCCTTAATTGGAGCAGACTGGGAGGGAACTGGGGGAGGCCCGATTGCATCGCCGCATGTAGATTTTAAAATCTCCCCCCCTGCATTTGTGAGTTGTGGGCCATCCGCACATGCGTGTGTGGATTTTAAAATCCAGCACGCATGTGCACGCGGCCATCGGATTTTATAACATGCATGCACCGGCGCGAGCATGTTATAAAATCGGTGAGTCCATGTGCACGAGCCGGGAACCGTGCGCACATAGACACATGCACGAACTTTTTAAAATTGACTCCTAAGTGAAATTGATTAATAGCAGTTTATGGACTTCTCCTCCAGGAACTAGTTCAAACCTTTTTTAAACTCAGCTAAGCTAACTGCCATAACCGCATCCTCTGTCAATGAATTCCAGAGCTTAAGCATGCGCTGATTGAAAAAGAATTTCTTCGATTTGTTTTAAATGAGCTACTTGCTAACTTCATAATGCCCCCTGGTCTTTCTATTATCCGAGAGAGTGAATAATCGATCTACATTAACGTGTTCAAGTCCTTTCATGATTTTGTAGGCTTCTATCATATCCCCCCTCAGTTGAACAGTTAGGGCTGAACAGCCCTAACTTCTTTAGCCTTTCCTCATAGGGCAGCCGTTCCATGCCTCTTAACATTTTGATCACCATTCTCTGCACTTTCTCCAGTGCAGCTATATCTTTTTTGAGATATGGTGACCAGAATTACACACAGTATTCAAGGTGCGGTCTCACCATGGAGCTGTACAGAGGCATTATGACATCCTCTGTTTTATTTGCCATTCCCTTCCTAATAATTCCTAACATTCTGTTTGCTTTTTTGACCACCACAGCACACTGAGCCAATGATTTTAATGTATTGTCCACTATGACACACACATCTTTTTCCTGTGTGGTAAGCACTCATAGCACCCATAGAGCTGGTGCCTATGAGTTTGAGCACAAACAAGTTTAAGTGACTTGCTGAAGATCAGAGCAGCAGAGGAAAAACTGGAGCCAGGATCTCTAGCCCTGAAAGCCTTGTGCTCTACCTACTAGATAATTCAACCAATCCTGACAACAGTTGTGAATCCTTATGTTTATTTATAGTTCCATACCTTGCGCACTTTGATGGAAAAACATGTTATAAAAATATTTTATGTTATGTTCCTTTTAATTTTTAACTGTTTATATTTTATCTCTAACTATGTGACTCTGTTTTCTCTTTTTAATTTTAATTTTTATAATAAATTATGTATGTTTTATTGTGTAAACTGCTTAGACCTAATACCTATTATATTTATTTATTTATTTAAATGATTTATATACCGGAGGTTCCTGTATAGTATACATATCACCCCGGTTTACAAAGAACAGTAACTATCGCTAAAAAATATAGCGGTTTACATAGAACATAGAACATAATAAAAGAAGTTTTTACATTGAACAAATCTAAGTAAGTAAAGTTTTTACATTGAATAAATTAATTGAAGCAAATAGTGTATGATATTTAACCGTTAATAAACAAGCAGTTAATAAATCAATGAATAACATGGAAAAATATGAAGTCAATATGAGTATATGTATGTAGTATGTATGAATTCAGCATGTGTAAATTTCTGATTGAATAAAATAATAGATCTGAATAAAACGTTGTGGGCTTGAAAATACTTTTCTTCGTGTTCTTGGCTCTAGGGGAAAGCTTGTTTGAACAGCCAAGTCTTAAGTTTCTTTTTAAATGTAGGGTGGCATGTTTCCAAACGAAGGTCTGGAGGGAGCGAGTTCCAAAGTGATGGGCCAGCTGTGGATAATGCACATTTCCTCAAAATGGATTTTGCCGGTTGTGTGATTAGTCTGTTTTGATAGGCGCTTCTGGTTGGTTTCACGGATGTGTGTAATCGAATTTGAAATGTTAGGTTGAGAGGTGCGATGTTGTGTAAGGCCTTATGAATCATCATTAAAGATTTGAACTGGATCCTGTATTTAATCGGAAGCCAGTGGAGATGGTGGAGAATAGGGGTGATATGATCTCTTTTTTTATATAGGTAGTATACAAATAATTTTAAATAAATAAATAAGATGCATGGACAGTTTCTTAGATGTCTGATCATATTCCTCTATGCTAATAAAGTTGAAAGAAAAGATTTTATTTCAGCCTAATGAATTTATAAGGAATGTCTGTAAACTAATAAGATTGGTCTACCATAGAATAAAAACACTGAGCCTGGAATTCAGCTAGCAGACCCCCTCATTTATCAAAATGTGCTAAGGCATTTTCGCATGCGTTAAGGGCTTATCGCATGCGAAAAGCGCCGTTAACGCATGCGATAGTACCATAATTGTATGGTGCGACGTATTTATATCTATAATGGGAGGCCCACCTAGTGAGGTTTAGGTATTAGTGTAGTTAGGGGCCACTTTGACATTCAATGTGAAACGTATGAACAAAACAGTTCTCTCTTGTGAACATTTGATGACCCTCGGAGTGAGGAAACTCACCCAAAGATGAGATTTGTGCAATGTTCTCTCAACCTAGCTTAATGTTACCCAGGTAGAAACTCCATCAAGCTAGGTTGAGAAAACATTGCACAAATCTCATCTTTAGGTGTTTCCTCAGTCCAAGGGTCATCAAATGTTCACAAGAGAGCACTGTTCTGTTCGTACGTCTCACATTGAATGTCAAAGTGCCCTTAACCCCTATACTAATACCTAAACCTCTCTCTCTCTTTCTCTCTCTCTCTCTCCCTCTCTCTCTCTCTCTCTCTCTCACACACACACACACACACACACACACATACACACAATTGTGGGACTCTGTAGTGCTAAACCAACAAGACCAATCTCCTCAAGACATTTAACTTACATTCTTGGTCCAAAAGCCTTAAACACCTCATGTCAACTTTATCTCAACTTGAACTTCAGATATATTGATATCTGAATACCCATCATAAAAGGTTAAGCTAGCCTGGTCTTATGTTTAACCTTCAGAAGCATGCAAAGACATCCGAGCAGTCTCTCCTTGAAGTGGTCCTAACTGTCAGGTCCAAGGTCTGGTCTCAAGGGCCATTAACATGCAGGCAGTCCAGCTACCCCCACAGCTTAGGCAGGGGACAGATTCATGACATCCCTGTACTCCAGAGATGTCTCTTCTCAGTCTGGACAGCAGGCAAAGAGAAGTTACAAATGGGCTCTCAAATCATTGGCAAATGGGCTTCCAGCAAGTTGACAGACAGGGACCCAGTAAGTTGCAGATAGGAGGAAGCCCAGTCCTTTGTCATAGGCCACTTTTAAGCCTTTCATGTGCTTTATCGGTTTCTTAGCGTGACTGCTCAGGATCCAAAAAAAGACAATGAATGGATATACCACAGTGCACTGGCGTAGGATCGGTGGGTTTCAGAAGCTGTTTCTTCTTAACAGGCATATTCACACATAATTCATATGGCGAGGACATGTCCTGACAGAAACTCTTCGTTGGCTGAAATGTGTTTCTTAATAATACAATAGAACTCTCAAGGTCATAGAAGATTCAACAAGTTTGTATCCAGCAAAGCCAGCAAATTTTAGCTGTGGAAAACAGTGTCCTGCTTATTGAGCTTTTGCTTTTTCAGTCTCAATACAGTTTTTGCAGTGTCCATCTTGTCTTGCTCTGACTTCCCATTTTGTGTGGTTCAACTGATATGCAGTTCCATTAAGAGTAACCTGGGCTAGTTCCTACAGACTCCAACTCCCAAGGTCCTCTGCTTCTTTGACGTGAAACATCCCTCTGGAACTTTTTTCACTTTTATCCCTGGAAGTCTTCTTGATATGACATCTAGGACATGGACTATATGGAGTGTGGACTCTATCACGTTTAGATATCCTGCAGCTTTGAATATGGCACTGATAATGTGAAATAAATGTAGACTTAGGGAGGGTAATTTCCAAAGAGACTTTTGCAGAAATGGTCCTTTAGAAAATTGCATGACTGATGTGCACATAAAAGTATGTGCATAGGGGAGAGGTGTTCTAGGAGGTGAAGTTTGGAGGGAGTTGGGACTTGTGCACATATGTTTTTATTTTAATAAGCATGTGTATAAATGCTCTTGGCAAAACTACATTCACCAAACAGCAGGTGTAACTGTGTGAGTGCATAATTTTGCCAGGATCATTTTCAAAGCAAACTTGCACATGTAAGTTCACTTTGAAATTTGGTGTACCTTGGGCACATAACAGCCTGCAAATATATGTGGGCTGATATAGAAGTGCCTTAGTGATAGTTCTATGTTAGTAGTAAGGGGTTGATATTCAAAGGATTAATGTGATAACTTAAATTTAGCTTTTAATAGCATAAATCTAATTGATTAAAAACTGCTTTGTGCATCTCTCTCACCTCCTGTGTGGCTAAAATCTGTCTTCCCCAAATTGCTATGCACATAGATTTAGCTGGACCAAAAAGGGACTGGGCTGGGGTGTGCCAGAGGTAGGGTTTTCATGGTTAGTGCAGATAACTCTTCCACACAAATAGCTGCCCCATTCCTTACCTTACAAGTTTTAACTGGAACCTCTGCTGTATCTCAAAATCCAGACAATATTATTAATTGGTTAAAATTAACCAGCTAACTTCACTGCTCAGCAGTGCCTTGAATTTCTACTCCTAAGTGTTTTCCACCAGTTATGGAAGGCATGGGACAGTGGGCCATGACAAATATAATTCACAGATCCCGCAACAGCTCTGGATAGGCAAACTCTGAAAAGCTTTTCTCTTTGCTTGACAAGGAATTACTGAATACGCTACGGTCCATCCAATTAGAAGTTTCTTAAAACACAGGCCAAACATTCTACTGGTGAGATGTAAAATATAGATATGAAAATGGAGATTCTGATGATGTGCCGTCATCAGGAGGTTCTGCAATCCAGCAGTAAGCAGACAGTTCTGTGCAACCAGCTCCATGTCAGCGCCTACATACAGCAACTCAATGTAGCAGTGGTCGCTGAGTCACAGTTTATAGATGCTTCCTGTCCTTTTCTATGGTAACAGTTTGGAGATACGTTTCTTCCATCAGATAAAAGAATACCATATGAAACCTCTCTTTGTTACGTGATCTCCATGGAAACGCTTGTTCTTATGAAGCCGTAAAGTTTCTTCAGTCTGGGATCTGCTGCGAGCTGAACAGAATGTCACCCAGAAGTCACTCTGTGATGAAATGGAGTCAGGGGAGCAGTGAGGTCTCCAGTACCCCAAAGGAAAAAAAAGAAACTGAGCAATTCTAGTGTAGCCCAAGTCAAACCGTGAACAGAAATGCTTGAAAGTCATTACATATTAGAATCATTTTATAGGTACAGCATTTTACATATTTTTATTTACAGTTTTAGCAAAATGATTTTCTCACAAATAGCTGCAATGGAATGCCCTATTCTTGCTATAGCAAAGTCTCAATGGCCCAGAAACCCTACCTCCAAATAGAGAGGTCTGTAAATGTGCAGTTACATGATCTTATAGGTTTAAGACTTTAAACCTATAAGATCAAAATATTCTGACTTTAATTTTATTAAGTATTAAAACACTCACAAGCAGAGCTGAGCAATCAAAGCGCAGTTATTGCGAGCAACTATCTGACAGGAGATGCCAGCAATTTTAGGTGAAAGTATGTGAGTCAAAAGTAAGAAAATACATTGTATGGCTTTCTTTGAATACCTAGATCATGAGATCCAGCAGGGGAAGGCATATTGGACCTACAGAAATTTGGATTCTTTGGCAGTTGTCATGACCATTTATTGAATCAACATAAGAATTATCCAAAGATATTCTTGTATTCAGCTTTTGCAATTACAGAAGCCTTTATGAAGGGATGTGCAGGGAAGAAAATTGGTGTGGTTCGAGCTGTTTTGTTTTCAATCCATTTCCGGCCAGATTTTGTTTTAAGGGATTTGTTATTTTTTCAGAGATTTAATTTTGGCAAATAGTGCACACTATTTGCCGAAACGAATGATCCGAAAATGTTTTGACCGTTTTCTGACAAGTCAGGGTTTTGGTTTGATGCAATGAGCCAATCCAAAAATCAACTCGGCTTGTTTTTTCACATTCAAATCCTCTGAATGCTCATCCCTACTCTCTGAAGAAGTCCCAGGGCCACCAATTTATTTATTTACATTTTATGGTCCCCTTATTCAGAAAATGGCAGCGAGCAATGCACAATCAGGTATAAAAATGTCAATGTCTTTGGACAATCTTTATGCTGGTTGAATCAAAGGTATCACAGCCTTCAAAGAATCCAATAGGAACAGCTTAATAACAACAGTGTCTTTCAGTTTCAGGCCCCATCATAAAACAACTGTCATTGTGCTTCCCCACTGCTCTTACCTCGGGGGGACGTACCACAACTCGTGGGCAATTAGGTCATGCAGAGCCTTCAAAAGTGGGAATACTGCAAAAATCCAACCTGATGTATTAGATAGATGCCAGTTCAATACCAGCTGTGAGCTGTTTCAGGGATGATTAACATGTTTTTATGTATGTTGAGCTTCTTCCTCACCTTGAACAACATAAAGGTTGGAATATAAATGTTTTAAATAAATAATAATGAATCATACACCTGGATGTACATACCTGCTCCCAGAGGGTTTTATTGCAAGCACTAGTAATGTCATGAAATGCTTGATAATATAACTAACTCATGAAGAAGTGAATTATGCTAATAGTGCACTGTGTGGCACGATATCTTAGGCTGATTCACTCAAGCACCCAAGAAGTGAGCTAATGTCCACTGTCAAGGTAAAGTGTGACCTGAACTGTCTTAATGACTTCATCAGAGTAATTATATTTTATGTATTTATTTTCTTGATTATGTGGCCAATATAATAAACTGCACTAGACTCTTCTGCTAATACGTGCTAAGGACTATTTTTAATGCAGGCGTTGTCCAGTGCCACTGTTACCTATGGACAAAGAGGGCAGCTGCCTTGGGCCCATCATAGCAGGGAACCCATTGCATAAGCACACAGAGCTGTGCTCCATGACTTTATTGGCCAATGCCCTGAATCTCAGCACAGCCCTCTGTTTCCTGCCCCAGCTCTTCTCCTCCCAGATAGTGTATGGTCCTAGCCCCCCTATGTCAGACATGAGACTCAGAGAAAATTCAGTATAATGTTTATTATGGTAAATAAATGACTGGCCAATCACAATATAAGTGTCTGGGAAGGAGAATACGGGGTCAGTAAGGAATACTGAACACCTTGTGATTCCTCCTTCCTCATGTCACAGTCTTACAAGGCTTATATATACATTTTTCTCTAGTTACCTTTGCCAAGTATTGATCATTTCTAAATGTGTGACTCTGGCCTGGCTTCCTTTCCCTAGACCACCTGCACCCCAACATCTGTTCTCCTTCTTCCTTATTTTCTTTCAGGTCCAACTTTCCATACTATTTTCATCTCCCCACACTACTTTGTAGGAAAATATAGATCATCTCTTATCAGTCTCTGTATTCTCCTTTGTAGTTGGTTCTCATAAAGCCCACACACACATGTCCTAAGAGATGTCCTTCACTTTTTGCTGACTTAGGGCCCACATCCTGTATTTGTAATTAGCTGCTCTCCTTACAGCAAACGGCACAGCACGTATTTGACATGTGTTAGCACAGACTTAGCAAGGCCTAGTACAGCAGTCCAGCAGACAGAATTATACAATAGGTATATAGAACAGGAGGAGAAGCAATGAGCCTTGAGCAGAATAAAGCAAAAAAGAGCCACTCTGTTCCATAGCCCAGTCCCTCTCCTCCTGTTATTTCAGGAAGAAGAGGGGAGGAAGCGTGAGCCTGGAGGAAACGCTGCAGGGCAAAGCTACTCTGTTCCTTAATCCAGCCCACCGCCGCCCCTCCCCCTCTCTTTTGTTTCCTTCCTCCACTCCTATCTGCAAGGAATAAGAAGATAGGAGATGGAGTAAACAGCAGAACAAAAAATTCAGGTTTTGTCTGCGATTTCTATTTCTAATTTGCAGCCACTTATTCTGTATTTGGTGAGGGTCTGAACGCTGCATATGAGACATTCTGTTAGCATATAGGTTCTATGTAGGGATCTGTAATGGTCCAGCTTGTTCTGTTTTCCCAATAAGAGCTATATTGGTGTTTTAGGGCCCAGTGAAAAATCTACAGTGCTTCTTTTTCATTTTGGGTTGTTGGTGTTTGAGTTCTGGGAGTTAGTGCTGTTTTGGTTTGGCTGATTTGCCATATTTATTTTTATTTATTTTATACGTTTTTATATACCGAAGTATTGGCGGGGGCCTTCACTCCGGTTTACATTTATAACAACGTTATACATTGAATTCAGATGAACAGCTTTAACAGAGTTAAAGTTATAAAGAATATATACACACACTTGTTAAAGGTCTAAGTATGTCAGAACTGTTAGAAACATAGACATATTTTAACATATTTACAAATATATCAGATATAAACAAGAGTAAGTAAAAAACTCTTGGGGGCAATACAGATAGTGGGTTAGCGATACATTATTATTATTCTACAAAACTCCATGGCTAGAATCATAACAGGCACACAAAAAAGGGACCACATCACCCCCATACTAAAAGACCTACATTGGTTACCCATCTCCTTCCGCTCACAATACAAAACCCTCACCATCCTTCACAATTCCCTACACAAACATAATCACACCTGGCTCGATGAAATGCCTCGTTACCGTTCCTCCGACCAACCCACAAGAACAACCCATGCAGGTACTCTACACACCCCATCTCTAAAGGCAGCACATTCTACTCACACCAGAGAGAGAGCCTTCTCTGTCGCTGGCCCCACCCTCTGGAACTCCCTCCCCACCCTCCTACGCCAAGAGACATCCCTGCAAATTTTCAAGAAAGGAGTCAAAACATGGCTATTCCGACAGGCCTACCCCGACACAAACCAAATTTAATTTCTCCCCAGCCCCCCCTGTTCGAACTTCTCCACCCCTTCCTATGTTTCCCCCGCTTCCCCCCGCACCACCCATGGATACCCTAGAAGAAACAACATCCCCCCTACTGCTTTATTTATCTCTTTTTGATCATGATCGGTTAATGTGTCCTTTTGTAAGAAATAGTATTTTGTTCTAAGGTTACATTGTTATGGTTTTACGTTTATTTTATTCTTTGTACATTGTTTCATTGTTTTATTGTATCGCCCACCTGAGTTCTTTGTAAACCGGCATGATGTGCTGCACGAATGTCGGTAAATAAAAGTTAATAAATAAATAAATAAATAAATAAATAAATAAATTATCAAGTGATATGAAGATTAAGATGATTAGGAAGTGAGTTGATTGGATAGGTATTGGGTAGGGGATGAGCTGAGGGGAAGAAGAGAGGTTGGGTCTGGAGGGGGAGATTAAGGAAGAGGGAGGGGAAATGTGGTATTTAGGGCAAGAGGAGGAGTAGGGATGTAGGTAATTATTAGAGTCATTGGTTAACCATACGGCCATACGGCCGGCACCATTTTGCAATACGGCAACACGATTCGAGTGCAGGAGGTCGTTCCCGGACCCCTGCTGGACTTTTGGCAAGTCTTGTGGGGGTCAGGAGGCCCCCCCAAGCTGGCCAAAAGTCCCTGGGGGTCCAGCGGGGGTCCGGGAGCGATCTCCTACGCTCGTGACGTCGGGGGACAGGAACCAAAATGGCGCCGGCACTACCTTTGCCCTGTCATATGACAGGGCAAAGGTAGCGCCGGCGCCATTTCTATCAACGCACCCGTGGCCCGAGAGTGGAAGATCACACCGGGACCCACCCACTGGACCCCAGGTAATTTAAGACATTTGGGGGGGGGTTCGGGAGGGTGGGGGATTTATTTTAAAGGGTCGGGGTGGGTTTTAGGGTTGTTTTAGTGTGCCGGTTTTCCCGCCCTCCCCCTTCCCCCGATTTACGATTTTTGACGATAAATCGGGGGAATTCCTATTATATATCGCCTCTAACGATTTTTGACGATTTAAAATCGTCAAAAAACGATTCACATCCCTACTGGCTGGTCTGGATGGCTGGGATGAACTAAGATGTTTTCCCTTACTACTCTAGAAATTAGAAACCCATGAACTGTCCTAGACTCAAATACTCAACAATATAAAAGGACAGAAAAATCTAACTTGTAGGTGAAAAAATGTAAAGAATAAGATGTCAGCTGATGCCTTACTTTTTGCATTTTTTCGCCTACAGGTTAATATATATATATATGTGTGATTTCTGAAACATATTTGGGACAGCTGGAGCTGAGGATGCTGCAGCTGTTCTCAGATCATTGGGATTGGAAGTCCCAGTCATTTGTTCAATCTAGCCTGCCCAGGCAGTTATCTTGCCAGCTGTCTAGGTATTGGCCCAAAGTGACTGGATTAGAACTGGTTGAGGAGAAGGCAACCCTGGTCCAAGTTCTGTTCAACATTTTCGAAAGCAATATTGTTGAAGGGCTATCAGGAAAAGTTTCCCTTTCTGTAGATGATACCAAAATATGTAATGGGTTAAACATCCTGAAAGGTAAACATCCTGGAAAGTGTAGGAAACATGAGGAGAAATCCAGTGAAGCTAGAGGAATGGATTAGAGTTTGGCAGCTAAGATTTCAGGGTCATGCATTTAGGTTGCAAAAATTTAAGAAACCAGTACAGTATAGGGGGTAAAGTTCTGTTCACAAAACAAGAGTGGGATCTAGAGATGACCATATCCAATGACCTTAAGGTGACCAAATTGGTAGATAAGTTGACAACAAAAGCCAAAAGAATGTTTGAGTGCCTAGGGCACTGTTCAAGGTAAGGACCAAAGGCCATTAGTGGCTCCTGCAGAGTCTTAGGTGAGGCTTGCAGGGGCAGCTCAAGGCAATCTGCCGCCTGAGGTGAAGGACAAGATGGCGCCCCCTCTTGTCCCGCCCCCTGTCCCCTCTCACCCCACCCGCCTTTTCAGCCGCTGCCGGTTTGGCCGGCCCTCAGCAGCATCCTGCCTGTCTTCAGCCGATGCCGGCCTGGCCTCCAGCAGCGGCGGCCCGCAGCAGCATCCCGCCTGGTCTGGCCTGCAGCAGCCCGCAGCAGCCCGCAGCATCCCTCAGCCGTGGCAAGGGCAGGCAGTGTGAGGCGGACGCCACAGCGGCGTTCTAAAAGAGGCGTTTTTTGCTGCCTCAAATTTCTGCTGCCTGAAATAGCTGCCTCACCCTGCCTCATTATAGAACCGCCCCTGGTGGCCTGCAGTTGGTTGACAGTGCATGGAGAAAAGAAATCATGCACATGCTCTGTCTGGCTCAGCCGGGCTCCCCCAGTGAACCATAGAGGAGGAGGCGTAGAAGGCTGTGGTGGTGAGCCTCACCACCACTTCCCTCTCTACTCGGTTCCACAGCACACAGTTAATCAAAGGAGCAGGAGCAGCTGAGGGCTACAAAATCGCAGTGTCCCTCAGCCCAGCCCAATATGTGACAGACGGAAGGGGAAGGGATAGAATGCTGCACCTGTGGCTTTAATTAAAGTCCCTTTTCACTCTCATTGATGCTTTTGATCCCAGGATTGTATATTTTATTGCTATATTGTGTATTTTAAAGTTGTTATCTGCTTTGAACAGTTTATGGTAATAGGGCAGACTATAAATTTTTGTAAATAAATAAGGATGCCTGGTGCGGCTGATAAATCTCTGCTGCACACTGCCACCCGATGTTCTCTCCGCTTGAGTCCCGGAACCACATATCAGCCCCAATCATCTCTTGTCTCCAGACCCCCACAGCCCAACCTCCCCCCATGCAAATTCACTACCCAGGGTGGGAGAAACAGCTCTTGCACACCTCCCAATCTCTCTCAACTGGCCAGGCCCTTCTCTTAAAGGGGCAGTATCCCATTATGGCTTTATATACAAATGTTTGACCTTCATAATAAGCATCCTCGTATGGTGCTCAGACCTTATTACTCTGCCTTATCTATAATCATTGGTCAATAAGCGAAATAATATCTTTTTTTAATTATTTTATATATGCTTTTTTGTCCAAATACCAAAATCCCAATTTGAGTTCACCGGAAAAATGCAAGCCATATTGTCAAGCTAAACATGAGACAAATATTTTATTTATTTATTTATTTATTTATTTATTTTATATACCGACGTTCGATCGAGATATCACATCAGTTTCCAGATAACTCAAAGAATAGGGTAGTAACAGCCCTATTTTACATTATAACATTGTAATAAATATAATAAATTATAACATTGTAATAAATATAATGAATTATAACAGAAATAACAGGATTACATGGAACATTTGATGTAGTATATAACATATGTACATAAATGACTTGTTGATGAGGATATTTTAAGGTTAATGTTGGCAGGGAGGGTTGAAAGGGGGAATGGGGGGGATAGGTGGGAGGAGGTGGTGCAAGGGAGGGAAGATGGTGATGCGAGATGCTTGTGTAGGGGGGCGTGGTGTGTTGCAGTTGCATTTGGGCAGGTTACGTGTCAGGTGGGAAAGCTTTTAGGAACAGCCATGTTTTGAGGTGTTTTTTGAAGACTTGCAATGAAGGTTCATTTCTGAGACAGGTGGGGAGGGAGTTCCATAAGGTGGGGCCCGCTATTGTTATGGTTCGTTTGCGGGTGACGTTGAGGTGTGCAGATTTGAGATTGGGTACGGCTAGGAGGCCAGTGTTGGTGGATCTGAGAGTTCTTTGAGTAGGGTAAGGTTGTATTCCGTTGTTTAGCCAGTTCATATTGTTGTTGTTTATTTTTTTGTGCATGAGGGTGAGGGTTTTATACTGGATTCTTTGGGTAATGGGTAGCCAGTGGAGTTCTTTGAGAGTGGGTGTGATGTGGGAGGATTTTTTGTTGTTAGAGATGATTCTGGCGGCAGCATTCTGTAGCACTTGGAGGGGTTTGATGTGGATTTCTGGTAGGCCAAGGAGGAGGGAGTTGCAGTAATCAAGTTTTGCGAAGATAATTGATTGAAGGACTGTTCGGAAATCGTGCTCTTGGAGAAGGGGTTTGAGTTTTTTTAGTGTCTGGAGTTTGAAGAATCCATCCTTGATTGTATTGGAGATGTGTCGTTTAAAGTTGAGTTGGCTGTCGATTGTTACGCCTAGGTTTCTTGTGGACGGTGTGGGTGAGATTTGTGGCACACCCGGGTTGGTTGAGCTTCCTGGGTGGTCGGAGGGGGTGCACTTGAGTGGATGAGAGGGACGGTCATCGTGGATGTGAATGATTTCTGTTTTGGCTTGGTTGAGGCATAGTGATAATTGAGATAGCAAGTGGGATAGATTTGAGCTGAGTTTGTTCCATTTTTCCATGGTTAGTTGGATGGACTTGTTTATGGGGAGTAATATTTGTATGTCGTCTGCATAGATGAAGTAGGTGAGGTTTGCCTCTGAAAGGTATTTGCATAGTGGGATGAGGTAAATGTTAAATAGGGTTGAGGATAGGGAGGAACCTTGTGGGACTCCATGAGTGAGGGGCACTTGAGAGCCAACAATGCTGATTACGCCCTTGAAAAAGAACCAATCACGTTTGAAACATGGACCCATGTCGGGCTTTTTTGGCATTCCTATAAAATTTGAATGAATTGACGGTGTCAAATTGCAAGCTAAGTTTTAAATTCTAAACACATTCTAAACACATTGGGATTTTGGTATTTGGACAAATATCTACCATATATAAAATCATTGTATATTTTATTCTGCTACAATAAAACTATTTTTAACTACCTCTAAAGGAGTAGATATTCATTCTGCTCCCTTTACATGAACTTGAAGATGCTGTTACCAGATTTAAATGTCAGATAAACTATATGACTAATTATCCTACAGTCTGCCTCTTTGGTTCGCTATAGTCCTGGGCAGATGGACATAAGAACATAAGAGATGTCATACTGTTCTTAAACTTAACCTAGCATCTATTTCCAATCCTCCCTTTCCCCAGCTTTTACCACCAAACTTTGTAAAAAGCTACCAGAACCTTTACCCAAAAACCAGTGATGCAGATACCTGAACATCCAGCTACCTAGGACCTATGGTCTTGCTGGACAGTAACCAGTCATCTCCAATGTGCTGGCATCAACCCGGTTGGTTTGTATGGGGAGCTGCAACCTGCTAGTTGCAACCTGGTTATCCCATGACAAGAAATAACAATAGGTTGTGCTTCCTTTATTTGCCCCTTATTTTCTCTTTATCATATTGCTAGAAGGTACCTGACCACCGCCAACCTGCTTGCACCAATCTGCTTGGTTTCTGGGAGTTGTAACTTGCTGGGTTTAGCGTGGCTGAGGTGCTGCTATACAACAATACTTCAATCTATTGCAATTAAAAATCTCAAAGCGGGGCTTTTTCATGCAAATCAAACTTCAGTTTACAAAGCAAGCAAACTGAAGATGAAGATTTAAAACGCTGCAGTCAGCCTGGTCATTACCATAAAAATTGCATTTGCCATCATGAAATGGCAGGAAACGGGCTTTAAAACGTATATATTTTCTGGTCTAATAATTGGTACACTGTGTAATTACAACTGACCAGTCAGGATGTTTCTGTTTCTGTTGAGCTCAAGGTTATAAAGCCATGTTATAATGGATTATATTCCTATACCTTTTACCCAGCACAGTCCCGTACGTCTGAATGCATAATTATTGCTTTATAAGTGGTATGTGCTGCTAAATTGGGATTTTTTACTGACATCATGGAAAACAGCTGTTCCTTAGTGCTGGATCAGACTCCCTGTTGTTGATATTTAAAAGGCATCTCAGGCCATTCTGCCATGATAGACTCCCACATAAGCATCCACTATACTTTTAATGCATCACAAGTCTTTATAAGGGATGGGGGCAGAACTGTTTCTTTGCCACTGGAAATAAAAAATACATTTGGAGGCAGAAAGTGGTAAAATTGTAGTTTTAGGGCTCAGGTAGGTTGGAGATTCCCGTACCAAGAGAATAAGGAGAACTGGAGACTCTGGAGAAAGCCCATTAACTTTCCTTTTTTATTATTTATTTAAAATGTCTTGTTACCCATTTTCCTGGTCCATCCACGCCACGTAAAGCAGTGCCCCGACAGACAGGCACAGTCTGTTAGTTAGTTTAGGTTTTCCCAGATCCTTTTATTGAGGATATTGCAACGAATACAGATTGAAGCTGCCCGGTTAATTACCAGCTGCAGACCCTGTCACTGGATCTCTCCCAGTTTGGAGGGCCTTCGTTGGCTGCCTGTTGCCTGGAGTGTGGCACCTGCATTTCCTGGTACTGCACCAGAAGCGGGGCCAGACTTGGATGCCCAATGCAGTCATGCCATCGCTGCTTTGGGTTGTAGCTGTCACGCCGTGCAAGTCACCCCAGTGCTTCTCTACCTTCCTCTTTATCACTCGGGATCCTCTGTGCTTATCCCATGCTTTTTTTTTTAATTCTATTACTGTTTTTATCTCCATCACGTAATCTGGGAGTCCATTCCATGCATCCATCATCATTTTAATGAAGAAATATTTTCAGATATTACTCCTGAGTCTTCTCCCCTCCTCTATCCCACCCCCACCTGGAGCCTCATATTGTGACCTCATGTTCTTATACATATTTTCCACCGAAAAAGATTTGCTTCCAGTGCCTGATTTATACCTTTGAGGTATTTAAATGTCTGTCTTCTAGGGTATGCATATTTAGGACCCTAAGTCACATTTCATATGGCTTTTCATGCAGATTCTGTACCATTTTGGTAGCCTCTCCCTAGACCATCTTCAGCCTGTTTATATCCTTGCGGAGAAACAGCCTCCAGAACTGGATGAAATATTCTAGCTGTGGTCTCACCAATGACCTGTACAGGGACATTATCACCTCCTTCTTCTCCTGGTTATGCTTCTCCCTATGCAATCTGGCATCCCTCTGGTTCTGCTGGCCACCAGTTTATTACACTGGTTTGCTACCTTGAGGGTACTCTCACCCTGTAGTCTCTCTGCTGGTCAGTACACATCAGTTTTTTACCCTCCATTGTGTACTGCTTCCTTGGGTTTCACACCCCAAATGTAGGATTCAGCCCTTTTTTGCATTGAATCTTAACTGCAAAGCACTTAACTGCTCCTCAAGCTTTCTAAGATCACTTCTTATATTCCATCCACTCCCTCAGAGGGATCCATTCTGTTGTAGATATTCTTGTGAAGCTGAACTCTTATGTCTGCTACACACTCTATTCGGATACCTTGCAGAAGGTATTATTGTACATTATATACTTTCTGTCTAATTAAAAGAAAAAACACTTTTTTAAAATCGAGGCTACAGTAATCTTCTCAGGACCTGAAAAGTATACGTGTGTGTGTGTGTGTGTGTGTGATAATCCTGCTTATGTTTATTTAATATTGCCACTGTGATGCACTTCTAGTTTCTGATCAAGAGGTTCTAGCCAGCTCTGCTTCACTAAGACAATCTTTGGTTTCACAAAGTAATTTAACAAGCAGCTTCTGGTTTCTGCTCCTCGGCCCAGCCAGGGATGGGGAGTGCAGTGGAGACAGCATTCACAGAGTTGGTTGGGAGAGAATCTTAGCTATCGCACAAAAGTAGCACCTGCTGATCAAACCTGGAATACAGAATTTCAGAGGAAGCTACACTCTGTGGTCCCTAGTCACTGCAATAGCCAGCCTAGATATAAACGCAGAGAAGAAGGGGGTATAAAAATGAGGGAACCAGCAACTAAGGATCATGATGCCTTCACCCCATTGGAAGCCCAAAGGGGCAGAATAAAAATTATAGGACCATAAAAAAAGAACTCCCTAGACTGCCTTTGGAAGTCCCCTCCAGAATGTCACTGGCTGCCATCATATCACCCAACAATTCTAGAGGCTGATCCAATTCTGGTTTGCTTAAACTCCATTTCCATACCCGCTGAAACTTTTCTTGTTAAGAAATGTGGACTAAGGCCGACCTAGGAGGTCAATGGCAGTCTTGCACACTGCCAGGAAGAATAACTGGATTTAATTTCTGGGTCCAGTTGCTGCTCCCTAGGCCAGTTGAGGATGCTGCATAGGCAGCATTCATAACCCCGGGGTGGGGAAAGACTCTAAGTCATCGCTGAACAGTGACAACTCATACCGGGTTCTGACGGAAGCCATGCTCTGTGGGCCCTGGATGTCATTGCAATGACTGAGCTGGTCAGGGAGTTACAAAATGGGGGGGAACCCTGAGTAGGTGTGAATGAAAGCCCATGGTGCCATAGCTCAACAGAAGGGTCTCAATTGAACTGGAAGCCCAAAAGGAGTTGGAGGAAAAACCGCAAGGCCAACAACAAGAAAACCTGAACCACAAGTCCCAGGATGTAGTGGCGATTAGTTTTAATGATAGTCGGAATTAAGACTAAGTGTCCAAGAACAGCTTCAAGTAGTAAAGCACAAGGCAGGCAGCAGCCATCTACATAACTGGGAACTTCGATCTGTGGTAACCCTAAGATTGCTGTTGACTGGGGAGAGGGGTGAAGAGGGGGGAAGGTAAGAGAAAGGAATAATATATATCATAGAAACATAAAAATGTGATGCCCTATCTAATCTGCGTGTCCACACCAACTATTTAGCTTTACAATCCCTACCATTCCCTCAGAGATTCCCTGTGCTTATCCCATGCTTTCTTGAATTAAGATACTGTCCTGGTCTCTGCCACCTTCATGTGGAGGCTGTTCCATGCATCCACTACCCTCTCTACCTCCTTTCACCCTCATCTCATAAACTTTCTCTGTTCCACCCCTCCTTGCTAATCCACACTCTCTCACCAAGCAAGCTTCCCTTCCACCCTCCCTGATACCAGCACTCTCCTTGCTCCCATTCCCCTTATAAGTCACAAACTTGTGCATCCCTAATCTGTCCTCAGCTGAATGCCAAGCCCTGCAATCACAGCTGCAGTTTCTCCCCATATGTTGCCTGCAGTGTGTGCTCCAGGCTTACCCCTCCCCTAGCTCCAGGCTTGCTGAAGGGGAGAGGCTGGAGCAGAAAACAGAGAAACCTGGAGCGTTTTAGTGTTTCCCCTGAGACCTGGCAATTGATGCAAATTTCCTGAGTCTCCGGGGGAAATCCAGAGAGTTCCCAGGTATGGCCATCTACAAACAGTTACGCATTAATCAGAGCTGCACAGTGTTGTTTAAGGAAAGGCTGTTTACCTAATCTCTTCTCTTGTGAGTCATTAATCACAACAGCAGCAACAAATAGTACAAATGATGATGCAGTCGGGTACAGTTTTAAGAAAAAGAAAACTGGATTAGCTTCTTAGGGCTGACTATGTAACTCTAACTCAACCATAGATGCAAGATGGCTTTCAAAAGCTGCTTGTGGGCTATTTTGTGTCATGAAAGATCGATGGACCGGCCATGGGTGAAAATCTTTGTTGGAGCCACCCCCCAAAAAAAATTGTTACCATGGATTAGCAGGAGAGGACAACTGCACATGCAAATTTTCTCTACACATGAGCGGTGGGAGTTGCTTCTTCCCTAGCATCCAGCACCCCCCCCCCCCCCCCACGTTTCTTACCTCTTATCCTCACTATCCCCAGCATCCTCTCTCCTACGTCTTAACCACTTCCCATCCCCAGCATTTGCCTTCCCCACCCCCAGCATCTCCCTCTTGTCTATCCCCTGCTGTTTACTCATCCGCTATGTTCTCTCTGCCTTCTCCCCAGACAAAATACCTGTTTAGTGGCAGAGATGCTACCGCTACTATTGCTCCTTCTCATCAGTGCCAGCCCTGTGAGCATTCTCAAAACTCATGAGCCGGCACTTCCTGTATGCTGATCTCTAACTCATGAGATTAGAACATAAGGAAGTGTTGGCCCATGGGTTCTGAGCATGTTTGTAGGGCTAGAACAGAAGGGGAGGAGCAGTGGTAGTGGAGGCACAGGCTACCACTGCTACCCCTGATCTCCTGCATGCATTGGAGGCCAGTTGGGGGTCTCCTGCACGTGCATGCATGATTCACTAGGCGTGAGTATCTCACAGTATGTGATGTATAAGTCATCTTCTCCCTTCCACCCTTCCCTCTGGCTCATCTCCCATCCCTATCCTCTCTCACCTCCACTTCCCTACAGTCTCCCTTCCCATCATCTGTCAGTTTTGTCTTCTGCTGGCGGGGGGACCGCACCACCACTCTGGCATCCCTTGCGCTGCCGCAGATCTCGCTCTGTCATTTCTGCTTGCAGGAGAATGGGGGGTCCAACCAGTGCTCCAGCCTCTCTTGTGAGACCACGATCTCTCTCTCTTTTTGCCAGCCAGGGATTGGGAATGACAGACTCACTGGCCCTCCATCCTGTCCTGCACCACCACAGATTGACTGCTACCGCTGCTCGCCACCCTTCTACTGCTAATCATTGTTGGAGGGAGGAACAATGCTCTGGCTCCTAGGCTGTCTCTGCCCCTCTGAAATGCCATCAACAAAGGCCTTCTTGACATTGGACCTTTGTGGATGACATAAGCATGGACAGCCTCGGAGCTGCAGCATTGATGGGACAGGTGAATAAATGAACTCTGTGGGCCCTAGTTTACCCTCCTCTGCTGATCCAGCGTATTGGCGCCCCTCACACAGTGCCCCCAGGCAACCACACCGCTCGCCCTACCCTAAAGCCAGCACTATACATCATAAAGCCTCATAGAAAGCATTGAATTGTAAGACTTTATCTGCAGGCCTGAGCAGGAAAATTGGCCAATTTTTAACCAAAAATGTAAAACTGACCTCCAAATCCAGGAAACTTGGTTACCATGCATTCATTCTGTTAAATTAGTTAATCATGTGCTATCTGTGACTCAGACCTGGTGCATGTCAGACCCCTTTGTACACATGAGCATGACTAAAACTCCATCCTAGGATAAGTATTAGTATTAGTATAAGTAAGATGTGAGACACAGCAGGTATTAGACCACTCGTTATTCCTGAAGAGCTATCATTATTGTCAGTCGTCCCATTAGATATCCTTTATGTATAATGGATATTTTAGTGCATCTTTTAATACTAAGAGGGGATACTGTAATCCTCACACACTGTTATCAGTAACTGAGCCAGGACTAGAACTTGCTGGTTGTCAGTACGCAGCTCTAACGACTAACCATGCAGCATTGTCTCCATGTCATCAGGAACGGGCCGAGCCTGTCCTGGTATTTTATCTCTCATCTCACCATGTTTTGGGATTCATAAGAAAAGCAGGACTACAGAAAATGCATTTCAATGGATCAGATATTTTAAAACTAGGACCACTGGCACTCAGTCTCTCCAGCAGGCAGCCAAAGTTGCTGCCTTTGTGCTGCAGTTCCCATTATCCACTTCAAAAACAGAACACGAAGCAAGCGAATGCATCAGCCTCTTTGCTCATGCCAAGGTTACCGTGACTGAAATACGACGGTGAATGGGAGGGAAGGCTTCCTGTGCGAAGAGCCATGACGATCGTGGCGTGTCTCGAAAATGAAACACATGCATGCACAGAAGAGCAGGAAGCAGTCGGGAGCAGACGCGCTGAAAATAGTTCCTCCCGTACGGAAATAGTTACTGTACGCCCGTCAGCCTGGGGGAGGTGGGAAGGTACACTGCTGTTCTCACTCAGCCTCGTGGCTCAGACAATCTGTCAGTCCTTTGCAAGCGGGGACTCCTGCTATTATCTTTCTGTACCAATTAAACAGGAAACCATCCTGCCGCCCACTGCCACTGCCCACACTCCAGCTGCAGCCAGAAAGTTCCTATTTCTGACTTCTTCTGAACTGGAAGCTGGCATTTAAAACTCAGAGTTTGGTTGGTGTGCAGCCTGTGTGGCACAAAGCTTCGAGTGCTTTGTCGTCCATACAGGCAATCTTTAAGCCCATTTTGCAGGCCAGATGTATTAAGAGGGGTAAAGAAGCCCCTTCTCCACACATTCTCACCGGAGGCAAATTGTCTTGTTGCTCTGCCCTTTGTTGCAACTTCATCCATCTTTGTAATCTTACTTGTGGAGATGAAGTATGTGATGCCAGAGGAATGCTACTGTAATTACATTTTGCTGACAGTAACATTTCCCGAACTCTAAATTTTATATCGCTCACCATTTGTTTCTACAAATTATTTCTCTATCTTTTGCTCTTAATTTGTATTTCAGGCTAGCCAGCCACTGTGCTGAAATGCTGCACGGTATTCCTGTCCTACTGCTTCCTTCCCTTAGTGGTAATTTAATTTCTAGGAACACTCTTCTGACTGAGAGAGAATAAAACTGCTACTAGATGATTGCTCCTGATCACCCAGCAAGGAGTGCTGCATGCACAATGCCTGGTGCTCTGCTACATCCCCGCCTTTCAGCTTCCCTGATGCCCTTGTGGCTGCTCCAGGACTAAAGGTGAGGGTAGACACCCTCCAGTCCCTGTGGACACCAATCAGCTCAAACCTTCAGGCTATCCCTAACCAATACACATGAGATAGATGGATTCAGACTGCATCAATTGTAGGCAGATCTATCTGATGCATATTCAGGGTTATCCTGAAACCCTGATAGCATTGGTTTCCACAAGGACTGGAGACTGCTGACCCCTGACCAAAAGGGGCAGTAAGGATTAAGGGATCAGGGGTAGTGCTTTGGAAGAAATGCGTTATTGTTTTTAATGCTGATTGATAATAATAATAATTTATCCATACCTTTTCCTCCCTCGCTTGCTCCTGAGTTAGAGGCACATCGTTTCATGCTGAAGCTGCAACAAAAGAGAAACAACATAAGACATGAGGAATTTAACCCGTTCCTCAAACTCTACCTGACAAACAACACAGGACATCAGATCCACCGCATTTACAGAGCAGCAGAGATAAGATGCTGTAATATAGAAAATAAGGATATATTCGCATCAAAATCAGAAGATATTGCAAAATAGCAAGATTAATCACATTCCACTAAGTGGCAAAAAATAAAAGGCAATCAAGACTTATTATGAAGAGCACAGCACAGATGTAACAGGCAGATGATAACATGAACATACGCATACAAACAAATAGCACATAAAATCATACTTTTATCCACACATCTGTAACACCTAGTCTATCAGCTGGCAGCAGACAGGATTACTGTTGGGAGCAAGGAGGCATCTAAACATCCCATGTTCCCATTCTCTGCAGGAGAGGAAGAAAAATCTTTCAAGGACCTTAGGTGAGGTGAGATGTACCGCCCAGTACCTCCCAGAGTAGCCTAGGGGTTAGAACACCTGCCTTTAAACCAGAGAGACTAATATTTTAACCCCACTTTGCTCCTTGTGACCTCGGGCAAGTCACATTACCCTCTGTTGCCTCAGGTATAAACTTCAATTGTAAGCCCTCTGGGGACACTGAAAGAACCTGCATATATTCCACTTTGAAGTGCTGATGAAAAGTGGAATATATGAAATGAAGGGAACCTGCTTGGGGCTGTTACAAAAGAAACCAATTTACTGGGATACTTGATGAAAATGAGCAATCTGGCAGTTGGCATACTTCATCTAGAGCAGCACAGTCATGAGGTACACAGTTCCAGAAATCTGTTGCACAAGGTAGTTCTTTTTTCCAAATTCCCTCATAGAATACTGTTTAGAGATTCTCCCATAAGGATATGCATTTGTTTGAAATAAATGAGTAAAATGCAATTTATATAGTTATTTAAGGTACTTGTATTCCACCCAATCACTACAGCTCTAAGCAGATTATAAATTAAAACATACATAATTGAAATAATATAAAACCAATAAGTTAAAATATACATTAAAATAAATAAAATGATAAAATCAGTACATATTAAAACAAAATAAAACAGGATGGTATAAAAAACAGTAAAGTAACAACAGTGTTGATCCGCTCAAACATCAGAAAAAACCAGGTCAAAAAGATATATTTTCAACATTTTTTTTAAAAGAAACATGTGCATAGCCGAAATGATTCTGATAGCGAATTCCATAGCTCGGGTGCAATGAATGAGGTCATTTTTGTTTCACTCATGGACCCCTGAAATGGAGGATGCTTATGAATTTAAATGAAAAGTTTTCGTTTAATTCATTTAGGTTTCCCATTCAAGTCTATGGCCCCTTGAAAAGGGCTGCAGAGAAACTGGTAACTACAGCAACCAAGAAATTCTTGAGTGAGGTAATAACCAGGATGGAGCCAAGATGGGAAAAGTAGGCAAGTAGATAGGATGGAGGACCAATAAATGTGAAGCTGCTTGTTCCTGATGCTATACTTTGGAGTCTTGCTGTCACTCTTCCTTGCTGCTATACCCCTTACACTATACCTTGTTTGGGGGGGGGGGGGATCTTGATGCCACTCTGCCTTGTTGTTATATACTTTATGATACATCTTGGAGATCTTACTGCCATATCCTAGACTCTACACCTTGGGGTCTAGCTGCCACTCTGCCTTCCTGCCACCCTGATGTACCACCTTGAGATCTTTCTTCCACTCTGTCTTGCTGCCAATTCTCCTGATATACCACCTTTCTGATCTTGTTTCCTTTCTACTTTGCTTCCATATTCCAGATTCTATTCTACCCTTTGAGATGTTCTTGCCACTGTGGATGGTTGCTTTGCACCTCTTATGGTGTCTTAGGGTCTTCATGCCACTCTTTGTGCTGTTTTGTCCCTCAATCAATGCCTGGGGTATTTTCTGCCTCCTTTGTTGCTGTTCATGACACAATATCCATATACCTAGGGAAGGAGACAGGGAGGGTGGAGGTTGAATGGATGATGGTATGGGGTCTTTGTGTGTGGTGTGCACTGTTTCCCTGTCTCTTGCACGCACACACACACACACACACCCACACACACTCTATGCACTTTTGCTTCCTCTCAACGTCTTTCCCTTAACTCATCCCTTTTCCCCACCTCCCTCTTCCTCTTGTCTCACTCCTCTCTATTGTAACCTGCCAGATTCATGGCGAGAGCAAAGCAGTTTCCTCTGGAGATTCAAATTCAGGGAAAGACACTTGTTGATATATGGGTTATAATAATGAGGATTTCTGTACTCTGCAACTCCAAAGCCTGCATGTGGATGATGTCCATGCCCCCTCCTCCATAGAATCAACAAGATGGCAGTATGGTTGAGAGCTCCATGTCCCACCATCTTTACCTGGTTTTCCCTGGCAGCCCTGCAGAATCAATAGCTCAGTACTTCCAGCATCTTCCCCCTCTGACCTGCATTCATCATAGCTGAAAACTCCTTATGGCTGTGCTGCAGCCTCTCTCCCTATCTTCAGCCCAAGTGGCTCTTGCCCAAGCAACACTAATGCCAGCAATGCATAAAGCAGCCAATAAGTGATGGCCTTGTACCAGTATGCCCTGCCCATATTGCTTGGACATGTTGCCACTTGCACTTCCCACTTCAAGTATCTGACTAGCGGTAGCAGCAGGAATGTGCTCCCATTGCCACCACTGCTGGCCAGATCAAGCTCCTCCTATTGTCACAGCTGTGGGCCACATCAAGCTCTTCTGCCATTGCTGCTGGGAGCCACATTGGCCCTCAAGCCATAGTATGGAGATCCCTGCTTTAAAGATAGGAATACTGATACTTACAGAGAAAGTGACAGACAGCTACAGACCAGGGCTAGGAGAGTGGAGCTAGGAAAGGGAAAACAGCTAGCGACTAAAGCAGAGAGAAGTTGAGACAGCTACAGACGAGGGCTGGCGGACTAAGAAATGGTGAGTGGCGTGGCAGGCAGATTACAAAAGTTAAAATAAAAAAAACATTTATATTGACTTTGGAGTTTAGGCTATTTTATTTGCATTTTTAAATAATTAGAGGTTGATGCATTAAAGTACATTCAGCTGAATGCAAGCTTTACCCACAGTTAAGTGCATATTTTATGCAGATAAATATTACTTCCAAAGCAGGAAGGGGTTTTTTACCTGCATAAAATTGTGCATTTAAAAATGTGCGCTCAGATCAGCGCCCTCACATGGAAATTCCATACAAATGAGGGAGTTAAGCATTCCCTCCCAATTAAGTGCACATTTTCTTAACACTAGAAACTGTAAGTCTGCTCAGAGGTAAAGTTTCTAATGCTGGATCCATCATCAGGGCTCCCTCTCCCCCCCCCCCCCTCCACACACACACTTATCCATGAGGACAAGCTGCAAAGGCTCGACAGTGCATTTATTTTTATTTATTAGCACTTAAACTAATGCCCTAAGCGGTGGTACAAGTCAGCATTCATAAATTAAAACTACAAAGAACAAATTCAGGGACCACAAAAAAAAAAAGAAAAATAATCAGTCATTCTGAGCCTGTACAAAGGCAATAAACTTCTGCTAGTGAGAGGGCAACAAATTAACAATTAAAAGAAAATTTACCTTCTCAAAACAAAAAGAGAGAAAGCCAGTTTTGAAAAGGAAAGTCTTGACCATTTTCTTAAAAGTTTTATGACAGTCCATCAAGTGAAGCTCCCGAAATAGTGTTCCACAAAACCAAAGCGGTGACCAGAAAGGTCCATTCCCTTGTATCTGCTAACCTGGCCTGCCTCACAGAGGAAACATCCAACAGGCCCCTCTGTGCGGAGCGTAATGCTCTGCCAGGGTTGTAGATTTGAAGCAGAGCATTCATCCATGGAAATGCATTGAGGGCCAAACATTTTCTGCTTGACTCTCCCCTGAATGGGAGGCCAGTGGAGATCACAGAATTCAGGAGAAATGTGACGCCTAATGCTATCACCAGAAATTAGAAGGCTGGCAATTGGAGCGCCTTGGTGGCAAACTTTATAGGGCTCCTAAATATAGAACGTTGCAGTAATCCGTTGTCGGAAAAATCAGGACTTGTACAACTGTTTGAAAAGAGTTTGGGAATGACAGGGGCTTAATGCAGCGTAACTTATAAAACACAGCCTCAAGAGAGGATTTAATTTGCGGAGTCCTTGACAATTTAGAGTCAATAATGACTCTAAGGATTCTAGCTTGGGAAAGGATCTTGATCTCAGTATCACCCAAACCTATAGTGGAGGGAACTGAAAAGGTTTCCCTGCTTTGAATCACAATGATCTCTGTCTTAGATAAATTGAGCGCTAGTTTATTATGAGTTCTGGCATAGCAAGATTGAAACAGTTGTATGGGCCCAAGATTTTTCAAGCGGGATGTAAAATTGTATGTCATCCGCTTACAGATAGAAGCCCCCTTCAGAGGCCAGTCAGCAACTTACAAATGGGTGCTAGATAGATACTGAACAAGAAGGCGGAAAGGGCTGACCCTTCGGGGACTCCTGTCTGCATGGGATACCAGTCTGAAGAGACCTCACCGGCAAGTACTTGTTGTCGCCTCCTTCTAGTTATGATTTGAACTATTTTAAGACTATTCCCGTGATTTCAATTTCCCTGAGGTGATAAGAGGAGCATCCCGTGGTCAATGGTATCAAATGCTAATGAAATATCCAGAACATATGCATGACCATTACCGAGACCCCCTTCTCAGGGAATCCAGGAGGGAAAGGCGGAGGATTTCTGTGCTAAGGGCTTTTTAAGCTAACTTTGGAGAGATATTTATTTATTTATACATTCATTTATTTCTACTTTTATCTCGCCAATGGCTTTAGGCAGCTTACAAAGTTGTATACAGAATATAATAGATGTACGACATAAGGAACAACCAAGACAGACTGACTACCACTCAAGATCTAAAATAATTCAAAGTGGGACCTTCTCAGTTTATCAGTTACAAGCCAATCTGAAAATATGGGTTTTGAGTGCAACTTTGAAATTTTTTTTTGTACAATTTGTTAACCACAATTTCTGAGGTAGAAGGTTCCACGAAATCGGTACTGCCACTGAAAACGCCCTTTCGCGCGTCTCACATAAACGCACACGCTGAACTGAAGGAACATCAAGCAGGCCACTTTGTGAGGATCTCAAGGCCCATGATGGATTGTAAACAAGCAATTTGCCCAAGGAAAGGAGTCTAGGGCCAGAAGCTTATGCACAAGCAGAGCGATTGTATAAGATGCACGTGACTCTACAGGCAACTAGTGAAAATTTAAAAAATAGGAGATATATGATTCCTCATGTTATGTACCAGAAATCAGCTGAGACATTCAATTTATCCAGCTAACTTTAGGACAGTTCTGTGGCACAACCAGAGTTAGCCAGGTAACTTACTCCTAGATTTATCAAAATGCTATAAATATATCGGAAATAGCAGAGAAAGAAAACACCATGTCACTCTACTATTTATACCACTGTAAGAAGCGGGCACTTTTAATTCAGAGTGTGGTTTGGGGGTGAAGTAGGTTTGGGGGACAGTTTTACATACACAGTAGGAGGTACAAACAGCAAAGCTGATATCACTGAAGAATTTCTGCTGTTTGAATTGATGAAAGGTTCAAAAGGAATTGATTTGAAAAATGCACTCTCTACCTACCTTGTTTGAAGCTAAGATGCACGTTGGGCCTTAACACTAATAAATGACCGAGTTAGTCGGCTAACCTCCCAGAAACACTCCTAGAATGCCCCTAATTTATCTGGCTAAATTTTAGCTGGATGAGTGGGGGAAATATTCGGCATTTAGCTGCATCACTTGAGAGTTATCTGGATAAATGCCTCTGAATATAGACCTCAAAGAGTCAGCTAGAGTAGAGGATATGTATAGAATATTGCATAGAGTATGAGGACAATTTTCAAAGCCATTTCATTGGATAAATAGCCATTTATGTGCATATACTGACTATCTGAAAAGTGCCTTCCCTCAATATGCATGTCATGATAGCTACATTTAAAGGGAAGAGTTTCTGGGGGCATGTTTTCTGCTGGAATTGGAAAACACCATATGTGCTGCCTGCACAATAGAACCAAGTGTGCCCTAAAATTATGGGCTGTGTGCCTTTAAGCCTCTGAAGAATAACTCATGAGACACACCCCCCCCCCCCTTGTGTGTCTGTTAGAGACTCCTAGAAATCTCATACATTAGAACTGCAGTTCTGCAGGAAGCTGCTGAGGATTGCAGCTTTCCACCCCATCCCTAGACTAGGCTTGATTAATGACCCTAAGAGGAAGATGAAATGCACCTGGCAGAATCTACTTCCAAGAGTCATTTCTGGATTTGGCATTTTGGGACTGTAATTAACATTACAAACCCAGTACTGAGAGGGGATCAAGACCCTTGCAGAATCTCTTAGCATTTTTGGACTAATTGAGGCAAATATTCAAAGCCATTTAGCCAGGTAACTCAGATGTTATCTGTTTTGAATATTCTCTGAACTTATTCAGCAAACCTTTAGCTGGATAAGTCATTAAAAATAAATAAGGGGAGTGTTGGGTATTCTGGACTGGGGACAAGTTAGCCAAATAACTTATCTAGATACCCACTAGATGACCGAAATTCCCTTCATGAACTATGGATCCCCATACTCCATTCAAGTTCTTGATAAGAGCCTCTCCTGACTCTTCAATTGTTTTCTACTCTTTGTTTATTGTGTTCTTAGGCCTTTCTGTCTTTCCAGCAGTCCTTGCTTCCAAGTTTGATTTCCTTGTTAAATGTAACTTTGTTCTTCCTTCTTCAAAGTATGGTTTGCGTGACAGTTCCCCAATTCGATGTAAACCGATCTGATATGGTCTTTTAACCATGAAGGTCGGTATAGAAAAGTGTTAAATAAATAAATAAATCTAGCTCTGATTTTTGAAGTTAGCTGAATAAGTTATTTGGCTATCTCCAAACGTGTTAGATAGCAGTTTTAAAGTTATCCAGCCTTGTGTGACTAGATACCTTTATATTTAAGTAACAAGGAGAAGAGATGGCCGAGGAGAGATATGATAGAGGTTTATAAAATAATGAGTGGAAAGGAACGAGTAAACGTTAATCAGTTGTTTACTCTTTCAAAACATACAAAGACCAGGGGACACACAATGAAGTTACTAGGTAATACATTTAAAACTAATAAAAAATATTTTTATTCTGGAATTCGTTGCCAGAGGATATGGTGAAAGCTACTAGTGTAGGTACGTTTAAAAACGGTTTGGATGAGTCCCTGGAGGAAAAGTCCATTAATCATTATTAAGGTGGAGTTGCAGAAATCCACTGCTTATTCTTGGGATAAGCAGCTTGGAATCTAATCTACCCTTGGGAACCTGCCAGGTACTTGTGTCCTGGCTTGGCCACTGTTGTAAACAGGTTACTGGGCTCGATGGACCTTTGGTGTGACCCAGTATGGCAAGTCTTATCTTCTTAAGGAGTCATAAAAAAAAAAATAAATAAATAGAGTAGCGTGGGCCTATTCCCACCCCACGTCACTCAAAGGAATAAAAATGCGCCACCCTAACACCCAAAACCAATCAAAGTCATCTTTAAAATGCTAACTTTAAAAGGACAACCTCATCTACCCACTCTGTAGTCTGGCAAACTTCTTTCAAAAATGTGCACTCAAGGGCTTTCCTCTATCCCCCCTCCCCACCCCACTGTAACTCTCCTATGCTCCTGTTAACTTTAAAATGTAAATCTTCAGCCCAGATTGCAGTAGGCTGCTTCTTTGACTTCAGAAACTGATCAACCACTGACGAGCACCAACCATTAAAAATCCTAAAGCCTCTGCCCAAGACTTTCACCGTAGGCAAGAGTTACACGTGCATAGACTGTATATTCTACACATATTATTTTCCACTGAAAATCTACATGCACAAAAAGCAGGTGCAAAAATCCATGCAGCAAACCTCAGAGGGTAAATATGTACTAAATGCAAAGTCCCAGAGGTGCATATACTTTGTTTCACGCAGAGCGTCTGAAAATTGACTCCTATATGAACTGTATAATGACTCGCACAACATGTCAAGGTGTGTAAGAAATCTCACAAAACGTTGTGTCACCCCCTGCTGGTGCACATAAAATGATAAGAGGGTCTGATGGCTGTCTGTGAGCTGAGCACGGGTCTCTATGTGAGTGCAGAAGATGCAGTGGACCTGGACTGGAGGCGAGGGCTATATTTATTATGCTGGACAGGGGAAGGTTTCCACCAAAAGCCCCTTTCCCCTCTGTGACTCCTCTGCTGCTCCTCAATCTCTTGCTCAACTGATAGCCCAGGGAGCTAAACTGTCAAACCCACAGCTTGGGGAAATGGAGGTTCTTATTGCAAAGTGTGTCTTCAAATTTGTATTTTTTTCTAAAATCTGGGATTACCGCTCCTGTTCAGGCAGGCGTTAAAGAGAGGTGGAGGAGGCTCTCTCTCCTTCCTTGCAGCCACTGGTCAGTGTCCAGCAGGCCCGTGGCTCCAGGAGGCGCAGAATAGATTCCTGGGCAGTGCTATTGAGCCACCTGGGAGGAATCATGGGGTTCCAGTCTTTCACCAATGAAGAAGATGTAAGAGGATTTGTGAGTACTGAATGCTATCTCTTTTGAAAAGGATGATTTGAGGGCCAGTCCCTATTCTAAAGAGGAATAAAAGAAAGGAGTTGATATTTTTCTGAAAAGGGATCCTTAGAGAAAGTGTTGCGGGTTTGCTGCTGTTAATATTGTAAGAAACCTACGTACCCTGAGAAATCAGTGATTCCCGACAATACCGCCTCCTTATATTGTACCCGCACATAGCACCCTAGAGGTTCTCCCTAACACCACCACTTAAAAAGATATAACATTCCCTTAATAAGCCTCTGCCATAATGGCACATCACTCAACCCCAAAAGTAGACGCCAAGTGTGTGTTCCACCCCAGAGTTTCTCCATGGGCCCATCTAGTAATCAAGTACTGTTGTGGGGGCCCTGGTAGAGTTGAATTCAGTGCAAGGACTATACAAGATATCTCGTGGATTCAAGGGCAAATGGCTGGGCACATGGGGATTTTGGGTGGGGGGAGGGGCTGGGTCACTGTTGTTCCTTAACATAGATGCAGCAAAACCTTTTTTTTCTCCTAAGCCTGCATTAAAAGACACTCTTGATCCTGGGGGGGGGAAAAGAGGCTTTCAGCCATCACCCAATAGTGACATCTAGAGCTCATATGCAGGATACCCATGAGCTGGGTTATGGAAGGAGCCGCAATCTGCGAACCCTGGCCAAGAACTGTCACTGTGATGGCAGGCTGGATAAGGGGAGGGAGAGTTTATAAAACAGAAAAAAAAACCCAACTCTGGGTAGTTGTGAATGAAGACTTATGGCATGCCTATATATAATCAGATCCAGAAGGAAATAGCAAAAAAGACTGCACACACTGCAGAAGAAATATGTAAGAGGGTGTGGACATGTCTCAGCCCCTCTGCTATTTGTGTTTGTCGGGCTCTGCTAACGTGATGGAAAGCTAGTACAGAATAGGTTGGAGTCAGTTCTGAGGAAATCACCTGACATGCCTCAAGATCAGGCAATTGGTAGCATGAGTAACTGCTTTAAAAACGGCACAAGGAACCTATTCTGAGGGATTGAAAGTGAAAATTACATATTTCCTGACTAAAGAAGGGTGGAGAACCTAGCCAGGCAATGCAGTTTACTCCAGACCAATGCAGTTACGACTCAAAGAATAAAAGTATGTAAACAGAGGCCTAGAGGTATAGATGACTCATTCAGTGCTATACAACAAAAAGAAAAGGCTAAAAATGGAGCACTGCAAATAGAAAAAAGGAATGTGTGCATATGAGTAACAGTGCTCTCAACACCTGGGATGGACCTGACTTTTTGGCGCTAAAGCCTACCGAGCTCTACGAGAATCCTTGCCTGAAAATTGCAACCAGGCTAACACTGCCCCACTGAAGTTCAGAGGCCAGGGTGCAGAAGTGCACTGCGTACTCCCCACAGATCGAGAACCTTGTCTAATATGCAGGAATTCAGATGCCTTGGAAGCCATGTGACCAGGCTCAACAATTTGCTGGAATTCTTGCAGAAAATATATCAGGTCCCCCAAGATCCCCTTTCCCAAAGAGGTGAGGCACAAGCCAGGATGGAACCACCCAACAACGAGAGAATATAAATAACCTTGACAAGATCTGTTGTAAAAAATGGTGCCTGCAATTTGAATTGCATCCAACATTATTTAGAAAGCTTCTACATTGCAGTGGATCTCCATTGTACCTCAGGGACTAAGGCAACTAAAGTATGGGAGCAATAGGCCATATTACAGTTGTTGGAGCAGAGCAGACTGGGCCATCATGCCCTGAAGGTACTCGGCCATAGTGTTCAGCTGATCCTGCTGCTGTTGGAGCTGGTGTGTTAAGCAAGTGATAGTGGAGGCCAGAAGTGAGTCTGCTGAGCTCATGGGCTCAGCAAACTGTGGTGGGTAGCGGGAGTGTGCTGCAGCGTAGTTGACACAACTGTGTAGGCAAACCTATGAGATCTATGATGGCAGCTGACGAACATGCCTTGTAGCAGGACAGTCCGAAGCTTCACATATCAGCCACCTCCCCTGCAGGTTGAGCCCTTGGGTTCTGGTGGCCATCAGGACAGGTGGGTGAAGAGAGTAGGAGTCCAAAGGCACACTGGTGTCAGGGCAGTCAGCAGAATAATGTTGAAGATAGGCCAAGGTCAGGGCACACAGCTAACATGGATGGTCAGGTCCAGGTGGCAGGGAATCAATGTCATGTCCAAGCAAGAAGTCGAGATCCGGAGAGTCAGGCCAAGGGTGGTCGAAGACACATAGAAGACACTCGACAAGACAGACAGGACAAGGCTGGACAACAAAATCTAGAGAAGACCAGGCTGGACAAGGCAAGGCTGCAGAGACAAGACTGGAAGAGGCAAGGCTGGAGATCCGTTGCTGAGGCAATGACAGGGAGCATGGGCCATTGACATCACCAGGCACTGCAGTGCCTTTCCTGCCAAAAGCCCTTTAAATATAGGTGGTAATCGCACATCTGCGCCTAAAGGAAGGACCCAAAGTAGCTGGAAGATGGCGGCATCCAGCTACAGCATTGATGGGTGAGCAGTGCGAAGTGGCCCACGGTCACTAGAGACAGCGTCCTGGCCACAGAGGAGCTGTTGTTGGATTGGGGGTGAATGAGATAGCTCTTGAGCCACTGATTGTGACATCTCCCCTCTGTCCTTCTTCTCCTATGGATGGCTGTATATCATTCCTCCTCTGGATACTGACAATCCGAAGGTTCCTTTTTAGTAAAACAATCTCTCCCTTTGATGATAGAGCAGCAAAGAAAATAACTAATCTGAGTCCCTTGTTAATGAGTACTCAAAACTCAAATAGTCAACTGAAAGAATAGGAAAAGAGGATAGGGAGGGTGGGAAGAAACTCACATTCAAAAATAAGCACTAAAGCTTAAGCAAAATCAGAGGACAGCTAAGGCATGCTGCCCCTGGAAAGATAAATAGAAAATCCACACTCTAAGATGGTGGTCTACCTTTATATATTAGAGGAACCTACACACATGAGGGAGCTATACACCCACACTATTGTTATTATGTTTTCCCCTAGAACTAAAGCAGTTTAACCCTACACTTTCTCCTAGTGGGGGATCTAGAATCTTTTCAATTAAGCGAAGCGGCTACTATGGTAATACATCAAGGTGAATTTTAAAAGCCAGACACATGCCAAAATCGGAAGATGGGCGTGCATCTAGCACATGCCTGTGTCCACCCGTGCACAAGTCCTGATGTGCGAATATCTTGCATCAGGGGAAAAAAGGGGCATGGTGTTGGCGGGCCATGGACGTTCTGAGGCCAGGAAAAGAGATATGCGCACAAGTAAATACACACCTGGTCGCTTGCCCATGTATATTTCAGCACAAAGTTACTTCTGCTGCGTATGAGGTATAAGTGTTAATAAAACTATTTCCAGGCATCTCTGAAGGATTTGAGGAGTCTGATTTAACTGGGGGGAGTGCAGGCTAAAGAATCAGGGGGGTTTGGATGACCTAGTTCTAGACTGGCAAACTGGTGGATGAACTGGTGAAACTGGTCATGGCCTGGATGCATGTCTGTTATAAAATTCCCTCATGTCCTCATCTCAAAGCCAACTTTTGCTGCCCATGCGCACTAGCTTAAAATTAGGCGCATACATATACATATGCCAGGCCTATTTTATAACATATGTACATGCAGGATATACAAAGGCCGCATGTCTGGTCACGTGCCCATAAACACATGTATATGTGCACCCCACATGTCCATTTTAAAGTTACTGTCCCTATGAAAGTGTGATGTTTCTTTTCAAACTGGGTGAGATTGAGGAGTAACAAAATATAGAAAAAACACTCTAAACAGAAAGGGACAAAAGCACTTACGTTATCACCCAATGAAAAATATTATTAAATCAAAAAAATTTTCTTTTAAAAACATTTTCTTTATTGTTGCAAAAATCTTTCTAATCATATGTCAGGCAATATTTTCATACATCATATCAATCCTGCATTAGCCTAATAAAATACAGTTCTCGAAAATACACATAACATTAAATAAATAACAATCAACAACCTATACATATATCACATACAAATACATACATACTAAATATTTCCCATACACCCATGAACGACAAAAGCTTCCTCATTCATACAATACCATTCTTTCAAATACATAATCACAATTTTGTACAAAAGAAAACAATTCATAAACCTTCTATACAAATATACCCTATCCGTCCTAGTATCAAACTCAATTATTTGGCTTGGATAAATAATCTCTATATTATGTTATAATGAAGATGTTCCTCATATCTACTATTGTAGTACACCGCATTGTCACGGAATTACATTATAATGAAGGTGTTCCTCATGTCTGTTAATATGGTATCCCATCTGATAATATATAGTATCCTGTATCCCGACAAGGTCCTTGTTTCGCCAATCTGGCTTCCTCAGGGGAATAACCGTATAACCAGGACTCCCCAAAACCACTTATCTCATCCCCTACCTGCTGTTATAGGGAGAACCTAAACTTCTACTTAAGGTTTAAAGACTTGTAGAGATCATAAAACGACTTGTAGTCATGAATTGGTGAGTGTATGGTACAATTAATAAACATGGTTCTTCTCAGGACTTCCGTCTTCATACGACAGTCCTGTGTGTCCTCTACCAATATATCCAACGTGCATAAAGACACTGCCATGTTCTCCCAAAGCATCTTTTTTCAAAGTGTGCCTGCTAAGGCTGTTAATTGTATGGTTTCACCAGAGGAAAACTGTGTCAAACAAATCTGATTAATTTCTTTGATTGGATGCCTAGAAAATTAGATCAAGGGCATACGCTAGATGGATTTTATCAAAGCTCTGGATATTCTCCTGAATAGGATACTCATAAACAAGCTGAGCAGCCCAGGAGTGGACCCAAACGTGGACCCAAAATAGCACTGCCCGTACTGGAGGAAGGCACCAAAGTGACATTACTTCACCATCATCCTCCAGGTAGATGTTATCACTTTTAATGCCCTGGGACCCAGGAGTGAGTGAGTGCATATCTCTACTGCCTTTTGTCACTCAGGATCCAAGAAGTGAATAAGTGGGGACTGGGGTTAGAGCTCCCTGGTTACAGCATGTTGAAATGGGTAGGAAGGACTGCAACCAAGCTCCAGGCAGGCTCTGGGCCAGCTCTGGCTAGTTCTGGCTAGGCCCTAGCTGGGCCAGATTATTTTTTGGGCCAGCACTGGAGGTCGGAGGGGCACCTCTCTTAGCCCAGCTATTGTAATATCAGTCCTCAATTAAGGACCACTGACTTCAGCTCCATCCAGAAACCAGGATATGTATAAAGGGACTATAAAATCTGCCCCTTACTAGCAGTATTTGCCCTTTAATGGAATGGCAATTGAGGCCTCAACAGGTCATCACCAGCAGTGAGAGTTAGAGGTCTCCATCCAGACCCTGCCCTATGTGTGAGGTCAGTGTATCATAGGGTTGTTAGTCCTTAGTATACTATGCCACTTCTTATTGGGAGGGGTTTGAGATCTAATAAAATTCTTGTGCCCATGTGACATAGTAAAGAATCAGCCTTAGCACAAGACTGAGGGAGCGGGTGTCTCTCCTTGTGGAGGACACTTGGTTGGGTCTGCTTCTCCACACGATCAGGGCCTGAAGGAGTGATATTGTTTTGGGCAAAAGGGTACTTGAAAGGAGAGAGCAGTTCCAGAGCCCAGGAGGGGTCTACAGAGAGTCCAGATGAGAAGTGTTACCTGAAAAAACTGCATCTGAGGTCCAGAAAGAAGGGATCCCTTCAGAGACAGAGTGCAATCGAGAGGATTGTCTTGGGGAGGTTCCAGAGAGAAGCTACCTGCACCCAGGAAAGTCCCCAGGCGTGCTGACTGACGAGATCCAGCAGCCAGAGACCTCACTAAAAGGCAAGAGAGAGTCAGAGAACAGAGAGGACGTTTTCATCACCCAAAAGGTACTGGGAGGGCATGGGATGGTAGGGTACCAGTCCTGAAAAAGTGTATCTTTGTGGGAAGGAAAATGTGAAAGAGACTGAGATTTGTATTTCTGCATGTTTAGGCTTTGTGTACAGTGCGGAACAATATTCTTAGTGTACTGCTGGACTTTGATTTGTTTTCTGCTACTAGGTTGCAGTAGACTTTTATGTTGAACAACCGTTTGGAGTGTAACTGGACTGGTATACAGAAGAGCCCCCAAAAAGGAGAGCAAAACCCTAAGGGCCTTGAAAAGACTGTCTTTTTCCCTTGTGAGGAAACCCCGGGAGCTGTGATCCTCCCTATGTGGCCCCCTGTGTCCAAGAGCTGACAGGATAGGAGCTTCACATCTGCCCCAACGAATCCAGCCAGCAGGTATTATGTGATAGCAAGGTCTCCTTCCCTTGAGACTGTGAACAGTGCCTTCACAGCCCAAGGAGAAAAAAGGCTTGAGAGTCAAACATGAATCTCCCGCATGACTGCGCACAGCTCTGCCAATGAGCCATTTATTGGGCTGCCCAAGATTATGCCAACCGGTCTTTCACTCTTAAATGTGGCATACTTTACAGAGCATAATAAAAGCATTAGCCAATCCACTGCATCTATGCCTTGCAGTGAGAAGAAGGGCTTCTTTGTGTAAGAGGATCTTGTATGCAAGTTATTAAGAGTCAAAAAATGCAAAAGCAGTGTTATATTTTCAACACATTTTGCCTTAGCTCTCCTTTTCCCCACATGTTTGTTACTTATTTATTCCATGTAGCCCCATGCTATAGCCTGTCCCATTAACACCAATTGATTTCCCATCATGAATACAAATGCCTGTGTATCTTCTAGATACTGACCCGGGGGATGTCATATGTGAGGTCAAGAAAATAATTCTGCGAGGATGTAGAATTTCCTTTTCTTGGATGGCCAGTACAGAGTTGCCACAGAGGCCGCTGAAGAAGGCTAAACATGATGAGGCCAATATTTAGCGCTACTTAGCTGGATAATTAGGGACTTATCTGGCTAAGAGGCAGCTGCTGAATATCCAATTATGTTCAGCAGCCACCACTTAGCTGGATAAGTATTTATCTGGCTAAGTAGAAAGCTGGATTTCTTGGGGGCAGGCAATGAGCAGATCGAGGCAGGGCTACTTATCCAGTTACCTTAAGTGCCTGTATTCAGACTTAACCAGTTAAGTTAACTGAATAAGTGAGACCCAAGCAGGTCTAAAATTAGCAGGATATCCCTTCTAAAGGGCCGATGCAAAAAAAAAAACCCCCCAAAACGGCTGAAAGCAGACGCTGAGTGTTCCGTTGCCGCTTTCCTAATGCGCACCCAGGCACTTCTCCTGGGAGTGCCATGCAATATTTAAATTAGGGGGTCACGTTGTCAAGGAGGCGCTAGGCTCGATTACGCACCCGTAGCGCCTCCTTGACAGCGGACAGCCCAGGAGTGCTGGGCTGTCCGCTGCTGTCTGCCAGTTTAGAAAACGGATGCTAAATCTATCGGCATCTGTTATCCTAATTGGCGCACAGCCACGGGTTTGGGAAATGGACACTGGTTAACTGAGCATCCGTTTCTGAACCTGACCGCCGGTACTTAAAAAAAAATTTTTTTTTAAATTTTTCGTTCCTCCAATTTAATATCGCTACTATACTAAGTCAGAGGATGTACAAAAAAGCAGTATTTTCTGATTTTCTGAACAACTTTTGGGAGTGCTCAGAAATTAACGCCTGCTTCGGGCAGGCGTTAATTTCTAAGCGCAAAAATGAGTGTATTGGACGCACATTTTTTTTTTGCATTGGGAGTGAATAATTAATAGCCTCGTTCACATGTATTTGCAAGTGATGAACGCTATTAGTTTCCCGGCTCGTTGGACGCACGTTGTGCAGGCATTAATATCCTAACCCCCTTATGCAATAAGGGGATTAGGTTGCACTCACACAACCCGCGTCCAACTGTGGGTTAAACAGTGCGCTTGGCTGAGCGCACTGTTTTGCATCAGCCCCTAAGTTAGCCAGATATCATGCTAACTTAGATAGCCGGATATCTTTGAAGATTGGGCCCCGATGGATTTTTTTTTATCTCTCTTCAACTTAACCTACAACAGGGGGTCCGTATATTCATGGTGATCTGGGACTTGCTCATATCATGCACTCACTCTCACGGCCTAATCTCTGCATGAAAGCAAGCCTCATCAGTGTGCTCATACAACAAGGTCTCATGGAAATCCTTTCAAAAATAGACTAAAGTTCCCGCTGTGATAATGTTCTCTACATCATTTTCTCCTCCTTTGCTGGTGAATAATGCATTTTGTGTCATGTCTGATAGATATGCTCTCCCAGACACATCTGTTTTCCTTCCACTGCCTGATTCATTTGGGAATATTGCAATATAGACAGTGTTTGTGACATCTGACCCGAGTGCTGAGGAACTGATCGTAGTGTGCTGAACACCAGACAGCGCAATCACCACATGAGTCCAGCAAAGAGGAATGAGCTGCCCGCCACAGGGAAAATCCTCAATTTGTTCAGGCATTAGCCACAGTGAGAAAGGGGATGTATTACACTGTTTGATCCTATGAATGTATTAGGAATATTTTATTGCTTATTTCTAATTAGCGCAGCACTTTTTTTGTTTAGGCTGGCTTTTACATCATTGAGTTTTCAGGTTTTACTTTGTATTGAGATTTTGTTGGATTTTTTTTCCAACATTTGTTTATTCGATTTTCTGGTTTTTTTGACTGTTTATTAGATATTTTTGTTGCTTTTGTTATTTATATTATTGCTGTCCATGCTATGTGGCAGCCGCTGTGCCTTCTTCAGCGTGGTGGGATATACATTTTAATAAATAAATAAAATTAGAGTATATCAACATCAGAAAGAGGGCTGTTAAAAAATGACTCTTTGATGAGAAAAATCAATGAAAAAATGAGAGCTTCAAGCTACCTGTTTGTGGCTGCTCTGATTTCCAACACAAGTATCTGCTTGACTTACTGGTTTATGCACCCAGATAATGTACAGTGAAAATAAAGAAAAAAATTAAGATAAGTTCAATCAACTGACTTCACCAAACAAAGGCTGTCCTGTTTACTGACAACAGTAACAGAAAGGAAAACATTAGAGGTTTTCCAGTCTATGTAGTAGCCATGTGTTGAGTGATTTTAGCTAGAAAACTGCAGAGATCTGAGCTGAAAGACGGCCATTTGCCTAGCCCCAGGTCATAAGGAACAGGTGAGTCAGCTCTAGTTTCTCAAAGTCTATTAAGCATTCTGGGAGCCTCTTGATGTGAAAAACATTGGAGCAAAGGACTTGAAAAGCTTACTTGTTCCATATGAGCAGGATCCTGGTGATCACTCTGGCTGTAAGCCACAGTGCAGTCACACACATACATCCACAATCGGAAAGTCTGATTTTCGCACTGCAAGTTCTGTAGCCACTGGAGATCTAACAACCATATTGTTTCTGGAGGAAAGTGGATCTTTTACAGGCGGCCAAAGAACAAATTAATCAGTTGTTATTGTACGTGAGCTCTCAAGTCTGGTCCGGTCCCTTCCTCAAATGTTCCGTGGTCTGAACGGGCCTCCAGTCTAATTTAATACCTGCCGCTCTCCCTCCTGCCTCTGGTGCTGGCGCTACTGTCGTTGCTACAAGGCAGCAAGTACTGGGACTGAGTCAGCCTGCGACCCCCATGCTTGCTTACAGGAAATTGTCCCCCATTCCCTTTGGACTTCCGTGCGGGAAGCCAGGCCTGTCAGTATGGGCCATGGTCCGACTCAGTCCCCTGCGCCCACTGCTTGTCATAACAGCAGCACCAGAGCCGGAGCTCTGCGGTTGATTTCTGGGTGGGACGCCAAAGAATTGGAGGCTCAGCTGGAGGAAGGAGGCGGGAACTGCAGGTGCTCGGGGAGGGCCCCTCGGAAAGCAAGAGGTTGTGGGGGAGAAGCAGCGAGCGCATCCTCAGTTCTACCGGGCACAAGTGCACTCCAGTTCCTGCCGCCTGGATTCATGTACCAGCAAACTACATCGGTACCTTGAGTGGCAAGATTCTGTCGGGGGGGAGAGCAGGGCCGGATTTACATCTACGCCCTAGGCCAAAGCACAATTCTGCGCCCCCTCCCCCTCAAAAGTTGATTTATAATTTTCAATGTAATCTGTAATAGTTTATTTTTGAATCGTTTTTAAACTTGCGACGAGTGAACCCAGAAGCAAAACAAAACAGACCAAAACAAGTAAAAAAAAAATTTCAGTCCACGGGGAACCCGCGTCGCCCCCTCGGAAGTTCTTCTGTCCGACCCGACCCGCGCAGAAATATTTTGAACCTGACCCGGCCCGCGGGTTCAGGTCGGGCCAGCCCGCAAAATGCAGACGTCTGCCTTTATAACCCATACGAGGTACGACGATTACTTCTTTGGTTAGTTCAAATTATTCACCCAGATGGTGTATTCAATACAAAAACCAGCGAATAAAATTGACATAAAATGCAGAAGATTTACAACGATTCTCATCTGACTTTATAGAATTTTATTGAAATGTTTTGCATTTTGTGTCAAACTTACATTGCACCACATTAAATGATGCTGTATAAACAAGCCATAAGTTGTGTATGTTTCATGTTTTGTAATAAAAATCGCAGCCCCCTTATAATTTGGGGAACACCCCTGTCAACTTTTTCTGCTTATAGCTTTCAGCCCTGCGCTAACAAAACAGTATATAAAAGTAGTAACGATACATTTTACGTACCTATTATCAGTAGATATGTAGAAGACAAGCGATGTGAGCGTAATGAATCACTTGGAATCACTATTGTAACGCCAAATCTGGAATTTTCCTTTAACACGTGGTTTACGCTGAGTGTGTGAGAGAGAAATAGCAAATGCTTTTTGCCTGTGACTGAGCAAGACAGCGCAAACTGTAGAGATGGGCAACGTAAATGTACCGCTCACTTTATTTAAAGTATATGGATGTAAATTTAAAAAACAGAATTTTATATGGCCTTTTCAAAATGTGTAAATGTTTGATTGTTATTTCTGCTGTATATACGCCCCCCTGACTGCTGCGCCCTAGGCCATGGCCTAGGTTGGCCTTATGGGAAATCCGACCCTGGGGAAGAGGCAAGGTTATTGCTCGCCAGCTGCCCTGCAGGCCTCCAAGGAAATTTGATTCCCACCAACTCCCTCCAGCTGCATGTCCTCTTTTCCCTCTCCCACCCCCCACCACCACAAAAACGCTATCCAATTAACTTTCCACCCTGCCTCCACCTGGTCCCTCCCTTCCAGTACCCCCAGTGACCTCAGATTCAAGGTATAATATAATCAAGTGGATAAGAGTGCTGTAATGCATAAAGAGGCAGTGAGACAGGTCCTCTGCAATGTCTGTGGTCAGTAATATATATAATACCCTAAGGTGGCAGAGTCTGAGCACGGTCATTTCCAAAGGGGTTCATTAAAATACAGAAAGGGAGGCTGGAGGTAAACTTGCTCCGGGAGCAGACACTGAACCGCCAGCTGGAAGAAGAAGAGGAGCTCAGGGAGGTGCAGCCCATGCTGTTGTTGTATTGAGCTCCATGTGCGTGCGAATGTGCTCTGCTCGGGGCTGTGAGAAGTGCCAGTACAAACAAGGATTACGGGCAGGCAGCAGCAGCATAGGAAGCACTCCACCAGCACCACTTCTAAACAAACACCACACGTTAAACAGAATCAAGCAAACCACTTGGAGAAATCGGGCATCTGATCAGCTGAGCTCCATTTTAGGGCATACAGTAAATCAAAACCAGCCTTTGTGAATATGTCATTTGAGCTGAAATTGTCAGAGGCAGTAATCATGTTGTGCTGTTTCTCTGCAATGAACTAAATATGCCATTTTCATTCTGTAAATAATCATAAAAATGTCCATAAGCTTAGGATTGTACACTGACTCGGGCAATTCAGATTCACAACGTGACTCTGAAGACTGCTTAGCATTTCCTGTTTTTCACTAAAGGCTGACATTGACAAAAAAAAAAAAATCCAACATTGCCTCATATATATAAGTACCAGGATTGGTGCAAGGGTCTCAGGCACCCTAGGCGAATCCCGGTCTTGTGCCCCCATCCCTGAGATTTACCTACTGGCAGCAGGTCCAGCACAGTGGCCCTTTCTTTGGTGGCATCGATTCTGGCATAGTGCTCTCCCTTGATCTCTTCATTCACCCTCTGCTCAGCATCCTTTCCCTGCCCAGCACTAGTTCTTTCCCCCCTTCTCCACAGTCCTCGCTTTTTTCCCCTTCCACCCCTAGCATACCACCATCACCCCAATCTTTTTGCTCTCTTTCTGCAGTGTGAGCATCTTCTCTCTCTCTCTTCACCCCATGGTGGCCTCATTCACTCAGAACACATTCTTTTCTCTCCACCCTACCAACTGTTCAGCCCCTTCACTCTTTCTCTCTCCACCCCCCATCCATTCAGCATCTTCTCAATTTCTTTATCCCACCACCCGCTCTGCACACTTTCTCTCTCCATCCTTTCCTGCTCATTGTGCACATTTTCTTGCCAACCCCTTCAGCACACTCACTATCTCCCATCTATCTCTCTCTCTCTCTCTACTCCCCCAACTGCCCATGTCTCTGTCTTATCTCTCTAGAACCCCTCCCACCGGCCCTGAATCCTCTCTTTCTCTCCTCCCCTTCATGCTTACGCAACATTCATTTCACTCTCTCTTTCCTCCTAATATCAGGCCTCCTCCTACTTTGTCCGCCGGTGGAATGGGCTCCATCAGTGGTCCTGAAAACAAGTCTCTCCTTTTTGGCCACTAGCTGGATGGAATGTGCTGGCAGCTTGCCCCAGGTGCTTCACTCTTCTTTGGCCACCATTTAGATGGGTTGGGGAATGAAAGACTATGATAGAATGAGTGGGATGAATAACTATGAAAGAATGAAGAAAGTTTAAAAAATACTAAAAGAAGAGGTTGAAAAAGTTAAAAGTTTGCATGTTACATGGTTATGGTTTAAAAATCAACAGTAACTCATGGGAAAACCCGATAGTGGTATATTTAAAGTACTATGGTAGAATATAAATCTGACAGACAGAATACCAAAAGTACTGAGAAGTTGTGAAGTAGACGCTTATGGTGAATATTGACCAGTCATAATAGGCTTCATCTCTCAAGCATATATTGCTAGATGATACACCTTATTTATAATCATCGGTCAAAGTCCCAAGTGATAGTTAAATTTTTCAACTATTTTTTCAATGCATATAAAATGACTTAACTTGGCATCGCTGAAGCCGTAAGTTATCAAACCGCCTGACATGGGTCCATGTTTCGAACGTTTTGCCGTTCTTTATCAAGGGCTAATGTTCGGCGTCTAGAAAGATAAAATCAGAAATTTTTCAGAATAAAGAAAATCACATGAATCAAAAATCTTTACTTGCTAGTGGGCTCATAAATATTGATGGTGGCTTGACACTTACTGTATTTGTAGTCCTTCGGAATTATAAAATTCAACAATGGCGTTTCTGCATCCTTTTCCTGTGAGGGGACCGGAAATGTAGTCTTAATTTATACCAAAATGACGTAGCAGATCGCAATCAATTGATGATGTGATGTGCGTCAAATCAATGTGTACCATTCTACCGCCAAATTCAGCCCATTAGGATTGACTGTATTTAATTTAAAAATCCAATATTGCTCTCTGTAATTGAGAGCGGCTTTGGTGTTGCCTCCTCTGGGATTTTTGAGAACTAATTCAACTACCTGCCACTTAAGTTCATGGAAGGAGTGATGATATTGTAGACAGTGAGCCACTATCGGAGCTTGCAGTTTGATAGTGGCTAAACAGCTCTGATATTCCGTGAGTCTCATCTTGATTGAGCGTTTAGTTCTTCCTACATACAATAAAGAACATGGACATTGTAAAACGTAAATTACATTGGTTGAAGTGCAGTCGGTATAATGATAAGCCGTGTGCGTGTTGCCATGAGGATTAGTCCAGGTTGGGCCAATGATGGCCTGTCATCAAAATGAACATTTATGGCAAGACCAGTGTCCTATGGTATCCATATCTGGAGAATTTAAAGAACTCATTAAAAAAGAATGAACTAATAAATCCTTTAGGTTCTTGCCTTGGCTGTAGGCGATTATGGGAGTATTTTTAAAAATAGAATGCATTTTTAAAATTGGCCAATGATATAATATCAATTGAGAAATCTGCGGTTATAATACAGAAAAAGGCAGCATGCATGTTAAACAAGATTACTCTGATTTATTATTATCAAGCAATAACCATTCTCGTTCGGCATTGTAAGCCCATTTGTAAGCTTTTTTAATATATTTGAATGGATAGCCGCGCTGGAGAAATTTCTGTATCATGATATGAGATTGTTCAATGAAATCTTATTTGTGTATGCATAACCTACGTAGTCAGAGAAATTGACTCACAGGTAAATTCTTCTGTAAATGAAAAGGGTGAAAGCTTGAAAAATGTAAATAAGTGTTCTTTGCACAGGATTTTACAAAAAGATTAGAAATGAGATGTTCATCTTCTATGCTAATGAGAATATCGAGAAATTCAATCTGTTGGAAATCATAATGAATAGTGAATTGTAAATGAGGATCCAAAGAATTCAACCACTGTATGAAAGCTTTAAGGGATGATTCATTCAAGTTCCAATTGAAAAAAACATCATCAATATAACGATACCAATGAGAAACATTACTGAAATCTGGAGCTCTATATAAAAAAAGTTTTTTTGAAGGATGCAACATAAAGGTTTGCAATACTGGGGGCCATGGTGGCACCCATGGTGGTACCTTGAACCTGTTTATAAAATTGATCCTGAAAAATAAAATAATTCTCAGTGAGAGCTAATTGGGCTAATTTGAAGATGAATTCTGACGGAATACGATATGGCCTTGGTCTTAGTTCCAATGTCTCAAACACTATTTGTAAAGCTGCTATTTGAGGTATATTGGTGTAGAGGGCTTGAATATCCAGGGTAACCAAAATAGAATCTTTGGTGCAGTGAATAGATTGTAAATTTTTCAACATGTGTTTCATGTCTTTGAGAAAAGATGTTGCTTGGGTGATGAAAGGTTGCAAAAAAAACATCAACAAAAATTGACAGGGGTTCTAAAATGGAACTCACAGTACTGACAATGGGATGTCCTGGAGGGTCAACTATGGTTTTATGAACCTTGGGTACCATATAGATCGTGGGAATAATAGGACAATCATTAATTAAAAATCTTCGTTCTCGTTGGGGAAGGAATCCTTGGATAACTGCTTCCTCTACAATCTCCAGAATTGTATCTTGTAATATGACAGTAGGATCTTGCGTTAACAAAACATAACTGGATGGATCATTCAGATGGAGCATGACTTTATGTATATAATCCTCTCTATTCATCAGGACAATGGCACCTCCCTTATCTGCTTGTTTAATAATAATGGATTTTTCTTCCCGCAAGGATCTTAGTGCAATATTTTCTTCTTTGGATAAATTGTATCTTGGGGCTGATGTTTACTGTTCTAATGTCCATAAATCTCCCAAAACCAAGTCAATAAATGTCTTGATAGCAGGGTCAATATTCCCTGGTGGGAGCCACTGGGATTTAGGTGCCACTATAGAAAGATCATATCCTATTTCATGTAGTGAAAAATATAAAGAAATTTGTAATTTTCTGAAAAACTGGTATAAATGGCATCTGGTCTTAAAAGGATCATAATGGTGATATGGAACAAAAGACAGACCTCTTTGAAGAACCAATTGTTGTGACTCTGTAAGATGATACCGTGATAAATTAATCACAATTGACTGTGATTCTGTGACGGTGTCCATGGTCGTTGGTCCGTATCTTGCCAGGCTTCTTGACGATGATTCCGAAAAAAACGTCGGCCATGAGGCTGAGAAGTAGACCTATAATTATCACGTCTGTAATCTGATGATATCGGGGGAGGATAATTCACCGATGCTGGTTGTTGTTCTTCCTCAGAACTGGACGATGAATCCTCTGAGGATCCTGCAAAAGCTACTTCTATTTTTCTGCTCTGTCCTTGTCTTCACAGTGGAGATGACTCCTCCCATGGGGATGGGCCTCGTGGGGAACCACAGCGATAGGCTAAACGCAAAGGGGCGGATTTTAAAAGGAGCGCGAATAGGCCTACTTTTGTTTGCGCTCAGGCGCAAACAAAAGTACACTGGATTTTAGTAGATACGCGCGGAGCCACGCGTATCTACTAAAAAACCTGGATCGGCGCGCGCAAGGCTATGGATTTTGTATAGCCGGCGCGCGCCGAGCCGCGCAGCCTACCCCCGTTCCCTCCGAGGCCGCTCCGAAATCGGAGCGGCCTCGGAGGGAATCCTCTAACACCCTCCCCTCACCTTCCCCTCCCTTCCTCTACCTAACCCACCCGCCCGGCCCTGTCTATACCCCCCCTTACCTTTGTTGGGGGATTTACGCCTCCCGGAGGGAGGCTTAGATCTCCGCGTGCCAGCGGACCTCCTGCGTGCCGGGCCGCGACCTGGGGGCGGGTACGGAGGGCGCGGCCACGCCCCCGGACCGCCCCAGGCCGTAGCCATGCCCCCGTACCCGCCCCCAAAACGCTGCCGACACGCCCCGAAAACGCCGCGACGACCGGGACCGCCCCCGACACGCCCCCCGACACGCCCCCTCCGAAAACCCCGGGACTTACGCGAGTCCCGGGGCTCTGCGCGCGCCGGTAGGCCTATGTAAAATAGGCTTACCGGCGCGCAGGGCCCTGCTCGCGTAAATCCGCCCGGTTTTGGGCGGATTTACGCGAGCAGGGCTCTGAAAATCCGCCCCAAAGAGCGGACACTTGTAGGTGGAAAGCTTTATTGTACTGCTGTAGATATAAGGTATGAGGCAGGAAGGAAAGGCACTGGAGTCTGGCAATGTGCCAATACGTTCTGACAGTCTCAGATGTAGATGTTCAAGGTAGATAGGAATCCATGGTGCGGGATAAGCCAAGCCTGGTGGGTGGAGATGGAGAACCGGATCATAGAGGTACTCACTGGAGCATAGTGCAAGCATCTTCCTGGCAATGAAGATGGTAGGACCAAAGGTCCATGGTGCAGGATACACTGGACTGGTAGGCCCTCGAGGAGTGAGTACCTGATAGTACAGAAGATCCTGAAATAAGAGAGAGAGACACCCGAGGAGTGGTTGTAAAGTTGGTAGAAATCCTGAAGGGTAGTTGGAAGCAAGAGGCCCCCAAGGAGCGGGTGCCTAGAGCTTCATCAGGAGCGAGATTCCCCTGAGAGTAGCAAGAGGTCTAAGCGAGCAGCTCAGAGCAGTCAGAGTAGCTAAACCGAAGTCCTTGCTAACTCAAAGTAGGTAGCGTAGTGGAGGCTTAAATACCTGGAGGTATTGACGTCATGCGGTGGGGACGCCCCCGAGGTTCTCGCCATGATGTGTACATAGGCGTAGGCCATGGGAAGGAATTTGGTGGACTGGGACGCCCATGCTGAGTTGGAGATGCTGAGGGTTTTGGCACTCGGCACCGGAGGCAGCCATCTTGCCCAAGGAGGAGGAAAAGGGTAGAAAAGAGGTAAGGCAGAGCAGTCGATGCCATCTGCGACCGACGGACACAACAGTAGAGGTATAAGACAGGGATTCCTTCTTTCTCATTTACAATTTTTGCTTTCTCTCGATCCCTTTTTACGCTTCATCCAAAATAATCTGGATATAGTGTATCTAGAATCCTTTTGAGACCTTTGCATTTTAAGATGGCTGTCTTTGCAGATGATCTATTGATAATAATCTTCATCCTGACTGAGTTTTGCCATTGATCCTATCAGAATTCTGGAATTATGGGGACTTATTATAAACTTCAATAAATCAGAGGCTTTGGTTCTTTTGATCCTTCACTGGCCTAGTGTTTTTCCTTTGAAACGATCTACATGCTCATTTAAATATTTAGGTATATTTCTCAGTAGAAATCCAGATAATATTTTGGACATTAATTTATCTCATCTCCTTCGCATTACAGAAGATACTTTGAAAAGTTGGTTATCTTTCCCAATTATTTTGTTGGGTAAAATACATGTATTTAAGATGACACTACTCCCTAAATGGTTGCATTTTTTCTCCAATATACCTATTTTTTTTTCATTCAGTTGAGTGCACGCTCTTTAAACAACTTGGCCAATACCTCTGGCCAAACAGTAGACTACATATTGCTATGAGTAAGTTGTTGAAGCCTTGGATGCAGGGTGGTTTGGGGTTCCCTAATCTAAAATTTTATAATAGAGCGGCTCTTCTCCATCATGCTGGAGACTGGATGATGTCCACCTCTTATTATACACCACTGATAGTTGAATCTGCCTTAATACAGCCAGTTTCACTAAGGTATGTATTACTAGCTCCACTAAGGACTCTCTCCAAAGGTGTTAGATCCAATATCTTGCTACTTCCTTTGAAGCACATTTCCTTTGTTCACATTTACGTATTTGATATTCTATTTCCCCTTTCTTACCTATAGTAGGTAGCATGCAATTTCTGCCAAGTATGAACCAAAGAATTTTTTCATGTGAGCTACTGTGATAAAGGTTTATTGATAATACACCAATTGTTGGACACCTCAGGTGGGTTTTGTCCCTTTCCATCTTTGAAGGATTAATATGATTTGCTGAGATCTGACTTTTATGGATAATTGCAATCTAGATAAAGGGATGGTAACTTTTAACCAGCACACGTGTGCACATTCATCGGCCCGCACCCAGTGTGCGCATGTTATAAAATAGCCAAGCCGCCCATACATGTGTGCTGAATTTTAAGTGGATGCATGCCTGTGCACACAATCCCGCTTCTACTACGTAAGTGGGGGGATTTTACAAGAGATGTGCCAACACATTTCCCAGTTTTACCAGTTCATTCCCGGACCTCCCGGTTCACCCAGTTAAGAGATAGGTCCTCCAAACTCCTTGTTCAATAGCCTACACACCCTCCAGTTATGCCAGGCCTTTTAAAATGCTCCAAATGGCTCTTTTTTTTTTTTTACTTACACGTCATCCATAGCAGAAGTAAAGTTACTTGACAGGAGGCTTTGGTGCACACCGGATTGCAGAAATATTTACATGCAAATTTCTGGTTAAAGTCCTGAAATGCCCATGCCCATGCCCCACCCAGACCAGTTCCACACCTGCCCCTTTTTGAAAAGTTCTGAGATGTATATTAGTGGTATTACATGCATATCTGGGCAGCTTTTAAAATCCACTCAGCACACATGAGCCCAACATATTCATGTATCCCCTAATTTCAGCTTGTGTCGGGCTTTTAAAATTCATTTATATGTGAGGAGCTTAGACTGGACAACAGTACATTCCTCACAGTGGGTCTCCATATTGGATATTTTCGATGTTTCAGGTCCAGGCATCTAGAACTACATTATCGGGCCTTTATAAATTTCTAGAACAAGAAGACACACCAATTGATTATCAACCTTTATTACAAGCTTGGTGCCAAGATTTACAAATTATATTGTCATTAAAGATGTTCTCTTACTGTTTTATTTCTATTAACTCATTGTCTAATAATATATTATTACAGGAGACACAATATAAATTTCTCACACTATACCTCTCAGCATAGAACTTTTTTTTAGCTCAGTTAACAGATAATGATTTGTGCTTGAAACGTGTAACCTTCTCCAGAAATTTTGGCCACACTTTTTGGTCCTGTACAGTTACGCAGTGGTTCTGGTCCCGGGTTCAAATGTTTGTCACTGGTGTTGTGTTGCGGGTCATTTTGATACCAGCTGACCTGGCCTTGATCTTATTTGAAGACTAATGTATAAACTCATTTGAAGACTAATGTATAAACTTATTTGAAGACTAATGTATAAACTCATGGATTAGAAAAGGTTTTCTGTTGATGAACAAAATGATACTGTATTTCTGGAGAGCAGATCATATACATAGCTTTACATCATGGAGGATTGCTCTGTTTTCTTTAGTTCTCATGGGGAAGTTAAGTGTCAAACGGAAAACTTCACGTCGTAAATCAGAAGTTTTATAAATCTGGCTCCCATACTTGAATACAATCACACCTAGGGTTCCAAGTCACATTTTTTTAAATTAGTATTTATTTATTAAATTTCAAAATTATTCAAAGCAAAAAGGCAATCTTTGTATTTGGAAACATAAGGAAATGATCAAGGGGATGGAACAGCTCACCTATGAGGAAAGACTAAAGAGGTTAAGACTGTTCAGCTTGGAGAAGAGACGGCTGAGGGGGGATATGATAGAGGTGTTTAAAATCATGAGAGGTCTAGAACGAGTAAATGTGAATTGGTTATTTGCTCTTTCGGATAATAGAAGGACTAGTGGGGCACTCCATGAAGTTAGCATGGGGCACATTTAAAACTAATCGGAGAAAGTTCTTTTTCACTCAACGCAGAATTAAACTCTGGAATTTGTTGCCAGGGGATGTGGTTAGTGCAGTTAGTGTAGCTGGATTTAAAAAAGGATTGGATAAGTTCTTGGAGAAGTCCATTATCTGCTATTAATTAAGTTGACATAGAAAAAAGCCACTGCTATTACTAGCAACTGGTAACATGGGATAAACTTAGGGGCGGATTTTAAAAGGCCCGCGCACCGGCGCGCCTATTTTGCATAGGCCGCCGGCGCGCGTAAAGCCCCGGGACGTGCGTAAGTCCCGGGGCTTTCGAAAAGGGGCGGGGAAGGGGCGTGTCCGGGGGCGTTCCCGAAACAACGCAGCGTTTCGGGGGCGGGCCGCGGCATTTTGGGGGCGGGCCCGGGGGCGTGGCCCCGGGACCGGAGGACGGAGCGGGGCTGCCGGCCGACGCACGCAAAGTTACGCCTGCTGAAAGCAGGTGTAACTTTGCCAACAAAGGTAGGGGGGAGTTTAGATAGGGCCGGGGGGGTGGGTTAGATAGGGGAAGGGAGGGGAAGGGAGGGGAAGGTGGGGGGAGGGCGAAGAAAAGTTCCCTCCGAGGCCGCTCCGAAATCGGAGCGGCCTCGGAGGGAACAGGCAGCTCGCACTAGGCTCGGCGCGCACAGGTTGCACAAATGTGCACCCCCTTGCGCGCGCCGACCCCGGATTTTATAAAATACGTGCGGCTACACGCGTATCTTATAAAATCCAGCGTACTTTTGTTCGCGCCTGGTGCACGAACAAAAGTACGCGATCGCGCAAGTATTTAAAATATACCCCTTAGTTTTTGGGTACTTGCCAGGTTCTTATGCCTGGATTGGCCATTGTTGGAAACAGGATGATGGGCTTGTTGGACCCTTGGTCTGACCCAGTATGGCATGTTCTTATGTTCTTAGCCAAAATAAGTAATCAAGTTAAAATGAAATAAGCAAGATAATACAGTAAAATAACTTCCAGACCCAGGTCAACAATCATATAAAAGAAAGAAGCAGAAACATATTGGGAGAATCAAGGCATTATCAAAGTCACATTCTGAATTATTTGAGATAGTGGCTCTTTACTTCTAGTTTATTTATTGCTCCGACGTTGTCTCTTCTGCTTCCTTATTTTATCTTGCAGAGTGGGGATTGGGTGGAGGGGGGTTTACAGGATCCATATTTTTTGTTATCCTAATTGTGGTTCTGGCAATATTTGTATCCTTGTCTAGGCATGTGGTGTACAGAAAAGATCACTTTATTATTATTATTTATTTAAATTCTTTTAATATACCGATGCTCAAGACGAGGTCTTATCGTACCGGTTTACAATGAAACTAGGGGAAAACCAAATAACAATATATAGAAGGTAAAAAAGTTACATTACTTTCATGCCAAAACTGTAATTTGTTCTATATATTAACACATTTAAACAAAAAACTTATCCAGCTAACTAGATAGCTATAGCTGATTATTGCTGGCTATTTTAAAGATAGATGGATAAGTTTATCCAGCTATCTTAAGGACTATTCTACAGCATGACCAGTGTAGCTAACTCTGAATGTTTGAATTAGCCGGATAACTTAGCTAGCTAACTTAACTTTGCCCAGGAATGACCCTATATAATCTGGCTAAATTTTAGACAAATGTTAACTGGATAAACTCTAGCCTGATAAATGGAGGAAATATTGAAAAATTGGCATTTAGCCAGATATCCTATGAGTTATCTGACTTAATGCCACTGAATATTGATCCCCAAGTGAATAAAATGAATGATACACTAACCCCAGCCTGACTACAGAGAGTCTACTGTTACTGTATTATCCCAGCATGCAATCAGGTCTGAAGTCAGGAAAGTGAATGAACACTCACACAGTTCTTACTATACTGAGATATACAGAGAGGATGTAGTCAATTGCAAGGTGAATAAAATGAATAGAACACTCATCTCATTCTTTCCATACAGAAGCTACTGTCACCATGTAACTCTCAGGATATAATCAGGCTCAAGATCAGTAATGTCAATAGAGTGCTGCTTATCCCATTCCCAGTAGTACAGAGACTACTGTCTGTTATGCATAAGAAGTCATTGATAAACATTCAAGAAATGGACCCTATTGCAAGCCTATTACAATTGTAGCCATTGTACAGTAGCCAGGTGTTGTCTGAACTGTAACACATGAAGACGTGTGCAGCAAGTATGGGAGTGCAGGAGACTTCTTAGGAGAAAATGAAAAGTCAGAAAACTAGATATTATTTACTGAGCAGTCCCCAGATCTAAAACTGCCAAAAAGCCTTGTTCAAGATAATTGATTTTCTAAGAATGGCTTAGTGGTTACAAGTAGTGCCAAGTGCATATCCGCTGAGATCTCACTGGATTTTCTCCTGGAAAATGTATTACAGATCTGCTCATTTTCCTGAAAACATGACAAGCTAAACTTTCAAAAGTATGCAGTTGTGCATCTGAGGGATGGGGGCAATTTTCAAAACTGTGTGGTGGGTGCAAAGTCCACAGATGCTTCTGTCCACAGACGTTGCACCAGTTCTCTTAAGAGAAAGAAAAGTAGGAGCCGTACTTTCCCTTTGAAGATTGCCCAAGAAAAACTTCCTGAAGGGATGTGCAACTGCTTTTTTTTTTTTGCAGGTAGTTTGCCCAGCCAAAACAATGCACGTAGTTTTGAAAATGCAAATCTACGTGTGGCATTGCTTCCCCTCACCGCCTAAGCCAGTTTGTTTTTCTTTTACATTACCGTAAGAAAAGGAATACTAAAAAAAAGAAGATATGATGATGGCGGTGATAAATTTGTGGTGGGAACCTGTTGTCATATCTCCTGTCATTAAAACCTTCTGCACATTTTCTCTTCCCAGTTTATTTTTCCCTTGCAGCACACTCCCGGAGATTCTTGGCCTTGTGAAATATGCTATAATAAAAATCACATTGTTATTAAAAGTCAGGAGGAAAGAAGACATGTTTTAGGAGGAGAATATTAGTGGAGACAGCTCGGTGCTAAATTCTTCACAGCTGTCATCATCTGTTTTTCTGAGTTACCTACGATACCTGGCTCTTGACTTGCATGCTGACAAATTCTCTCTCTCCTCTCTTTACAGGCGCTGGCTATGTGGTGGACCCCAGTGAGGGGAGGGAAAGGCTGCCAACCACTTTGACTGTCAGTCTCTGGAGACTCTGGCTCTGTTTATCTTTAGGTTAATCAGAGCGTCAAGGATCGAGATTTTCCTTCTGCTCGAGAAACAAATTCCAAAATAGTTCTTAATCAGTCCCACACTCCAGCTGCATCACATCACCAGCATTGGCCAAAATTATCCCAACTGTTATGCTTTCTCTCAGAATGGGATTCATCCTCACGCAGATGAGCTCATACAGTGCAACTGCCACCTTTTGAAAAGTGATGGACAGTCCCTGCAGTGAGTCTATGAAAACCCCACTGCCTTCTGTAGAGCTGCCGTCGGACACCCAGGACTTTACACTAGTCAAGTCTGTATACTCTGCTTGGTACGAGACATAGATTAATTCTAAACTAATAATAATCTTGTAGTAATAAGATAGGGACAGCTTAAATTAATTCCTCTAGTTAAGCAAATAAAGTATAGGGATTTTTTTTTAAACAATCCATATCATTTCTACAGGATTATCTCAAAAAAGATATAGCGATGGAGAAGGTACAGAGAAGGGCAACCAAAATGATAAAGGGGATGGAACAGCTTCCCTATGAGGAAAGGCTGAAGAGGTTAGGGCTGTTCAGCTTGGAGAAGAGACGGCTGAGGGGGGATATGATAAAGGTCTTTAAGATCATGAGAGGTCTTGAACGAGTAGATGTGAATCAGTTATTTTCACTTTCGAATAATAGAAGGACTAGGGGGCATTCCATGAAGTTAGCAAGTAGCACATTTAAGACTAATCGGAGAAAATTCTTTTTCACTCAATGCACAATTAAGCTCTGGAATTTGTTGCCAGAGGATGTGATTAGTGCAGTTAGTGTAGCTGGGTTCAAAAAAGGTTTGGATAAGTTCTTGGAGGAGAAGTCCATTAATGGCTATTAATCAATTTTACTTAGGGAATAGCCACTGCTATTGATTGCATCAGTAGCATGGGATCTTCTTAGTGTTTAGGTGGTTGCCAGGATCTTGTGGCCTGGTTTTGGCCTCTGTTGGAAAAAGGATGCTGGGCTTGGTGGACCCTTGGTCTGACCCAGCATGGCAATTTCTTATGTTCTTATGGTGTTCTAATTATAAAACTAGGGATTTAACTACTTTTTGCACATTATGAGTTAATGTACTAACCCGTGGTACTTACAGTGTGTTAAAGGCCCATTTGTGTACGATTTTGCTCAATAGCATCCGTAGAGAAATTGCATGAGACATTTCTCTCACGTTGCCATGGCCAGGAACTTTGTGCATTCCTGGATGTAGCCACACCTGAACCTGGCCCAGCAGTCACAAACCAGTGCAGCCTTAAAGGGACCTCATAATCCATGTGTGTCCCCCACAACTGTCACCAAAATGGCCTGGTGGTCCCTTCCCCCCTCAACTTGTAGCAAAACTGACCCGGTGGGTCCATTAAGCATCCCAACCCTGACCTGCCCGGACCCTCGCAAGATTTAGATGTAGTAGAGACAATGGGACCTCTTCAAACCACGTACTCTTGTCTTAAAAGTTGCCCCAAAGGCCCCCAGTCCCTTTCCTCTGAGGCTTCCCTGAACGTATCCCATATGAGGCAAGTATTTTTAGAGCAGGAGCGAATCCTGCTTGCTCCTGCCCCGCCGGTACCATTTCCCAAAATGGTGCTGGCTGACCCCTAGCTCTTATCTACTACACACACACACTGGGTATAGGAACACTAGCAGTGGGGCAGGAACAAGTGGGGTTTGCTTCTGCCCCCAGAAGAGCTGTCCCAAGACATTTTTAAAATGTTAGTGGTAGAAGGAAGTGCAAGAGTAGAATTGCGAGACTCAGAGGTGAAGGAGAGGAATATGCAGAGGCTGATGAGGAAAAAGTGAAAATTCTTAACAAATATTTCTATTCAGTATTCACCCTGGAAGGGCCTGGAGCAGGACCACATAAAACAAACACAAATAAGAATGGGAGTAAAGGTCAATTGACTTTCAGAAGAGTGTGTTCATGAGGAGATAACTAAACAAAGTAGATAAGGCGATAGGGTTGGATGGGATACATCTGAGGAGACAAAGAGAACTTAGAAGAGCCCTGGCAGCTCCACTGGCTGACCTTTTTGATGCTTCATTAGAGTTGGAAGTTCAAGCAGACTGGAGATGGGCAGATGTGGTTCCTATTCATAAAAGAGGAAGTAAGGAGGAAGCTGAGAACTACAGGCTGGCTAGTTTGTCCTCTATAGTGAGCAAACTAATGGATTTCCTGCTAAAACAGAGGATAGTACAGTTTCTGGAATCCAACGGATTGCAAGTCTGAGGCAGTATGGTTTTACCTGAGGTTAATCTTGTCAAATGAATCTGATCAGTTTCTTTGATTGGGTGAACAGAGAATTGGATCAAGGAAGAAAATTGGCCATTAAGGGGTTTGAACCCACAACCTTGGCGTTATTAGCACTGCATGCTAACCAACTGAGCTAACAGACCAGGGAAGAGTGCTAGATGTAGTGTAATTGGGGGCAGATTTTTAAACCCAATACGAGGCCAACATTTCTGCGCGCTACCCGGCACACACAAATATACACCCGATTTTATAACATGCACAAGTACGCACTAGGAGCGGCCTCGGAGGGAACTTTCCTTCACCTCCCTCCACCTTCCCCTCCCTTTCCCTATCTAACCTGCCCCCCAGCCCTACCTAAATCCCCCCACCTTTATTTTTTAAGTTACGCCTGCCTCTAGCAGGCGTAACTTGCGCGCGCCGGCCAGCTGCCGGCACGCAATCCCCTGGCACAGCAGCAAATGGCCGCTGTGCCGGAGGCCTTGGCCCCGCCCCCTGACCGCCCCTTTCACAAAGCCCCGAGACATACGCACAAGCGGTTATGCACGTGAATCCTGGGGATTTACACGCGTAACTCTTTTAAAATCTGCCCCTTAGCTTTTCCTAGTCACAAAAACGTACCCCAAAACATGGCATGTCCAGGACACCCCATCACTAAACCTGCCCCCCAATCCTTTATTTTAATTATATTCTCTGGCACTGCACAGACAACACAGTCCTTTGCGGCCTTATTCACGTGGTGGGAGCTTGCTCGGGACCCTCTGCCATTCACTGTGCCCCCTTTCCCACCCCTACCCCTGCCTCATGCCTTTAATTTGTTTCTTTGTGCCTTTTTAATTTAATTTTATATATACTTCCCAATATAGTGCATGACCCGATGCGCTTCCAGGTCATGATGTCATCGCCATGACACCACTGGGCCCGACCGCATCTCTGCTCTAGCAGTGGGGTCTTCTCCAATGCTCCTGGCCACTTACCCTCCCCAAGTCAGGTGGTAAAACGTATTATTTACTTTTTTATCCAGTCCCCAGCTGCATAAATCTGGTGTGCATGATACAAATCGTGATGATAATCTTAACAATCCCATTGGCATGCTCTGTATTCAGATAGTTTTGAGGTAATCCTATGGTAATGCCCTGGATCTGGCATCCTGTGTTCTGGCATTACTTTAGTAGTCCTATGGTCATTCTGTGGATTTGGCACACTGTGCTCTGGTATTACTGTGCGCCACAATGTCAGCAGCCTCAGCTATCTGACGATGTCCTGGCCTTACGTCTGCTGTTTCGACAGAGCAAGCAGGGCTCTCACCAGCCACCGTCCCTCCTGGACCAAACCCAGCAAGCAGCCTGTCTCTGACTCCAGAAGGGAGCTAAATTATTGTTTTGTACTTTAGCATATTCATTTGGGTTCCCAAATTCAGAGACAGGAGTTAAAACATCAGAAGCAAGAAAGTGGACAAACATATTTAGTGCTACAAAAGAATCCATACGCAAAACTCTCCTATTCATCCACACACAGACACACAAAGAAATGTAGAAAGTGACAGCAAATAAAGACCATAATTTAGTTACAGTATTTGCAGCCCGTCTCTCTGACTGCAATCAAGGCGGTTTACAGGGTTAAATAAGCAACAATATCACACTGTTAAGACCTATCTAGTCTGCCTGATTTATTGCTTGTACAAAACCACAGACATAGGCCACAGTTGATCTCTGGTTTTCCCTTCACATCTTTACAAAGGAAAGATCCTCTGTGCATATCCAGTGCTTGAATTCTGTTACTGTTTGTGTCCCCGCCAGCTCCACCGGAAGAAATATTCCCCAATGTTACTTCTGAGTGTATCCCCTTTGAGCCTCATATCACCATCAGTTGTCCTAGAATTTCTTTGACCCTTAAAAATGCTTCTTGCAAATTTTTTTTACATCTTTGAGATATTTGGATGTCTCTATCATATCCCCCCAAATATTATAGGGAAACACTAAATATTAAACAAGGTTGCCTTGCATCTATGATAATACTGTGTTTTCGGATTGATGCCGAATCAGCAAGCCTGACAGCGTGCCCTGCATTGCATAAGCCACCCGGACAGCTCAACCGATTGCGACCAAACCGAAGACGTTTTTGTAGTAAATTTTTTAACTTGCAATTTAAAATCTATGCTTCAAAAACATACACAGTCCAGCTGAGTTAGCTGTGATCCAAGCTCAACAGCGGCTGTTGTTTTGCAACAAGCTTCATCAGGAGCAATGCGTGACCACTTACAAGTCCTTGCTTGGTAAGGCAGACTAAAGTCGTTAATCCAGGACGAAAGGGCCTCTCTGCTGTTGATGCCATTAAGTATGCTTGTAGGCCTATTATAGTAGCTTATGGGAGGGGGGGGGGGGAGGGTGATTTTATAGCTGTTTATACACAGTAGTATGAGTGTAAAAGTACTCGTGTTACCAGATTATGTACACACTTTTATGTGGGCTCGCAGTAAGCGCTCCGGGAGATGGAGATGGGGTGGGGAAAGGACTTACACATGCAGCCTTTTAGTTTTTCAAAAGTCTGTGCAGAGGTTTACATGCAGAAGTTATGCCCACTAGAAGCAAATGTAACTTCCTGCATGTAACCTCTGAGCATACTAGGAGACTTTGCCAGGCATTTTCATAGCCTGGAGTCTTTATGAATGGGCAGTAAATAAATTGAAGATAAAAATTTAAAATTGCACATAAAATCGCTTCGAAAATTAGCAGTAAAATGACTTTACAGGTATGCGCCTTGTTCGAAAATTATCCTCCCAATGTGCAATCTGTTTCTATAAGGCCAGTGCCTCCTTCTGCTCTTAGGATGTACAGTCTCAGCATATACTAGTTCTTATAGATTAGCTGGTGGACCAAGGACACATTTTCTTTTTCCTATATCCAACTGGTTAAGATTTTTCTGGGGTTAGACTGCTTCCAAAGCTATAGAAAAGTGCAGGAACTGCAGGCTGATTGATGACTTGCATCTAATTCTGCACTTTAAAGCATTTTTCAGTATTAGTTTCTGCCTTCTATAGTATTTGATATGTTCTCTCAAGGTTTTGTTGGATTGTTGAATCTTCATCTACCCCTTGGTATTTATACCTTCCTGTTCAAATTCTTTTAGGCAGCAGTTCTCAGTCAAGAAAATGTTTTCCGCCTTGTTTAATTTCCCTCTGGTAAAAATCACTTTGGCACATTTGTTGAGACCAAATGTCACCCTGATGTCATCTGAGAAGTTCTTCACTACTCAAAGTTGTTCTTCTGAATTACAATTACAAGAGCTGTAAAGCACGAAATCATTTACAAATGGAAGGTGTGATATTATCTGTAGATTATTTGTGTCTCTGGGATTAAGGCTAAATCAGTAGCCCAAAGAGATGGAAAGGACACAAAATGGTGCACATCACGACCCATTGTGTACTGTTCCCATGGATTTCTGCAACTATATAACTCTATAATTGTTTACATTCAATCTTAATTACCAAGCGTATGACCATTTCTCACAATTGTTAGATCTCTCCTCAATGTTTCTATTTTATCAGGAGTGTTCTCTATATTTATGATTAAATTGAAGATATGCTAAACACGATAACTGAATTCAGGTCACTCAGGAAATCTCGGATATGACTGATTCACCTGTATGTATGACGCCGCTCTTCAGTTTAGTGGGGGAAATGGGATGGGTACTTTATCCCCCACAAACAACGCTCCTTAGTCACTCAGCTTCTTCTTTCTGTCAGGTCCACTATTGCTACTTTCTGGAAATTTAACCCTTGTCTGGACTTTTGGAGAAAGTAATGTAGAGAAATAGCTGATATTGAAATATTGGCATTTAAATTAAAAAGGGAACGGCTTAAATTTGATAGAATATGGAGATGCTACATGCAATTTTAATGGATACACCCACCTAGATTATCCAATAATTCTAGTGTTATATCTCTTTGTGCTTATGAGTTTATTCTTATTTATATCTTGATTTTCTGTGTTTCTCACAAACCTTCAAATTGTAGTCTGTTAATTTATGGTAATGATTGAGCTGTATATGTCAGTTGGACGATATTTTTGGATCATTGTGGCATTTTCCTGAACTGTATATAAAAGTTATAAAGAGTTTTAAAAATGATAACTGAATTCAAGAAAGCATGGGATGAGCACTGAGTGTCCTCGGTGGTGAGACAGTGAGCTGGTAAGGGAATGCTAGGGATCAGTTCAAGTCTGTGATGTTGTGCCAAGAATAAAGTTGAACACACTAGATGGACCTGAAGGGCCATGCATGCTGTCATATTCTTGAGAGCAGATGCAAGGGGAGAGACGATAAGGACAAAGGAAAAGGCACATAAAGGAAGTGCCACCAAATGATACTGCAGGCCATGGGGTAGCCAGGTTGGTACCAGCAGGCTATTATGCCTCAGAAACCAGCCAGGTCAGTAAAAGTGATTAAGAAACTCCATTAAATAAATAAATAAATAAATAAATCAGTAGGTTGGTGGGAGCCAGATTCTATCCAGCAAGGCCCAGGGGCCCTAAGTTGCTGGATATTTGGGCAACAGCCTCATTAGTTTGGTAATTTAGATTATTACAAAGCTTAGAAGTAAGACATGGGGGGAGGAGAAGGGTATTGAATTAAATATGGAATCTTGTAAATTCATCTACCTTGGGAAGGTAGACAACCAAAGGGAAAGAAAACAAAAACTAAATGGATAAGGCATGATATCCTACAAGCAGTTGGGTTTCCATAGATGGCAGTTGGAATATATCCTTGCAGTGCCGACAGCTGGGCAGATTGGATCGGCTAATTGGTCTTTTTCTGCCATCCTCTACTAAGTTACTTTGTAAGATCTCAGTATATGGATATGCAGAAATGACTGACTATGGCCAATTACCAAAGACCAACGTGTAGAGTTGCAAGCCAAGGTCCATAATCCATAGGAATAGCTGTTGCAAGCATATGCCTCCAGGAACAGACCTGGCTCTCAGGATTCAACAGCACTAATTCCTTTGTCTATATCATGCCAGTACATCCCACATTATAGCTGAAATCACAAGTCAATCCCATGACAGTCCAAACTTGCCTTACTCGTCTACAAGAGCATTCTTTCTGTAGCTCCTCTTTATCTATCTTCATTTCTCTCCCCCTAAATCCTTCTTCATGAACTACATTTATGGGGCAAGTCATGCTTCTCTATGCTATTCTCCACTACGAATTCCTGACTCCATGATTTCTACCTTGCTGCGCCAGGAATGGATTCCCTAAGTTAATGTATCATGCTTCCTCTCTAGTCCCATTCAAATGTAGTCTAATAGCTCACCTATTTGAGGTTGCTTTTAATACTTAACCATTTCTCTATAATAATTTCAATTTTCATTGTTTCTTGCTTGTCATATATGTTTGTCCTGATTAGATTGTAAGCTCCATGGAACGGAGATTGTCTCTTATGTGTATTTGTATTGTGCTGCATATGTCTAGTAGTACTTCATAAGTGATAAATAGAAAAAATAGTAGTGTAAGACCACTCCAAGTGATGTCAGCGTGGGATCTTTTCTCTACATTCCAGGCCTTTTTGCTCTGCTTGCCTAAATCTCCATCCTTGGCTTTCCCACTACCAGCTTACGGTGCTTACCTTCCTGTACCCTACAATTGCTTTTGCTCCTTAACGTTTAACTCCTTAGTGTATATTTGAATGTATCCATTCTCTAAACCAGTGTTTCTCAACAGGTGTGTCGGGACACACTAGTTTGTCGCAAAGTCCTGGGAGGTGTGTCACAGAGCCAGCAAAAGACCAATCTTTCCTCATTAGTCTGGGCAGGAGTTGGCTGACTTTTCTTTTATTGGGTATGACAGGAAGCTGCTCTTGTTTTCTTCTGCTCTTCCTGGCCAGTGAGAGGTTGTTCCCTCCTCCTTCACCCAGATCAGAGCCCGATATCACACCAACTCCTGTTCATATATGGGCTTGGCAGGACGCTGACTTTATCTTCTTCTGCCTGGCCTGGCAGTGAGGCTGCTGATGGTCTCTTCAACCCATGAGTCCTGGATGTGAAAGCAGGAGCATAAGGGAGAAAGGTGCATGCTCTGTAGATCTGCTGCTGCCTCCTCATCTTCCTCTCCTCAATGCTTCTCGCCCTCATCTGATATTTAGTCTCATGATGGTCATATGTTCAGTGTGTCATGCATGTGAGCATCATCTCTCAGTTGTGTCCTAGTAGAAAAAAGGTTGAGAACCACTGCTCTAAACTGATCAGAGGAGCCAGAAGTCTGTAAATGGTAAAATTCATTGCCACTGCTGCTGCAAATGAGCCCCTGAAACTATGACATGGCCATTGCGGGATCACAGACAGAGAAAAGTTAAACAAAAAGCAGAATAAGCACATGAGATAAAATACAAATAGTTCATTTTAACCCCTGCAAACCCTAACAATCACACTATTGTATTTTGCGCTAATGAATTATCCACCCTTGGCTCTGGTATTACATTATTGTTATTCTGTGGTAAATCTGTGAATTTGACTCATTATACACTGATATTATGATGGCATTTTTGTTGGAATGCTCTGGCTTTAGCACACTATAGTCTGGTATTGGGGTGGTACTGGTGGTATCTCTCTGGAAGTGCTCTCAGCTTGGCCCACTATAGTGCAGTATCTTTCGTGATATTGCTGTGGTAATAGTGTGGATTTCACACATATGATAGTTTTTTTGGTGTTTTGGCAGTAATGCTATGAATGCTGTGGTACTTCTGTGCCTGCACTCTAGATTTGACACATTAAAATGTGGCATTGCATTGCACTGGTATTCTTCCAGGATTGCCATGCATTTGGCATAGTGCAGGGGCAGGGGCAGTAGTGCAGGGCATGGCAGAGGTCTCAGGGTTGTTTCGGGGTGGAATTTCTGGTGAAGGGGTTTGCGAATTATCTGACTGACTTTAGGATGTGCAACAGGATGGGCTGCTGTTTGTGCCAAGACCTTACTGGAAATGAAAGTAATGTCACCTCCTGCTCAGAGCTTTTGAATAAACATTGGCACAATGGATTTAAATAAGTTGGATGTTCCTTGTTTGGATTATGTTAGAACAGAGCGAGAAGATATTGAACAACGCCCCCTCCTTTCCTCCCCTACTCTCCAAATATATCTGTCATGCTGTGATTTCAGGCAAGTTAACAACGTTCCTCCTAATCTTAAAAAAAAAATTGTACATGTCGAGATGCCAGTACATGAATTAAGAACAGAAGAAATTGCCATGCTGGGTCAGCCCAAGGATCCATCAAGCCCAGCATCCTGTTTCCAACAGAGGCCAAACCAGGCCATAAGAACCTGGCAATTACCCAAACACCAAGAAGATCCCATGCTACTGATACAATTAATAGCAGTAGCTATTCCCTAAGTAAACTTGATTAATAGCAGTTAATGGACTTCTCCTCCAAGAACTTATCCAAACCTTTTTTGAACCCAGCTACACTAACTGCACTAACCACATCCTCTGGCAACAAATTCCAGAGCTTTATTGTGCATTGAGTGAAAAAGAATTTTCTCCGATTAATCTTAAATGTGCTACTTGCTAACTTCATGGAATGCCCCCTAGTCCTTCTATTATCCGAAAGTGTAAATAACCGATTCACATCTACTTGTTCAAGACCTCTCATGATTTCAAAGACCTCTATCATATCCCCCCTCAGCCATCTCCTCTCCAGGCTGAACTGCCCTAACCTCTTCAGCATTTCCTCATAGGGGAGCTGTTCCATCCCCTTTATCATTTTCGTTGCCCTTTTCTGTACCTTCTCCATCGCAATTATATATTTTTTGAGAAGCGGCAATCAGAACTGTACACAGTACTCAAGGTGCGGTCTCACTATGGAGCGATACAGAAGCATTATGATATTTTCCATTTTATTAACTATTCCCTTCCTATTAATTCCTAACATTCTGTTTGCTTTTTTGAGTGCCGCAGCACACTGAGCTGACAATTTCAATGTATTATCCATTTTGACACCTAGATCTTTTTTCTGAGTGGTAGTTAACTACAGCATGGATTATTTTTCCCTATATTCATCACCTTGCATTTGTCCACATTAAATTTCATCCACCATTTGGATGACCAATCTTCTAGTCTCGCAAGGTCCTCCTGCAATTTATCACAATCCGCATGTGATTTAACTACTCTGAATAATTTTGTATCATCTGCAAATTTGATTAATTCACTCATTGTATTCCTTTCCAGATCATTTATAAATATATTGAAAAGCACAGATCCAAGTACAGATCCCTGCGGCACTCCACTGTTTACTCTTTTCCACTGAGAAAATTGACCATTTAATCCTACTCTCTTTTTCCTGTCTTTCAACCAGTTTGTAATCCACGGAAGGATACCACCTCCTATCCCATGACTTTTTAGTTTCCTTAGAAGCCACTCATGAGGAACTTTCTCAAACACCTTCTGAAAATCTAAATACACTACATCTACTGGCTCACCTTTATCGACATGTTTATTACCCCCTTCAAAAAAATGAAGCAGATTTGTGAGGCAAGACTTGCCTTGGGTAAATCCATACTTTCTATATGCTCTGTGATTTTGATCTTTACAATAGTTTCCACTATTTTTCCCAGCACTGAAGTCAGGCTCACTGGTCTAGTTTCCCGGATCACCCCAGAGCCCTTTTTAAATATTGGGGTTACATTGGCCACCCTCCAGTCTTCAGGTACAATGGATGATTTTAATGATAAGTTACAAATTTTAACTAATAGATCTGAAAAATCATTTTTTATTCCTTCAGAACATTGGGGTGTATACCATCCAGTCCAGGTGATTTGCTTGTTGAGCTGGAGGTGGAGCCTTGGCCTGGTGTAGGATTAGTATGGCCCTCAGGTCAGACCCAGAGAGTGCCTGCCACCAGGAGGCGGAGCACAGGAGGAGACAGAGGCTAGCTGAAGCTTCGCCAATAGCAACCCGTGGTTCCCTCAGGTTGAGCCCTTGGTTTCCCAGGCTGCCTGGTCTTAGGTGGGCCTTGCAAGGTCTCCTAGAAAGGAAGCGTAGAGGAGTGCCCATCACAAACAAGGGTGCGTGGTCGAAGTCAGAGCAAGAATGTTGGAGGTTGCAGGAGGCCAAAAGAGAGTGTCCGAGTGGATAGTAAAGATCAAGGCCAGAGTAACAGTTCAGAGTGGTCAGCCGAAACAGGGGTCAGTACCTGTTGTCAATCCGGAAGTAGTCAGGTCAGGCAGAGGTCAAGTTCCAGGCAGTGATCACGAGTAGTCAGTGGACAGGCAGAGGTCAATTCCAGGCAGCGATCAAGAGTAGTCCGTAGCAGGCAGAAGTCGGTTCCAGGCAGCGATCAAGAGTAGTCAGTGAACATGCAGAGGTCAGGTCCACGCAGCAATCAGGAGTAGTCAGTGAACAGGCAAAGGTCAGTACCGCGAGATCAGTTCAAAGGGATGGAGAGACGAAGGAACATTTTGTTCCTACAACGCACGGAGGTGCGAGGTCCGAGAGTAAAAGATCACACCGGGACCCTTCCTCTGGACCCCAGGTAATTTAAGGCATTTTGGGGGGGTTCGGGAGGGTGGGGGATTTATTTTAAAGGGTCGGGGTGGGTTTTAGGGTTGTTTTAGTGTGCCGGTTTTCTCGCCCTCCCCCCCCCCACTGGACCCCAGGTAATTTAAGGCATTTTGGGGGGGTTCGGGAGAGTGGGGGGATTTATTTTAAAGGGTCGGGGTGGGTTTTAGGGATGTTTTAGTGTGCCGGTTTTCGATTTACACGATTTACACGATATTTAAAAAACCCAAACTGCGACGATCCGATTCCCTCCCCCTCCCAGCCGAAATCGATCGTTAAGACGATCGATCACACGATTTACATCTCTAGTCGATAATAACCCAGATGACCGTGTTGCTCTTTGATGGAGGCAGATCGACGAAGTCCATAGAGATGCTTGACCAGGGTTCAGTGGGAGCTGGTAGAGGTTGGAGAAGTCCCCAAGGATGGCCAGTTGGAGGTTTTTGTTGTGCACAGATGGGACAAGAGTCCACGTAATTGCGAGAGTCCTTAACCATGTTGGGCCACCAGTAATGTCTTCTTAACATCTCAAGTGTCCGAGCCCGGCCGGGATGACTGGCCAACTTTGAGTCATGGAACCAACGGAGGGCATGTTCTCGGAGATGGCGTGGGACCACCGTCTTCCCAGCTGGCACTGTGTTGGTGACCACAAGGGTTATGCAGGCTGGGTCGATGATATGTCTGGGAGTTTTGGGCATATCTTCTGGATTAAGAGAGCGAGAGAGAGCATCCTTAGAAACAGGAGTGGTGCCGAGTGATTGGAGAAGAGCGGTGGTGGTCCTGCTTCACAAGAGTGGGAACAGAGAAGAGGCTGGTAACTACAGACTGTTCAGCCTCACCTCAGTGGTGGGAAAAGTAATGGAATCACTGTTGAAAGAAAGAATAGTGAACTATCTACAGTCGCGAAAATTGCTGGACCAGAGGCAGCATGGATTCACCAGGGGAAGATCCTGTCAGACAAATCTGATTGACTTTTTTAACTGGGTAACCAAGGAATTGGATCAAGGAAGAGTACTCAATGTCATCTACTTGGATTTCAGCAAGGCTTTTGATATGGTCCCACACAGGAGACTGGTGAATAAAATGAGAAGCTTAGGAGTGAGTGCCGAGGTAGTGACCTGGATTGCAAACTGGTTGATGGACAGAAAACAATGTGTGATGGTAAATGGAACTTACTCTGAAGAGAGAGCAGTGTTAAGCAGAGAGACCGGTCCTGTTCAATATCGTTGTGAGCGACATTGCGGATGGAATAGAAGGTAAGGTTTGTCTTTTTGAGGATGACACTAAGATCTGCAACAGAGTGGACACGCCGGAAGGAGTGGAGAGAATGAGATGGGATTTAAGGAAGCTGGAAGAATGGTCAAAGATATGGCAGCTGAGATTCAATACCAAGAAGTGCAGAGTCATGCACATGGGGTGTGGAAATCCGAAAGAACTGTATTCGATGGGGGGAGAAGGGCTGATATCTACAGAGCAGGAGTTCCGGACCTCCGCTGAACGACCTCCTGCAGTCGATCTCCTGCCGGCGCCGGCCATACGCGTATACTGCAGGAGGTCGTTCAGCGAGGGTTCCGGACCTCCGCTGAACGACCTCCTGCAGTCGATCTCCTGCCGGTGCCATTTTCCATACGGAAAACGATTCGCGGCAGGAGATCGCTCCCGGACGCCCGCTGGACCCCCAGAGACTTTTGGCCAGCTTCGGGGGGGCCTCCTGACCCCCACAAGACTTGCCAAAAGTCCAGCGGGGGTCCGGAAGCGACCTCCTGCGGTCGAATCGTGTTGGTCTATGGCCGCCGCCATTTTGCGGTGGCCATTTTGCAAAATGGCGCCGGCTGAAGACAACACGCTTCAACAGCAGGAGCCCGTTTCGGACCGCCGCTGGACCCCAGGGTACTTTAAGGCATTTGGGGGGGGGGGGATTTAATTTAAAGGGTCGGGGGTGGGTTTTAGGGGGATTTAGTGTGCCGGTTTTCCTGCCCTCCCCCTTCCCCCGATTTACGATTTTTTGACGATAAATCGGGGGAATTGGTATTGTATCATGGCCCTAACGATTTTTGACGATTTAAAATATATCGGACGATATTTTAAATCGTCAAAAAACGATTCACATCCCTACACCACAGTATAAACAAAGGCCTTCCTTCTTACGGCGAAGGCGCTCTTTAGGAGACAGGCACCTGCAATTGATCTGCATCGGCTCCTCTGATGATGGAGGTGCCAGAAAGGCCTTCAACTGGGGACTCATAGCACGAACCTGGCATGGGGCAGAAGGTCGGGAGACCTTTACTTCCTGGTGTCGCTGACATAGGCGGTGATCGATCTTACCCACCAGGGAAATCAGGTCTTCTAGAGATGTGGGAATCTCATGAGCAGCCAGCTTGTCCCTGAGGGCAGGAGACAAGCTGTCCAGATAGATTGCCTGTAGGCAGTCCTCTTGCCACCCCAGTTCCGTGGCTAAAGTCCTGAATTCCATTGTGAATTCGGTGAGCAAATGCAAACCTTGACAAAGGTGGAGAAGCTGGGGACCCGCAATTGCCTGTCGGCCAGGGTCCTCGAAGGTCCGCTTGAAGATGGAGATGAAGTGGGAGAGGTGACGGAGGATGTCATCAGAACGCTCCCAAAGTGGGGAAGCCCACGCCAGGGATTTCCCTTCTAGGCATGAGAGGTTGAAGGTGATCTTGGTAGTTTCATTCGGAAACAATGCAAGCTGTAGTGTGAATTGCATAAAGCATTGGTTGAGGAAGCCTCGGCAGGGTGGAGCTGGAAGGGCCAAAGATGCCGGTGGAGAAGGGGTTTGAGTCCAATCCCTTGAGTTGGCCATAACAGAATCCTCAAGTTGAGACCGCAGTCTCGCCACAGATGAAGTCAATGTTTCCAAAGCTTGTTGCTGTTCTCGGAGATGAGCAGCTAGGCCAGGGATGGCCTGCAAGGCGGGAGACTCCGCCGAGTCCATGGCCTTGGCAACCTGTTGCACTGGAGGTGGACCCTTGGCCTGGTGCAGGATTGGTAAGGCCCTCCGGTCGGACCCAGAGAGCGCCTGCCACCAGGAGGCGGAGCACAGGAGGAGACAGAGGCTAGCTGAAGCTTCGCCAATAGCAACCCGGGGTTCCCTCAGGTTGAGCCCTTGGTTACCTGGGCCGCCTGGTCTTAGATGGGCCTCGCAAGGTCTCCTAGAACGGAAGCGTAGAGGAGTGCCCACCACGAACAAGGGTACATGGTTGAAGTCAGAGCAAGAATGTCCGGAGGTCGCAGGAGGCCAGAAGAGAGTGTCCAATTGGATAGCGAGGATCAAGGCCAGAGTAACAGTTCAGAGTGGTCAGCCGAAGCAGGAGTCAGTACCTGTAGTCAATCCGGAAGTAGTCAGGTCAGGCAGAGGTTAAGTTCCAGGCAGCGAACACGAGTAGTCACAAAATGTTGGTTCCAGGCACCAATCAAGAGTAGTCAGTGGACAGGCAGAGGTCAGTTCCAGGCAGTGATCAAGAGTAGTCAGAGGACAGGCAGAGATCGGTTCCAGGCAGTGATCAAGAGTAGTCGGTGAACAGGCAAAGGTCAGTATCGTGAGATCAGTCCGATGGGTACTACCAGAGATGGAGAGATGAAGGAACAGAAGATGCTGGAACAGGAGACACAGGAGATGCTGGAACAGGAGATGCTGGAACAGGAGACACTGGAGACACTGGAACAGGAGACGCTGGAATAGGAGACGCTGGAACAGGAGACTCAGAAACAGGCAAACTAGAGACACCGGAGTGTACAACCCGATTGCCAAGGCACCGTTTAGGGGAATGGGCCTTGCCATATACCAGGGTAGCGTGATGTCATCAGGGAGCGTCGGGATCGGGTTTCCCACGCTTAGCCCTTTAAATAGGGCGACGTCGGCCGCGCGCGTGCCTAGGGGCAGAGCCGAGGAGCAGGAAGGCCAGTATCGAATACGGTGAGCAAAGGAGCCAGGGATGCGGCGAACTAGCTACGGCTGCTGCAGAGGAAAGCCCGGAGCCTGTGGACGGGACAGAGAGGGGAGCAGGCTCAGCCACATGGTGAACACGGCCGGGAAGTGCAACATTGCTACTCTTTAGCTTGCCAATCTGGCCTACTACATCTTCCAGGTTTATAGTGATTTGGTTCAGTTCATCTGAATCATCACCCTTGAAAACCATCTCTGGAACTGGTATCTCTCCAACATCCTCATTAGTAAACACGGAGGCAAAGAATTGAATTAGTCTTTCTGCAATGCCCTTAACTTCCCTAAGATCCCCTTTAACCCCAAGGTCATCTAACGGTCCAACCGACTCCCTCACAGGTTTCTTGCTTTGGATATATTTTTTAAAGTGTTTATTATGAGTTTTTGCCTCTACAGCCAACTTCATTTTAAATTCTCTCTTAGCCTGTCTTATCAATGTTTTACACTTATCTTGACAATGCTTATGCTTTTTCCTATTTTATTCAGATGGATCCTTCTTCCAATTTTTGAAGGATTATTTTTAGCTAAAATAGCCTCTTTCACCTCACCTTTTAGCCATGCCGGTAATCATTTTACCTTGCTCCAACCTTTCTTAATGCATGGAATACATCTGGACTGTGCTTTTAAGATTGTATTTTTGAAAAATGTCCACACCTCTTGTACACTTTTAACTTTGCAGCTGCACCTTTCAGTTTTTTTCTAACTATTTTCCTCATTTTATCAGTTTCCATTTTGAAAATTTAGTGTTAGAGCTGTAGATTTACATATTATCCCCCTTCCAGTCATTAGTTCAAATTTGATCATGTTATGATCACTATTGCCAAGTGGCCCCCACCACCGTTACTTCTCTCACCAAATACTGCATTCCACTAAGAATTAAATCTAAAATAGCTCCCTTTCTCATTAGTTCCTGAACCAATAACTCCAAGAAGCAGTCATTTATTCCATCTAGGAATTTTATGTCTCTAACATGTCCTGATGTTACATTTGCCCAGTCAACATTGTGGTAATTGAAATCTCCCATTATTACTGTACTACCAAATTGGTTAGCTTCCCTGATCTCTCTTAGCATTTCATCATCTGTCTGACCATTTTGGCCAGGTAGACCAACACACATGGGATTTCTTCTACCCATATAGATTCTACTGAGCATTTAGGGCTGGATTTTAAAAGGGTTCCGCGCGTCAGGCCTATTTTAAAGCCCCGGGACGCGTGTAAGTCCCAGGGCTTTATAAAAGGCGCAGTCCGGGGGCTGGGTGGGGGTGGGGCGGTCCAGGGGCGGAGCGGGATGGGGCCAGAGGCCTCCAACATAGCAGGCATTGCGGCTGTGTTGGAGGATCGCGTGCCGGCAGGCTGCCGGCGCGTGCAACTTGCGCCTGTCCAGAGGCAGGCTCAAAAGGTAAGGCAAAAGTCGGGAGGGGGGGGGTTAGAGTAGGGCTAGGGGGGGGCAAAGGTTAGGGGAAGGGGTGGGAAGGTTAGGTTAGAGGGAAAGGAACAGAGGAAGGCAGCGCAGCTTGGCGCACGCAAGCTGCACCAATGTGCACCCCCTTGTGCGCGCCGACCCCGGATTTTATAGCATGCGCGCGCAAGTGCTACACCCCTACCAAGTTGTTCCTTCCTATCATTGCAGTATAATTTGTACCCTAATATAGCACTGTCCCATTGGTTATCCTCCTTCCACCAGGTCTTTGAGATGCCAGTTATGTCTACCTCATCATTCACTTCTATAAACCCCAACTCTCCCATCTTAGACTTCTGGCATTGGCATACAGACATTTCAAAGTGCACTTTTTGTTTGTATTAATAGCCTGCTTTTCAGTTGATATGGATAATTTGGAAATCTTTAGCTCAAGTGATTCTTTACATATAGGCACATGGACCTCGTTTGCTTTTAATGGAACCTCTCTGTTGGGATGCCCTAACTCTCCTGTTTCATTAGTATCCTTCAAGGATACATTTCTCCAAATCATGCGCTGCTGAGCGACTGTCGGCTTTTCCCCTTGTTCTAGTTTAAAAGCTGCTCTATCTTCTTTTTGAAATTTATTTATTCTATCTCCTTTTTTAGATTTATTTATTCATTACCTTTCACTAATTACTTTGGACTCATTTGAATTATATATATATATATATATATATATATATATATATATATATATTTCAATTTTATTGTTTATCCATTTCTACATCAAGAAAAATCTTGTTAGGCATAGTATGAGAATCATAGAAATAAATGAAAAAGAATAAAGACAATACTCCAGTCTAGGTAGACAGAAAAAGTTTTAATTTTAAGATTCAGCATAAGATACCTTATTCTCCTGCAGCAAATTACATTGCCAAGCACACATTTCAAAACTCGGCAGCTGTTGTAGCAAGGCAGGGTGTCTAAGAAGCTTCTTGAATCAGCGGATCACTAAGGAAGAAGAATAGCTGAGATGATTACAAAAAACATACTAAACATTTTGCTACTTCACACTGCATTAACAGGAACATATCAATGAGAATGTAGCATTCAGTTGTGTAATTTTAGGTCTCAACAAAAAGAATTGGTTTTTTTTTCCTTTGAGTGGCTTTTGTCACATCTGTTTTTTTAAATTAAGAAGCAATCTTATGCCTGAAAAACAACTGCAGAAGCCAGTTTCGATCAGGTTCTAACTCCAAGTTAATAATCAGTAATGAACTCAAAACTTAGCCGGCTAAATGAATATTTGGGCACTTATCCAGTCTAAATTCTAGCTGGCCAGAGTTTAGTCTACTAAGTTAGTGGTGTTCTGGGGGTATAGCTGGGAGGAGTTGTTAGCCAGCTAAATCCGATATTCAGAGTTTGCCAGATAACTTAGCTGTCTTTCAGGCCAATACAGAACGGTGCGCTCAGCCAAGCACACCGTCTAGCCCCCCTTTGGCAGCGAGTTTTTTGACGGGCTATTATTACCCCTTATACTGTAAGGGGTAATAGCGCGTGGAAAACGCACAGCCAACCCTCCCCAAAACTAATAGCGCTCATCACATGCAAATACATGTTGATGAGCCTATTAGTTACTCACCCGAAATACAGAAAGTAAAATGTGTGGTCAAGCCGCACATTTTACTCTCAGAAATTAATGCCTGCCCAAAGCAGGCATTAATTTCAGATGGCACCAGGCAAGTGTACAGAAAAGCAGAAAAAACTGCTTTTCTGTACACCCTCTGACTTAATATCATAGTGATATTAAGTCGGAGGCCCAAAAATTAAAAAAACAAAAAACTTCTTTTTAAAAAAATAAATTAAAAATCTGCCCACGGCCCGTGGGTTGGAAAACAAATGCTCAATTTTGCCGGCATCCGTTTTCCGAACCCGTGGCTGTCAGCGGGTTTGACAACCGACGCCGGTAAAATTAAGCGTCGGTTGTCAGACCCGCTGACAGCTGCCACTTCCCCCAATAAGGAGGCACTAGGGATGCACTAGTGTCTCTAGCGCCTCCTTATTAACGCGGGCCCTAATTTAAATATTGAATCGCGCACCCAGGAGAGCAAAGAGCGCCCGCCAGAGCGGGCACTCACCTCAAAATGCCAGCTCTCCCGTGGAGCTTATTAAATTGGCCTGTAAGTCTTGTGGGCCAAAGATCTGTCCTAAAGTTAGCAGGCTATAGTTAGCCAAATAAGTTTAAGATAGCTGACTATATTTAATAGTGCAGCTGCACTATTGAATATACCTCCAAAGTTAGCCAAATAAGTTTATCTGGCTAAGGGACTCATTTTCTAAAGTATCGCAGGCCTGCGATACTTTAGGTAATGAGGGGCGGGGGACCAAAACGGGGAGCAGTCCTGCGCTAGCTGGCACCGATCACACCGCCACAGTGCAATCGCTGCCGGTTTCGCACCCAATAGCGCCACCATAGAAGGTGTAGCTATTGGGCGCGAAATAGGACGCGAAAAGGCCCTTACCTTTTCGTCGTCCACGGCGTCTTCACAGAGTCGGCCCCAGTGACTCCCCGACTCCTCCTCTTCCGGGGCCGACTCCGCCCCCATCTTGGTATCGCACGTGATAAGGGACGTTTCGCATGCGAAACGTCCCTTATCGCGTGCAATCCGTCTGGAAAATGACCCCCTAACTTTGCTATTGGACTGTGTTTGAATATGGACCTCTTTCTAGTTTTGGGTAAAACAGTAAATCTTGCTCTTATAAGCTATCGTCTTTAATTGTTTTCAGAAACCATATCTCACACCTCCTTTATTTTTTAAAACTTTCAAAAATTTCCTATGAAAAGGATATTTGAAAAAGGAAAGTGTTACATATCCAAATAGGTTTAATTACATTCACCCTTAAGAATGTAGTTTTTATCTTTCTTCCATTGTAACCTCTTTCAGATGGGGAACTCCCTCATATTCCATACTTGAAAGACTGTGTTATTATTTATTATATCACTGATAGATGTATCCATGTCTACGCTGTCAGTACTAAGCTGTTCTAAAAATAAAATGATTATTAAATATAAGGCATAGGCTTTTTTTTTTTTTTAAATAAAACTCTGTTGACAAAGGTGAATACTTCACTGCTGTCGTTTGATGCATAAGCGTGTAAGACAGTTGCTTTATCCATAGGTATGCAGATGACTTCAATGGTTTTTGAATTTGTGTGGTAAGAGCTTTCACAACTGGTGAATGCACAGGATGTTTTATGTATAGTTTAATGCAAATCAATTCCTGGATCCTCTTTGAATACTAGTCCAGACATATTCAGTAACTAGATTAAAAATAAACCACAGGACGCTTTCTGCATACATCAAAACAATAAATTACAGCAGTCACACATATCATGTAAAATGGTCTTTTATTATACCATGGCCAAAAAACCAAGATCAGCCTTCCTGATACCTGTTTTGCATGCCAAGAAGGTTCTCAACAAAAACAAACAGGGAAGACATTTATCATATATGTGCAGTTACTGTAGCATGATTGTGTTTCAGTTTAAATGAGTTTCTGCTACAAACAGCATAATGTGAAGAAACATCTAAGCTGCTTTGCAAAGGGCTAATGTGTATCTAAACAGATCTGCAAATGAGAAGCATGTGTGTTTATAAAGATGTAGAGTCAGAGAACGCAGAATTGACCATAATATCTGGGCAAGAGCCATTGCATTCAGTGCAAAGCTCATAAAAGTTTGTGTTTTTAATAACAGGAAATGTCAGGGTATTGCAGGAAATAACATAGATCCCTGCAGTATGCACAACACTCTACTGCTAATTAAGCATTCTCCCTAATTTGTGCTACCGTTGACTTGATTAGTGGGTAAATTCATTCTGAAAGTTTCCAGACCAAACACACTGGGATAGGTCATCCTGTTCCTATTAATGCCCTCCTTCTCGTTTTCCCCGTCCTTCTGTAGCATGAACGTATTTATGACTGTAGCATGTATGTATGTCTGGAAAATTAGCCCCTCCTTATGTAAGCAGTTGAATTTGTTTCCATATAAAAACAATGATGCATATAATAAGATCCCCCAGAGGATGGCCTATTCCTGAAAGTGCCAGTACCTTCTCCTTTCACACTGCTATTTACAGAATCCATCCCAGTGCTTTACAGTCCTGGCCTGAAGCATTTGTCTGCACATTCTCACCCACAACGCTTCTGCCGGACACTGCCTGTTTGGGAATGGCTCACAAATCCAACTATTGCTGCTTGCAACAGCAGAGATCGTCACTAGCAAGAGCAGACTCCCAAAGTATGGCTTGCAACACTACATTTCTCAGCGTAAGGTTAAAAATTCCCCACATTCCATCCTGATTTGGGACCACCTCTTAAGGTGACCAGATGGCTCTAGACCATTGGTGAAAGCCATGGCAGTACGACTGTTATACTCCTATTGAAATATGGTATTTGTAGTCTTGATGTTCTAAAATATATTCTGGATTACAGTATATTATGACAGAAAAAGACCGATTGGCTCATCCATTCTGCCCACTTATTCTTGTTCCTGCTAAAGATGTATCCAGCTGCCAACAGTACAAGCTTGAGGGCTTGTAGAATATCACTCCTTATCCAAGTCAGTTTTTGTCTTCTTCTTCTTTGGGTTTTCTAGCATCCTGGATAGATTAGTTTACAAATTCCCATATTTAATCCAACACCTATCTTGTCTCATGTCTTACCATTGATGTTTTTAATAACTTAAATAGATCCCAAAATTAGTGAGACTATTGTTTGAACTTTTGGCCTCCTAGATTACTCATGGCCTACTGTGGGGCTGATGCAATAATGTTCACGGAGAGCGGGCACTGACTTTTCAGCGCCTGCTCTCTTAATGCACGCATGGCGCCTGCAAGGGGGGCGCCATGCAATACGTAAATTAGGGGGTCATGCTAGGAAGGAGGCGCTAGGATCGCTTGCCGGTTATGAAAAGTTTATCGGCGGCTGTTTTCATTGCTGGCAGATGGCCAGTTATGAAAACCGAGGCCGAGTTTACCGTTGTTGGTCTTCATAACTCGGCGGTCTGCCAAGTTATTTTAGTTTATTTTTTTTACTTTAAAAAAGAAGTACAGAAAAGCAGTTTTTTTCTGCACTGCTTTTCAATGCACTCAGCTATTAACACCTGCTCCAAGCAGGTGTTAATATCTGACCGATAAATGTGCGTCTGAGATGCACATTTATCTTTTTGCATGCGGAGTGAATGAGTAATAGGCTCATTCACATGCATTTGCATGTGATGAGCGCTATCTCATTCACTCCATGTCGGACGCGCGTTAAATAGGCGCTAATCCCCCTATTGCATTAGGGGGTGGATTAGCGCCTATTTATCCTGCGTCCGACTGCGGGTTATACAGTGAGCGCACTGTATTGCATCGGCCCCAATGTTACTAGAAAGAGTTTGCTTTATTTACTCCTTGTTTTGTCCTTATCACCTTGCTGGATGACATATAGCCATCATCAGCTAATCAGCAACAACCTGCTTGGCCTCTGGGGAGTTGTAGCCTGTGTTGTTATTAGGACGTGCTTACTTTATCTGCCTTTTGTTACTTTTTTCAGCTTGCTGGGTAATATCTGGCCAGCAGAAAAAGAAGGTGATAATGCCCCTGTATAGGTCTTTGAAGAGGCCTCTCCTGGAGTCTGTGTTCAGAAGCTTTATCTCAAGCATGGTAGAAACAGGATAGACACAGTCCAGAGAAAGACACCAAGATTGTGTGAATATGTATACCCTAGGGGAGAGTTGAGACAGGAGATATTCGATACAGCATACTTTTAAATACCAGAAAGGAAGCTATAGAACGAGGGATCATGATATGAAACTCCAAGGGGGTAGACTCAGGAACAATGTCAGGAAATATTTCTTCACAGAAAAGGTGATGGATGCTTGGAATGCCCTTCCAGAATAGGTAGTGAAGACAAGAATGGTAACAGGGCATAGGAAAATCACAGAAGATGCCTAGAGGCTAGAGGATGGAAATGAAGAAATACCTGTGGTAACTTTGGGTTTAACATTTCTGCATGGGGTAACTTGCATTGAGTGGAAGTTATTATACTTAGCAGGAGGCAAGTGAGTAACCTGCACAGACTAGTAGCAGCTACTATCCTAAACAACTTGCTGGGCAGACTATATACGTTTTCATCTGCCATCATTTACTATGTTACAGTTTTACTAGCTATCAGTCAGTATAAACCCAGTTGGTTTCTGGGAAGTTGTAGCCTGAACAAGGATTCATCTGACCTTCTACATCCCTAGTGAGGGCTGGATTATTCTTTGTAGGGAAAATGGATGGGTCTCTACAACCCTGCATTGACAATTGTGGGCTCTATTACCAAGAGGAACAGATATCCATTACTTCTCATCTCTGAACTGTTCTACAGGATCAGAAGGGCCACCATCTTTACTAAACTGGACCTCAGAGGGTCATACAACCTCATAAGAATCTATAAGGGAGATGAGTGGAAAATGGTATTAAACACCCAAAACAGCCACTACAAGTATCTGATCATGCCATTTGGACTCTGCAATGCTCCTGGTGTGTTCCAACATATGAAGAATGACGTTTTTAGGGACCTCCTACAGTCTTGTGTTCTAGTATACATAGATGATATTCTTATTTACTTCTGTTCCCTCACCCAACATCAGGAGAAAGTCAAACCCGTCCTGCAATGCCTATGGAAGAATTGTCTCTATGTTAAATTGGAGAAGTGCTCCTCTGAGCAGACTGAACTCCCTTTCTTAGGATAAATCATTTCCAATCAGGGCCTCAAGATGGATCCAGACAAGCTGGCAGCCATTCATAATTGACCCCAGCCCATGGGACTCCACGCACTGCACCATTCTTAGGCTTAGCAAACTACTATCAATAGTTCATCCCAAACTACTGCTCCCTGTTGCCTCTTCAGTTCCTGGTTCCCGATCCTAATTGTCTTCATTCCTGTTCCCTTGTTCCTGTGTTCCTGTGTCTCTCCTTTGGATTGCTGACCTGGTTTGACCTCTGCATTGTCTGACTACTCCGTTGCCTCTCTACAGCCCCGGACTTCTGCATTGTTTGACTACGCCGTTGCTTCTCTCCAGCCCTGGACTTCTGCTTCGTCTGACCATCCTTTGACTCTCTCCTCGTCTAGACCTCAGCCTTGCTTGCCACTGCTCCCAGATTGCCACCAGCCCTGATCCCAGCTTGCTTAAAGATGCCTCTTCAGCCTTTGTCCTGGATGTGGTTCATTCAGGCTTCAGCCTGCTCTCCTCGGATGCCCTCTGTCAGACTGTGTTCCTATTGGTGCCCGGGTCTCTGGGACTCCGCCTTGTCCAGTACAGACTGATACCTACACTAATTGCTGCATCTGGGCTGACCTCAATCCACCCATTGACATCCACTGATGGAGGCCACCTAAGTCCAGCCGGCCCCGGCACCCAGAGGCTCAACCCACGGGGAACAAGGGATGATATTGGTGAAGCTCCAGCCGGCCTCCGTCCATCAGCCCTCTCTGCCTGCCAATGGTGGGGACCTGTAGGATCCCTCCTATGGTTAGCATCAACCCCACCTCGGCCCAAGGATCCACCTCCAGAGCAACAGATCGAGAGTTTCTAGTAATTAAACTCGCCCTAGAGGAATGGAGGCACATCCTCAAAGGAGTCCTATATCCCATCACCATTATCAGCAACCACAAGAATCTGACATACTTATAGCAAGCCCAAAGACTAAGTCCTCAGCAAGGTGGTCCTTGTTATTTAACCATTTCAACTTCCAGTTGACTTACCATCCAGTGGAGAAGAACCAACAGGAAGATGCCCTCACTTGCTCTTTTGAGTCTTCAAATACTCAAGAGGTGCCCCAATACATCATTGACCCAAGCAAAATCCTTGCCACAACATCTCTCCTGGTACCAATAGGGAAAACCATGGTACCCAAACCTCTCTGGGAGAAGGTGATCCAATAGGCCCATGACTCCAGATTGGCTGGCCACCCAGGGGTCCACAAAATATTGGAACTACTTTCCTGATACTACTGTTGGGCTCAACTATCCAAGCATGTCCAGCCCAAATTGCACCAGCTATAAACCCTCCAACCTGTAGCCTTGGGGACTTTGGCAGCCATTACTAGTACCAGAAAAACCTTAGTCCCATATATCAATAGATTTCATTACAGACTTTCCACCCTCCGAAGAGTGTACCGCAATCTGGGTCACTGTTGACTGATTTTCAAAGATGGCACATTTTGTACCCCTTCCAGGCTTGCCTACATCCCACAAACTTGTCCATCACTTTCTCCAAAACATTTTCAGCCTCTACAGGCTACTGGAGCACGTTGTCACTGACAGGGGAGCCAAGTTCACATCCAAATTCTGGAAGAGCCTATGCTAGAAATTTTACATCACCCTCGGTTTCTCATTCTCCTACCATCCTCAATCAAACAGACAAATCAAGAGGGTTAATCAAGGGACGTGCTGGCATTCTAATCCAGCTTGATTTATCTGCAGCATCTGATGCTGATTAAATGTCTAGTGCTATATGGTCTGGGAGGTGTGGTATTGGGCTGGTTCCAATCTTTTTTTACAAAAAGGTCTCAGCAGGTTCAGATAGGGGCCCACTCTTCTACTTGGCGTAGTATTCAGTAGGGAGTGCCTCAGGGGTCGGCACTCTCATCTGCTTTATTTAATATATATCTCTCATCTTTGGGGGCTTTATTACATTCTTTGGAGATAAAGTATTTCATGCATGCCAACAACGTTCAATTTTTCTTTCTGTGTGGCTCTGAAGGCGAGTTGCCTGAAACCAGGTTACAAGATATTTTTAAAAAGGTAAAGGAGTGGCTGACAGATCATCACTTGTTTTTGAATATTAAAAAAACTAAGTTTCTTTGGGTGGAGAATGGTTTTGACAGTAAATCAAAGGTAAAGGTCAGGGTGACTGATGGCCTATATGTGCCGATCCAAATAAAGGTAAAAAGCTTGAGAGTCTTTTCGGACTCTCAGCTGAGCTGACTATGAACATTCAAAGTCATCATGTAACCAAAGTAACTTTTTATAAGCTCAAGATGATTTGGCTGTTGAAAAGTTGCATACCATAAGATCTCTTTCGCACAGTGATACAGGGTCTGGTTTTGAGTCATTTGGATTATTGTAGTGCCCTGTACATAAGTTTGCCAGAGAAGCTGACACATGTTTTGCAACTTGCGCTGAATGTTGCTGCTCACATTTTGACCGGTCTCGCCAGAAGAGAGCACGTTACTCCTGTGCTGAGAGATCTTCATTGGCTACTGGCCAAATGGAGGGCGAAATTCAGGTTGTTAATGATTGATTTTAAGTTGCTTACAAGTGATTATCCCTGCGTTTTAAGACATTTGATAGAGTTATATACTCTGAAATGGTCATTGAGATCATAAGGTGCTCATTTGTTGACCATTCCTTCAGTCAATCAGTACAAATGGGTGAAAACAAGGTCAAGCGTCTTTTTTCTCTGTGGCGGCAATTGAATGGAACAAGTTGCCAGCACGACTTCATGAGCAGCAGGACTTAAAGTCCTTTAGAAAATGTATTAAGACTGTGTTCTTTGAAGAAGCTTTTAAATGTAATATGATGGCTTGTAATTATTGAATTTTATGTTTTAACAAATGTAGTGTTGTGTTTGCTTAATGTCATATTGTGATGTTTTTATGGATATAACCTTGTAACCTGTGCAGGACGTGTATTAGGAAGTAGCTTGACAGAAGAAATTTCAGATAAATAAATAAATAAATACTGAAGGCATTCCTACGGGCCTACGTGAATGACAATTGGGCCTCCCTTCTACCATGGACAGAATTCTGCCGCAATAACCACACAAATGAATCCACAGGTTCATCTCCATTTTTTTATTGTATACCCCAAGATTCCTCATCCTGTGTGTCTAATGGCACCTTGCCTAGTGGAAGAAAACTCTGCCCAGAATCTCTGCAAAATCTGGCAGGAGCCCCGTTAACTGCTTACCAAGGCTGCTGAACAGAACAAAAGCACTGTCCTGCACCACAGTTCAAGCCTGGGAATAAAGTATGGCTAAATACAAAAAATCTCTGACTGCAGTCTCCGTTCATAAACTTTTCACCTCATTTTATAGGACCATACCTGATACTTCACCAACTGCGGCTGGTGACCTGTCAGTTGCAGTTACCCACCACTCTACAAACTCACAGCTCATTCCATGTGTCCCTCCTGAAGCCACTAGTATTATTCTGGGGATCATGACGAGCTTCCACTCCATCGAATATAGCCACAGATCTGGATGCCGAATACAAGGTCTAAGCAATCTTGGATGCCAAGAGGATTAGGGACAAATTACATTATCTAATTTCCTGGAAAGGACATGGCCCCAAAGAATGAATATGGGAACTTGCCAAGAACGTTCAAGCTCTTCAGCTCACCAGAGAATTCCATCGACTCTTCCCCCACAAGCCCAAGCCTAAGGACCTGGGGAGAGGGCTTAGAGGAGGGGGACTGTAACACTATGTGGACTATGATGCCCATTCTACGGCTGGAGCAGTTTACCTTTGGCCAGGCCCGAGACACCGCTGATGCCCTGTGACAGGACAGTGACATGCCGATGTTGACCCTAGCCTTCCTTAGGTTCTTGCATGCTCATCCCACCAGCTCTTAATGACCCTGCAGTGGTAAAGGGTACACAGCACCATCAGATGAGTCTCTCTCCTGTATCTTGCAGATGCCTCAGCAACAAGTACTTCAGCTTCCTGCCGGTGTTTGTTGCTTGCTTCTTGCTTTGTTCCAGCTCCTGCTTTGCCCCTTGCCTTGTTCTTGTTCCTGCCGTGCCCCTCTCCTGCCTTGTTTTGCCTCCTGGTCCTGCCTTTCCTTCCTGACCCTGTTCTCCCCCTTCCTTGCTCTCCTTGGACTGATTTCATATCGCCTTGACCTGCTGCCTGGATACTGCCACTGCTTGACTGCCACCTGCCTTGATCCTCTGCCTGGATATCAACACCACCTCAACTGCTGCTAGCCCCGACCCTCAGACCACTTCTCTAGCTGTGGCCCCTCTCCTAAGCCATGTCTTCCTCAGAACCCAAAGGCTCAACCCCACAGGGGGAAGAGGCTGGTATAGGTGAAGCCTTTCCTCAGTCCCAGCTATAGCAGGTCTGCCTGCTGCCAGTGTGGATCCAGTCCATGCCTCAGGAGCTGAGTAGTATCAACTCTACCCAAGGATTCACACTTTATGCAAGTAAACTGACCCACCCCTTATACTGCTGAATGTGGGCCTCTGTCCATCTCATTCAGTACTGACCAAGATGGAGAACAGGTTATTTAAGTCCACAAGTGGAAACTGCTGTTTACTAGCCCCCAAAGTGAAACTACTGGACAAACTATCCCATGAAAATGTTCTAAACACCTTTATCCTTTTTCTTATAGATAGTACTTGGCATTATTAAACAAAAAATCACTATATCTGAAAAGAATGTTATGATTCAAGTTTCCATTGATCGCCATAAAAGCCTTGACCGAACCTTTGTATAATGGTAATATGTAGGTTACATGTTTCAATCAGATTGATATGCAATTGCTTTACAAAAACAAATCGAAGATGCAGTGACCCAGAATACAGGTGATCCGGGTTTGACTGATGTGTATAATCCCAAAAAGTAAAGATTTACATGATGAGTCAGACCCCGCCTGCAGCCTGTGTTTCCTCATTCAGCTAACAAACAACATTTACAGCACTAAAGAGAGAAACATGAAACAGATTCAGAAGTCTGACAAGTTCCTCAGCTTCTCTCAAGATTTCCCAACCTCCCTAATCCTTCTCAGAATAAAGGGGCAACTCCCAAGTCCTTCAGCTGGAACACGGTTAGAGGATATTGTTCTCGTATACCCCTTTGTATTTAAAACAAACATCGTAAACTGCTCAAACATCATCACCGATCTTCCAACATGCATTAATATATTGCCTCAAATAGTGCCATGGGCCCCCTAAACTGTGAGCATTTCTGGGGACCTCACCTGGCATCAGTGAAGTTACTCCCCTTCCAGTGAGTCCTCCTTAAGGCCACATCTGGTAACTTCCAAGTGTGAGATGCGATGTGCATTTTGATTATAACCATGTATAGTCTGAATGGGGTAAAGTTTCAAAGAGTCACTGAATGGCGGAGCTATCAGGGTAGTTTTAGCTGGCTGTCTTTAGGGAACGATTCAGCCACAGCCTAACCAGCTAGATTATTGCCTGTAAATTTAAGTTTTATGTTATCTGTACCCCACTCAGCAGAAGATTCTCTTTATGAGCAGTCTATAAATGATTGAATGTAAATAATTAAATAGTAATGACTGAAAATGTTCCAGAGGTAACTTTAGTCGGTTACAAGGTATCTGAGCGGTGGTTAACTCAGAATTTACCCGAGATGATCTGCCGGCCTACTTTAGGGACCGATTTATTAAGCTTTTTTCCCATTGACACAGAATGTGAGAAAATCCTTAGTAAATCAGGCCCTTGAGGCATTCTCTCCCACCCTGGCAACTGATCAGCAAAGGAATGCACTTTACTATACCAATAGATTAGAGAAGATCAGCTTTCCATCTTGCACTAACTGCCATCTAGCAGCAAAGGCAATAATGGGTAAGAGAGAAAATGCTGCAGCTCCAGAGTAGGACCTCAGTTTATAAAACAGACAGGAATTTGCTTGAGGAAACAAAAACATATTGTGTGTCACCTCTGAAGCACAAAAAAGCCTCATGTGGAATATGTGACAGAGAAACCCATTTATTGTGAAAGAGGAACATTAAACATAGAAACGACGGCAGAAGACCAAATGGCCCATCCAGTCTGCCCAGCAAGCTTTCATTCTTATTTTTCTCATACTTATCTGTTACTCTTGGCTCTTATTGGTAACTTTTTGGTTCTAATTTCCTTCCCCCCTGCCATTGATGCAGAGAGCAGTGCTGGAACTGCATCAAAGTAAAGTATCCAGCTTAATTGGTTAGGGGTAGTAACTGCCACAATAAGCAAGCTACTCCCACTCCTATTTGTTTACCCAGCCTGTGCAATTCAGTCCTTGTTGGTTGTTGTCTGAATATAAATCATCTTTTCTTCATTCCCCCTCCCCGCCGTTGAAGCAGTGAGCTGCGCTGGATATGTATTCCAAGTGAAGTATCAGGCTTAATTGATTCGGGGTAGTAGCTGCCATAGTAAGAAAGCTACTCCCACTCTTATTTGTTTACCCAGTCTGTGCAATTCAGACCTTGTTGGTTGTTGTCTGAATATAAATCCTCTTTTCTTCATTCGTTAATGTGTGCCTTACGGGATGGATTTTCAAAAATGTATGCGTGATTTGTGCACGTAAAAATGACATATATGCATTTAAGTATCCTTTGTATGGGTCAAGCAAATTTTTAGAAGAACACAAGTACCTATGTACTTCTGCTGCCATGTGTAAAAGTATGCATGGAGAGAGAAGGCATTTCAAGGGCATTGTGAGGGTATTCTTGAGTGGCATCAGAAAGCATGTTTACACTCACATATTTAATAAGAAGAGGATGTGCCTACATCATCAAACATGCACACATGCTTTTACAGCTGCTAAATCACAGAAATTAAAACTGACTTTTTTTTTTTGTTTGCAGGAAGTCTAGAGAGAATGTGGGTGAACTGGTGATGGGCTATGGTCAAAATGGTGATGGTGGTCTGGGTCAATAGGTGGAGGTCTCAGGAACTGATGTTTGGAAGTGCACCTGCAAGTATTTCATAATTAAGATATGCACCTACATCAGCCAATTTTATAAAATATAACTCTCCATGCATAAACTGAGAGTTATTGCATGCACAAGTTACAATTATTTTGCACATAAAATATATGGGTTGGATTTTAAAATCTACACCCGATTTTATAACATGCGCACAGCCATGCACATGTTATAAAATCCAGGGTCAGTGCATGCAAGGGGTGCACACTTGGGCATCTTGCACGCGCCGAGCCCTGGGGGAGCCCCGATGGCTTTCCCAGTTCCCTCCGAGCCTCGGAGGGAACTTTCTTTCCGCCCCCCCCCCCAACCTTCCCCTCCTTTCCCCTACTTAACCCGCCCCAACACTACCTAAACCCCCCTCATACCTTTGTTCTTCAAGTTGCACCTGCCCCCGGGCAGGCGTAGATTGCGCACACCAGCCAAGTACCAGCGCGCAATCCCCCGGCCTAGAAGCCCTTCGGAGGCCTATGGCCATGCCCCTGCCCCACCCCGGACCGCCCCCGCCCCACACCCTTTTTCAAGCCCCGGGACATACGCGCATCACCGGGCCTATGCAAAATAGGCTCAGCGCGCGCAGGAGTGGGTTTAAAAGGGTTACGAGTGTACATTACGTGCGTAACCCTTTTAAAATCCGCCCCTATGTGCTTAGTTTTATAAACTATACAAACTATGCAGATCCCTGCATTTTAAAAATGTGCATGTAACTAAAACGTGTATTATCGGGGCGGAGATATGCAGTATTTCATAAACTATGTGGTTATAAAATATAAGCTTAATTTTAGGCACACAGCTTATGCATGTATGTGCTGACACTATTGAAAATGACGCTTCCAGTGTAGCAGGTAGTGTGATCGCTATGTCAGTCCATTTGAAGGCTTGTAAATAAAAGATAACAAAAAACAAAAAAAAAACAAGTTGCCCTCTTACTGGACTAACAGTGCTTTTCTTGACTAGGTGAGAATAGAAAGAGAAAAGAAGGCATAAGTGAATCATAAAGGCATTCCAATGATAGTGTGACCAGGAGCGGGGGGTTGGGCTGGGGGATAAATGAAGCAGGAAGAGAATTAGGCCCCCAACTGCTTTCATCCAATTCTCTTGTGTCAGAGGTGATTTATTTCCAGTCCTTGAAATAAAGGTTAGCGCGTGAGAGGGGATACTGTTTTATGGACTAACTAATAGCTGGTACGAGCTATACTTCTCTGTCGTGTCCGTGCTAACTGAGTTGTCTAAAATAGAAATATGCCGTTGCTTGGACTGCAGTAGCAGTGTTTGCTTTAAAGGTTGTAAAGAGATTTTGTGAATAGATAGAAGGGAAAGGAAGGAGGCCGCTGCTGTTCCAGCCATTAAGGTTTATATCTGTTTACCTTAGCGTGTGAGGAAAAGGAGACGGGAGCAAATAAGGTCAGAGGAGGGGAAGAGACTACAGTCGCCAGTGGCAAAAAAAAAAAATTACAGTTGGCTGTGTGCGATGAACTCAGTATCGGCTTGAGTCTCTTTATGTTTGTTTCAAAATATTTGATTATTTTCAGCTGAAACATCTCACAGCCCTGTGTCATGTTGTTGCCTTTTAGAATTAGGTGACACCAAATTCCAAAATGGCGCCCACACTAAAATTACTGACCAGATAGAGCCACCCCCAAGGACCTCTGCTCGCTTTCAGCTGCTCTCTGTCAGGCCATGTGCTGAATGAAACACAGACTATGACGGCAGGTCAAATGCCATAGGCTGCCGTTGATATCCGGTTTTCACGTCACATTCTTCCAATTAAGAAAGCTCTGTGTACTGTGTTTATCCCATGGTTTCTTGAATTCTGTTACTGCTCACGCCTCCACCACCTCCACACCAGGAGGCTCCTTTCCATGCATCCACCACCTGCTTCAGGAAGAAATATTTTATTGAATGTATTTTATTAATTATACTCAATATTCCCCCCTTTTGAAATGTTCGCTCAAAGCTGATTACATGCTAACAACTAAAATGCATGAAATCATACAATAACAACATCCAGTACACCATTAAAAATGAAATCAGTTCATAAACACAGATCTCAAAATAGATAAAAACCAATTTGCAAATCTGATTAAGCAAAACATCTTAGAAGTACCCCAGCCCAAGTCTTAATCTTTTTCCTGAATGCAGGATAGTTTGTTCCCAAGAAGAGTTTTAGCTCAATCTAACTCCATATTGCCGATGCATAATACTTAAAAGCTCTTTGCTTGGTTTACATCAGATTGCAGTTGGAATTGGATGATGTTGCCAATAAAGCTTGCTTGGTGGACCTTAATGTCCTTTGAGGCAGTTTATTTTGGATGCATTTGATGCACAGATTTAAAAATAAAATATAAAACTGGATTGTACTTTGCACACTATAGGAAGCTATTGCTGCACCCTCAGAACAAGTATGATATGAGCAGTTCAATTTTTACCTCTCTAGTAACCTTGCTACAGTGTTCTGAAGAAGCTGCAGAAGCTTTGTAGTATTTTGCAGAACATCTAACAGAGACTGATTCCAGAGGTGTTGGTGCTTGTGGGCTCTTTACAGTTGCAAAATTGGCTCCAACCCTTCACTAAGCTACGTCTCTACATGCTGACCATCCAATGTGATCCTCAGGTGAAAGTATTACCGCCCAACTATCTGACTTACTGGAAGGAAAAATTGGTGGCAAGGGTGCAGGAATGAGAGCACCAGAGGCAGAAGGGCAGTGGAGCTGCAGCAGACAACAGAGAGAGGTCTCCCAACACAGTATTGTCAGTATAAGCAATACCCTGAAAGCTATCACCTTTACCCGTCAACTCCCTGTGACCACTACACAACGGGCTCTCTTGCTAAAGGCCATAGCTTCAGTGGTTGGCAACAGAGACCAGTATCTTTCCCAGCAAAGAATATCCCTGTACAAATTGCAGTTATGTGATATAGTGGAGAACCCATCGACGCAGATCTGTTTGCAGGCTGGACGGACAAGACCGTGGCCTGCCTGGATCTCACCAAGGTCCCCCACACTCCCTTTTCTGCCCATCAGCCAGTGTGCCTGGTGAACGGGTATTCTCAATGGCAGAGGACATCATGAGTCCAGACCGGCACCAGAGCTGGTGAAAAAGTTAGCCTTTCTTAAGATAAAACTCCCTCTGTTGGGTTTCCATGAATTTCGATGTGAGTGGCGGGAGGACTGAGTGCACAGTCATACTGAGCCAATGCCCTCACTTTTTGTCCTTAGCATCATGCTGTGTTGTTTGCCAGCTGCCTAGCCTGCTCCTTATACCCTGCCTCTCTCCTGGTTATGTTGGGCTGTTTGGGCTCCAAAAGAAAATATTACAAAAAAAAAAAGGAAACCTTCTCCTCTGCTGCTTACTCTGGATGCCACAGCCCGCTGTCCGGCCTGCCCTGCCTCTCCTCTGTCCAGTGACTTGCTGCGCTGTTGGGTCACTATTGCTACCCGATCTGCTTCTCCTTCCATGCCTCTCTCCTGGTTATACTGGGCAGCCCCCTTCCCCCACCCAAAAGAGAAAAAAGAAAGAACAACATTCTGTTCCCTTGCCCCTCTCTGGATGCCTTGGGATCTTGGAGACTCTCTGGTGCTGCCCTCTGCCCAGCCTGCTCCTCCTCATTATATCCTTTGATCCCAACTCGCTGACTCGAGTTTTCTGGTGAAAATATCCAGTGATGTTACATGTGCAACCTCCGAACCTCACCAGGCAAAAGATTCAATTACCCGATCGCCTAACAGATAAATAGCTTTTACTTAAAAATCAGATTGCATTTCTTTCTCTTTTATGTCCTTGAAACTTTTCCATACTACCCAACATCATAAATAACAAGGTTTTAAATGGAAAGCTTGGCAGCTTTAACCCTTGGTCAATAAGGCTGTTTTGTGGTAGCATTTGGAAGAGACTAAAGGGAGTGAGTCAGATGTTTTAATAGACTTGGGAACACAGTTTCAGGCTAGGAACCCAGTATCAGGAAGAATAAATATAATAATAAGGATAAGATCGGTGCTCTCTTTGTTTCATGGAAGTAGGCGTTCTGCCTGTTCCTTCCCAATAATTAGTGACGCAAAATGAGAACAAGCTGAAACGACAAAAAAGCTCAACGTTCACGTCTCAGCTTCCAGTTGTTTACTTGCTCCTTCTTGCCCATGCTCGGAAATGGGAAGGAGTTTCTGGCACGTTTCAACACAAGCAGCACCAAGCATGTATTCCCTGGGCTTGATGTTGATTGGTAACTCTGCTTTTTATTACAGTTTTTACGCAGGAAAACTCTAGTAACTCCTGCTCGCCACTCTGTGTTGCCGTTGACTGTTAGCTCTACATAGGACTGTTGAAAATGTCTCCAAGGTGACAAATACTGCAATACCACAGTGCAGTCTAAGAGGGGAGGGCTAGGGTTGCCAGTGGTAGGTCAGAGGAGTCCTAGTGCTGAGGATTTGTGGCCTCTAAAATTTAAAGCTATCAATAAAAGAGGGGGGTATACAAATAATAATCATAACCCGCGGAGTCGAGCCATTAGCTGTGGCTTAGACACCTTCAATATAATCATCTACCAGTATTTTTTGTGTTTTCTTTATGCACATAAAAAGAACACGGAATCCAGGTCTCTGTAATCTGTTCATTATGTTATACTACTGACACCCGTACTGACATAAAGCAAGCCAAACGCCAACCGATGGATGTTTCCGAAGTGGCCATAATACTGGAACTGCTTTAGAATGTATAAAAACCACCACTTATCTTGAGGGAAGCCTTGAACTTGTCTCGCTGCATTCCAGTCAAAAAACAGAAAGCCAAACCACTCGGGAAATCTCGGCTGATAGGTGATTATACTAAAGGTGTGTAAGCCGCAGCGAATGCCTCTGCTCCACAGGTTATGACGCCGGCACAGATCAAGAGATGTACTGATTTTTTATTATTCTTGATTATTATTTTTATACTGCCTCTTTTTTTTGGGATAGTTTTGAATATCAGTGGATGGGGTTGGCTTCTTGTTTGTATAGTTGACGCTCTAAAATTTAACCCGTCAGAGCAAGTGATAAGAGAACATGTGTTAAATTTGGACTAGTAGAATTTGGAGGGTTTGAGTTTTGCATTTTAACATGAATTTTCCGGATGCTGACAAAAGCAAGCAGTAGAAGCATTTCCCCAGCAAATTCAGTCATTGGGAAACATGATTGCTTAAAGTGGAGGCCTACTATATAGGGTGAAAAAATAGAAGAATCTGGTTTATATGAGTGGGGGAGAGGTCCAGGTTCTAGTTAAAGTTCTTTTTCTGTACAAAAATGGTATCAGTAGAGGACTGTTGTTATAACATAAAACAAATCCTCAAATGCAATGAAACCTTGGGATATGGACACCATAGCAACCATAATTCAGTCCTATGTCACTTTCATCCCATCACGAATGGTTTTCTTTCTGTGATATCTTTCCAAAATGGTGTTGGATGCTTAGATTTTCCTTTCATTTCCAAAATGGTGTTGGAAGGTTAGATTTTCCTTTCGTTTAGAGATACAATACATCAGAGGATTCCAGAATCCCCTGAGCTCCCTTCAACGCCCCCACGTCTCTTTCATTTCTGTACTGTGTACAATTTTGCTCGCTGCATCTCAAAAAAGATATAGTTGCACTGGAGAAGGTACAGAGAAGGGCAACCAAAATGATAAAGGGGATGGAACAGCTTCCCTATGAGGAAAGGCTGAAGAGGTTAGGGCTGTTCAGCTTGGAGAAGAGATGGCTGGGGGGGGGATATGATAGAGGTTTTGAAAATCATGAGAGGTCTGAAAAGGGTAAATGTGAATCGGTTATTTACTCTTTTGGATAATAGAAGGACTAGGGGGCACTCCATGAAGTTAGCATGTGGTACATTTAAAACGAATCGGAGAACATTCTTTTTCACTCAACGCACAATTAAGCTCTGGAATTTGTTGCCAGAGGATGTGGTTAGTGCAGTTAATGTAGCTGGGTTCAAAAAAGGTTTGGATAAGTTCTTGGAGGAGAAGTCCATTAACTGCTATTAATCAAGTTGACTTAAGGAATGGTCTCTGCTATTACCGGCATCAGTAGCATGGGATATCCTTGGTGTTTGGGTACTTGCCAGGTTCTTATGGCCTGGATTGGCCACTGTTGGAAACAGGATGCTGGGCTTGATGGACCCTTGGTCTGATTCAGTATGTCATGTTCTTATGTTCTCCCCTAGGCTTCTCTCTGCTCTTTGCTTTTCTTCATATGATTCTCACCTTGTTCTCCCTTCTTTGTGTTCCCTCCTTTTGGAGGTTTTTTTTCTAATCTTCTGATGCAGTAAATTGCCAAAATTAAAAAAAAAAAAACTTTATTTTTTTTCCACTTAACATATCCCATCTATGTCCTTTGCTCATTTTTGTGATCTACAATACATAGTGCTTCCCACTTGGATACACATACAAGTGATCTTGCAACTTCTTTGAACCTCCTCTCTTGCAGTCCAATGTCTTTACAATAGACATGGCTTGTTATAATTAACAATGAAATATTATTGAATCACTTAATATTTAGGTGAAAGGTTACTGGATGGCGAGCACACTCCAGCAGGCAGCAGGTCTTATTTCCACCAAGTGGCTGAGTGCTGATAAAGCTTGAGAGCTGCAGTTGGACTTTTCAGATATTAGTTAACATGGAAAATGGACTGGACCTCGCCAAAACATCTAACAGCGCATTATTTTGTTAATTCTAAAACTGCTATGAAACCAACTAAATCCAGGCCAGAATTTTCTGCATTTTGCATGTATTCATTTCTGAATATTTACTGTCATAAAAGAGGATATTCAGCAACCATTCAGTGTGATTTTTAAACTTTCAGAAAGAAAATCAGAAGGGCCTGAAAAACATATTTGAAATGTGCTTATATATTATCAGACTCTGCTCCATCTCTGCTCCTAGTCACCTCTATCAATATTGACTTCTCTAGACATGCGCATTTTATTCACCTTCCTGAGGCCTCTACCCCAATTTATTTCAGCTCTGAACTGGCATACATCTTGACGGCCTCCCCTTCTTTCCTTTTTATTTTCATGCCATAGAAATTAATGGGAGCCAGCCTGTGATAAACCCTTTCCAGTTCCACTAGAATGAGATTCAAAAACGTTCCCGGGACAGCGTGGCACTGCCATTCGCCATCTTGGAGTTAGCCAATTAAATCTTTTGAAAAGCCACTCTATTCTGCATGGGAACATGTGTAACAGCATATGAGAATGAGAGCCTGTGTGTGTGGGAGGAAGGAAATAAGACAATAAAAGAGACCCTAAAAAGGGAACAAGGAAAATACAAAGGGGAAAAAGAGACTGGGACCAACTGATTAGATAAATAAGATCAGACAACAAAGGTAAAAAAAATTATTTTGCCTTTCAGCGATGGAATACGCCATCTTTAGGAATGTGCATTTCTTATATATTTGTATTTTGCTTTTCCTTCAGTATTCCAGTGCTCACAGAGTCTGGTTTCTCAGGCTTTCCATTTGAGTTTTGTTTGCATGTTTGTTTCTAATTTGTAGTCCCTTATTCTGTTTTAGATGAGGGTCTGCCTATGGCCACACCACCCTGAATGCACCCGATCTCGTCTGTCTGCAATTGTCACAGAGATGCAGTATTTTGGCTAGCATGTAGTTTCTCTGGAGGGATTTGTAGCAGTCTGGTTTGTTCTGTTTGCCCATTCAGTAGTGTATTAGTGTTCTAGGGCCTGATGTAATGTTTGCCTTGCTGCCTTTTCATAGATAAGGCTGCTGCTGTTTGAGTCCTGAGAGTTACTGCTGTTATGATTTTAAACTAGAACAAGGGGGAAAGCCGACAGTCACTCAGCAGTGCATGGTTCGGAGGAACGAATCCTTGAAATTTACTAATGAAACAGGAGCGTTAGGGCATCCCAACAGAGAGGCTCCAATAAAAGCAAATATAGTCCATGTGCCTATATGTAAAAAATCATCTGAACTAAAGATTTCCAAATTATCCCTATCAACTAAAAAGCAGGTTGTTAATACAAACAAAAAAAAAAACACACTTTGAAATGTTTGTATGCCAATGCCAGAAGTCTAAGAAGTAAGATGGGAGAGTTAGAGTGTATAGCAGTGAATGATGAGATAGACATAATTGGCATCACAGAGACTTGATGGAAGGAGGATAACCAATGGGCCAGTGCTATATCAGGATACAAATTATACTGCAATGATAGGGAGGGAACAGTTTGGTGGGAGTGTGGCACGTTATGTCCGGGAAGCTTTAGAGTACAACAGAGTAAAGATCATACAAGAGACTAAATGCTCAGGAGAATGTATATGGGTAGAAATCCCATGTGTGTTAGGTAAGAGTATAGTGATAGGAATATACTACCGTCCACCTGAACAAAATGGTCAGACAGATGATGAAATGCTAAGAGAAATCAGGGAAGCTAACCAATTTTGCAATGCAATAATAATGGGAGATTTCAATTACCCTTCTCTAAAAAGACGTCATGTAAATATAATTTTGCTTAATGTGCTGAATTACTTACAGAGCCATCATAACACCTGCAGGCATACCAGCGTTTTTTGCTTTGAGGTCTTGCCACTTCAGGTCACATTTAATCATTGGCTCTAGTCCTTTATTCCACACTCTGCTTCAATTTTTTACGGATTGCCCCGTTTTACTCAGATTGCTTGCTTGGCTATTAATTTTCTGCGAAGGACAAACAACTTGTAGTTACTTAATGGAGCACATTGTATTAATGTAAAATAATTTGGCACATACCTTGGGGGTGCTGAATAGAAGCAACAGTAAACTCACCCAACCTTGCCGCCATTTCCTCTTACCGGCGTCTGAGCAAAGTTGCTGCGAGAAGTCCTACTGAATTTAAATGATTTTTCAGCTGTATGAAATCAATCCAATTCAGCTGTGCATGGAATCAGTACAATTCAGCTGCGGAGATGACGTTTACATAAAATGGACCCACTCAATTTCTTTATTGAGTCCATGAGGATGCACTGTATTTAATATGTAAATCCATCGTTGCTCACATTGGCGAAGACGCTGTACTCTATCACCCCGTCTCCTATGTTGAGATATAATTTCCAAAACAGTCCATTTTATCTCTGTGAATACATGTTTATGTTCCAAAAAGTGTGTGACCAGTGGCTCCTCAATTCTTCCCGTTTTTAAACAACACTTATGTTCTGTTAAGTGGGTACGAACGGGGCGCTTTGTCATGCCCACATAGATTAAAGGACAAGGGCAGAAGATGGCATAGACGACATGTGATGTTCTACACGAAGATTGGGGTAACTGCATGGTACGTCCTGTTGCAGTGCAGATTGTGGTCTGAGATGATTTTAGAGTGCACAACGTGCAACCAGCACAAGTAGTGTCTGTGGTGTGAGAAATTGATGGTTCGCATAGACTTGAATGCACCACTTGATCCTTAATGTTCATGCCTCTGGAGTAGGCTATTCGTATGGGTTCATTGAACATGGGATGAAGATCCTGCAAGATAAACCAACGTGTTCTAATGGCTCTGCTGCTAGAGGGAGACGCCAATGAATGCCTCATAACCAAGGTCTGTGGGTTCGAATCTGACAGCCTCCTTGGAAGGAACAAATAGTCTTGATTGGAGTACAGAGCATGTTGATATGCCTTCTTCACGCAGGACACTGGGTACCCCCTTTGCAAAAATTGTTTTGCTAAATGTTCAGCCTGCAATTTGAATTCTTCATCTTCAGTACATAAACGTCGAATGCGCATAAATTGTCCCACAGGAAGGTTGGATTTGAAGGTATGCGGGTGGAAGCTATCAAATTTTAAGAAATTGTTGCGCTCGTTCTGCTTCCGATAAAGAGTGGTGATAACGGTGTCTGTCCTTCTGGTTATAAGGATATCCAGAAAAGCTATTTGATGTTGGTGATAATTGATGGTGAATTTTAAACATGAATTCAAATTATTTAGCCACGAATGAAACTCTAGTAAGGTTTCAACAGAGCCTTGCCAAATTATGAACACATCGTCTATATATCGTTTCCAATGCTTAATCTGAGCGACCCACTGATTCTGGTATATGTGCTGTTTCTCGAATGCAGTGACAAATAGATTAGCCACATCCGGCGCCATGGCTGCGCCCATGGCGGTGCCACAAATTTGCAAATAAAATTTATCCTGAAACATAAAGTAGTTCTTGCTTAATGCTAAATGTAACAGCTCAATCGCAAATGATGTGGGAATGCGTTGTGGAGGCATACGATTATTCAATACTGTGGAGATTACTGTCAACAGCTCTTCTTGTGGTATAACTGTATAGAGAGATTCTATGTCCATGGTGACGAGGATGCTGTCATGTGTCAATATGACTGTGGAAAGAAATTGCAACATTTCAGACGTGTCTTTAATATATGAGTCTGCTTGAGAGACATAAGGCTGTAGTAATTTATCTAGGAAAATTGAAATTACCCCAATACTGACTGGGTAAATGTAACATCAGGACATGCTAGAGAGATAAAGTTCCTGGATGTAATAAATGCCTGCTTCATGGAGCAATTGGTTCAGGAACCAACAAGAGAGGGAGCTATTTTAGATTTAATTCTTAGTGGAATGCAGGATTTGGTGAGAAAGGTAACTGTGATGGGGGCCACTTGGCAATAGTGATCATAACATGATCAAATTTAAACTAATAACTGGAAGGAGATAATAAGTAAATCTACAGCTCTAACACTAAATTTTCAAAAGGGAAACTTTGATAAAATGAGTAAAATAATTAGAAAAAAACTGAAAGCTGCAGCTGCAAAGGTTAAAAGTGTTCAACAGACATTGACATTGTTTAAAAATACAATCCTAGAGGCGCAGTCCATATGTATTCCACGCACTAACAAAGATGGAAGGAAGGCAAAATGATTACCGGCATTGTTAAAAGGTGAGGTAAAAGAAACTATTTTAGCCAAAAAAAATTCTTAAAAAATTGGAAGAAGGATCCATCTGAAGAAAATAGGAAAAAGCATAAGCATTGGTCAAGTTAAGTGTAAAACATTGATAAGACAGGCGAAGAGAGCATTTGAAATGAAGTTGGCCTTAGAGGCAAAAACTCATAATAAAAACTTTTTAAAATATATCCAAAGCAAGAAATCTGTGAGGGAGTTAGATGAACCATTAGATGACCGAGGAGTTAAAGGGGCTCTTAGGGAAGATAAGGCCATTGCAGAAAGACTAAATTAATTCTTTGCTTCCGTGTTTACTAATGAGGATGTTGGGGAGATACCAGTTCCAGAGATGGTTTTCAAGGGTGATAAGTCAGATGAACTGAACCAAATCACGGTGAACCTGGAAGATGTCGTAGGCCAGACTGACAAACTAAAGAGTAGCAAATCACCTGGACTGGATGATATGCATCCTATGGTTCTGAAGGAACTCAAAAATTAAATTTCAGATCTATTAGTTAAAATTTGTAACCCATCATTAAAATCATCCATTGTACCTGAAGACTGGAGGGTGGCCAATGTAACCCCAATCTTTAAAATGGACTCCAAGGGAAATCCAGGAAACTATAGACCAGTGTGCCTGACTTCAGTGCCAGGAAAAATAGTGGAAACTATTCTAAAGGTCAAAATCACAGAGCATATAGAAGACATGGTTTAATGGAACACAGTCAACATGGATTTACCCAAGGCAAGTCTTGCCTCACAAATCTGCTTCATTTTTTGAAGGGGTTAATAAACATGTGGATAAAGGGAAACCGGTAGATGTAGTGTATTTGGATTTTATTTATTTATTTATTTATTTTTCATTTTTATATACCGATGTTCCTGTATAGAATACATATCGCAATGGTTTACAGAGAATGAATTTTCAGAAGGCATTTGACAAAGTCCCTCATGAGAGGCTTCTAAGAAAACTAGAAAGTCATGGGATAGGAGGTGATGTCCTTTTGTGGATTACAAACTGGTTAAAAGACAGAGAGTAGGAGTAAATGGTCAATTTTCTCTGTGGAAAAGGGTAAACAGTGGAGTGCCTCAGTGATCTGTACTTGGACCAGTGCTTTTCAATATATTTATAAATGATCTGGAAAGGAATATGATGAGTGAGGTAATCAGATTTGCAGATGATACAAAATTATTCAGAGTAGTTAAATCACAAGCGGATTGTCATACATTGCAGGAGGAGCTTGTGAGACTGGAAGATTGGGCATCCAAATGACAGATGAAATTTAATGTGGACAAGTGCAAGGTGTTGCATATAGGGAAAAATAACCCTTGCTGTAGTTACACAATGTTAGGTTCCATATTAGGAGCTACCACCGAGGAAAAAGATCTAGGCATCATAGTGGATAATACTTTGAAATTGTCAGCTCAGTGAGCTGCAGCAGTCAAAAAAGCAAACAGAATGTTAGACATTATTAGGAAGGGAATGGTTAACAAAACGGAAAATGTCATAATGCCTCTATATCGTTCCATCATGAGACCGCACCTTGAATACTGTGTACAATTCTGGTCGCTGCATCTCAAATAAGATATTGTTGCGATAGAGAAGGTACAGAGAAGGGCGACCAAAATGATAAATCAAATGGAACAGCTCCCCTATGAGGAAAGGCTAAAGAAGTTAAGGCTGTTCAGCTTGGAGAAGAGACGGCTGAGGGGGGATATGATAGAAGTCTTTAAAATTATGAGGTCTTGTAGATGTGAATCGGTTATTTATACTTTTGGATAATAGGACTAGAGGGTATGCCATTAAGTTAGCAAGTAGCACATTTAAGACTAATCGGAGAAAATTCTTTTTCACTCAACGCACAATTAAGCTCTGGAATTTATTGCCAGAGGATGTGGTTAGTGCAGTTAATGTTGCAAATCTTTTTATGATGATTATTATGATTATTGCTGTTTTATTGTAGTTTTATGCATTTTTGGAAAGAGGGTACTTATTTATTTATTTATTTATTTAAAATTTTTATATACCGACATTCATCCAGGATATCATATCGGTTCACATTGTAACGCAAAAACAAACGCACGGCATGGCGTTTTACATTGAACAGTAAAAACATGATAACAAGGCATTAACGAGAGGGGGGAACAATAATATGGGAAGTTTTGCAATAAAATTATAAACAAAATTTGCAATTATATACATATGTACAAAAGAAAGAAAACTATGAGGTTAATTTTAATCAGGCTAGGAGATAAGATGGGGAAGAGAAGGGAGGAGAGCGAGGAAAGAGGGGGGGGCAGAGAGAAAGAAAAGTATACTTAAAAGAATATATTGATATTTATTTTATTATGTGATTGGATCTAATGTTTCTCAAGTGTTTACTTTTTACATGATATTGTATTTTTATAAACTGCAATAAATATAACATAAACTTATTTAGATTTTTAATGTTGTTAAGTGCTTGAAGTAATAGAATTAAAATGTCACTCATGCATGTTGGCTATTGCAGACTACTCAGAAATCCATTGTAGGGTGCATGCAAGGTATTTATTGATAAGAGTACAACTCGTAGGGCCTAGATCTGTATTCTACTGCCCACCCATGTTAACCTTGGGCCCCCCAAAAATTCAGTTCTGGCTACGCCACTGATGGTGGGATAATTTTCAAAGAGAAAATTGGTGCATACTTTCCCTTTGAAAATATTTGTAACTTATGTGCATATTTGAATTTGAAATGTGTGTGGGCTCTTACAAAGTTACCCTCATCAAGCTTGACCCCCAAACACATGCAGTGGTGAAAGTGGAGAAAGCCTGACCAAAAGACAGACAAATGGTCATTCTCAATGTCTTCTCAAATCTCAATGTCATTCTCAAATCTTGAAGCCTGCCACCTCCAATACAGTTCAGCATGGGTAACATACAAACATTCATATTATAATGTGAGTGAAACATTCACTGCAGAATGGAGTGGCTTTTCAAAAGATTTAATTGGCTAACTCCAAGATGGCAAACGGTGATGCCCCCGCTGTCCCGGGAACGCCGAAGAGTTCGGCGTGAGCTGGCAGACACCGCCATTCTTCTTAGACTTGATGGAGCGGGGAAAGAAGAGGTGAACATGAGAGGTCGCAGCCATCTGCGACCGACAGGCATAACAGCCTGCACCCCAGATGTATACAGTGCTACATGACTAGTAACTGTGTTCATGAACCTCACTTTAAATGTGAGGAAACTTCTGGAATTAGCTGAACCTCTTCTAACAGAGTGTTCCATATTCATGAACGATGGAAAATATTGACACAACGGTCAGGCAGAATTACTTTTAGTTTATATATATATATATATATATATATATATATATATATATATATATATATACACATATATATGCCTCCATTTGAAACAGAAAAAAATGTCTTTACATCCATGATGATTCTGTGTGCCACAACTGTTCCAGAGGGGCTTCTCTGCACTGCTGTTTCCTCCTTCCAGTTTTAACAGCAATAAAAAACTTTTGAGAAAAGCACTTGGTTTTAATAACATGGCACCGGGAGCCCTGTCTGTCATTAGTCTTTTTAGGATTTGCCATTCCTGCTTCTGCTCCCCTGAGAGGTCTGAGCAGGCTGGGAAAAGAAAGCAATATGAGGATAAACCAGCACCATGTTCTGTGCTGAGTTCCCTTACGCTGCCAGCACAGCGGCTGTGCCACGGCAGGCTGAAATACGATCGAGCCAGTGTGGCGTTGGCCAAGCTGGTTCCCATGGAGAACATCAGCCCATGCCAGGGAAATAATTATGTGTACAGCTTGTGTTGCAGATTTCTGTGAACAGCCTTTAATTCTTCTTGGAAATCATCCGATCCTACCATGCTAGCTACGTTTATTCAATGCCTGTAATACTGTGACTTGATGAAGATCCATCAGCTTAAGCCCTGCCTTGGGTAAAATGCACTATGCAAGGATGTGAGTCTCTGTTATTGTTCCATGCTCACTGTAGGAACAAGCCTGGCATCTGCACATCTGCCAGCAGTTGCTTCTTAATGGAAGTGTTCAAATTAAGTTCCTGTAAGGGATTTATCAAAAGTTCACCTGAGTGCAGAAACCTAATTTCACGTCTCCCAAAATTCCATTCCCAGCTTGAGTCTAATGGGCTTCCCTTAGGGTGTTGGAATAAAGAGCACGATGATTGTTTCTGAAAGACTAATAGCAGACTGCTGTTCGGTTTATTTGGATTATCCTTTCTGTATATTTCTTATGCTAAAATTGAGCCTGTGTGGATTTGTTTCTGCTTATATAATAATATATTAATGATGACAGATAAAGACCAATTGGCCTATCCTGTTGGCCCAGTTGTATTCCTCTCTGGTTTCTATCACTTTGGGGTAGATGAGCATTTAAAATCCCATACTTAAACCAATAACAGCTTCCCCTCAACAAACACACACACAGACACACCAATGTCTTTTATCCAACATCTCAACCCTCATTCTACCACTGCCTTCTACGGTATACCTGGCGCACTAATAGTCTCTGTTAGGGTTGTAACCTTGCCAATTCCTGTGCAGGTTATCCCAAGCCATGTTAGAAGCCCAGTGCACTTTACCACTCATTTTAGCAACCATGGTCACCATGCCGTTACCCCATCCTTTTTAGAAACCTGATTCGGTCATATTGCCACCCTGTGCCCATTGCCTTGGATTCTTTCCTCTTTGGCTCTCTAAAGTTTCATATGATTAAATCCCCCTCAAATGACCTCAAGCACCCCGCCTTCATGTCTTCTGTCTGTACTTCCCTCTTCTCTTACCACTGTGTCTATTCCAAGCACATTTAAATTCTATCATGGTTTTGGTTGCAATCACCCCTGCCTGTAGACATCAATCAGTACGAAGAATCTTCTCAAGTTTCCTTTGAGCATTTCTCCCTGTAACTTTATATCATGGCCCCCCTTGTCCTTGCATCTCCTTTTCTATCAAAACGTGTGTGTGAATATATTAGGCACGTGGTAACAGACACAAAAAGGTCTGAATTAGCGCAAGTTGGAAACTTGTCCAATATATGCACGCGCACTTTTCTGCGTAATTACAGTTATGCAGAATTTGCATCTGTCCAGATGCCTAAAAAGAATGAATCAAGTTTTGAAATTTTCAAAGAACGAGGGTGTGGATAATGGCAAGATCATTGGCAGTGTATGATTGTTTCCGATGTTTTTGTGATCTTAGCTCCATTCCATAATATTGCATCCTGGCTACTTTTAAAACTCTCCAAGCCCCTGCCTCCAGCCCTTCCCTGCACAATCACACCCTCCAACAAACTGTTCACCTATTGGTATTTCCTTATGAAAACTCCATTAAGACTTTCAGCCCTTTGTGATCCAGGCTTGAGGTAAGTGAATGTGCTTTGTTATACTCTTCACGTTAGAGAGATATTTTTTTTTAAAGATGACTGAATTATGAATGTATGCAAATAATGGACAGTAGCCAAGGTTGAAGCCTAGAATATTGACACTACTGCTTACAAGTTTCAAGCTTGTGATGATTCAACCACTTTTTGTGGTTTCTTTTTCTGTGGAAAATATTACCTTCCCCTACTTTATTGAACACTGTCATTTAATAGTTTTTATCATGCCCGCCCCTCCATCACCACCACCACCATCATCACATTCTTTCATTTTGAATGTTTTATGCCTTTCTTTCTAGGGTTTGTGTGTTGCAGACCTTGTATCACAGTCAATGGAGGGAGGCCAAGACAGAATTTGAAAAGAAGCTTGCCAGTGAACCAAAAGTTAATAATAAAAACTTTTTCAAGCACATTCGAAGCAAAAACAACTATGAGGGAGACAGCTGGTTTGCTAGCTGACTATCAAAGGGGTGCTCGGGGAGGACATGGAAATAGGAACAAAACTGAATTATTTGCCTCTGTTGCACTGGAGGTTGACCCTTGGGCCAAGGTGGGGTTGGCACAACCCGAAGGAAGGGTCCTACGGGTCCCCACCATCGGCAGGCGAAGTGGGCTGATGGACGGAGGTCAGCTGGTGCTTCGCCAATACCAGTCCTCGTGCACGGCGGGTTCAGCCTTTGGGTACTGGGGCAGGCTGGACTTAGGTGGGCCTCCGTATGTCGTTGTCAATGGAAGGATTGAGGTCAGCCCAGAAACAGCAACAGAGAAGTGGTACAGTCTATACTGGACAAGGTAGAGTCCCGGAGACTGGGCGCCAAAGGAACAAAGTCAGACAGGGGGTGCCCGAGCAAGAAAAGGCCAAAGCCTGAATATGCCAAGTCCAGGACGTAGACTGAAGAGGCGTCGATGGGCAAGTTTGAGTCAGGGCTGGCGGCAATCAAGAAGTGGTGGCAAGCCAGGCAGAGGTCAGGGTGCGGAGATAGGCAATGCAGAGGTCTGGGTCTGGAGAGAGGCCACAGATTAGTCAGGCAATGCAGAGGTCTGGGCTTGGAGAGAGTCAACAGCGTGGTCAGGCGAAGCAGAGGTCCGGGCTTGGAGAGAGTCAATGGCATGGTTAGACAAAGCAATGGTCGAGATCCGAGGAAGCAGTCCGAGGGTAGGTTGGAGAACAGGAACACTGGAATGAGGAAACCAGGAACAGGAGTCAACAAGGATTAGGAACACAGGAACGAGGAGAATCTCTCAGGAGGCAACAAGTACTCAACCAGCGAGGAGACCTGTTGCAAAGGCAAAGCTAGGGAGCGGAGCCCGGGCTTAAAATACCGGTTCTCTGCTGAAGTCATCATCCAGGGCCGCAGCTCAGTTCCCGCTGCGGGCCCTACTTAAGTCATAGTGATGCATGAGCGCACGTCTAGAGAGGGGTGCAGCGCCGAGTAACAGCATCTCTCCATGGGCCACGCGGAGAGGCCCAACGTGGAGCAGCAGGAGTGGTAGCTGAACTGGATACCAGGGTCTGTGGCTGAGCCGGAGCCACCAGGGGTGGCCCGAGGATGGAGCCGGCGGCCTACCGCCGCCAGAGACGAGGGACCAGGCACTGGAGTTCCTTGAGAGAGGTGAGGGGGCCAAGCCGCGGGTCTGCCGTGGCCGGCACGTGTAACAGCCTCAGTCTTTATTGAGAGGGAGATTCAGAACATACCCACACCCGAAACATTTTGTAATGGTGATAATTCTGAGCAAATAAAAAAAACCTCTGTGATAATGGAGGATGCACTAGATCAAATTGATGAACTAAAAGCCAGATGGCATCCACCAGGACCAGACTTCATCCAGTCTACCCCAGAAACTTATAAGAAATCAAACATGAAATTGCAAACCTGTTGCTAGTAATCTGTTCTGTAACCTATCATTTAAAACGAATATGATAACTGAAGACTAGTGTAGCTGGGTTCCAAAAAGGTTTGGATAAGTACTTAGAGAAGTCCATTAACTGCTATCAATCAAGTTTATTTAGGGAATAACCACTGCTATTAATTGCATCAGTAGCATGGGATCTTCTTAGTGTTTGGTTACTTGCCAAGTTCTTGTGGCCTGGTTTGGCCTCTGTTGGAAACAGGATGCTGGGCTTGAAAGACCCTTGGTCTGACCAAGCATGGCAACTTCTTATGTTCTTAGTCAATATGACACTGATTTTTTAAAAAGGGCTCCAGAGGTGATCTGGGAAACTATAGACCTGTGAGCCTGACATTGGCACCAAGCAAAATACTAGAAGCCATTCTTAAAAACAAAATCACTGGCCATATAGATAAACAAGGATTAATAAGGAAGAGTCAACATGGTTTTAGCAAAGAGAAGTCTTGTTTTACCAATCATTTAGATTTTTTTGAAGATGTAAATAAACATGTGGATAAAGGTGAGCTGGTTGATATAATGTATTTAGATTTTAAGAAGGCTTTTGACAAAGTTGCCCATGAGAGATTCCACAGGAAATTACAAAGTCATGAGAAATGGGACAGGATGCAGAGGACTGGTAATTGGTTAAATGACAGGAAACAATGGGTAAAGCTAAAAGAGTAAAAGGTCCGTTTTCCAAATGGAGAAAGATCATTAGTGCAGTACCGCAAGGATCAGAACTGGGTCCTGTGCTTTTTAATATATTCATAAATGATGTGGGAAAGGGAAAAAGTGAAGTAATCAGATTTTCAGAGGACACAAAATTCATAAACGCTGACAAGTTACGCCTTGCATAAGGTTTTTCAGTCTCAACTTCTGATTGCTTTTTCTAAAGGGAGGAATATTTGTGACAATGTGGTAAGGTCTGCAGTCCCTTTGACTACATCATTTGAGCCGATATTGGGTCTGCTATTACTGGTCCTTTTTGGACACATCCTAATATTGGGAAGACATATCACCTGAAAACTAGTACTGTCTTACTTATATGATTATGTGTCCCTGCTGGATGATGTATGTTAGCCACACCATTAAAACTAAACTTATTGAACATCATAATTGCTTATTGTTTACATATGTTGATCATTATATGGCCACAGGAGCTCTGTTTCAGGACTTAAAATGGTGCATTCTTGAATGTATTCGCCCACATTGGCGGGGAAGGCGGGGGGGGGGGGGGTGCCGATTTGGAATTTGTATTAAACAAACTTGAACAGTTCTGGATTTTTAACACCTCGGTCAGTACAGTCTGAAGGCATGAATCAGGAGATTGAATGGCACACTTTATGAACTGTTTTCACCATCTTTGTTTATTATTTAGGTATGCACTTCTATAGACAACATCCTGACTTCATTTGGTATGTCATAATTAGGCAACACTTGTTAAAAGATCTCTGTCTGGTTCTGTTTGAAGTAATGGCCACCTTGTGAGTGATTGCTGCTTCACTCCCCCTGATGCATACATATTACTTTTGAAACATGGATCCACATTGGGTTGATACTGAAGAAAATTTGCAGGAGGACACTAAACATCCAAATTATTTTTTCACGATTATTTTTTGGGTTGATGGACATTAAAAATTAAATTATTTTATATGATTTCATGATAAAAGGCGGTGGACCTATGATTACAATTTTATGATGGTCCTCTTTGTTTATTTAGTGATTCTCACATTGTTTTCAGCTTAAACGTAAGAATAGAGTTTTTTTGGGTTGACTACTTTTTTACTACATATATATGGTGTCATCCCCCCTTTTGGAATTTTTGGGAATTAGTATTGTTAGAATATTTACCAATCTGTGTGTGCAAAATGTATGCATGTAACTCAATTTGAGGTGTAATTTTGTGCATGCAAAAGGAATTCTGGGAGTAAACTTGAAGCAAAATTTTGACTTATGTGCATACTTTTGATTTTAAAAAGTATGAGGATAACTTTCAAACACCTCTGCGCAGCCCCGTATATGCGTGTATATGGCCGCGTGGAGATCTATGATACTATTTCATAACCGGTATGTATCAGATATGCGCGTATTATGAGGTACGGTACATGTATCTCTACCCTGCAACATACGCGTGTATGCAAGCTTACATGTGAATACATGCAATGCATTGAAAATGAGTATTTCACTGAATGCACATACTTTCCCTAGCAATTTAAAAAGTACATGCACATATATTTTATGCACAAAAATAAAGTAAGACTTGCTCATGAAAAATCCGATTTACGCATGGAAGTCGGTATATTTTAAAACATGCGCACATAATGGAAATTGTCAGCTTTCCAATTCCTCCACAAGTTCACCAAGACCTTTAGTGATCTTTGTGAATGATATACTGAAAGGATTAGAAGGAAAAGTTTGTCTTTTTTGCAGATAACACTAAGATCTGCAACAGAATGGACATACCAGAAGGAGCAGAGAGAATGAAAATCAATCTAGGAAAACTTGAGGAGTATCAAAGTTTTGGCAGTTGGGATTCAATGCCAAGAAGTGTAGCATTATGCATTTGGGGTGCAGAGATCCAAAGGGGTTGTACGTGATGGGGGACAAACTTCATAGCCTGGAAGAGAGACTTCGGTGTGATAATGTCTGGCAATCTGAAGGCGGCAAAGCAATGTGAAAAGGCAGTGGCTAAGGCCAGAGGGATGCTGGGCCACATAGAGAGGCATAACCAGCAAGAAAAAGGATGTGACAATGCCTCTGTACAGGTTGTTTGTGATACCTTCTCTGTGTTCAGCTCTAAATGTTGGTCGGTGGACCCCTGTGTCAAGACGAGATTGGCACTAACTGCAGGCGGTAACTCCTCTGCAGGTCCTCATCATCGAGAGGCGGAAACTGGCATTGTGGAGACCCAACAGGACCTTCACCAATACCAGCCCTCGTTTCCTGCAGGTTGAGCCCTTGGGTACTGGGGCCGGCTGGACTTAGGCACGGGTCTCCAGTTGGTGAAGAATCCCACGGGGACAGAAGGCAAGGCATAGTTAGATGTTCCAGAGGTCAACGCCGACGATGAGAAGAGGAGTCTGGTTGGAGGCCAGAGGTCAGGGCAGGCAGCAAGATGATGAGATCCAATGAACAGGCAGACAGTTGAAGCAGGCAGCAGACAATGCAGGGTCCAGAAAACATACCAAGGTCAGAGCCAGAGAACCAGTCTGAGGAATCTGATGAATAGGAGCGGGAGCACGGGACCAGGAGCGGGAGCACTGGAACAGGAACCGGGAACCTGGAACCAGGAACCAAGAATCAGGAGCACAAAGTCAGGAACCAGGAATCAGGAGCACAAAGTCAGGAAGCAACCAGCTACTCTCTAGGAGTGGGACCTGTTGCTGAGGCAAGGCTGAAGGCAGGGACTAGCCTTAAATAGTCCCTGGTTGATGATGTCATCAGTGAGGACTGCAAGGCTTCAGGCCCTGTTTCCCCTGTCGCTGGCCCTTAAGAAGTTACGTTGTCCCACACGCACGCATCTCAGGTGGAGCCAAAAGCAGGGAAGAGCAGGGCTGCCCTCCTCAGCAGGGCCAGCTGACGATGATGACTGGCACATGGGGTGCCCCGGTGTGAGAATCTTCACACGATGCCTGAGAGCAGCGCACCGGTGCAGAGCTGACCAGGCCCCCCGGCGTGTATGGTGGTGCTGCACACAGGACACCCATCCCCACACCGGAACACAGCACGCCTGTCCTGCTTATTTGGAGGTGAGTGCGGTGGTCCATGGGGATAGCCTACGGGCTGCCATCATAACACTAGAGATCATATCTCAAAAAGGATAGAGACAGGGTGGAAGTAATCCAGAGAATGACAACCAAAATGGTGTGGGGCCTGGACTAAAAGAGTTATGAGATGAGATTAAATGACCTAAATATGTACCGTATTTTTTTTCCCCAAAAGTGGGGGGAAAAGGTTGTGCATCTTATGGAGCGAATATAAAAAACATTTTTCATTAACTACAACCCCCCCCCTCCTGACCACCCCCCCCCCAAGACTTTTCAAAATTCCCTGGTGGTCCAGCGGGGGTCCTGGGAGTGATCTCCCCCTCTTGAGCATTCAGCTGCCAGTAATCAAAATGGCGCCGATGGCCCTTTGCCCTTACCATGTGACAGGGGCTACTGATGCCATTGGTCTGCCCCTGTCACATGGTAGGAGCAATGGATGGCCCATGCCATTTTTTAAGATGGCACTGGCCATCCATTGCTCCTACCATGCAACAGGGGCCGACCAATGGCACCGGTAGCCCCTATCACATGGTAAGGGCAAAGGGCCACCGGCGCCATTTTTATTACTGGCAGCCAATGGCCCAAGACTGGAGATCGCTCCCGGGACCCCCGCTGGACCACCAGGGACTTTTGGCAAGTCTTGTGGGGGTCAGGAGGGTGGGGGGTTGTAGTTAATTAAATTTGAAGGGTTGGGGTGGGTTTTTGTTTTTTTTTCCCACGAAATAGCATGATAAAAGTTTTCTGATCCGGGGAGTGGACCAAAATGGCCCTCCCAGACCCAAAAACGAAACGGAGATGAAAGAAAATTGTATGCACTCCCCTATGCTGGAAACGGACGCTCCATAAGATGCACAGACGCCCGGGAATGGAGCCGGTTTAGCACACCATTTTATTTTTATTTTCCCTCTCTGAATCCTAGGTGCGTCTTATGGTCAGATGTGTCTTATGGAGCGAAAAATACGGTATTTACTGGAGGAGAGGAGAGACGGGTGATATGACACAAATTTTTAAATACCTGAAAGGTATTAATAACGATTACTACATTGTGAACATAAGCAAGCACGTTGTATAAACAAAATAACTGATATCAAGGTGTATTAGCACAAAATTTTAACTAACAATTTACAATTGGTATCAGAGCTTCAAAGTGCTATAAATGATTCTGTCTCTAGCTCCTTGTAGGCAAAAGACTGCAGATTTTAATATGTATATTTATTTGATTTATTTGTATTTATTACCTACCTTTTTGAATACAAAAATTCCACCAAGGCGGTTTTCACTACATTAGAAGTAGCAGCATATGAGCAAGGTTATTTGCAGCTTTACAAATAGCAAGGAGTTTAACCAATTAGAATGGTAGCAGAATTCACAGTATAGCTTAGCAATAAAAAGGTGTACCTAGGACTAAATATTAGATCAACAAACACTGACTAAGCTCTTCACACAGCACTGTAGAAATACTAGTGATTGAATGAAAAATACATAATACTGTAGCAAAAAAAATGTTTGTTACTAGAATCATGTTTAAGGCATCTGAGGTGATGCCAAGCAGTATCACATAAGTCACTTAGCATCTTGCATTCTGGGTTGGGCATTAAAGGACTGACAGAAGAAGAGCCAGGCTGTTCTTTGCTTCCTGAAATGGTAGTAGTTGAATATTTGCTGTATCTCTTGTAGAAGGGAATTCCAGAGGGCAGGTGCGTTCACTTAGAGAATAGCCACTGCCATTCACTTAGAGAATAGCCACTGCCATTAGCAATGGTAACATGGAATAAACTTAGTTTTTGGGTACTTGCCAGGTTCTTATGGCCTGGATTGGCCACTGTTGGAAACAGGATGCTGGGCTTGATGGACCCTTGGTCTGACCCAGTATGGCATTTTCTTATGTTCTTATGTTCTTAAGAAGGCTCTTCGCTAAACCTCGGTATATAAAAACCTCAAATAAATAAAATAAATAAAATAAATATATTTATTTATAGAGGGAGGAAGAGAGAGATATCTCTATCTATCTATACTATATATATATATATTATTTAAAATTTACATTTCAAATATTACATTGAAAGAAGAAATTGGGAAACAATTCTACCACATATCCAAAGGGAAAAAGCAACAAGCTTCTAAGAAAAAAAATTGTTCCAAAAAGCTGAGAAAACCAAGTGAGGATCCTAAAAGAAATGAAACATATTTGCAGCCATTTCGGTGTAAACTCCAGGTTAATTTGCCTAATTTGGTTACTGTGAAAGCCAGGCTCAGTTGAGGGTCTCAGGGGCCAAGTTTGGGAATGAATGGCCTAATTTAAGTTGTAATGTTTTTACCTACCAAGGAAACATTGCATTCTTATCTTAAATACTTGAATTCAGTTTGCCCCCTTGTTTTTCTCAGGAATAGCTTACAAAGTCCTCCCCTTCAAGTCAAGCCCTATATTTCCCGCGCCTGTCTGTCTCTCCTCATAGTGAGTCATGCCGTTAATCTTAATTATTTTACAGCCGAACATAAATAATAGCTCCATTGTAAGTGTCAGTAGACATCAATTCTAAAGCACGGTACAGTAATTTGTCATTTCTAATTTACATATTTAGGTCACAATGAAATAACACAATAATGCACTAAGTGCTGTAGCATGCTCAAGGGAGGTGCCATACTCTGCTCAGATCATGTTTTCCATGCCTTCACCGCAGCACTGCCGCAATGCACATTCTTTTCTGATATTCTGCTCACCTTAAGCACTTTCTGCGTGCAGAGTTGGTACCAGGTTGCTCCCTATTACTGGGATAAATTACTGCAGGTTTGTAGAAGGCAGTGCATTTCCCAAGGAGACAATCCAACCTCAGGGCTTTATGAGAAGTTGAGAAAAATCCATGGGTCACAATCAGAACTAGGTCATGATGTGAAACCCACCCAGCTCAGATCATAACATCTTCTGGCTGAAAGATCCCGCCCTGCTTTAATGTCTTCCTTTATTGTTGTTATTGCTGATTGAGTCATTAATGTGATAATCCAGTCTTAACTGAACCCCTGGAGACACTAACTGCTGCCTATCTAATTTTCAGGTCTGACTCTCAAGATTGTTGTTTTCCTTATATTATTACTGTCAGATTAATTTGAAGGTATTGCATTTCTTCCCTCTTCATATGATGTGTCTACTTACCCTTCCTCTTGTGCTGGTAGTGATGTAGTTTCAACAGCTCCTCTTGCATTGTCCTGTTTCTGAGGGAGGCCCAGCACCTTGCACTGTTGCTCTTCTGAAGGAGTTCCAGCACCATGTTATCTCTCTTCTAAAATAACTATAGCCCTCTATACTTTTCCGAATCGGGCAAAATTCTGTAGATGGGCCCCCCCTCCCCTCCCTTTATTTTTTCCATATTTTCCAATACTCTCCCTCATCTCCTCCTTACCTCCCCTCTGTTAAGCTGATGCTGCCAGCCCCCTGCTCCAGCTTTCTCCTTCTGCACCAGCTGATGGAAGGGCAGCTGCATGCTGATTCTGGACCTTGTGGGCCAACACGTACACACTTCCACTTTTTCAGCCTATGCTGGCTGATACCAGAGCACCTCTATCTTCTTTTGGCCCATCTGGGCCCATTGCACGGGTGAAGAACAGAATGCATGAGAGCATGATATTGTGAACAATAGCATGTGTTCAAGCTTGTATTTATGTGTGAACAATACCATGTGTGAGAGCTTGTGTGTCTATGTGTGTGAAACTGCATGGACCCAAAGAAGAGGCTGCTGCTGCTGCCTGGATGTTCCAGGGAGAGAGGGCATCTGAGGACATATAAGAGAGAGAGAAAGAGAGAGAAGAAGCATCTGAGATCTTGTGCATGAGCATGTGTGTGTGTGTGTGTGAGAGAGAGAGAGTGCACATGTGTGTTAGAGATGCAGTGCAGGCTCAGGAAGGAGGCTGCTACTGTCTTTATGGAGAAAGAAAGAGAGCAAAGCATGAAATAAAAGCCTGCCAGCCTAGGCATTTTTAATTTGTCTTTGCTCTGGGCACTGTGAGAACTCTGATTTACTTGCAACAGTGATTTTAGTTTCTTTTGAAGCCCTGGTATTGTCAAGAGAGCTGCTGATGGGAGCGTGTTTTGATGACATCACTCCGCCTGAAGACACCCAGCACGAAATAAAAGTCTGCCTGCCTAGGTGAGCCCGCCCCTTTGTGGGACCTTGGTCCCTGGACTAAGCAGGTTATGTTGGGAGATTTCTTTTTAGTTTAATTTAATTTAGTATAAAGTTACCTATTTTTTTTATTTTTTTAATATAATTTTTATATGGGTTTTACTATTCCAGTGGTTGGTGGGAGGGGCAGGTATTAGAGGGGATATATTATATAGGATGTCGTCAGTTGCTAAAACCTAGGATTTTAGTTTGTTCTTCCAGGTCTGATATAGTTGCTGTTTATGAAGATGGTATGGAAGAGAAGCCCATCCATGTGGGTTATATAATGCCCAGCCAGTCCGTGGTAAGGAAGATCTTATCCAGAATGTTATAATGTGGAATTATTTGGATTTATTTTTTATAACAGGGTCGTGGCATTATGTACACAATGCTGTTCTTTAAAAGCATTATGAGAAGGTGGATATCTATACATACAGCATACACGTGCTCATAGGATGGGGGGGGCGGAGTTTTAGTCATCCATTTTGGGGGTTCATTTGATTGCCTTTAAGCACCCTTTAAGTATGGAAGCATTATTGATCAGAGTTTATAATCGGTATTTGAGGGTACTTTATTGTCCTTCAGATGTATCTTTGTAGGATTTTGAAACTTTATTAGAGGCTTTTCTTACCATATCTATAGCTCATGAAAACTGTATTTTTGTTGGTGACTTCAGTGTACGTATGGATGAGGTTGGCTTTAGGCTGGCTTTAGGCTGCCTAAAGCCAGCCTAAAGCCAGCTAAAGCCAGCCTAAAGCCAGCTTTAGGCTGGCTACTGGCCAGCCTAAAGTTTTTGAATCTGCTATGGTCACTATGGATTATTTTCAAATGATCTCTACCCCCACACATATGGCAGGGCACATATTTGATTTATTAATATGTTCAAAGCGTGAGATACACGCAATCACTGACTTAAGTGTAGAAGAGCAATTATGGTCAGACCATTTTCTGATTAGTTTTATGATTGAGTGCCATAAAAAGCTTGATAAGAAAAGCTCTTTTATAAGGAAATTAGTGCACACCATGGTCAATACACTAGAATTTGCTGAAAAATGATCCAGGATCATGATTGGAGCATAGCTCCTATTAATGATTCCATAAAATTATGGAATACAAGCCTTAATGAATCTTATAATTGTGTTTTCCCAGCATTTGAAAAGAAAGTTAGGGCCAGAAGTAATTCTGCTCCTTGGTTTATGAGTGCTCTGTTTATGCAAAGACGTGCTTTGTGTAGAGCAGAAAACAAATGGAGGAAATATGCAGATAGACTACTTTTAAGAGTATCAATGCACACGCCAGACTGCTAAGCGGCATTTCTATTTCGGAATGTTAGAGAAGTCAGTGAATCGACCGCTGGAGTTATTTGCTACTGTTAAGAAACTGACAACACAATGTCTATTAATCAGGATTTTCCAAATGGTGAGGCTTTGGCACAACATTTTTATAAAAAAATTTATGATGCCCAAAGTCAAGTTTCAGGATTGGTATCTGTTGATAATACTGATCTACATGTTGATCAAGTAGAGGTGTAGAGTAAGTTTAGATCATATCGCATTTGAAATCTATTTCTTCCAGGTTGGACCCATGTGCTATCATAGTGGGTAAATCCCTGAAGGAGTCCAGCTATGGAGGTAATAAGAGATCTATTGTGAACCAGTCATTGAGTGAAGGAGTTGTTCTGAGACTTTAAAAATTGCAATTGTTAGGCCAATTTTAAAGGATGAGAATAAGCCCATTGGAGACCTGTCAAATTTTCAACCAATCTCCAACTTGCCTACTTTGGCAAAAATAATAGAGAAAGGTGAATTAATACAATTAGATGAGTATGTGGAAAAGAACAACCTTCTTGATGATAATCAATTTGGTTTCCATAGGGCACAACACTGAATAACTGTTGTTGTCCTTGATGGACACCCTATTGGGGCAACTGGATCACGGTAAGGCAGGTATCCTGGTACAACTTGATGTGTCAGTTGCCTTTCACATAGTCAACATACAATTTTGTTGTCTAGGTTGGAGGCCTATGGGCTTTTGGGACAGGTTTTTAATTGGTTTAGATCTGTTATATCTGGGAGAATGCAAAGGATACAATTGGGTGAACTTAGTTCCAACTGGTATAAAATGGATTTAAGAGTTCCACAGGGTTCTTCGGCACTATCCTCCACTTTATTTAAACTTTAATATATCTTTAACTTTTGGGAAAATTGTTAAAGGAGTTAGGATTAATATACTTTATCTATGCGAATGATGTGCAGTTCTACATTCCATGTGATAGAGATGGCAGTTTCCTGTATTATTCCTTAACAATTGTCTTGTAAGGTAAAAAACTGGTTGGCAGGAAATGGATTAGTCCTGAATTTAGAAAAAAACAAATTGTTATGGGTGAACCCTCCGACCTTGGTTTCCACCATGTCCATGAACATTGTATTGTCAATATTAACAGAGGTAAGAAATGTAGGCTTTATTCTGGATTCTCAGCTTACTTTTCACTTACAAGTTTGTCATTTGGCTCGGATTTCCTTTTTTAAGTTGAAATTGATTAAGCCAGTAAAAAAGATTGTACCAACAGACATGTTCAGAACTGTCCTGCAAGTTTTGGTTTTGGGACAGTTAGATTATTACAGTTCTCTTTATGTGGACTGCCCTTGTGTTGATGGGGTTGCGATGAAGTGACCACATTCAACTCACATTGAAAGAACTGCATTGGTTACTGGTGCAGTTAAGATCAAAATTCAAGCTCTTTACCCTTGTAAACAAGCTTATGTTCTTTGATAGTGGATGTAGTCTACGAAAAAGGTTGGATGGTACAAACCAAATTGCAATTTGTGGTCAATAAATAAAGCATTGTTAAAGGTTCCATTGAATAATGTAGTTGGCTACAGAGAACAAGGGAGAGGTCTTTTTCATATGTTACCACTGTCTTGTGCAACTCTCTCCTTGATCAATTAAGAACTGTAACTGATGTAAAGGACTTCAGAAGACAGCTAAAATCAGTCCTGTTCTGGATGCCTTTGAGTGATGGTCATGGTTGTATTGATTATTTTATGCATTGATGTTTTTTGTAAATTTTTTTATGTTTATTGTAATTCGCACTGATCATACTTTGAGTGAAAAGTGCAGAATATAAGCTTTTGTATAAATAAATAAATGTGTGTATGTGTGTGAGAAAGAGAGAGAGAATATGTGTGAGCAAATGGGTATGTATGTGTTGGAGATTGTGCTTATGTGAATAAGGAGAACATTTGTGTGCCTCTCTCCATTAATGCACAACTCAAGATGACTAGAATTCAAAAGTTCCCAGGTGTGGACACTGGGAGATTTTTTAAAATCCTTATTTGTTTTAATTATTGCATGTTATTTGATGTTTGCTGTTTTGAAATATTTTATTGGTGGTTTGGAAATTTCAAAAAATTGTTAAGATTTTAATTATTGGATATTCTTTTCATCAACTGCCTTGAAATATTTATTTATTTTATATTTTACTATCATGATATTTCATATTTCTTGATTTTATAGTTTGATGTTTTAATGGTATGGTGATGTTTCTGTTTTTCCATTATTATGGTGCATACAGAGTCTGGCCTGTTGTGGTTTTCAGTTCAGTTTTTGCTGCATATTTCTATTTATACTTTATGGTCTCCTTATTCAATGTCTGATGAGGATTCTGCATGTGTAACTGTGATGAGGTATTCTGCTAGTATGTAGTTTCTGTGTAGGGATCTATAGCAGTTCGACTTGTTCTGTTTTCATAACAAGAGGTATATTGATGTGTTAGGGCCTGGTGCCTTTTCATAGGTAGGGCTATTACTGTTTGAGTGCTGGCAGTTAGTGCTGTTTTCGTATGGGAGGTTTGCTATTTTGTATTGTAAATCAGTTTTTTTCAGAGGATTCATTGTCAATTTGTTTTCAGCATCAAATTAAAGACCACACAATTTTTAAATTTCTACATACAAAGGTCGTATATAAGTAGCTGTGTGCTGTAGTATGTGCTATGTCTGGGTCCCTCAGCCAACTGTTGGAAGCACCTTAAGAAGAAGTCACAGTAGAGTATAGATGATCAATGCACTCATATTATTTCCATAACATTGGGAAAAATGAGCAATGCAATCATAATACACATGCATGTACACAATTCAAGTCCCACTGTTGCTCCTTGTGACCTTGGGCAAGTTACTTTACCCTCCATTGCCTCAGGTACAATCTTTTAGGGTCATTTATCAAAATGATATAAGGTGTTTTCACATGTGTTAACGGCGCTTTTCGCAAGCGATAGCACCATAACGTATGGTGCGATACAAATCCAAATAAGAGGAGGAGTTAGGGGCGGGAGTGGGCTGATTTAATGTTTTACAAAGCCCTATCGCCGATTTTAGCTACACCTTTTTCAGTAGCGTTAAGCCATGCAATAGCGTGCATTAAGACTTTATCACATTTTGCAATGTGTTCTCAAATCCCGGAGCACCAGCCAAGGTGAGATGTACGAATAGAACAGTGCTCTCTTGTGAAGATTTGATGACCCTCGGAGTGAGGAAACTCACCCAAAGATGAGATTTGTGCAATGTTCTCTCAACCTAGCTTGATGTTACCCAGGTAGAGAGTCCTTCAAGTTAGGTTGAGAGAACATTGCACAAATATCATCTTTGAGTGAGTTTCCTCACTCCGAGGGTCATCAAATCTTCACAAGAGAGCACTGTTTTGTTCGTACATCTCACTCTGCATGTAAAAGTGGCCCCTAACCCTTACACTACTACCTAAACCTCACCTCGAGTTACGAGGTGGTCCTCCCATAACAGAGATATAAATACCTATCTAGGGGGAGGGCATTATGGCATAGGTATTAGCGCAAATTGTGATAAACTGCCTATTACCATAAATCATGCCCCTTTTTCTATTGCAGGTGATATTTAGTGCATTTTGATAAATCCAAGCCTTAGTTTGTAAGCCCTCTGGGGATAGGGAAATACCTTCACTACCTGAATATAATCCACTTTGAAGTGCTGAAAAAAAGTGCAAAAGGCGGAATATAAAAAATCTAAATAAATAAATAAAAATAAAAATTAATGAAATGCATGCATCTATGTAGATTATTGCTCTGTCATTCTCATGTTGTTTCAAGTTCATTCCTGTTGATTTTATTGATCCATTGTTAGATTGTTTATTATCACTGTCCTGGGGATATTAGAATAGAAGGAATAAATGGATGAGAGGGAGGAGGCCAGTTCAAAGGCAGTGGTGGGAAATTTATGCAAATGAGGGACAGATCAGGTGGTCAGCACCCTTCCCCCCCCCCCCCCCCCCACATTCTCAAGTGTCTGGTTCTGGTCTGTGGAAAAGTGGACTGGGGGGATGGGGGGAGGAAAGCAAGGACCTATGGGCCCATGCCCCAGATCTTTGAAGTACCTAGCAATGCCCTGGTTCATATGCTTAAGGCCTTAGAGGATTATCCTTCTCTCTAACAGAGAATCTACATTTGGGTTGTGTGAATGTGAGTCTAGGACTTAGCCTGGTATTGAGTGTGAGACCTTCCCTCTCGGTACAGGCCCAAAATGAAGTTTTATATATATATATATATATATATATGATTTTCCAAATGAAAAAAAGCAATAAATGGACTTTAATGTATATATCTCAAAGAAGGATAGCAGCCCCGCAACTAGAACATAAATAGATAAAACAAGCAGGACTACTCCTTCCTAAATACAATGCCCCAAAATTAGGACTGGTTCATTCTGACCTTTATGGCTTGGTGTCATGTGGTAACTGCAAAATTAACAGCAGAGCCACATCGGTTCTGGTTAATGTTGACCAGGGATTGCTAGTTAGTGGAAGAGGCTCATGTCTGTCCCTGACTCCAAGTAGAGGAGGGGCCACAGAGTGAATCGTTGGCGCCACCGGATTGGAGACAGTGGTGATGACCGGGGGAGCTAACTGATTGCTGGGGCTGTGTAGCAGTAACTGCAGCAATGGAGTTGTCACCATAAAAGTTGCTCTTTTCATGGACTGAGAAGGTAGCAAAAACCAGACCAAGAATGGAGGAATGTTTGTTATTTCACTGTCAATATATTCTGTCCAAAAGACTCCAATTCTCCCTGAATATTGCGTTCTATCCCAGAGATGTCTATCAATCAAACACATCACAATTGCTGTAAATTCTGTCCTCTGCTGTTTCCCTATTTGCTTGAGATGAGGGACTATAATGTAATATAAGCGCAATAGACATTCATGCCTTATGCAAAGCCTGGGCTGAATTCCCCTTGATCTGTTCCCATAAATCTATTATTATGAGGAACATTTATCTTATGCCAGAGCTTGGCATTCCTGTAAGTTACAGCAACACTGTAGGAATGGAACGACTCCATTTGTCCTCTATTTAATGAGGAGCATAATGCTCTGCGGTGCCCCCAGACAGCTGGCACTCAGTGCTGGGTTTGCACATGCCCATCCTGATTGACAATCTTATGGCTTTTTAAGAGAGATGAGGCAGACTCAATAATGCAGTGCCAGCTATGGGACCAAAAATAAACCGTAATCTCTCAACAAGCATCGAGTTCACCTGGATTTCTACAGGCTTCCTTTGCAAGCAATCCTTCCAATCTCTCTTCACATTGAATTGTGCACTCTAACCTGCTGCTATTCCACTCAGCCAGCCTGGTATCAAGACTGGGGCAAAAATGCACAACCTGGCCACTGGGAGTGGACTGAGGAAAGGAGGGGGTGGGTGGGATAAGTGGTAGGGGGGGGGCAAATAGGAAACAGGCATGGAAACCACAGCAGCCCACATCTGGAAAGATACAGAAGCAGGATTAAGGAAATAAGGGAAGGATATAAAGGTAGGAGCAGGAGGGCTTGGAGGCATATTACACCAGACGTGGGAGGCATTAGGAAGGCGAGAGTTATATGTAGATTTTATTTTTTAGAAATGTTTTTATATTCCGCTTTTCGGAACTTCAAAGTGTACATCAAAGCAGATTACATACATATATAGGTATTTCCATATCCCCACAGGACTTACAATCAAATTTTGTACCTGAGGAAAGTGTTCTAAACAAAATCCCAGAACATATAGAAAGACATGGTTTAATGGAACAAAGTCAGCATGGCATTACCCAGGGCAAGTCTTGCCTCACAAATCTGCTTCACTTTTTTGAAGGAGTTAATAAACATGTGGATAAAGGTGAACCGGTAGATGTAGTGTACTTAGATTTTCAGAAGGCGTTTGACAAAGTTCCTCATGAGAGGCTTCTAGGAAAAGTAAAAAGTCATGGGATAGGTGGTGATGTCCTTTCGTGGATTACAAACTGGCTAAAAGACAGGAAACAGAGAGAAGGATTACATGGACAATTTTCTCAGTGGAAGGGAGTAGGTAGTGGAGTGCCTCAGGGACCTGTACTGGGACCCTTACTTTTCAATATATTTATAAATGATCTGGAAAGAAATACGACAAGTGAGGTAATCAAATTTGCAGATGATACAAAATTGTTCAGAGTAGTTAAATCACAAGCAGATTGTGATAAATTGCAGGAAGACCTTGTGAGGCTGAAAAATTGGGCATCTAAATGGCAGATGAAATGTAATGAGGACAAGTGCAAGGTGATGCATATAGGGAAAAATAACCCATGCTATAGTTACACAATGTTAGGTTCCATATTAGGTGCTACTACCCAAGAAAGAGATCTAGGCGTCATAGTGGATAACACATTGAAATCATCGGTTCAGTGTGCTGTGGCAGTCAAAAAAGCAAACGGAATGATGGGATTTATTAGAAAGGGAATGGTGAATAAAACAGAAAATGTCATAATGCCTTTGTATCGCTCCATGGTGAGACCGCACCTTGAATATTGTGTACAATTCTGGTCGCCGCATCTCAAAAAAGATATAATTGCAATGGAGACGGTACAGAGAAGGGCTACCAAAATGATAAAGGGAATGGAACAGCTCCCCTATGAGGAAAGACTAAAGAGGTTAGGACTTTTCAGCTTGGAGAAGAGACGGCTGAGGGGGGATATGATAGAGGTGTTTAAAATCTTGAGAGGTCTAGATTGGGTAGATGTGAATCGTTTTTTTACTCTTTCAGATAATAGAAAGACTAGGGGGGCACTCCATGAAGTTAGCATGTGGCACATTTAAAACTAATCAGAGAAAGTTCTTTTTCACTCAACACACAATTAAACTCTGGAATTTGTTGCCAGAGGATGTGATTAGTGCAGTTAGTATAGCTGTGTTTAAAAAAGGATTGGATAAGTTCTTGAACGAGAAGTCCATTACCTGCTATTAATTGACTTAGATAATAACCACCGCTATTACTAGCAATGGTAACATGGGATAGACTTAGTTTTTGGGTACTTGCCAGGTTCTTATGGCCTGGATTGGCCACTGTTGGAAACAGGATGCTGGGCTTGATGGACCCTTGGTCGGACCCAGTATGGCATGTTCTTAATGGAGGGTAAAGTGACTTGCCCAAGGTCACAAGGAGCACCAGTGGCATTTGAACCCTGGTTTCCCTGGATCTAGCCATTTCTCTAACCACTAGGCAGATAGGAAAGATTGAAATTCATCTCATAGAGATCAGGCTGGACATATTTAGCTAAGCTTTGAGGTCAGCAATCAAGAGGATCATAAAATGATACAGGTCAGGTCCAAATGTTTACTGGCCCTTCTCATGGTAGCATCTCATTGGCAAAAAGAAACACTATGGAATGGGGCCACCTAGGTGCCATTTAGAAAAGGGACACCTGGGGATTGTTTATAGGCTTTAGCAATAAAGCTCAGACCACAGTTATGGGTAGTTGGGAAAAAAGTAATATGGTTTGCAAACAAATGGAAGCATGCCCTTAGACCAAAAAAACAGGTGGCCTGGAAAAATTATGAAACTTAAAATACATGGGAGGGGGACAGTATGGTATGGCTATCCTATGCCCCAGCCATCCAGTAAAATTCAGCTGCATGATACACAAAGAGATGCGATGGCATTGTGAACATGGAGTCAAAGATCTCCTTGCCATTGAGCTTTGTCCATTGCCCAATGCCAATGGTAGTCAGGTACATATATGCATAGTAAAAGATATTAAGGCTGTGGCTGATATAATGCACTTTGTATTAATCGTGCTTTGACATTTGTCAGTGGGTTTTTAATTGAAGAAGTAAATTTGGTGATTTTAAACATATCGCTATTTCAGGAAAGTTTTGCTGTGGAGGGGAGAAGGAAGAGGAAGCGGAGAGTACAGCGTGCTATTGTTGTGCTCTCTGGAACTGCATTTGCTCTTTGCAAACAAAGAACTAGCAGTTCCACATAAAACTAAGGAAGCTTACTTTCCAGAATGCGCATTCAAACAAGTGGAGCCAGAAGAAAATACTTGTGTCCAACTTCTCTTGGCCCCTGATGTCTCCTGAAAATTTGGTGTGGATGCAAATAGTTACTAAGTGAGATAATTGCATATGCGTATTCATAGACTATATGAATTCATCCCAGATATACTCTTCCCATGATCCTCTTAAACCCCCTGATATATCCTGAAAATTTGGTGTGCATCAAATGCAAAACCAAGAAGTTATTCAGTGGTCTAACTACATGCACTTATTTGTGGAATACGCGTACACATAGATTTGAAAAAAAAAAACATTGTCATGATCCTCATCTACCAGCTGACATCTGAAAATCTGGTGTGAATCAGAAGCAAAACCAAAACCTATTAGGCATCAAAATTGCACGCATGTATATGTGGATTCCAAAAACCCTTTTGTGATCCTTACATGTCTCCTAATATGTCCAGAACATTTGGTGTGAATCAGATGCAAAAACAAAAACTGAGATGGTATAACTGCATGTGTGTATTCATGGCACATGTGGATCCAAAAAAATACCCCTGGTCAGAGTGCCCATATCCCCCCGATATGTCCTCAAAATCTGGTGTGAATTGGATGCAAACCCAAAAAGTTATCAGGTAGCGTAATTGCGCATGTGTATTCTTGGTATATGTGGATCCCCAAAAAAGTATCCTCCTTGTGATCTTTGTGCACCCCCTGACTCGTATTCAAAATTTGACGTAGATTGAATACAAAATGACTGCCAAGCTAAAAAACCATTAAGGGACAACAATTGCTCGCACTTTTTCAAAGAATATATTGATCCAGAAAAAATACCCGTATCTGCTTTCTCTTGGCCCCTTTGACAGGTCCTGAAAATCTGGGAGCCGATATTCAGCTGCGGAGCAGCTAGTTAAAGTTAGCCAGATATGGCCATCTGGCTAACTTAGGACCTCATTTTCTAAAGTATCGCAGGCCTGCGATACTTTAGAAAATTGCGCTACTATGGGGCGGGGGGTCGGGCGGGGGGGGGCGGTCCTGCGCTAGCCGGCAGCGATCGCACCGCGGTGGTGCGATTGCTGCCGGCATCGCGCCCAATAACTACACCATAGAAGGTGTAGTTATTGGGCGCGAAATAGCGAGCGAAAAGGGCCTTACCTTTCCGCTCGGCGCACCGTCCTCGCGGAGTCGGCCCCGGTGACGCCCCCGACTTCTCCTCTTCCGGGGCCGACTCCGCCCCGATTTCAGTGACGCAGGCCTGCGATAGCTTTGGAAAATGAGGCCCTTAATGGGGATGTTGAACGGCACAGCTGAATATCCCCAGCTATATTAAAGTTAGTCAGATAAGTATATCTGGCCAATTTTAGGACAGCCCTACGGCTCGACCAGAGTTAGCCACATAAATTAAACAGCTAACTCCGAATATTGGAGTTAGGCTCATAACTTAAGCAGCTAACCCTGCTCCGCCCAGAAATGCCTCCCACCTGGAATGCCTCTGACTTACGCGGCTAAACTCTAGCCACATAAGTCAATGCCGCTAAAATTTAGCCACATACGACTTTGAAGATAGCTAACTTTTCAGTTATCCGTCTATATGGCTTTTGAATATAAACCTCCTGGTGTCTTTAGCACACCGAAGAGGAAAATTATTAGTGGGGGACAGATACGTATATAGACAGATATTCAGACAGCATGATCACATAAGCCTCCCTTCCCTCAAAAAAGGCTAACAATAGAAATAAAATGATGGTAGGTAAGGACTGTAAGAGGGTGACCCCCAAAACCACAACAATGTTAAATTCTTCTTTCAGCTAACATTGAAGGCTATCAGATTTTACAAGGATTCTCTTCTCTTCAAAAAGGGCTAATTTGCTCAGTGCGGGGGGCAGATTGGCCTATCGAGGCTTCGGGCATGCCCCGGAGGGCCAGTCGGTTCAGTCACGTGGTTGATGTTCACAGCGGCCCACCCCAGGCCCTGCAGCAACTCTTCTTACTAGCGGAAGCCTCCCCCTGAAGTTCTCCGTAGCAGTATGTCCTGGGCCGGCACTTTTCAAGCCCTACTTCCCCCCTAGTTCCTGGCCTCTCCACTCCTCGGGTCGTTCCTCCCTCCCTCCACCCGCTTTTCTCGGCTCTTTCTCCCTCTCTATAGCCACCTCTCTCTCCTCTCCTCGGGCCGTTCCTCCCTCCCTCCAACCACTACAATTATTGCTGTAGCTCCTGGCCTCTCCGCTCCTAGGGCGTTCCTCCCTTTACGTGCTATGATCACTGTGGCAACCCCTGGCCATCTCTCTGCTCCTCAGGTCGTTCCTCCCTCCACCCATCCACTACAATCACTACAGCCCTCTTCTCCTCAGATCCTTCCACCTTCCTCCCCCTGGGTTCATGGCAGTGTTGAGACTCCTGCCAATGACACACACACCCTGCCTCTCTAGGCAGGAGGCAGCAAGGAATCCTCCCGTGGATACCTCACCGCCAGCTGAATGCCTCCTCTCTACCGCTGGGCCCCTCAGGCTCCGATGGCAGCATAAATTAATAATAAAAAAATAACTATCTCGGGGGCCTTGCAGCCTGCCTCTTCTCACATCAATGGGGAAGGGACAGCCCATCCAGACCCTATTCTCCTAGGGTCCTTTCCTGGACTCTCCCCATCGCCCCAACCATGAATCTAAGTATAAACATTTTTTATTTATATAGGCGACTGCTGCAGCTTGTGCATTATGGATAGGGAGAAGAGTTAGTGCACGAGTGAGAGTGTGCAAGTGAGTGAGAGTGTAAGCAAATGAGTGAGTGTGCATTTAAGTGATATTGTGTGTTATTGAAAGAGAGGAGAAAGCTTGTACACACCCTCCGCTCTTAATTCATCCATGACAATCTCAAGGTGACTAGAATCAAAGGTTCCAGGTATGAAGAACAGGCAATTTTTTTTTATTTGATGTATCTGCTGTTTTGAAATACTGTAGTGGAATTTAAAAAATATAAAAAAGGTTTACATGAGGTTTTTTTAAATTACTGTATGTTCTATTTGTCAGCTATTTTAAGCTATTCTTTTCATTAGTATAGTTTTCTTATTGATTTTATGTTTTATATTTCTTGATTTTATTTGATATTTTATGAGGAATGGTGTTTTTCTATTTTGCACTGCATACAGAGATTGGTTTCTTGTGATTTCCAATTCATTTTTAGTCTGCACCTTTGTATTTATAATTTATGGTCACTTTATTCTGTCTTTGGTGAGGGTCTGTCTGCATTCTGCATTTGTGAATGAGGTGAGGTATTCTGGTAACGTGCAGTTTCAATCTAGGGATTTTTAGCAGCTTGGCTTGTTCTGCTTTCTTAATAGGAGATGTATTGGTAACTTAGGGTGTGGTGTAAAATTTGTAATGTTGCCTTTTCATGGGTAAGGTTGATACTGTTTGAGTTAGTGCTGTTTTGGAATGGAAGGCTTACTATAGTCTATTGTAATTGTAATTGTGTTTGCTCCTGGCTTTCTGAGGTCAAGCCCACACCCAACCAATGTGATAACAGGTCTAAAGCCATATGAGTTCCGCGTGTCTGCTTTGCTTTTTTGTGGGATTTTCTGGTTGGCACCATAGCAGTGCATGTAAATATAATATATATGTGATATTTTTACCTCAGAAGACTGTACTGTGAATGTCCTTTTTTATGTAAAACCTGTTATAAATGCATAATTTTTAATTGGGGGGGGGAGGGCAGGAGCAGGGCCAGGCACCGGGTGCAAGGCTGGATTAGGGTACCTAATATTAACATTAGTAAATGACAGCATATAAAGACCACAGTGATCTGTCCGGACTGCCAGCAAGGTGTCTAACTGCTGCTCCATGCAGGTTACCCTAAAGTTAAAGAGACTCCCCCCCCCCCCCCCCCACCCGAGCTGTAAAAGCAAATAATGGCCAGACCACCCCGTCTAAAAACACCTTTGCACCAGTCCTAGCTGCACTGGCTCCACGTGGGAAAGCAAGACTCCGCTGTGGCTGTGCTGCTTTTAGTCAGTAGCTCTCCTTGGTGTTGGCCAGGGCATACATTTTTTTTTAAAGGCCCCACAGGATCACTACTGGTCCCTGTACCCTGGATTAGGTGGGCAGGACAGAGCAGAGCCTAGGAAACCTTAAAAGCAACATAACCTCTGCACTGAACTTTTAATGGAGGCAGTGGAATAAACTTATTTTTAAATAAATAAATCTGTAGCACACAGTCAGTAGGAATGGGGTAGGGGGGCCAGAGAAGTGGAGGCTAGCTATAGTCACAAAAAGAGAGAGAGTGAGCCAGGAGGAAGTGCCTGTGCAAGTGCTGACAAGGCTTCTGCGTGAGGTAGCTGGGCTGAACTCTGAGAGGGGCTGTGGAATAACCAGTGAGTCTCCTGGAGAGTGGAATGCACAGGAGTGGGAATGGGAAAGGGAGGAGGCGGCTGCAGGCTGGGAAAAGGCTGGTAGCAAACAAGAACTTTACATAATGTGTCAGTGTTGGGGTTGGGTCATTCACTTGTGAGCACATAAGCAGCAGCACATCAGCAGAATGCGTGTGTCTGAGAGTGTGAGTGCATGGATATGTCAGAGAGAGACACACATACATCCACACACACACTGCCTCTCACTCTCTCTTACACAGGCAGTGCAAGAGAGTGTCTGTCTGTCTGTGCCTGAGAAAGAGTGTGTTAGGCGGCCCAGCCGCGGGTCCCTGCGGCCGGGTTTCATCACCTTGGAGGGGGGCCGAGGGTGCAGTCCTGCCCTGTCCTTCGCCGGTTCCTGCCACCGCGGCCTGCCCTGTCCTTTGCCGGTTCCTGCTGTGCAGTCCTGCCCTGTCCTTCACCGGTTCCTGCCACCGCGACCTGCCTCTAGCCACGCTGTGCCTCCCGACGCCGACACCACTGCTCTCCAGAGTTCCCCTAGGCGCATTTCATTTTTTAGTTCCTTCAGAACTCTGGGTTGTATGCCAGAGGCGGACACGCGACTCTGCTTGCCATTTAAAGGGCCAGCAGCGAGATAGTTTCCTGCGGCCCGCGGAGATGACATCAGCCAAGGCAGGTATATATACCCTGCCTTGCCATTTCCCCCTTGACTCAGCAACAGGTCCCGCTCTGCTCAGAGCTGCTGGTCGTTCCGTGTTCCTGATCCTGCTCCGTGTTTCCTGATCCTGCTCCATGTTTCTGATCCTGCTCTGTGTGCTCCTGTACCTGTTCCGGCTCCTTGTCCCCTCTGCTTGCTCTTCTGGTTCTTGACTCGGCCCATCCTTGGATTCTGCATTGTCTGCCGCCTGTCCTGACCGCCTGCCTGCGTCTCTTCTGCTAGCCGCCTGCCCTGACCTCTGGCCCGCTCCTGGATTCTCTTGCTCGCTGCCAGCCCCAACCTCTGGTATGTCCAACCTCGTTTCCGCCTTCTGCCTTCAGGATAGTCTTCGTCCGGAGACCCACTCTAAGTCCTGCTGGCCCCGGCACTAGGGATGTGCAGCCAAACATTTTTCGTTGCATTCGTGATTCGTGATTTTGGCTGCCACTGCGCAAATGCGTTACATTCGGCCATATGGCGCCCCAATGCGTTAATACGGCGAGTTAAATTCATGTCCCAGCTAAAATTAAAATTAACTACAATCCCCCACCCTCCTGGCCCCCCCCCAGACTTACCAAAACTCCCTGGTGGTCCAGCGGGGAGTCCAGAAGCCATCCCTGCACTCGTTTGTCGGTTTCATCATGGCGCCGATAGCCTGTGTCACAGGGGCTACCGGTGCCATTGGTCAGCCCCTGTCACATGGTCACTGGCGCCATCTTGTGCTCCTACCATGTGACAGGGGCTGACCAATGGCACCGGTAGCCCTGTGGCATAGTATGGGCAAAGGCTATCGGCGCCATTTTGAGTCCTGGCATCGGACGGCCGACGTGCAGGAAGTCGCTCCGGGACCCCCGTTGGAACCACAGGGACTTTTGCCCAGCTTGGGAGGGCCTCCTGACCCCCACAAGACTTGCCAAAAGTCCAGCAGGGGTCCGGGAGCGACCTCCTGCACACACTGGCCGTCCGATGCCAATACTCAAAATGGTGCCGATCGCCTTTGCCCTCACTATGTCACACATAGTGAGGGCAAAGGCGATCGGCGCCATTTTGAGTCCCGGACCCTCAAAATGGCGCCTCAAAATGCGACAGTCGGCCCCTATGACAAAATGCAACAGTCGGCCCCTATGACATTGTGAGGGCAAAGGTAGCGCCGGCACCATTTTGAATACTGGCAATACGGCCGGAGTGCAGGAGGTCGCTCCCGGACCCCTGCTGGACTTTTGGCAAGTCTTGTGGGGGTCAGGAGGCCCCCCCAAGCTGGCCTAAAGTCCCTGGGGGTCCAGCGGGGGTCCAGAAGCGATCCCCTCACAGGGATGGAAGCAGCCATTCCTACTGTGGTAGGCCTGGCCCTGGGAGGAGCCATTGCAGCTGCAGACAGTGACTTGTCCCTGTCTGCACAGAAAAAAAAAAAAGGCTGCAGAGATGAGGGGAGAGAGGGGAGAGACAACTTTTTAAAAACAAAAGAACCCCGACAAAACAAGAACAAATAAAAAGGTGAGAAAGAAAATATTTTTTTCCGTTGGTTCTTACAAATTTTGGCTAGCTGCCAAGTTACCTGAATTGTTCCACCCTGGTCTGTACTATAAGCCATACGTAGAGAGACTGAAGGAGCTAACATTACTCAAAGGGGAAATATGAGACACGCATTCAAATCTAGCAGGCTAAAGTGCCAGAAGTTAGCATCTTCCATAGGATGAAAAGCTCAAGGAAAAGGGGTCATCATGTGAAGCTGGATGGAGGGAAACTCCTACTTCTTTACTGACAGGGTGACGGCCACTTGGAACAGACTTCCAGCAGAGGTGATAGGAACCAAATCAGTCGCAGAATTCAGGCATGCATGGGACAGATACAAAGGGACCTTAATAGTGGGGAGGAGGGCAGGGGGGATGAGAGGGGAAGAAGAACACAGATCCAGAAAGGCATAAATGAGCAGACTGAATGGACCATAGTGGTCCTTAGCGCCCAACATCTATTTTTCTATGACTATGACGGAGTGGCGGAACCTACCCCTAAATTTATAACTGTGAAAAGTAGTAGATTACGCCCCCTCAGATTATAACTAGATGGTGTAATGCCAAGGAAAGTGGAATCCTTCCCTGGGTTAACAACTTCAAAGAGCACAGAAGCTTTCTTCGGGTTTACAGCTGCAAAATTTGTTCAATCCTCTTCTGAGTTCCTAACTAGAAGGTGAGCGAGTACATAATCCTCCTTAGGGTTTATAGCTCCTGCAGTATGGAATCTTTCTGGATTTATGCTAAAGAGCCCATAATCCTCCCGAGTTTATCAGTTGAAGTCTACAATAATCCTATAATGAGAAGGTGCTTCAGAATCCTCCTTTCAGTTTATAATGAGGACGAGCGTGGAAGCAGCAGTAGTTCTTTTCCCTTAGTATGACTGCACAGCTTAGTAGAGTGTTACAAGGTGTTTGAAATTCACAACAGTAACATTTCCATTCCTAGTTGACTGCTATCAACACTTTTGACGTAATGAAGCAAAGAAAAAGATGCCAGTGTGCTTTAGTAACAGGGTTATGGGATGCATGGCAAATGAAAGGCTTTGGACTCCAAAGGCTTTAACTTTCATCCCAAATCAAAATTCATTTGAAACAGTTCAGCACCACAAGCCTTTGTGAGTTCTGGAGCGTGAAACTGCAAACCTGACCCTGCTGTATGGTAATTTTAATGTCCATATGTCCAGAGCAGTTTGTTACCAGCCGTGAACACATGTGAGAAGCATTTAAATCAATTGTCTTTTTCTTTTTTTGGGTTCCCTAAAGAAAAAGGCAGGTACGATATTATTTTAACAACTCCTCTGTGCCTACTCTGCCTCTGTGGGCATTTACAGCCCTGTAGGTAAGAGTGTGGCATCTCGGGCACCTTGTCTCTCACTGCACTGAAAGAGCTCATTCAGAACCCTGACCCAAGGTGCCAATCGGGTTTATAAGACCCAAGGAAGAAGAACCAAAGGGACTGCAGGGAGAGGAGGGCGTGGTTCAATGGGGCTGTTCAGTGAAAAGAACTACTTAAAAGGATATGAGCTTATTTTTGTTTGTAATCATTTTTATTGAATTTTTGGTAACCATTACAAAGAACTCATATTACACAATCTTACATATTACAATCTTACAATCTTACAATCTTACATATTACACAATCATATTACACAACTATCAAACATCGGAATAACAGGAACAGCACTATCATGGTTCAAATCGTTCTTAGAGAACAGAACATACAAAGTAAAAATGCACAACAAAGAATCTCAACATTACGCTTCATCTACGGGAGTTCCACAGGGCTCCTCCCTTTCACCAACGCTCTTTAATATCTACTTGCTCCCGCTTTGCCAACTGCTAACTAATTTAAACCTTAAACACTTTCTGTATGCAGATGACGTCCAGATAGTCATCCCCGTCAAAGAATCCTACTCCAAAACCCTAGAATTCTGGGAAACTTGTCTTCTAAAAATTGATGGACTCCTCTCAAACCTTAATCTAATACTAAACTCTTCAAAAAGCGAACTCATCCTAATTTCATCTGAAAACAGCAACATCAACACAAATCCTCCATCCAATTTACAAACTACACAAGTAAGAAATTTGGGAGCTATCATGGATAACAGGTTAAACCTAAAAGCATTCATAAATCAAACTACTAAGGACTGCTTCTATAAACTCCAAGTCTTAAAAAGAATAAGACCACTCTTCCATTTTCATGACTACAGAACTATTCTACAATCAATAATTTTTGCCAAACTAGATTACTGCAACTCTTTGCTATTAGGCCTTCCATCATCTCACACTAAACCCCTTCAGATGGTCCAAAACACGGCTGCTAGAATATTAACTAACACACGGAGAAGAGACCACATATCACCAATCCTCAAAGACCTGCATTGGCTGCCAATTCACTACAGCATCATATATAAGTCCATAACCACTATCTACAAATCTATACATCTACACTCTCAGCTCAACCTTCAAATTCCTTTCAAAAAATTCACATCCAAAAGACCAATCAGAGAGTCCTATAGAGCAGGGGTCAGGAACCTTTTTGGCTGAGAGAGCCATAAACGCCACATATTTTAAAATGTAATTCCATGAGAGCCATACAATATGTTTAAAACTAAATACAAGTAAATGTGTGCATTTTATGTAAGATCACACTTTTAAAGTACAATAAGTCTCTGAAAATATTACACCAGGCCTTAAGACACCAATACATCTCCTATTAGGAAAACGGACCAAGTCAGGCTGCTATAGAGTCCTACACAGAAACTACACGCCAGCAGAAAACCTCACCTGAATCACGTGCTGTCCCTCACCTAACATAGAATAAAGAGACCAAAACGCATAACAAGAAGCATGCAGACAAAAACTGAATTGGAAACTGCAACAAGCCAGAGTCTCTGTATGCAGTGTAACAAAGGAAAAAAGAAACATCACACATCCTTATAAAACAAATCAAGAAATATAAAATCATCAGCAGTAAAACTGTACTAACAAAAAGAACATATTTCGAAACAGCTGATGAGTGGAATATCCAATAATTAAAAACTCATATAAAACATTTCCAGATACCAACAAAATATTTCAAAATAGCAGACACAAAGATCCAGTAATGAAAAATAATAAGGATACAAAAATTTTTTTGCTCTGCATACCTGGGAACGTTTGATATCCAGGTGTCCTGAGATTGTTCTGAATTAGCAGGAGGTGGGGTGGTTTGCTTGGAACTTTCTCCTCTCTCAGTCACATACAGCGCTCTCTCTCACACTGGCTCTCAATGACACACCTATACACACATGCTCTCAGTCACTCACATATACAAATGTTTTTTCTCTCTCACTTATATAGGCTCTTAATTACACATTTACACACATGCTGTCTATCGTTTCACGCTTACACACACACAGGCTTTCAATCACATAAATACATGCTGTCTTTTTCTCTCACACACAGACTCTCATTCACATGCTTACAAACATGTCCTCTCTTTCTCTCATTTACACACAGGCTCTCAATCACATACTCACATGCTCCCTCACCTAAATCAGCTCTCAATCACACACATACACACATGGTCTCTCTCTCTCATTTAAACACAGGCTCTCAATCACATACTCACATGCTCCCTCACCTAAATCAGCTCTCAATCACACAGACACACATGGTCTCTCTCTCTCATTTAAACACAGGCTCTCAATCACATACTCACATGCTCCATCACCTAAACCAGCTGTCAATCAGACACAGACACACATGATCTCTCTCTTACTTATACACACAGGCTCTTAATCATACATACACATGATCTCTCTCACACACAAAGGATCTCAATCATACACACATACTCTTTCAAACAAACAGGTTTTCAATTACAAACTTACACATACAGGTTCCCAATGGTAAACTTACATTCATGCTCTCTCTCTCACAGGCAGGATCTCAATCACAGACATACTCTCTTTCACATATACAGGCTCTCAATCATTCACATACATGCAATCTCTCACTCACACACACAGGATCTCAAACACACATGCTTGCTCGCTCATTCATTCACTCTCTCTCTCCCCCCCCGGGAACTCGCGGCAGCAGCAGCCACCTCCCAACGCTAACCTCCTTCATTTTCAGCCCTCGCGGAGGCGAAGGCGGAGTCCCATCGGCCGCGGTTGAAGATTTTCATTTTCCTCCGAGCCGCGCTGCAGTCTTCTTCCCATCGGACACTAGCGTGCCTGCGCGGGTCTTCCCGCGCAGGCACCCGATGCTCTCCACTTCCTCTTCCGGGCCGCGGGAAGAAGAGAGCACGCCGGTGCTCTCTTCTTCCCGCGGCCCGGAAGAGGAAGTGGAGAGCATCGGGTGCCTGCACGGGAAGACCCGCGCAGGCACCCGATGACTCCAGCGCTGGCACCCGGCTGACACCCGATGACTCCCGCGCAGGCACCCGGATGACTCCAGTCGGCGTGCTCTCTTCTCCTCCCCCCCGCGGCCCGGAAGAGGAAGTGGTGAGCATCGGGTGCCTGCGCGGAAGAAGAGACCACGCTAGTGTGGTCTCTTCTTCCCGCGCAGGCACCCGATGCTCTCCACTTCCTCTTCCGGGCCGCGGGGGGGGGGGGGGAGAAGAGAGCACGCTGGTGCCGCTGACTCCAGCTGTCCTGCCGCGTTCCGCCCGGGCTGACAGCATTTTAAGCCCGGGCGGCGGAGGACCGGGGAGCAGCTGGGTCAGCGGGGAACCGCGAAGTATGGCGACACTTGTCTGCGAGCCAGATGCAGCCCTCAAAAGAGCCATATCTGGCTCGCGAGCCATGGGTTCCCGACCCCTGCTATAGAGAAACCTTACAAGTACCACACTCTAAATCCATGAAGCACATAACCGCCAGAGACAGGGCTTTCTCCACTGCAGGACCAACACTGTGGAACTCCATCCCACCACATTTGCGACAGGAACCCTGCCTTCCCACATTTAGGAAAAGACTTAAAACGTGGCTATTCTTGAAAGCATTTCCTGAACCAAACTGAACCTAATCCATTATCTTACAATAAATCAGACTTTGCCCTTACAATGGTAATTAATATCCCTACCTCATAAGGGCTATTCATCATTGCTTCAAGCACAATGACTGGCATTGATTTTCTCCAATTAAACCCCTGCTTCTTTTCTACGATCCAAGTTATATTACTCCCCTGTTTTATTGTAACTGCATCCCTTAGCCTCCTCTTGTTTAATAGAGGTAAATAGTGACCTGGCTGGGCATTGCAGACTACTTGAGGCAGTCCCAGAGAGGTTCCTTCTTCTGTTCCTGTGCAGATAAGACTCTTAAATTTCTTCTGGGGGATAAAAGACTCTTAAATTGCTGGGGTGCTCTTCTGAGGGAAAAAAGAAAAAAACCAAAAAAAACCCCTGCTTGTTTTCTTTCACTATTCTTCTAATTGCTTTGTGCTGCACTAACATCTGGGCTCTCTGAGCAGTAGAACTTCTGTGTTTTATACCTTTCTCTAGGTCTGTTATTATACAATAATTGTAACTGTTGCTTGCAAACTGTTATTTTTAAGATCCAGTATACCTGCTTTTCTATTCTTGTATAGCTGTTCTTTAATAATCTGGTTAATATTGGCACAGACGTGCTGAGGGGGTCCTTTAATAGCTAAAGGACTAATAAAGTTCCAGAAAGTGTCCTGCTTGTCCCAGGTTCAACTGTTTGTTTCCCTCCACCCTACCCCTTTACCCACCCACCCCTGGGACTAGATTACTATTATAGGCTGTCTAAATTAGCATTAGCAACAAGATCAATTAGTAAGTTAACAGCTAAGGACATACCAACCCCAAACTTAACCAATATGAGAACTATCCAATGCAACTGTTGTAGAGCCTTTATTCTGAGGGAAAGCATCTGGAGACTTGGAGCTTGCACGATCTGTGCACAGCTCTCTTCTTTGAAAACGGAGCTGACTGAGGTTAAAGCTCAATTAGCTTCAATTAAAAGGATTACACCCATATTGCATTACTCAGAAAATAATTCCCCAACACCAAAGAATAACCAGGAGTCAAGAAAAAGAAATACAGTAGACTCAGGTAGGATAACACATGTGTCCCACAGTCACCCATTCTTGACAGATGGGAAGCCAACAAGTATACCCCCCCACTCAATCAGTTCATCAAGTAAATCATTAAAAAACAGGATCACAGTGGGCTCTGGTAGAATTAGACCTGTAACAAGGAGACACACACAGTATCAAATGCAACAAGAACATAAAGCCCTCCCTATATTAACTGAAGAAATTCTAGAGAAAAACATTGAGATGGATAACTCTGTCATCAATGGCACAACTGCAAAAGGAACAAGTAAAGTGAATAACAAATCTCAACTAAAGTCTCATAAGGAGTACAGGAAAAGCAATAACCGTAAAGAGAGTACCTGGAAAGCTATGACTACAAATGCTCATAGTTTGGGAAATAAAATCCCAGATCTGCAGGCCCTAATGACAGAGGCAGAACTGGACATCGTTGCTATCACAGAGACATGGTTCACAGAATCTCATGATTGGGATACGGCAATACCAGGCTATAATTTGTTAAGGAAGGACAGAGTGGATAGAAAAGGGGGAGGTGTGGCTCTTTATGTCAGAAATAATATCCAAGCATCTGAGCTGCAAGGAAGTTGGGGCAAGGAAGAAGCACTATGGGTTAGGGATGTGAATCGTGTCCTCGATCGTCTTAACGATCGATTTCGGCTGGGAGGGGGAGGGAATCGTATTGTTGCCGTTTGGGGGGGTAAAATATCGTGAAAAATCGTTAAAAATCGTTAAAAATCGAAAAATATCGAAAAATCGAAAAACCGGCACATTAAAACCCCCTAAAACCCACCCCCGGCCCTTTAAATTAAATCCCCCACCAAATAACTTAAATAACCTGCGGGTCCAGCGGCGGTCCGGAACGGCAGCGGTCCGGAACGGGCTCCTGCTCTGAATCTTGTCGTCTTCAGCCGGCGCCATTTTCCAAAATGGCGCCGAAAATGGCGGCGGCCATAGACGAAAAAGATTGGACGGCAGGAGGTCCTTCCGGACCCCCGCTGGACTTTTGGCAAGTCTCGTGGGGGTCAGGAGGCCCCCCACAAGCTGGCCAAAAGTTCCTGGAGGTCCAGCGGGGGTCAGGGAGCGATTTCCCGCCGCGAATCGTTTTCGTACGGAAAATGGCGCCGGCAGGAGATCGACTGCAGGAGGTCGTTCAGCGAGGCGCCGGAACCCTCGCTGAACGACCTCCTGCAGTCGATCTCCTGCCGGCGCCATTTTCCGTACGAAAACGATTCGCGGCGGGAAATCGCTCCCTGACCCCCGCTGGACCTCCAGGAACTTTTGGCCAGCTTGTGGGGGGCCTCCTGACCCCCACGAGACTTGCCAAAAGTCCAGCGGGGGTCCGGAAGGACCTCCTGCCGTCCAATCTTTTTCGTCTATGGCCGCCGCCATTTTCGGCGCCATTTTGGAAAATGGCGCCGGCTGAAGACGACAAGATTCAGAGCAGGAGCCCGTTCCGGACCGCTGCCGTTCCGGACCGCCGCTGGACCCGCAGGTTATTTAAGTTATTTGGGGGGGGGTTCGGGAGGGTGGGGGATTTAATTTAAAGGGTCGGGGGTGGGTTTTAGGGGGTTTTAGTGTGCCGGCTCACGATTCTAACGATTTATAACGATAAATCGTTAGAATCTGTATTGTATTGTGTTCCATAACGGTTTAAGACGATATTAAAATTATCGGACGATAATTTTAATCGTCCTAAAACGATTCACATCCCTACTATGGGTAGACCTAAAAACAGATGATGGAGCATCCATTTATATTGGAGTGGTTTACAGGCCTCCAAACCAAAAGGAAGAGCTGGACAGAGATCTGGTTGAAGACATCCATAAGATAGGTAAGAAAGGGGAAGTGGTGATCATTGGTGACTTTAATATGCCAGATGTAGACTGGAAAATCCCATCTGCAGAATCTAAAAACAGTAGAGCAATACTGGATGCCATGCAAGTATCTTTGTTCAAACAAATGGTATTGGAACCCACGAGAGAAGGAACTATTCTCGACTTAGTGCTCAATAATGGAGAAATCGTCTCTGATGTCAAGGTGGGCGCCCACCTCAGCACCAGTGATCATCAAACGGTATGGTTTAATATCACTAAAAGAATATGGAAAAGGAGCACAAAGACCAGAGTTTTACAGTTCAAAAACACAGACTTTGAGGAAATGGGGAAGTACCTAGAGGAAGAACTAAATGGATGGGAAAATGAGAGAGATGTGGATCAACAGTGGACCAATCTAAAAGGAGCAATCGCCAAGGCAACTGCTCTATATGTTAGAAATGTAAAGAAAAGCAAAAGAAAAATGAAACCTATCTGGTTCTCAAAGGAGGTGGCTGACAAAATTAAAGCTAAAAGAACTGCATACAAGAAATACAAAAGATCCCAAAGGAAGGAGCACAAAGAAGAATATTTGTATCAACTGAGGGAGACAAAGAAATTAATCAAGTTGGCAAAAAGTCAAGCAGAAGAGAGGATTGCCAAGGAGATAAAATATGGTGACAAAACATTTTTCAGATACATCAGCGAAAAGAGAAAGGTCCAAAGTGGTATAGTGAAATTGAAAGGTGGAAATGATCAATGTGTGGAGGGAGACGAAGAAATGGCAGAAATATTAAACGAATACTTCAGCTCTGTGTTCACTAAAGAAGACCCTGGAGAAGGACCATCTCTACACAACAAGAAACTGGAGGGAAGCGGAACAGAGGAAAATCCATTTACAGTAGATAATGTATGGGAAGAGCTAAAGAATCTGAAAGTGGACAAAGCCATGGGGCCTGATGGGATTCATCCAAGGATATTGAGGGAGCTCAGAGATGTGCTGGCGGGACCGCTGTGCGACCTGTTCAATAGATCCCTAGAAACGGGAGTGGTGCCGAGTGATTGGAGAAGAGCGGTGGTGGTCCCGCTTCACAAGAGTGGGAACAGAGAGGAGGCTGGTAACTACAGACCGGTTAGCCTCACTTCAGTGGTGGGAAAAGTAATGGAGTCACTGTTGAAAGAGAGAATAGTGAACTATCTACAGTCCGGAGAATTGATGGACCAGAGGCAGCATGGATTCACCAGAGGAAGATCCTGTCAGACAAATCTGATTGACTTTTTTGACTGGGTAACCAAGGAATTGGATAGAGGAAGAGCGCTCGATATCATATACTTGGATTTCAGCAAAGCTTTTGATACGGTTCCACACAGGAGACTGGTGAATAAAACGAGAAGCTTGGGAGTGAGTGCCGAGGTGGTGACCTGGATTGCAAATTGGTTGACGGACAGAAGACAATGTGTGATGGTAAATGGAACCTTCTCTGAAGAGAGAGCGGTTTTAAGTGGTGTACCGCAAGGATCGGTGTTGGGACCGGTCCTGTTCAATATCTTTGTGAGCGACATTGCGGACGGGATAGAAGGTAAGGTTTGTCTTTTTGCGGATGACACTAAGATCTGCAACAGAGTGGACACACCGGAAGGAGTGGAGAGAATGAGACGGGATCTAAGGAAACTGGAAGAGTGGTCGAAGATATGGCAGCTGAGATTCAATGCCAAGAAGTGCAAAGTCATGCATATGGGGAGTGGAAATCCAAATGAACTGTATTTAATGGGGGGGGAAAGGCTGATGTGCACGGAGCAGGAGAGGGACCTTGGGGTGATGGTGTCTAATGATCTGAAGTCGGCGAAACAATGCGACAAGGCGATAGCTAAAGCCAGAAGAATGCTGGGCTGCATAGAGAGAGGAATATCGAGTAAGAAAAGGGAAGTGATTATTCCCTTGTACAGGTCCTTGGTGAGGCCTCACCTGGAGTACTGTGTTCAGTTCTGGAGACCGTACCTTCAAAAAGACAAAGACAAGATGGAGGCGGTACAGAGAAGGGCGACCAGGAAGGTGGAGGATCTTCATCGGATGACGTACGAGGAGAGATTGAAGAATCTAAATATGTACACCCTGGAGGAAAGGAGGAGCAGAGGTGATATGATACAGACTTTCAGATACTTGAAAGGTGTTAATGATCAAAAGACAACGACAAACCTTTTCCTAAGGAAAAAAATCAGCAGAACCAGGGGTCACAATTTGAAGCTCCAGGGAGGAAGATTCAGAACCAATGTCAGGAAGTATTTCTTCACGGAGAGGGTGGTGGATGCCTGGAATGCCCTTCCGGAGGATGTGGTGAAGACCAGAACTGTGAAGGACTTCAAAGGGGCGTGGGATAAACACTGTGGATCCATAAAGTCAAGAGGCTGCCAATGAAGAGTGGGTGACTCGCCAGAATGATGGCTACTGCCTGGAGTCAATACCCTTATTAAATAAACATACACAGGCTTGACTCCAACATCGCTCTAAGCTTCAACAGCAAGAGGAAATGTGGAAAAAAGGATTCACACTCACAAAGAGGGGAGTAGCTGGCTTGTTACGGCGGTTACTACCCCAAATCAAATAAGCCTGATACTTCACTTTCAATGCATATACAGCATAGTTCTCTGATTCAACGGCAGGGGAGAAGAAAAGAGGGTTCGCACTCACAAAGCGGGGAGTAGCTGGCTTGTTACGGCGGTTACTACCCCAAACCAAATGGGCCTGATACTTCACTTTCGATGCACATCCAGCATGGCTCTCTGCTTCAACGGCATGGGAGAAGACTTATACGTCACGCATATCCAGCATAGCTCCCTGCTTCAACGGCAGGGGAGAAGAAAAACAACCAATAAGGGCTAATAACATAGTCTGGGTAAAACAAATAAGCATGGGTGCAGCTTGCTTATTGCGGCGGCTACTACCCCAAACTAATCAAGCTAGATATTTCACTTGGATGCAGCTCCATCACTGCTCTCTACATTAAAGGTGGGGATGGAAGGGAAATAGAACCAAGAGCTAAGAGAAACAGATAAGTATGAGAGAAAATATGTGTGAAGCTTGCTGGGCAGACTAGATGGGCCATTTGGTCTTCTTCTGCCGTCATTTCTATGTTTCTATGTTTCTATGTAATGTTTTATTACTACTATTATTATCATTATTCTATTATTACTAAGATCAATGTTATTTGTTGCCTCTTGTTCCTTATCCACTTGTTAATTGTAAACCGACATGATGCAATATTTATTGTGAATGCCGGTATAGAAAAACTTAAAATAAATAAATAAATAAATAAATAATATACAATTCGCATACAAAAAGTAAAAGAAACAGTTGTTAGCATCGGAACCCAACATAAGAAAACACGTAAACAGATATTATGTAAGTTAGCCGGAGCCATTTGGTAACCCGAAAGTTTTCCAACCCCCTCCCCCTTCCCTCCCCCCCTATCCCCCCCCCCCCCCTAGCACCGTCCGCTGAGACCGTAACCATCAGAAAGAAGAGTGAGGTCTGAAAATGAGGATTCATCTGACAGTCATATGCAATAAGAGACATAGGAAGAGCGCATGGGCACAAGGGTCTCTCTTATCAGAAGAGAAATAGATACTGCACAGAGATTATTGTCTTGAAAGAGTAGATGTTACTGCAGAAGGTAGTGACTTGACGAAAGTAGACCACAAAGCTTGAAAATATTTCTGTTTCCTCTTTGAATCAAAAGGGATGGACTTCCGTTCCAAAAGGTAAAGGTCAAGCAAGGCAGCTTTCCACTCCGGTAACGTAGGTGGAGTCGTGCAGCCAGTGGCGCATGATCAGCTGTAACATCACCAAACGTCCTTTGTGCCATAGTAAAGAAGACTAATCTCCTCCTGACCTGGCTCATCTAGGATGCCTAGTGCACAAAACCGGGCATTCCAAAACCTCCGGCTGAGGTCGGCATTACCAAGTTCTTGAAATACCTGCAACCACAAGTTTTGAATAGGAAGACATTCCCAAATACAATGTACGAAAGAAGCATTAGGGAGGGCACATTTGAGACAAGCGTGTGAAGTGGAAATACCTGTTACGTACGCTTTGCGGGGCCAATAAATACTTTTATGCATTATTTTAAAATGTAACTCTTGCAAGGTCACACTAATTGCAGCTCGATGAGTCATCTGGTGAGAGCTTCGTAAATGAGGTTCTACAACAACACTGGCTAAGTCACCGGAGCAAGTCGCTGCCAAAGCCTTATAGATAGAATATTGAGTGGTAGTGTGCAAAAACTTGTAAGACAAGTTGGAAACAGGATGCTGGGCTTGATGGACCCTTGGTCTGACCCAGTATGGCATTTTCTTATGTTCTTATGTTCTTATCCTACCTTTAGACAGCTTCTTCCCCTTAGACACCCAGCCTGTCCTGCTTCCTTGGGTGGAAATCCAGATGGGATCTCCTTCTCTTGCTCTTCCGTGGATTCAGTTGTTCATTTTCCTTAACTGTTACTTTAGGTAATTTCTCTGGTGAAAATTCTGGGGACCAGGCTATTCACAGCACTGAAATCTCAATGGGGAAGGGGATCCAAAACTCTCCCCACTTCTCCTTAGTTTTAAAAAAATACTTTAATTCCTAATCCGAAGAGGAACCACGGGCACAGGAACAGGCAGGAACTCGGGATCAGGAGCAGGAGCAACAGGAACACTGGAACGCAGCAACAACACACTCCGAGGAGCAAGACCCGTTGCCAAGGCAAGGAACTGTGCACGGCGCTGGGCTTAAATAGCCCTGAGAGATGACATCATCTTCGGGGGCCGGGTCGAGGTTTCCCACTGCGGCCCCTTTAAGAAGCGGCAAGTGCAACACGCACGGGCCTAGAGGGGCGAGCGCAGGGAGGAAGTCGGCGGCGCCTGAGGCCGTGAGCGAGGAATGGCATGGGGCAGGGCCTAGGAGCGGCCTGCCCCATGCCGCCGAGGAGGAGGGCTGAAGCCGGCACCTGCCAGAAGGCTGCAGCGACCCACGGCTGGGATTCCCAACAATTGTTCCATTGCCATTGTCCTGGTGATGCTAGAATAGAAGGAACAAAGGGACGAGAAAGAGGAGACCAGTCAGGGGCAGTGGTGGCAAATTTATGCAAATGAGGGAAAGACCAGATGTTCAGGCTCCACCATCCTCTCAGTCCTCGTATCCAACTCTGGTTTGTGGAAAAGTGGACCACCCTGGGAGGATGGTGGCGGGGGGTGGGTGGGTTGGAGGAAAGTAAGGACCCTTGCCCAGTAACCAGGAGTTAGGTTAGAGCCGAGGCGGTGGTTTAAGAGATAATGTTGGATAAATGAATGGTATGAAGAAAGGGAAAGATGTACCCAAACAGAGTCCCCACCCTTTCTCCACAGGGACAGATAACATGTCTGGCAGAAGCAATGTCCCGGGAGGGAACAGAAAGAAACAAAACGCAGCATGTGACTGGCTTATTGTTTAAGACATTTTTTATGGGAGAATTTCTTTGTAATGCATGAAAGGATATGAATATGGCAGTGATTGCGACATAAGAAAAAGAATACCCTGAAAGCGTTTTATGTACAATTTGTTCTTAATGCTGCGATTTTGCAACGTGCCTTCAGGCAGCACCTGCCTCCCTTGAAGTGGCCCAATGGGGAGGCTGCTGATCGAGGCGCATCACAGGTTTTACTGCACTACCTGCTGTAAAACCTGTGATGGGGGTAGGGACTGGGGTGGATTTATAGTGGAGCTCAGCCAGCCATGTAATTAGTAACAGGAATCCATGTGGGACAGGAATGGGGGGGAAGGAAGCCACACGGGCCTCCAGCTGATGGACCGAGAGAGAGAGATGCGTTTTTAGGTCATCATTCTCTGCCACACGGCACTTGTAAATTGCCCTTGGCAGTAATTTGCGAGCCATAAACCTGCTGAAGGCACTCATTTGAAGGTCGTCAGATGACAGTTATAATAAAGTATACAGCAGGATGAAAAATGTATTGTTTAACTGAAAGGATCTTGGAATAAAGCCCTTGTCAACAATATTATGTCATTGCCAGAACATTATCAGATAAAAACTGCTGTAAAACTAGAATTATAATGCTACCAATCAGACTAAAATTCACATACACTGAAGGATGTTTCATAGCCATTGTGAAATATTTCACTTCAGACAGTAGAAAATTCTCTCCTTAGGGTGTCATCATGAGGAATAGGGGAATCCTTTAGTTGATGTGTTACTGGATACTTTACAGGTTTTGATACCCTACTGGACCAACATAATTGTCCAAAAATGGACATGACCTTTAAAAATTACATGTCTGTTTTTCAGATGGGCATGTTCCTACAAGGAATAGAATTCTGCCTGGGTCTAAAGCTATAGAATACTGCCCTGATTTTGTGATAATCAAAACGTTTCACTGAATAAACACATGGCTTGATTATTGCCTCTCCCCCTCCCCTGTATGTGGGTAAAACTATGCGCGCTGTTTTAATCACATAAAACAAGTGAGTGGAGTTTGGTTCGGGAAGTGGACGATTGCGCAAAGATTTTATTTTCAAATCTCTCATGTACTTTGCACCTGCTCCCATGGATGGTCAAAATATACAGGTAATTTTGTATTTACATTGTGCGTGCTGGACACATTTTTTAAGTACCCACAGAGTATGAACATTGCCTTCATAAAATCTTCTCCTGTGTTTCTTGGAGTATGGTGTGATATTGCAAAAAATAAAGGTCTGCTGGGTAAAGATGAGATACATAGCATGAAAAATGGTAAGAATATCATTGCCATAAACTTGCTAACATAGATCCTGATTTACTATACTTTTATTTTCCATAGACAGATTGGGAAAATAAGCCTTAGTAAATCTGGCCCTTAATGAGGAGTGATTTACATTTTAGCTCCATGTCAGGATAGTAATAAAAACCCACAGGTAGGCATGAAACCACAGACTGATTTTCAAAAGGGATTTTAGCGTAAATACTGTATAGTTGACTAGGTTTTTAGCTGGCAAGATGTGGGTAAAGTTTCAGGTTGCCGAAAGTAGGTTGTTGCTGAAAATTTCCCAAAATTTAGCTGGTTAAAACTTAGCCTGCTAGATTTAAACCAGCTTTCCCTGTGCACAGGGATACCCACCCAATTTGGGTGGCTAATGCTGAAAATTAGCACTAGCTAGCTAAGTTGCTGCCTCCGATCCCATCATTTCTACATAACATGTCCTGGGCACTGCCCAGAATTTGAGCAGGTAAATATTTAACCACAAACGGGCCGATAACAGTAAAGTGCGCTCAGGCTGAGTGCACTGTTAGCCCCCATTTGGACGCGCGCTTTCCACGAACTATTTTAACTCCTTATACAGTAAGGGGTAATAGCACGTAGAAAACGTGCGGCCAACCCCCCCCCACCACCCCGAAACTAATAGCGCCTGCAACATGCAAATGCATGTTGATGAGCCTTTTATTTAGTCCCGTGCAATACAGAAAGTAAAATGTGCAGCCAAGCCGCACATTTTAATTTCGGCCGGCACCGGGAAAGTGTACAGAAAAGCAGAAAAAAATGCTTTTCTGTACACCCTCCGACTTAATATCATAGCGACCTTTATGAGTGCCCAAAGATTTAAAAAAAAAAAAAAAAAAAACTGCCCGTGGCCCGCGGGTTGGAAGATGGATGCTCAATTTTGCCAGCGTCTGTTTTCCGAACCCGTGGCTGTCAGCGGATTCAACAACTGATGCCGGTAAAATTAAGCGTCGGCTGTCAAATCCGCTGACAGCCACCGCTTCTGTCAATAAGGAGGCGCTAGGGATGCGCTAGTGTCCCTAGCGCCTCCTTTTTACCGCGGGCCCTAATTTGCATGCCTTGGCTTAGTGAATCGCGCACCCAGGAGAGTGGCCTGGGCGCACGTCGGGAGAGCGGGCTCTCGCCGGCTCTCCCGCGAGGTTTACTGTATCGGCTAGATTTTCACAGGGATGTCTTACACGTGTGTGTGTGTACCTGCATGTAGAGCCTATATGTGACGCATAGACTCTCTCACACACATGCTCATGCATGCTCTCTCTATCACACACACAGGTTCTGTCTCACCCCCTTCACTCTCTCACACACGCACATAGGTTCACACACACACACATATATATATATTGTGTGTGTCTGTGTGTGAGAGCCTATGTGTGATACACAGACTCGCATGCGCACAGGCTCTCTCATACACATATTTACATGGTCATTCTCTCTCACACACATTCTCTCTCATGCACATGCCCATGCCCTCACACATATTCCCTCTCTCTTCCTCACATTCACACATACACACATTATATATATGTGAAAGAGCAAATGTGTGTGTACCAGCATGCGAGAGCCTATGTGTAACACACAGGCACTTTCACACATTTACACACACACAGGCTCTGTTCCTCACATACAGGCTTTGACTCACGCACATGCACACACTCACACACACACACACAAACATGCAGTTTCTGTCTCTCTCACACAGACACACATACACACTCTGTCAATCTCACACAAATGCACATACAATCAGGCGCTATCTCTCAGACACACATACAGGCTCTATCTCTCATACACATGCAGGTTCTGTCTCTCTCACACACACATACACACACACACAGGCAGGCTCTCTCTCTCATATACATACAGACTCTGTCTCCAACATATACACATACTCTCTCTCACACACATACACACACATACACCCACACACATGTTCATTGTCTCACACATGCAGGCTCTTATACACACATACACATAGTGTGTGCACATGCAGATAGAGCCTATATGTGACACAGTCTCACACACTCGCTCATGCAAGCTCCCTCATACACACACACACACAAACACAAAGGCTCTGTCTCACCCCCTCTCTCTTTCTCACACACACATACACAGTATATGTGTGGGTGTGAACCTGTGTGTGATGTGTATGTGCATGTAGTGCCTATATGTGACACATAGGCTCTCTCACACACTCGCTCATGCAAGCTCCCTCACACACACACACACACACAGTCTCTGTCTCACACCCCTTCTCTCTCATACACACACACACAATATATATATGGGCGTGAACCTGTGTGCGAACCTATGTACATGTGTATGTGTGAGAGAGAGCCTATCTGTGATACACAGACTCGCATGCACACAGGCTGTCTCTCACACACATACTTAGATGTTCATTCTCTCAAACACGCTGTCTCATGCACATACCCATGCTCTCACACATACTCCATCACATTCACACACACACACATACATTATATATGTGTGAAAGAGCAAATGTGTGTGTACCGGTATGTGAGAGCCTATGTGTGATACATAGGCACTCTCACACACAGGCTCTGTCCCTCACACACAGGCTCTGTCTCCCATACACACATAGATTCTCACACACACACATACATGCAGTTTCTGTCTCTCTCACACAAACATACACAAACGCAGACTCTGTCAATCTCACACAAACACACATACAAGCATGCGCTGTCTCACACACACTCACACACAAACATAAATTCAGGCTCTGTCTCTCACACACATGCAGGTTCTATCTTTCTTTCACACACACAGGCAGGCTCTCTCATATACATACAGGCTCTGTCTCCCACACAGACTCTTTCACACACATACATGCAAGCTCTGTTTCTCTCACACAGGCACACATACACAAATGCAGACTCTGTCGATTTCCCACAAACACACATACAAGCCAGCGCTGAATCACATATACACATACAGGCTCTGTCATTCACACACATGTAGGTTCTGTTTCTCACACATACAAGCAGGCTCTCTCTCTCATATACAAACAGGCTCTGTCTCCCACACTCTCTCACACACACTCTCTCACACACACACACACACTCAGGCTTTGTTACTCTCACATAAACACACATACAAGCAGGCACTGCTCTCTCATTCACACACAGGAGCACACAGGCTGAAAGGCTCTTCTTCTCCCACTGGCCTCTTCTTCAGCCACCAGCAAGAAGGGCTCCTCTGGTGGCCATGGGGTCTTCTGTTCCTTTGGCTGGCCTCCTTCCTCAAGCCGCCAGCAGGATGGGCTCCGCTGGTAGCTGTCGGGTTGCGGCACAGATTCTTTCACATATTTTTTTTTTGAGTGAGCAGGAAGTGGCAGCAGGAGTCGTGTTTAAGCAAACGTCATCTCCGGCTGCTGCAAGGTCAATCTTACAGCTTAAATGCAACTCCTGCTGCTGGTGAGAGGTGGATGAAAGTCAGGCTGCTAATGATCATTCGGGCGATGGTTGAACCTGATTAAATGTATAAAATTTGCCTCTACCATAGTGGTGCCCGCTCAGTCTCAGCACCCTGTGCTGAGACTGAGCGGGCGCCACTATGGTAGAGGCATATCTGGACATATGACCCCTAAAGCTGGTCATATGTCCAGATCCTTAATTGGACATCCCTTGTGAGGAGCGGGAAGGAGATTAGCATTTACAGGATATAGGGAGTCTGGCTTTGCTCTCTGAAAGTGTCATAACATTGTCAAGCTGTGCCGGGTAGGCAGGCGTGTGACTTCATCACAGTGCAGTTGTAATAGCCTGAAGACAATGTTGGGCATCTTATGTTTCAGAGAGTAAACAAAGTCCTGAGGTGCTGCTGTCACTGACAGGAATACCGCATTCTTCTGCCAGATAGATGGCACTACCAACAGCAGATTTACAGTAAAAGTGTGAAAGGGAATTCAAGGCAATAGTAATATTAGACATGCGTTAAACAAAAAGTCGGCTGTTTTGATTTCACGCAAGCTTCCCATAATTTCAAGTTCAAAACAGGGTAAATCTTCCTAGTGAAAAGAAAAATAGTATCAGATGACAGTCACAATTAAGAAAGTCAGAACAAGGGTTAAATTTATCCAGACTGTTGCTTAACTAAGATCATTTTATGGTCACAGCAGGTACAAAAATTGATACATATTCCCAGAAACTGATAATCATTTCCAGATTTTCCTGCTTCCCCTCTATAACAGGGATATTCCTAATCTTCAAACAAAAATTACCAATTTTATTATTCGGATGAATGTTCAAAGAATTTAGGACCTGCCTGCCTGACTGTGAGCACCGTGGAGCTGCCACCATCTTGCTCCCCTCCAGAGGGACTTGATGATTCCCGTGTCCCAGCTGCCCCGTTGCCAGCCTGAGCACCATCAGCCGATTGCCCCGCCCCCCAGATGACGTCACCTACCCGGGAGGAAGATTCTTATAGCAATGCTGGAGGCGCTGCATGCTGGAGGTGCGCGCACGAAGAAGCGCAACGAAGGAGCTCCTTTGTGCGCTCCTTCGTGCGCGACCAGTGCACAAACAACTACAGAATGTTATATCTCTCCAAGTGGCATCTACTCTCCGATTTATGCTATTTCCACCATTACTGGTAGAGGAAGATATTGTGAATTAAGCTCTGCCAGAATCCATAAAAACCATACATGCTGCTCTTTTTTAACTCAATTTCTTTTATCAGCTGTTTCAGTGACTTCGTCTCCGATTAGTATTTCTCTATGTCTCATCAATATTCAATCTGTGAAAAGTAAAGTTCACTTTTTGCACAATTTCATTTCTAGTGAAAACTTAGATTTTTATTGTTTCACTGAATCATAGTTACTTGACTCAGATCACCTCACTTTAAATCAAATTTTTCCTTCAGGCTACTTTTCTGTTTCACAGCCATGCCCAAAAAGCGTGGCGGTGGCCTTCTTATTATCTATAAATCTACCTGGAATGTCAAATCACAACATCTTTCTGGTTATTCATCCCTAGAGATGCTTTTTGTTTCTACTAACCAGCTGACCATATGCTTAATATATGCCCCACCAAAACTGCTATCTTCTGACCTGTCTCCTTTTTTTGAGCAATTACTATTATGCAAATTTGACTTAAATAAGATGAATATTATGGGTGACTTTAATCTACACATTGATACCTCAACTACTTTCACTCAATGCTGGCTATTTCTTGACATACTCCAATCCTTAGGCTAGTTTCAACTGGACACACATGACTTGATTTTCGTAAATGCCACCACTCGATCCTCCATCATTGAATCAATAGATATTTCCCCAGTTCCTTGGTCAGACCACTTTCTGATTAAGTTTCAATTTCCTTCTGCTCCATAGATTGTACAAGCCTCTCCTGATTACTCCAGCACCTTACAGCGTGGCTCTGTTGATGACTCTGACTTCCTTTAAAAAATCTCTCCATTTCTCAACTCTCTTTCATTCCAGAATTTCTCTGAGGCACCACCTCAATGGGACTCCATTTTTGAAGCAGTTATTAATGAAGTGGCTCCTATCAAAACATTTCACCTTAAATCCAAATTTCCCCCCTGGCTGAGAACACAACCAATTAGGAATGCCAGAGAAAGAATCTCAGGAAAGCAGAATGATGCTGAAGGAATCATCCCTTTTCTGTATCTGCCCAATCTTTTCAGTCACAGCTTACTTCCTTTCAAACACTTGTTCAACAAGCGATGAAAGATCACTTTTCCCATAAAATCAGAGAAATAGGCTATAATCCTAAAGTTCTCTTCGTCATTGCCAAAAGACTCACCAACTCTCCCCTCTCCTCCAATTCCCCTTTGGAAAACTTATTTGCTGACTCTTTCATGATCTCCTTTAATCTTAATATTGAAAAACTCAGTTTCTCCTTCTCTTCAGTCCCATGCTGGTAAACAAATCCAACATCTCTTACTTTAGCCTCCTGGGATAAATTTGAACATGTCTACAAAGTATTTGTAAAATACTTTGAACTCCAACAACACTTATGCCCCTTTAATCAATGTCCTTCCTTCCTCTTTGAAGCCTCTAGAAATGTTCTTGCTCCCATTTTCTCTAAACTGATCAATTTGTCTTTCAGTGAAGGTGTCCTTCCCTCCTCACTCAAAAAAGCCATGGTTTGGCCTCTTCTCAAGAAGAACTGTCCTGATTCGTCTGACCCCGGCAATTATAGGCCCATTTCAAATCTTCCTTTCTTTTTGAAAATACTAAAATCTGCTGCCTTAAAACTATTATATGAACATCTTGAAAATTTTGAGCTCCTGGATCCCCACCAATATGGTTTCAGATATTTTCTCAATACCAAACTCCTCCTCTTATCTCTCACGGATACTTTGAGGCGGGGCATTGATTCCGGCCATCAGTTCCTTCTTGTCTCCTTAGACATATCCTTAGCTTTTGATTCCATTGATCATAATATCCTACTTTTCCGTCTTCAGGAATGTGGTCTCAGAGCCACAGTGCTAAAGTGGTTCAAATCATATCTCTTTGATCATTCTCAAACTATTAAATATCGGAACATCTTCTCCTCTCCTTCCCCCATAAAAGCTGGGGTTCTACAGGGCTCTGCTCTCTCTGCCTATCTTTTCAATATATATCTTGCACCGATTTGTAAAATACTTTCGTCTCTTACAGATTGTTACAAATTATATGCTAATTATTTACAGTTTGCGATTCGTCTACACTCTTCATGGCAAGACACTGTTGAGCATCTACAAATTTGCCTCTCTATCATTACCAGTTGGTTAAAGCATAACAAACTTTCTCTTAACATGACCAAAACCGAGTTCATCATCATCATCCACAGTCCTTATACTACCATTCATCAAAAGTCTATCCCTTTCAATGGTCAGTATTTTCCACTTCAATCTCAAATCAAAAGTCTAGGCATCCTACTTGATAATACCCTTTCCTTCCGGCCACTGATTAAGGAAGTCATCTCACATGCCTTCTACAGAATACAAGTGCTTTCCGGTCTTAAAAACTGCTACATCCTCCTGAGTTCCGCACAGTGCTTCAAGCATCTATCTCTCCCATTCTTGATTATTGTAACAGCTTATACATAGGCTTACCTAAGACCACCATTCGCCCTCTTCAGATACTTCTGAACTCAGCTTCCCATGTTTTAGCAGGTCTGAGGTGCCAGGATCATATCACCGCCACATTAATAGATCTCCACTGGCTCCCCATCGAAGAGCATATCAAATACAAACTAGGCATGCTAATTTTCAAACTTCTTAACGACCACTCTTGTCACTGGGCAAACGCTATTCTGAAATTCTATCAACCTACTTGACTACCATGTTCCTCTTAGCGAGGCCTTCTAGAAATTTCATCTCCACATCACTCATGAATGTGCATTTTCAGTGGCAGGACCAACCCTCTGGAATTCATTCCCAGCAGACATCAGGCAGATCTGTAGAAAACTAATTAAAACTTTTCTTTTTAAATTAGCTTTTTTTTAGTCAGTTTTTTATTTTTGGTCTGGTTTTTATTTATTATTTATTGCTCCCAATACTGTTTTTGTTTTTATAAAGTTTAAATGTGATTTTATTATTTTATGATTTATTTGTTATTTGCCTTTTATGATATGTTGGAATTGTTTTATGAATGTTGTCTTGTACATCGCTTAGGCCTTTTAGAGTTAGGCTATTCACAAATTATGAATAAATGTAAATTTTGAGTTAGGCTTCTAAATTGACTCTTTAGGGCTGAGTGTCTAAATTTAGTTGCCTAGTATGCTGGTAACCTAAAACGTGGGTGGCTATGGGCAGATTTGGGGGTGGGGGAGAAGCACTTCTACTGATTTTCAGCACTATGCACCTTTTAGGCTCACAAATATAGGAAAATTAATTGCAGGCCCAAATTTAGGACCCCAGGTTTTAGGTATCTTAATCTGGATGTATTTTCAACCAAAAAAGTAGGACCTGTTTGACTGAAAATCTTCCTGTATTTAGAAAACTAAGAGGTTTATTCATTAAGCCACAATATTTTACCTCAAGAAGAGCAAAAAATTGCAGGGGGGGTGCATTCTGGCAATATTTTGCTCCTCCCTGGTAAAATATTGTGGTGGTATCTCTGTGATGCTTTTTGTTGCCAAAAAAACTCCACTAGAAAATATATCACGGAGATTTTGCAAATTTTGGCTTCCGTGCTGTTATTTTTCAGAATCTGCCACCTCCTGGAAATTTTTTTATATAGATTGTGAAGTGTTCACTGAGAATGTGATTGGTAGTGTCCAGGGGCCCCGGAAGAGAAGTCTTCCTCCCTGTCTGGACTTGAAGCTGGACCCATAGCACTCCTAGTCTAGGTGTGACGGGGTCACTATGCTAGACTATATAGGAACCAAAGATTCAGGAGAAGGGGGGAAGGAAAATGCGGCAACACCAGGCTAGAGACGTCCCTTGGTTCCTTCCCCCAGAGGTTATAAGACCAGAGGAGCCACAGGTGTGGGAAATGGAGGGTGGAGCTGGTGAGGCCAATCCATGGTTGCAGGGGGAGGGCCAAAGTGAGGAGGGGCCGTTCCGAGCCAACCAGCTGCGAGTGGAGGAGGAGTCTCTACAGAATAAAAAGGACTCCCTGTTAGAGCAGTCTCAGTCTCCTGCCAGGGACTGAGGAGGAAGGAACGGACTACCTAGCTGCTCTGGGAAACTTGGACACTGGATATTCCCTGACTGTGTGAAGGACTACAACCACTATCACAAGGAAGGTGAGCGCGGGGACTTCTGTTGGTTTGGACTTACGATAAAGACACTTTACCTAGAGAACTGCCAAGCGGGTGGTTGTATCCTGGGATGAGAAAAAACATCCCAAGAGATACAGTGGGGCCAGACTTTTTGAACATTGGATCTGTTTGTTGGAGATGAACTTTTGAAGCCAGACTTCAGAAACTGAGTGGCTGGCTCAGTGGGGAAGGCATCTGCCTCCCATCCAGGTGGAGGAGGGTTCAAACCCCACCTGAGGACTTTGTAAAGGAAAATAACTTTAACTATTATTTGAGTCCCTGAGTGACCAGGGAAGCTCATTCAGGGATTGGATCCCGGGAACAGATGCAAGTGGCAGTATACAGACCGGTGAAAGCGTCACACTAGGGTAAAACACCTAAACAGGTGACCAGATCAGGGGTGGATTGGGCCTATCAGGGGATCAGGCATCCCCCGGTGGGCCCATCACTCCAGTCACGTGGATGCCGTGACAGAGCCGCGCTCGGCAGACCAAGTGTTGGGTCCTGGGCCGGGCCTGGGTGGCGAATACCCGGGCTGGTCTGACATTGTGAATCCACCGCTGGACCAGACACACATACAAAGCAGCTCATTGTAATAGGGGCATGTTTTGGCCCAAAATAATGTGAAATATCGTCACAATGAATAGTGTTTATTGCATGATAAAACGCTTTTTTTTTTTTTTTTCACATTATTTTAAAAACATGCATGCATAATTGAAATCACCAGTTTACTAATAAGTCCACCAGTTTACCCAGTCCTTCTCCAGGTCTTCGAGACTCTCCTAGTTCTTCACCCTAAACTCCCCCCCAGTTCACCCAGACCTCCCAACCAAAAATACCATACAACAGTCAAGTCTGATATTAATTGCAGTAGTTAAATAGGAGGTGAGCGGCAACAAAAATGCTCACTCTCTTGTTTCTCAAACTCTACCATGATGCAAAGATGGAACATCCGCAAGCCCCTCTAAGAAGACTGCAACATTCTTGTGGGATTGTAGATGTGGAGCATCACGTTAACCTGTGGGAAGGAATTAAGGAACAATAATTTGGGCACAAGCAAAGTAACTTTGTATTTCATCTTCCACTGGGTTGGTAGCCAGTGGAGGTCAAACAAGACAGGCGTAAAATGCTCCTTTATGCTGCACCCGAAGATTAGCCAGGCAACAGCATTCTGGAGGACTTGCAACGCTCATGATGCTAACAGAGGTAGGCTGGACTGGAAATACGATATACAGGTGTTTTATCCCTTTTTGATATACACATACCTGGGAACTATCAGGAATTTGCATCCATTGCAGATTTTTATGGGAATCACTAGACATTTTGGGGCCTCAGTATACAGCTCAGCCACTCCCCTGCCTCAGTAAGCCTGAAGAGAACAGGAGAAGTGGGGCGAGCCTGGAGCAGACACTGCAAACAGCTTATGGGGAGAAACTGGAGAGGGGCTGCAATATACACAAAACTCAGTGTTCTGTCCCCAGCAGTGGGTACATGTTTGTATCTGTATGTACTGTAGTTTAACTGTGTCTAGTGCAGCCCTCCCTTCTGAGGATTCTTGATACTGAAACACTTTTTGTAACCCATGATAAAAGTCTGAGCCTTGCCTTTAAAAGGAGCCTTTGCCCTTAAGAGAAGCTCCCCCCCCCCCCCCCCCCGCTCCATTTTCTCACTAGCGGAAGAGCTTGAAAGCCTCTAGGTGCCTTATAGGTTCAAGGGACTGCCCTTCATGCTTCCCCTGCATCACATGGTTCTTAGGCTCACTGCCATTGGACCTTGCCCCCCTGCCCCTAGTTTGTGGAGGCATTTCCTTTAGCAGCTCTTGACAAGTGCTCAGTCTTGCCCATGCTTTCTTCTGAGCCAGCAGAGCTCTGTAAAACCCCTGTGAAATGATAGGGTTTTTACCTTTTCTCTTACTGCCTTCATCTGAAGACTAAATCAGCCTCATATCTCTTAAGCTTCCTACCTCTACCATAAACTAACTCCTGCAACACAAAGACCTCCTTCTCCCTCCTGCTACCCTGTCTCCAATTACCAAAGATCTTTGCCTTGGGGCTTGTGTTTGAGATGCAACAATTGTAAGTAGAATTTACCTGTAAAATAAATAATTTCAAACTTAAAGAATCTTTGTCTTGAGGACTGACTGGAGAAAAAGTTTAGCTGCCTGGATGGCAAACTCTGATGTCTGCCTGATCCAGAACACTCAGTCTGCAGCTATAATTCCAGGACTTGGGAATCACTCAGCAAAGGGTAGAGGGAGGATGCATAAGTCTTGGCGCTGAGAATTATAGGGGGAGGGAGCAAAGAGAGTGCTGGGGTCAGGAGGAGATGAAGTATGCTGGGGGTCATCTCTGGAGGAGGACAGTGATGGTGGTGAGTGAGATAAAGTGGTGATTAGTTGAGGGCAGGGCCGGTGCTAGGTTTTGTTTTTTTTTGCTGCCCTGTGCAAACAATTACTGTGCTGCCCCCCCCCCCCTCCCCCCATGATTCATTCAGTCTCTGTCCCGGCCCATCAAATAAAGCCCAGCTTCCTCCTGCAATCTATATTTTTAAAAACTGACACGACCCCACCCCCTCACCTCCGTCACATATGCAGAACACAGAGAGACCCTCACCAAATACAGAATGAAGAGATCAGAAAGTATAAACAGAACCATGCTGAGAAGAACCGAACTGGAACCCACCTCTATATTCAGAGCAACAATGGAAAAATAGAAACATTACCATTCTTCATAAAACATTAAATAATAAAACCAAGAAATATAAAACAGCAATCATAATAGTAAAATCATATTTGTAAAAAGAATATTTCAAACCAGTTAATGAATAAGAGTATCCACAATTTCCCAAACACCAATAAAATATTTCAAAACATCTGATGAATAAAAAATCCAATCATTAAACGTTTTATTCCCCCCCCCCAAAAAATGTTTTAAATATTTCAAAAGAACAGAAACATCAAATTACATCCAATAATAAAAACTAATAAAGATTTTAAAATCTCTTGCTTTCCATACCTGGGATCTTTTGATTTCTAGTCACTGTGAGATCATCATAGATTGGGGAGATAGGGCCACACAAATTTTATCTTCCCTCTTACACACATGCACAATAACACATTCATTCTCTCACACATTCTCTCTCGCACATACACAGGTTCCTTCTCCCTCACAGATACATTATGTATGTGTATTGTGTATGTGTGTGTGTGTGTGTGCCTGTGAGAGCCTATATATTACACATAGGCTCTTACAGGCACACAAACATCCACAAACACACACAAGCACACAGGCTTTCAGACACATTCACAGGCACATAGGCTCTCACACAGAGACACACACATATAGGGTCTCATGCAGACACACACACATAGGCTCTCACACACACACATGTACTCATACAGACACACACCTACATAGGCTGTCATACAGACATACACATAGGATCTCACACACACATGTGCTTATACAGACACACAGGCTGTCACACAGAAACACAAACGTAGGCTCTCACACAGACACAAACACATAGGCACTCACGCAGACACATTCACACATGCTCTCACAGACACACACAGGCTCTCGCTCACACACATACATACAGGGCTTTCTACTGTCATCGGGCTGTAGTTGGATGACCTACACCATGACCCAATGGCCCTCTTGCTTGGAGGGAGCGGAAGTTGTCCGCTAGTGCACGTGCACACAAATACAAACATGGGTCTCTCCTTCAGCCGCTGGCGGGTTAAGCTCCGCCGGCAGACTTTCTCCCTCTTCAACCACCAGCAGCCTCTCTTCTCCTTCAGCAACTGGCAGATTAAGCTCTGCTGGTGGCCTGCGGCATTTCTCCTTCTTCAGCTGCCAGTGGGTTGAGCACCACTGGCAGCCTGCATCCTTTCTCCTTCTTGAGCCGCTGATGGGTTGAGCACCGCTAATGGCCTCTCTCCTTAGCCGCTGGTGGGTTGAGCTCCGCAGGCAGCCAGCGGCCTCTCTCCCTCTTCAGCCATCGGCGGGTTGAGCTCTGCCAGCAGCCTGCAGCCTTTCTCTTTCTTCAGCTCCACCCAGTGGCCCCACGTAGGTTAAGCTCCACCAGTGGCTCCACCCAGTGGCCCCACGTAGGTTAAGCTCCACCAGTGGCTCCACCAGTGGCCCCAGTAGGTTAAGCTCCACGAGTGGCCCCACAGCCTCTCCTGCTGCCGCTGGCCTGCCACCCCGGGTGTGCCGCCCCGTATAAATTTACGGTATGCACACACGGTCACACTGGTCCTGGTTGGGGGGTGGAAGGGAAAAAGCTGGTACTCAGAAAGATGAGATTTGTGCAATGTTCTCTCAACCTAGCTTGATGGACTCTCTACCTGGGAAACATCAAGCTAAGTTGAGAGAACATTGTACAAATCTCATCTTTGTGTGAGTTTTCTCACTCCGAAGGTCAAATCTTCACAAGAGTGTACTGTTCTGTTCATACATCTCACTCTGCATGTCAAAGGGGCCCCTAACTCCTACACTACTACTTAAACCTCACCTTGAATTACTAGGTGGGCCTGATATAGAGGTATTAATACCTAAGTACTATAAGGTCTTTTTAGCCAGTCTCTCTCTCTCTCTCTCTCTCTCTCTCTCTCTCTCTCTCTCTCTCTCTCTCTCTCTCTCTCTCTCTCTCTCTCTCTCTCTCTCTCTCCTGAAAACATTGCAAAGTGCAATAAAGCCATATTGCACAGTTTAACAAAAAAGGTGTAGTTAAAACTGTGTTATACTGCAAAGCCAGCCCACTTGGCCAGAAATCCCAAACTCCTCCCCTTTTCCAGATTAGCATCACACCATGCGTTAAGGTGTTTTTCACATGCAAAAACGCCATAAAGCAACTTGATAAATTACCCCCTTAATTTCCTATGCTGGTTTGGGAATAGTTGTGCAAATGCAATGCTGTCTACATTCGACTATTGTAATTCATTGTATACGGGTCTTTCAAACGTATTGGTTAGCTCACAATGCTGCAGCCAGGGGGGATTACCAATGCAGGTTTCAGAGATACTATCTCACCAAAACATTTGGAGCTGCTTTGGTTATCAGTATTTCAGCATGTACAGTTTAAACTGTTAACCCAAATCCACAAAATAGTTTATGGTATGGTAGGTTCTCACTGTCTTTCAAAAATTGTAACCTAGCGTATACTGTATTAGCATATACACTTTAGAGCAAAATTTGCTGGTTGCTCCTGCCCTTTGATACTATATGTTGCAAGATGTAGTGCTCTTTCATTTATAGACTTATGAGTTAGAATAAGTTACCTAATGCTATTAGGCAAGAAACAAATTATTTACGGTTTAGGAAATTGTTAAAGGCCCATTTGTTTGTGCAGGCTTATAACATAGATTAAGTTGTAGTATTAGGGAGGAATTAGCAGTACTTTGAAAATTCATGTGTTTTTATGAGATTTCTGTCCTTTTGTTTTTAAGAATGTAAATCTTAAAAACAACCTTCCTTCCCCCTCCCCCCCATTAGCAAACCTCCCTCCCCTTGCGCTAGTTTTGTTCTAATAGTGCATACTGCTACTGTTCCTAGTTATGTTATGTTATATTATCCAAGTTGTTCATTCCCTTGTTCATTGTAAGACATATGTTGTCATTGTTTTCTACTTGTTATAATGTAAACCGGAGTGATAAGTAATTCTGTTACCTGAACTTCGGTATAAAAAAAGTTATAAATAAATAAATAAATGTTTATTTGTAATCCTCTTGGATTGATTTAAGTTGGAAATAGTAGACTATGAGCCTCATTTTCCATCCAGATCGCACACGATAAGGGATGTTTCGCACGCGAAAAGTCCCTTATCGCGTACAATACCAAAATGGGGGCGGAGCCGGCCCCGGAAGAGGAGGAGTCGGGGTGTCACCGGGGCCGACTCCGCAAAGACGCCGCAGATGACGAAAAGGTAAGGCCCTTTTTGCGTCCGAGTTCGCACCCAATAGCTACGCCTTCTATGGTGGCGCTATTGGGTGCAAAACCGGCAGCAATCGCACCGCGACAGTGCGATCGCTGCCGGCTAGCACAGGCCCGCCCCCCCCGTTTCGGCCCCCCACCCCTCATTCCCTAAAGTATCGCAGGCCTGCAATACTTTAGAAAATGAGGCCCTATAAGACTTATAAAATAAATAATTCAATAAAAATAGAGCTGAATATCAGTACTAAGTTTAACCCGCTAAGTCTGATGACAGCAGGTCTAAACACACCCAGATGCTTGTACCCAGAAAATGTTAGCCTTAACCAGCTATATTATAACATAGACGGTTAAGTGGAGGAAAAACAAACTTTTTTTTTTTTTTTTTTTAAATCCTTGTCGGACTGCAGGCCCAGTTCCCCCTCCCCCTGAAATCTCAAATGTTATCTTGCCTCTGAGCTCGCTTGTTATAGCCCAACCTTTCCTCTTCCAACCAGAACCCTTCTACCACACCTGGAAAACCCTAAAAGCTCCCAGGCCACTGGGATTGCAGTATGATCGTTCTCCTCCTGGAGGTGTTCAGGACACTGCCAGAAGCAATTGGGATGGTACCGCAGTTCTAGTGGCCTGTGGGTCTTGAGGGTACTGGGTGGGGCAGGAAGGTTCTAGTTAGAGTTGCCAATGGGAGGGGGAGAGTGAAGATGAGGAGCAAGGCCAGAGGCCAGATAAAATTTCAGAATTCAGACGGGGGAAGTGGAAAGGGAGGATCGTGGGTCAATAAATCTGAAACTTTTAAAAAACCATATAGGGGGGCTTGGGTAGGGAGATGGGGATGGTTCGGGCATTATGAATAATGTTAGTTTTAGCAGAGTGGGGGATCGGATCTGCAGGTTCACAAGGATATAATTTTATTTTTCCTCCACTTAATCGGCTACACAGGTATATGTACCTGGATAACATTAAATGTAATTGACCAAATTAAAACATAGCTAGTTATGTTTGCAAGAAATCCACATACATATATCCAGATAATTTTAAGCAAGTATATTCAGCAAGTTATCTGGCTAACTTTAGCTAGATAACTTGACTGCTTACCACTTTTCTGAATATTAGCCCAGGGCCAGCGCAACCCACTGTGCAAATCGTGTACTTGCACAGGGCAGCAGCTCTGAGGGGGTGGATGATGGGTCATCCGCAGCCACTCAACCCTGCCAGCAGCCAAAGTGGAGTGAGGCCACCTAATCCTGATCCGATGGAGGCCAAAGTGAAGAGGTGGGCCCAAGGCTGCCGTGGGAGCAAGTGGAAGAAAAGAAGGTGAAGCCCTTGTGTGTGTGTATGAGAAGGAAAATGTGAGAGAGGTAGTATGAATGTGTGAGGAAGAAAGAACGTCTCTGTGTGTGTGTATGTGTGTGTGTGTGTGTGTGTGTGAACATGTGTGAGAGGGAGCATGTGCGTGTGTGTGCGTGCGCACACATTAGAGAGAGGAAATGTGTGCATCTGCGAGGGGTAGTATGAATGTGTGGAAGTATGTGAGCGAGAGAGCATTTGTCTGTGTGTATGAACGTATGAGTGAGAGGGAGCATGTGCGTGTATGCGCACTCATATGGGAGAGAGGAACTGTGTATATCTGAGAAAGGAAGTATGAGTGTATGAGCATAAGTATGAATGAGAGAAAGAAAGTGTGTGTGTGCATATATGAGAGAGGAGAAAGTTTGTGTGCCGTCCCTCCCCCACTAATCCACAACAATCTCAGGGTGGCTGGAAACCAAAAGTTCCCAAGTATGAAGAGCGGGATATATTATTTTTATCCATATCAGTTTTAATTATTGGGTGTTATTTGATGTCTGCTCTTTTGAAATATTTTACTGGTGTATGGGAAATTTAAGAAACAATTTATATGAATTTTTAATTATTGGATGTTTATTCTTCAGCTGTCTTAAAATATTTTCATTATTAATATGATTTTACTATTATGATTTATATTTCTTGATTTTATTGTTTTATGACAAATGTTGATATTGCTGTTGCACTGTATACAGAGTGCGCCTAGTTGCCGTTTCCAGTTCAGTTTTTGCCTGCAAAGGTTTATTTATTCTTTATGGTCTCTTTTTATTCTGTGATGGACTTTTTATGTAGTAATGGACTGTCTGTGTTCTGCATGTGTGACCGAGGTGAGGAATTCTGTTAGCATGTAACTTCTGTGTAAGGACATATAGCAGCCTGGCTTGTACTGGTTTCCTAATAGAAGGTGTATTGGCATTTTAGGAGCTGGTTTATATTTGAAGTGCTACTTTTTCATAGGTAAAATTGTTATTGTTTGAGTGCTGGCAGTTTGTGCTGATTTGGTATGGGAGGTTTACTCAAGGCTTTCTGAGGGTCAAGCCCACATCCAAAATGCATTACAATAGGCCTAATACCATATGGGTATTTTGCATGTAAATATTATACATAGATTGTTGTAAGTGATATTTTTACCTCAGAAGACTGTACTCAGAATGTTCTTTTTAATGTGAAATCTGTTATTATAAATGCATATTTTTTAATTGTGCGCGTGTGGGTTTTTTAAGTTCTGCTATGACATCTAATACCCTTGCACTAGCCATGGTTCCAGGGAGGAATGTCAGATTTTAAAGTTTAGATTACTGGAGGGAGATGAATCAACTGGGGGGGGGGGGGAGGGGCAGCACAGTAATTGTTTGCACAAGGCAGCAAAAAACCTAGCACCGGCCGTACATTAACCTCACAGTTTTCAGCTGAAAATGATCCTAAAACTTAGTATCCTAAATTTCAGCCTGCTACTTTATTCATTTTCATAGATTTAAGCTCCTAAATTAGATGCTGAAAATCGGTGCTGAAATTTAGGAGACTAGGAGTATACTGAAATGTCATTTAGACAGACAACGTAATAGTTATCCATCTAAATGTCTTACTCGGCTATATTCAGCCCATATCCAGTGAAATTCAAGCAAGTAACAAGTTACCTGGCTAGAATTTACCTGGATAAGTCGGGGGTGTTCTGGGAGCAGGCAAGAGGTGTTCTGGAGAGGAGCAGAGTTACTCATAAGAACATAAGATATGCCATAATGGGTCAGACCAAGGATCCATCAAGCCAAGTATCCTGATTCCAACATTGGCCAATCCAGGCTATAAGTACCTGGCAAGTACCCAAACATTAGATAGATCACAAGCTACTATTGCTTATTACCATTATAGCAGTTTATGGATTTATCCTATAAGAATTTATCCAAACCTTTTTTAAACCCAGTTACAATAAATGTTGTAACCACATCCTCTGGCAATGAATTCCAGAGCTTAATTATGCGCTGAGTAAAAAAGAATTTTCTTCGATTTGTTTTAAATGAGCTACTTGCTAACTAACTCCGATATTCGTAGTTAGCGGATAACTTATCCAGCTAAGTGGTGGAACCATAGGGCTGTATACATAACCGGCTAACTTTAAGTTAGCCAGGTATGTTCGGTGGCACGCACCGCTGCACCTCTGAATATTTGCTGCTAGGTAGCCGGTTATGTTTACTGGCTAACTAGCACAGCCACACGGCGGCTGAATATGGACCTCTAGGAGCCTAAATTTAGGCACTCAGCCTTAGTAAATTTTCAAAAGGGCAATTTTAGGAGCCTAACTCCAAAAGTTAGGAGGCCAAACCCTGTAAAAGCTGGCTTAGGCCCCTAAGAATGTTTATCTCATCATGTCTCTCTTAAACTCTACACTGCCCCCTCCTCATCTTCTCTTCTCTTACTTATCTCTCCTCTCTACCACCTTCCCTTCTCTCTCACCCTCTCGATTTGCCTTTCCTTTCTTCTATTCCTCATCTTTCCATGGATCGCTTTCCCATGCTCCCTGTCCCAGGCCATCACCTTTCCTTGCCATATCTCCTTCCCGATCTACCCTTCCTCATTTTGCCTCCCAATCTCAACTTTTCTATCTCTCCATTTCTTTACCATTCTCTTTCTTTTCTTCCTCAGCTCTCCTTCCATATCTTTCCTTTCCTGTCTCCTCTTCCTCATTTTGCCTTCTCTATCTCACTCACCTCTTCCCCCCGCTATCTTAGGTACAGATTTGTGAGTGATGAGTGCCCTCTCTCCTCATCCCCCTCCAGTCTCTCCGTATTTGGAGTTTTGGCGGCGGAGTACCCAGAAGGACCCGTGCATCCTGCTGCGCATTCTGACACATGACTGGCATTTTTGTATAAAACTGATGCATGCCCAGATTTAACAATGTGGCACAACTGAGGTATGCACTGTGCCTTTCAGCGAAATGCTCTCAAGGTGAAACAAAATTCAAGTCTGGCTCAACTCTGTGCCCTGTCTTTGTCAAGAAGCTCTTAGGGTTATCTGAGTGCATACCACAATGACTAAAAAGCAGAACAAACGGTGGTGATTGGTGTGTCAAGGGATTCTTTACTGATACACCGATCACCACCGTTTGTTCTGCTTTCCAGCATTATTGATCGGCTTCCGCTTTGCTTTTTGGGTCCTACCACAATGACTAAACAGCTGGAGAAATGATTTTGTGTGAGCCATGGCACCACTGGATAGTATTCCTGTACTCAATGAAATGACTTTATACCTTGGGCCTTCTTAAGCTTGCAACCTAGGCTTTTCCATGACTTTGTCATGAGCGTGGAACATGGACTTCTTGTAGTTACGTGTAATGATGTAATTTATACAGTTGTGCCTGCAAAGGTTTCCCTGCCATATTCTAATACCTCACTATGCAGGAAACAATAGCAAAAGATTCCATGACTTTATTGATTTACTGTCCATGATCTGTTTAATCATTAAATATCTATGCATTGGATTGTTGTGTTGAACCGTTCCAATCTTCTGTTTAGTTTGATAAGAGATTGTTATCGGATTTTTTAAAAATGATAAAAATGTGTATCTTTAAAGGGGACAGTCTGCCCAGATTGGGCAAACACAGCCTTTTGTTAAGGTTAAACTTGTTGCCTTTTATGCCGAGAACATTGCTGGCGCCTAACCAAGGACACAGAATTGGACAGTTGATACTGCACATAGTATTTAAATGGGGAAAGTATTTCTAATATCCGAATAGGCAGGAGCACCAGTACATCTATAATTCAGGATAACAGATTTGGCAGGAAAAGAGTCACATGAAAGAACGAGACCTGGATTTCAAAAATACCAACTTTGTTAACCTGGGGAAGTACCGCAAGAAGGTCCAGATAGAGTGTGAGGTAGGCGAAAGGGAGGAAAAGTGGGCTAAACTAATAGCAGCTATAGAAGGAGCCACGAATCTTTGTTAAGAAAATAAATAAAAAGAGTTGCACCCAGAAGTAAAGAAGCTTAGACGCTGTGGCTTGCATGTCCACCATCCCACGTTCACTGTCTATGAATATGCATGGATCTCGGGGGAAACTGTCAGAATTTTCAGGACCCCCTTCACCCCCCCCCCCCCCCCCCCCCAACATGTCCTGAAAATTCGGTGTTCGGTTTGGCAAGTTGCCCAGTTTTTGACTGGACAACCCACTTTTTGCTCCTGCAGTACAATGCCCGGTCATTACTTTTGACTGACCGGATGCTGAAAGTCCAGTTAGCTCCAGCGGCTCCTCCTCTCCCTCACAGCGCTTTCTGTTCCAAAAGAGTGAGGGAAGAACCAGCCCCTCTCAGCAGAGTCACGCTGTGTTCCCCGTCCCACACACACACATACCCTCCTTTCCCATGCTGTGACTGCACAGCCCTCTGATACAACTCCCACACATCTTCAGGAGCAATGGGACCTCTGGATCCCCCCCCCCCCCCCCACTGTGTGTTAAAATTGCTGAACTGAGGCATAGGAGGGAGAGGGAGGCGCAGAGGAGGGAGGGAAGGGGGAATAAACAGAGAGGCTACGGAAGAGGAGGTACAGAGATACGGAAGGGGACACAGGGTAGGGAAAGGGGAGAAACGCCCACCTTGCCTTCCTCCCCCCCCCCCCACCTCCTAGATGCACCATTTCCCTTCCCTACCCTGACATTACTCCCATCTATTCCCTTCCTTACCTCACCACCTGTCCAAGTACAGATCCCTGAGGCACTCCACTGTTTACCCTTTTCCACTGAGAAAATTGACCATTTAATCCTACTCTCTGTTTCCTGTCTTTTAACCAACTTGCAATCCACAAAAGGACATCACCTCCTATCCCATGACTTTTTAGTTTTCTTAGAAGCCTCTCATGCGGGACTTAGTTGAACATCTTCTGGAAATCCAAATACACCACATTTACCAGTTCACCTTTGTCCACATGTTTATTCATCCCTTCCAGGCAGCAGGAAACAGATCGTCTAATTTTCCCCCACTCTAGGGCAGGAATGGGGCAGCAAAAGTCTTCCTCCCAGATTCTCAAAGCAAATTTTCTTGTAGGTCACCACCGGCTACCAACTATGGATTGTGGCTGGGTCAGTCAGAATCTTCCCTATACTGTGTTACGCCCGTCAGTCGCAGACGGCTGCGACCACTACTGCTTACCTCCTTCTTTGCTTCTGACACCATGAGGTAGATTGGCAGCCTCCGCTAGCTACCGGCGACCCGCCTACCGCTCTCAGGCCTCCCGGGTCAGCACGGACGCCGTCGACCATCATCTTGCCACCAGGACTCTCTAGGCGCGCGCATGCGCACACGGGCCAGTCTTATCCATGTCATGTTGGCAACCTCGGGGGCGTCCCCTCCAGATGATGTCATCACCTTTGAATATTTAAACCTGCTGGCACTACCCTAAGACGATTTGGCAAAGTCTTCCTTGCTAATTCTGCCTCGCTTCCTGAGGACCCTGCGTTCCAGTTCCTGTTCCGACATGGACGTCTGAAGTACCTGCTCCTCGAGGGCCTCTCTCTCATCCTGGCTATCTGCTCCTCAGAGGGCCTGACGCCTGGAACTCTGCCTGCCCCGTTCCCCGGGGCTTCCCTGGAACCAACACTGCTCTTCGTGAGTATCCATCCTGTGGATCACTTTCTGCTTTATCAAGTGCCTCTCTGGTGTACCCCACGCTGCGGGCCATTACCATTGCTACAGAGGACTCCTTCAGAGATACCCGCTCTACAAACCATTACCACGCTATCGAGGATCTCACAGGCGCACCCCACCTTGTGGACCGCAACCAGCTCTATCGAGGGCCCTCATCGGTGTACCCTACTCTGCAGGCCATTGCCACTTCCACCTAGGGCCTCGACTGTGTACTTTGCTCTGCAGACCGCTGTCATCTTCACAGAGGACACCCACCAGCATGCCCTGCTCTGCGGGTTATTATCATCTCTACTGAGGACACTAGTGGTGTTCCCCACCCTGCGGGCCACTACCATCTCTACCAAGACCTCTTTGGTGTACCCGCTCTCGCGGGCCACTGCCATCTTTACAGGAGACCTCTTCGGTGTACCTGCTCCACGGACTTCTTCCAACGCTACGAAGGTGTTCCTCTGGGCACATCCTATTCCACCGACCCTGTATCTCTGGATCTGTGTGAGCTTCTCTCTGGCACCCCCCCCCCCCCCCCCGCTCCACGCCCCACTCCCCGCTTCTATCTCTCTAATAAAGACTCTATACTGCTCCTGGGTCTATCCTCAGCTGAGACCTAGCCTCCCGACAGTGAGGCTTACGGGGCTCCTCCCCGTGGGTGGTAGCACCTCTCACTTCGACCCAGGGCTCACATACCAACTGATATTATGGAATCCTAACACACTGGCCACCCCAGAGAGGGACTTCCCCATAATTCCTTCCCAGGCAAAGAACCACAAGTCTCGCAAAAACTCCCAGACCTCAGCAAAAATCTCAGGAACCCAATACTAGAAGCAAGCCCCACCAGAAAGGTTGTGTATTGGATAGGGCAAAGTCTCCTGCATCTCCTGGCTTGGTAGACCGTGAGGCCTGGTGCTGGGAATAGGCCAAAATGCAAACAATAAAAATCTCCTACTTCCACATGTGGGGATCCTATTAGTCCCCTACTAAGGTTAGTCAGGAATATACCAAACGGTGTGGGGAGAGACACAATTTAACTTGGTGAGTTTGCAGCTCCCCCATGCAGAAGCTGTTTATGGTTGATTCCTTTGGCACTTAATGCATTATTACCATTTTACTTCCTGGCATTATTACCATTTTACTTCCTGGCATTATTACCATTTTACTTCCTGGCTACTCTAGCCCCCAAGTCCAATCTCCTTGTTATATGTAACTGTGCTTTGGCCTTCTTGTTATATGGTTATTTAGTTAGTCCCTAAGTTCCATGTAAACCGGTTTGATATGAATCTTTTCATGAAGGTCGGTATAGAAAAAGTAAGATAAATAAATAAATAAATGGATTCCCCTTTTGTTTTTGCAGAGGTAGCATGGCTTGGTCTGTCCTCTGATGTTTTATTAATTTAGTTGTGACTCCATGGAGATTTTGTATTTGGATAGGAGTTTCTTTCTGCTCTCCCAGTCTAATAATCCATCTTCTTAAATTAATTTACTTGCGTTTGGAGTGCCCAAACATTGGAGTGCTCAAACATTGGGACCCAGTTATGCTAATTTAATTTCTACTCTACTATCTTCTGAGAGAAGTTCACGTCACACAAGATGGATCTGAGATCATCACGATCCAAGGAAAGGATGACTTCCCGTCATCCTGAAGAGAGGAAGAAGGAGCACAAGGGAGAGTGGAGAGGGGATGGACCCCACCCAGGGCCCATGTATAAAATCTGGAAAAGAGAAGTAGAGGTATTACCGAGACACTGCATGAGGAGAGAGAACGAAGGAAACAGGGATTAGGCAGGAGATAACAAACTGTATAACTTAAATGACATCTTTGATGCTTCACCCACATTGGGAGGGAAGTACCCAACTTGCCCACTAATCCAATGGCAGGGAAGAAGTAAAAGTAAATAAAAGGAAAGAATCAATTGGAATTAATATTTGAAATTGAAAGCGACTGTAGAAAGTTCCAAACTTCCTTAAAAGCATGCGTAGCATCTTAAAATTTAAGCTGTAGATGTTCCTAAGGTGGATGCGGCTGTGTCCGTGGTCACCAAGAAAACTACTATCCCTATCACGGGAGCGACAGCCCTTAGGATCTGCAAGATCGGAAGTTGGAGCTTCAGCTGAAGAATATTTCTGAGGTCTCCGCACTGGGAGTGCGGGCTGCCATGTGCAGCAAATTTTTTTTTACATCCTGGCCTGCTCTGGGTTCAACAGCCTTGAAGAAGCAGTCTGGTGATGTTAACGCTGCCGTTTATCCATGAACACCACACCACTGGTATTCTGTGCTTGCACAGTTTAAAATAATTTATCAGGGGGCGCTGTTGCCAGCCGATGCAAGCAGACGTGTGGTAGCTGAGCTCCGTGCTTCTCGACCCCAATAACTCACGGTATTTTGCCTGAAATTCGGTGCGATCCTACTGCTACAGCATTTCACTACTGGGCACTCGATTTGCTGCATAAAACATGACATCAAAGCGGAAACCTACGGATTTAAAACAGTTTTCCTACGGGAAGGCTTCTCCTGAACCAGGTCAAGATGGCGGCGAAAATTCCAACTCGGCCGAGGAGGAGGGGGTGCACCCTGAGGTATTGCCGGGACCTTTGGAGGCTTCTAACACTCAGGCCATTGCGTCTCTATTAACTAGGGACGAAGCCCGACAATGGTTTGTCGAGCTGCGGGCGGATTTACGGCAGCATAAGACTGAGCTTATGGCAACGATGGCTGACCTCCGGGGCGACTTAGCAGCGCTTGGAACCAGGGTGGATGAGAATGAGGTGCGCATAGATACTCATGGGGAAGCGTTAAACACCCTCCAGCGCAGGCAAGACACCACTGTGGTTGAACTACAGGCGCTCCAAACTAAAGTGGAGGATTTAGAAAACCGGAGTCGCAGAAACAATCTCCGAATCAGAGGGGTCCCTGAGACGCCGGAATTTGAGGAGGTGCAGGAGATCGCTAAGCAAATATGCCTCTACCTACTAACCCGGGGCACCGACCACGAGGAGGAATCGGGCTCTATGGCTCAGGAGATTCAATTTGAGAGGGCGCACCGAGCCATAGGACCCAGGCGGGATCAAAGGGCGCGGGACATCGTTCTCTGTTTTCAGAGCTTCCCCCTGAAAGAGCGAGTCTACTCTGCAGTGCGCCGGATGACTGAGATCACATGGCGCAATCAAAAGCTCTCCATTTTCCAGGGCCTGTCAGCGGTTACCCTCAAGAAGCGGTTTGACTTTAAAGCAGTGACTGCGATACTGCGGGAGAAGGACATCAAGTACAAGTGGACATACCCGTTTGGACTCTCATTCCAAACTCAAGGCGTTACACACCGGGTTACTACTCTCGCGGAGGCCTTTACCAAGGCGCGGCTCCCGGTTACTTTTTCACATGATAAAATGGCGCCGATCACGCGGCCGCTGGACCCTGCTCCTCGTTGGCAGAGAGCAGGAAAGGGAGGCAAACGCCTCCGGCGGCAAAATGATGCTACTAGCCTGCAGACATCGGAGCAGGGGTGAGGTGCAGACCATAAGACTGTGGACTTTTGCTTAATATTTTCGATCTCCTTATATCGTATAGCGTTTCCTTAATGCTTAGGATTATTAGGAACTTGGTTTATTGTTGTTCCTGTTTACTTCTGTTTCCCAGCCCTGTGCCCAGGGGCGGGGAGGATTGTACTAGTTTAGTGTGTGAGTTTGGGGGGGTGGGTTATCAATTTCTGCAGTAAAGTTGGGGTTCTGTTCGCTTGGGGTCGGGGGGAGGGGTGCGCTATCCTGAGGAGGGATGTCTGACTTGCGGGGGCAGCGGTGTTCTCTCTGGAGAGAGGTATCCCAAGCTGGGTCTACGGGATACAATAGGGAACAAGGGGGCACCACAGGGTGGATGGGGTTTTTTCTTTCTAAGTTGCATTTTTTCTACTATGTCCTGCGGGGTGAGTGTGGCGAAAGAGGGCGTGGGAGCGTGGGGAGCAGTCTCTTGATGGCATGGCTGGATGGACACGGGGGGGGGAGCCCTGGGTGGACTTCTAATCTGTGATGGTGACTAAACTTCTATCATTAAATGTTAAAGGGTTAAACACCCCCAGGAAAAGGTTGTTATTAAAAAGGGAATTGCAGAGGCAACAGGCTGCTATAGCCTTTATTCAAGAAACTCATGTGCGCAAACATCATGAGCGCTTGCTGGCGTTCCCAGCCTATTCCTCTTCCTATTGGGCTGCCAGCTCCAAGTCTCACAGGTACACTGGGGTGGGTATTCTCATCTCCTCTGCACTGGTCCACGAACTTATCACACATGTCGCTGATCCCTTAGGTAGATATGTCTTAGTGAAGATTAGGATGGGAAAGCAATTAGTCACGTTACTCAATGTATATTTCCCGAATTCTCATCAGGCTTCTTTCATTTCCACACTTCACGGGTTATTACAGGACCACTCAGAGGGAGATCTCATTATAGGTGGAGATTTTAATTTTGTGCAGAACCCCTCCATAGACTCTAGTTCGGGGAAGATAGCCTCAGTGCCGACTCGTCGACTATGGCATAATTTTATGCGTGATTGGGGTCTGGTCGACATATGGAGGGATAGATATCCTCACTCGCGTTCCTATACCTTTTACTCTAGACCACACAATACTTACACGAGGATTGATTGCTTTTTTCTATCTTCCTCCTTTCAAAACAAGGTTCAGAAGGTGGACCTTGATAGTATTACTTGGTCAGATCATGCTCCAATTTGGATGACATGTTTTCTGGGGGATTCGGATAAGGGGTATTGCCAGTGGCGTCTTAATGACACCCTACTTAAAGACGCTCAATTTGTCAAGCAGGTGGGGGAACGCTTAAAGGAGTACTTTCAGGAAAATCAGACAGCAGGCATCTCCCCCCTGACGGTGTGGGAATGCTCTAAAGCGGTACTCAGGGGCACGTTCATTGCCCGGGCGGCCCATTGTAACAGGTTGCGGGAGGAGCAAAGACAGTCATGGATGCTCGACTTGGCTCGCTTGACCCAGTCCCACAGTAGTACTAAGTCGGAAGTGACTTACCTGAAGTTGCTGAAGGTTAAGGACCAATTACGCTCCCTGGAAGATACGGCGATTAGCCACCATCTTCTGTTGCTGAAGCAACAGTTCTTCGAGGGGGGTAATAAGGCGGGCAATTATTTGGCCCGACAGCTGCGAGCCTCTCAGGCCCAAACAGTGGTTGCAAAAACGTACAATGCCAGGGGGGAACTGGTAACTAGCTCCGAGGGAATACGAGACTCCTTTACTGATTTCTATTCCCAGCTTTACACCGCAGATAGTTCCATTTTGGTGGGGGCTATAGATGAGTATTTGAATTCAGTGCAACTTCCGGAATTACTCCCCAGCCAGAAAGACTTCTTGGATAAACCTATCGAACAAGATGAGGTATTCTCGGCTATTAAGAAACTAAAGCCGGGTAAAGCTCCGGGGTTAGATGGTTTTACAGGGGCTTACTACCATAAGTTTGCTGAGCAGCTGGTAGGACCTTTGACTGATGCATTTAATTCTCTACTGGCTGGGGCTACTATGACTCCCGACGCTAACACTGCCGGCATCACAGTATTGGCTAAGCCAGGGCGGGATCCCACTAGGTGTAGTTCGTATCGTCCAATATCTCTCATAAATATTGATCTGAAACTTTTAGCCCGGGTATTGGCGGCTCGGCTCAATGGAGTCCTTCCGGGGTTGATACATAGTGATCAGGTGGGCTTTGTGCCTGGGAGGCTCGCGGCGGATAATGTGCGCCGGATCATAGATATCATGGATTTAGTGCATAGGGATCAGACGCCTGCTGTTCTTCTAGCGCTGGACGCGGAAAAAGCTTTTGACCTTGTCCATTGGGAGTTTTTGTTTAGAACTTTGGTCAACATGGGCTTTGGGGTTACCTTTATTACCTGGTTGCGGAAGTTATATAGTTGCCCCTTCGCTAGAGTCAAGGTCAATGGGGGTTACGGGGCGCCTTTTGCTATCAATCGGGGAACTAGACAGGGTTGTCCCTTATCGCCCTTACTCTTCGCCCTGTTTTTAGAACCTTTTGCCATTAGAATCGGGGGGCACAGTCCGTTGTGGGGATCTCCCAGGGGGACACTCAATTTAAAATATCGTTATTTGCTGATGACGTGCTGCTCACCCTCACTAAGCCAGAATCCTCGCTACAGGGGGTAATGGTGGAACTCGGTCAATTCATGGCAGTTTCTGGTATGAAGGTTAATTACGAGAAATCTGAAATTCTGAATTTAACTATGTCCACTGCCGAGGCTGGAACTTTGAGTCAACGTTTCCCGTTTAAATGGGCTACCAAATCTATTAAATATTTGGGGATCAGATTGGGCTCTCACCCTAAATACTTATATGAGCTTAATTATGGACCCCTGGTGGCATCTATCCAACGAGACTTAGATAAATGGATGTCACATACCCATTCCTGGCTTGGGCGTCTGGCAATACTTAAGATGAATATTTTGCCCAGGTTTTTATATTTTTTCACCACCATACCCATATTCCTTCCCCCACAACTGCTGAAAAAATGGCAACAAATTCTATGCCGGTTTATCTGGCGGCGAAGACCTCCGAGGGTTGCTCGAAGCTTGCTGTACCAGCCCAGATCCAGAGGGGGCATTCAGTTACCCAACTTGGCTTGGTACTATGGTGCTGCTCAACTTCGAGCCCTAGTGACTATGCATCGGGTCACGGACTTGCCTCAATGGGTGAGGCTGGAGCAGGCCCTGTTAGGGCACATGCCAATTTCTGCACTGCCCTGGCAGCCCCCATCTACCTGGGGTTTGCGTGTCCCTTTGCCATACGCCCTTGGGACCACAATGCGTATCTGGGGGCACTGGAGAGAGGTACTGGTGGGTCCCGAACATTATTCTATGCTTTCTCATTTATTCACCAATACGGTGGGGCTGGGGGATGCAAAGGCAGGGTCAGCTAAGTGTTGGGCGCAGGAGGGGATTTATCTTTTGGGCCACGTGTGTCAGCAGGGTAAATTACTGTCGAGGGAACAGCTAGTGGCCTTGCATCCCAAGACTGCTTTAGATTTTCTTCTCTATGCCAAAATATATTACTTCGTGCATAAGGAAATGAGAAGGGGAACATTGCGGGTCAAGGGCACTCTGTTTGAAAACTACTGTAAGCATGCTTTGACCCTCAGGAGCTCTATTTCCAAAATATATGCTCTGCTCAACGGGAAACTGAGTGGTTACCCAAAATTTCGCACCAGTTGGGAATTGGATTTCTACTCTGCCCTGGAAGATCAGGAGTGGGATGCCATTTATACGATGGCGCACAAATGCTCCCTATCTGCGGGGTTGCAGGAAAATTGCTATAAAATGCTTTATAGATGGCATTATACGCCCGCTAGGCTCCATAGGTTTCTCCCATCTATATCGGCCCTATGCTGGAGGGGGTGTGGGGATATCGGCACCTACTATCACGTGTGGTGGACTTGCCCTATAATTGTTCAGGTTTGGTAGGGGGTGTTTGCTTGGCTCGCCTCGGTGCTGCATATGCCGGTTACTCCTCAACCCTGGCATGCTTTATTGGGGCTGCCACTACCGGACAGTAACAAAGCTATGCAAAACTTTATATTGCATGTATTTATTGCCACACGGGCTGAAATAGCCCTGCACTGGAAACAACCTGTGGCTCCCTCTTTGGCGGGTATACTACTCCGCCTTCGTTCTTATTACCAGTTGGGGAGACTTACCGCCACACATCAGGATAGACTGGCGGCCTTTCAAAAATCTTGGGCTCCCTATCATACTTGGGTTCTTAGTCAAACCACTCCAGCTGCTCCACGCTAGCTGCCAGTCCGTGGTGCCGCGATGTCCCCCAATAATTAGCCAGTCCCGGAAATCTGGATACTGGGAGGGTCCAGTATCTAAAGGGTGCTATGTCTCGGTGGGGATGTACTGGCTTCATATCCTAATGAAGGGGGATGATGTTACTGGTTTGGGGGCACTCCCGTTTACTCATCCTACCATTATTCAGCTTATTGATATTGCATAATGCAGCTTAGTGTTATTGCATTATTATTCGCTGTACTATCTTTCAGGTTGTGCGTTGTCCTTTTGTTTTCGCTCTGTGGTGTCGGGTGGGAGGGGGGAGGGGGGGATGGAAGGGAGGGGATGCAGTTCATAATAATGGGCAGTTAAAATCGGCCTCAATTTGTTCTATATCTTGGTATGTAATTTGGGTTGGCTGTGCTTTTGTGGATTGTTTTTTCTGTATTGACACTGAACGCTGCCAATAAAAAATGATTACATATAAAAAAATTTAAGCTGTAAATAATTTAAATCATCATTTGTACCTTATCAGTAAAAGAGAAATGTTGGAAACCACCAAACGACTAATGTGTTTATTGAGTAGCGGCTTTCTTGCTCCTTTTTCTTTTGCTGTTGTTTTCTCTGCTCTATCCAATCCATAATATTGGGTCTTGACTTAAGCAATGCGATGGGCCTGGACAGTAAAGTCCCTGTCCTCCCCACCCAGGTAACCCTGGAGTTACATCTTATGATGTAATAGCAGTGTCCCCACCCTTTTAATATAGAAATGTGGGATATGACTTCTGGAACTGATTTCCGGGTTCAGCCATCACAGGGGTTACACACATCTACAACTCCATACTGAAACTGCACTGCCACATAAGTCCATGATACAATGTTTTTATACAGGCAGGCAAGTTGACCATTCCCAGCAGCTTCAGTGGAGGTGCTGTTCTGAAAATGGTATTGCTCTTCCTTCTGCTGCCTAACTCCTACTCCTAGCTCAACATTTGAGAACTAGGGACATTTGGTGATGATCCCAAGGGGTCGCCGCAATAGCAAGCTGCTTCACATTTTCTGCATTGAATATAATAAGCATGCCACGTTGTAGAGACAGGTCAATTCACATGGACACAGGATCAAACACCACAAGGAAGACCAGACCAAAACCTCTGTGGGGGAGCACTTTTGGGAACCAGGTCACTGCATCAGTGACCTGAGGATCAGGCTGATCAAAAGAAAATTTAAAACAATCCAGGAATGTAAGATTGTTTTAAATGATCAGACACTTTGGAACTGACAACAAAAGGACTCAACAGTGACTGATGTTTCATGTCACATTATAAGCCATAAAATGATTCTGCTTGTCACCTTCTGATCACCCACCAAACCCCAACCCTATCATCGGCATGTCTTTTATGACATCCTCACTATTTTCTGATGTCTCTTCCGAAGGGATGGGCTCCACCTTAACCAGGGTGGAACCAGACTGCTGGCGCTAACCTTTAAAAAGGAGATAGAGCAGCTTTTAAACTAGAACAAAGGGGGAAAGACGACAGTCGCTCAGCAGCGCATGGTTCGGAGAGATGTATCTTTAAAGGATACTAATGATGCATTAGAATTAGGGCATCCCGACAGTGAGGTTCCAATAATTAGAAAAGTAGTCCAAGTGCCTGTAACTAAAAACTCACCTGAGCTAAAAAATTCTAACTTATCCCTATCAATTAAAAAGCAGAATAAAAATACAAACAAAAAACAAACATTGAAATGTTTGTATGCAAATGCCAGAAGTCTAAGAAGTAAGATGGGAGAATTAGAATGTATAGCAGTAAATGATGACATAGACTTAATTGGCATCTCAGAGACATGGTGGAAAGAGGATAACCAATGGGACAGTGCTATACCGGGGTACAAATTATATCGCAATGACAGAGAGGAGCAGTCGGGAGGAGGTGTGGCGCTTTATGTCCGGGATGGCATAGAGTCCAACAGGATAAACATCCTGCATGAGACTAAATACAAAATTGAATCTTTATGGGTAGAAATCCCTTGTGTATCAGGGAAGACTACAGTGATAGGGGTATACTACCGTCTACCTGGTCAAGATGGTGAGATGGACAGTGAAATGCTAAGAGAAATTAGGGAAGCTAACCAAATTGGTAGTGCAGTAATAATGGGAGACTTCAATTACCCCAATATAGACTGGGTAAATGTATCATCGGGTCACGCTAGAGAGATAACGTTCCTGGATGGAATAAATGATAGCTTTATGGAGCAATTGGTTCAGGAACCGACGAGAGAGGGAGCAATTTTAGATCTAATTCTCAGTGGAGCACAGGACTTGGTGAGAGAGGTAATGGTGGTGGGGCCGCTTGGCAATAGTGATCATAATATGATCAAATTTGATTTAATGACTGGAAAAGGAACAGTGTGCAAATCCAAGGCTCTCGTGCTAAACTTTCAAAAGGGAAACTTTGATAAAATGAGAAAAATTGTTAGAAAAAAACTGAAAGGAGCAGCTACAAAAGTAAAAAATGTCCAAGAGGCATGGTCATTGTTAAAAAATACCATTCTAGAAGCACAGTCCAGATCTATTCCACACATTAAGAAAGGTGGAAAGAAGGCAAAACAATTACCGGCATGGTTAAAAGGGGAGGTGAAAGAAGCTATTTTAGCCAAAAGATCTTCATTCAAAAATTGGAAGAAGGATCCAACAGAAGAAAATAGGATAAAGCATAAACATTGGCAAGTTAAATGTAAGACATTGATAAGACAGGCTAAGAGAGAATTTGAAAAGAAGTTGGTTGTAGAGGCAAAAACTCACAGTAAAAACTTTTTTAAATATATCCGAAGCAGAAAGCCTGTGAGGGAGTCAGTTGGACCGTTAGATGATCGAGGGGTTAAAGGGGCACTTAGAGAAGATAAGGCCACCGCGGAAAGATTAAATGATTTCTTTGCTTCGGTGTTTACTGAAGAGGATGTTGGGGAGGTACCCGTAATGGAGAAGGTTTTCATGGGTAATGATTCAGATGGACTGAATCAAATCACGGTGAACCTAGAAGATGTGGTAGGCCTGATTGACAAACTGAAGAGTAGTAAATCACCTGGACCGGATGGTATACACCCCAGAGTTCTGAAGGAACTAAAAAATGAAATTTCAGACCTATTAGTAAAAATTTGTAACTTATCATTAAAATCATCCATTGTACCTGAAGACTGGAGGATAGCAAATGTAACCCCAATATTTAAAAAGGGCTCCAGGGGCGATCCGGGAAACTACAGACCGGTTAGCCTGACTTCAGTGCCAGGAAAAATAGTGGAAAGTGTTCTAAACATCAAAATCACAGAACATATAGAAAGACATGGTTTAATGGAACAAAGTCAGCATGGCTTTACCCAGGGCAAGTCTTGCCTCACAAATCTGCTTCACTTTTTTGAAGGAGTTAATAAACATGTGGATAAAGGTGAACCGGTAGATATAGTATACTTGGATTTTCAGAAGGCGTTTGACAAAGTTCCTCACGAGAGGCTTCTAGGAAAAGTAAAAAGTCATGGGATAGGTGGCGATGTCCTTTCGTGGATTGCAAACTGGCTAAAAGACAGGAAACAGAGAGTAGGATTAAATGGGCAATTTTCTCAGTGGAAGGGAGTGGACAGTGGAGTGCCTCAGGGATCTGTATTGGGACCCTTACTGTTCAATATATTTATAAATGATCTGGAAAGAAATACGACGAGTGAGATAATCAAATTTGCAGATGACACAAAATTGTTCAGAGTAGTTAAATCACAAGCAGATTGTGATAAATTGCAGGAAGACCTTGTGAGACTGGAAAATTGGGCATCCAAATGGCAGATGAAATTTAATGTGGATAAGTGCAAGGTGATGCATATAGGGAAAAATAACCCATGCTATAATTACACGATGTTGGGTTCCATATTAGGTGCTACAACCCAAGAAAGAGATCTAGGTGTCATAGTGGATAACACATTGAAATCGTCGGTTCAGTGTGCTGCGGCAGTCAAAAAAGCAAACAGAATGTTGGGAATTATTAGAAAAGGAATGATGAATAAAACGGAAAATGTCATAATGCCACTGTATCGCTCCATGGTGAGACCGCACCTTGAATACTGTGTACAATTCTGGTCGCCGCATCTCAAAAAAGATATAATTGCGATGGAGAAAGTACAGAGAAGGGCTACCAAAATGATAAGGGGAATGGAACAACTCCCCTATGAGGAAAGACTAAAGAGGTTAGGACTTTTCAGCTTGGAGAAGAGACGACTGAGGGGGGATATGATAGAGATGTTTAAAATCATGAGAGGTCTAGAACGGGTAGATGTGAATCGGTTATTTACTCTTTCGGATAGTAGAAAGACTAGGGGACACTCCATGAAGTTAGCATGGGGTACATTTAAAACTAATCGTAGAAAGTTCTTTTTTACTCAACGCACAATTAAACTCTGGAATTTGTTGACAGAGAATGTGGTTCGTGCAGTTAGTATAGCTGTGTTTAAAAAAGGAGTGGATAAGTTCTTGGAGGAGAAGTCCATTACCTGCTATTAAGTTCACTTAGAGAATAGCCACTGCCATTAGCAATGGTTACATGGAATAGACTTAGTTTTTGGGTACTTGCCAGGTTCTTATGGCCTGGATTGGCCACTGTTGGAAACAGGATGCTGGGCTTGATGGACCCTTGGTCTGACCCAGTATGGCATTTTCTTATGTTCTTATGTCATCTTTTGCTCATTTGAATTCTGACAGGAAGAAGAGAGTATTACTCCTTGAAGCTAGATGAGAACTGTATTAAGTTAGTCTAATGAAAAATATATGTATTCTTGGTTATATTTGTTAACATTCACGTGGACTAATTTGGCAGCCAGACTACTTTATCCACAGTTTTTGTCGTAGGCTAGAGGACATCAACTACTGAAGTGGGCAGATAAACCTTTTCAGAAAGCAGGAATTCAAAACTGGGGTTCAATTCAGTCCACAAAATGCTCAGCAAATGAGCTGGTATCAAGGCAGCCAATAATCCGTGCTGTCTCCACCGCAGATTAAAAATACTGTCCAGTCCATGGGCTGATAACTGGGGGAGCTGCCTCAACATGGGGCCGTTCCTTTTCCTTATACATCCCATCAATATCTTCAAAGAAGGAGGGAGAAGGAAAAAGTATCAGGAAACAGGGAATTAGAGCCTTCCATCAATATCTAGGGTGCGGCAGTCTCCTTGTCCCTGCAGATTTGGGGATGACTTTCAAATGTCTGCAACGTGCACACCCACTTTCCCTTTGAAAACTGCCCTGGGAAAACATTCTTGCAGAGACCTGCACCTGCTTTCTCCTGTAGATAATTTTCCCCTTTACAACAATGCATGCAATTTTGAAAACGCAAAATTACAGGGCCAATATCATAAAACCTGTGCCAAAACTGGCACAAAATTTTAGCACCCATTTTTCATTCCACGTGTGTTAAACACGCAGCCTCGCTCGATGTTATAAACTAATGACATGCGGTAAGCTCAAAAAAGTGCACCAAAACTAACTAGCACTAAAGTCGAGATGCCAACAAATGGTGTTAGAAACCAGCTCTAGTTTGGAAAATGCAGCAGTGTTTCCTAGTGGTTGCTAGAAGTGACCTGGGCAGGCCTGTGGTGTGATTGGTGATGCACAGATATCCATCTGGAATGGAAATCTCCGGCCCAAGATTGAAGGGCCTGTCACCGGTGTAGCGGGCTGTGCCTTCTTGGGCCGGAGATTTCCATACCCGTGTGGGAAACTCCGGCCCAAAGATGACAGGCCTGTGGTAAAATGGAGTCACGCTGAAGAATCAGACCTGTCTTTAAAAATGTCACTTTATTAAAATCACATTTGAAATCAGAACATATTAAGCGTATTAAAAACATATTAAAAGCATATTAGAATTGGAACATATCATACCCTTGTTTGGACAAAAAGACAATCACAAGTGGTGCGAGTTGGGGTGCAGATGAGCATAACAGATGGGCGAGATTAGGAGTGTACTGCATGGGTCAGTGTGCAGCCAGGGAGGGGGAGGGGGTGGCATACATGAGAGGACAGGAAGAGAGAGGTATGTATGATGTGGAGGGGGGCAGTTAGAGGGAGGAAGAGAAGAGGGGTCAGAAGGAGGGTGAGGGGGCAGGTAGTGGGAATAATGCTCAGGGAGGAAGAGACCTACAACAATTATCATCTGGAAACAATGAGCAGGCAGGAATCAGCAGCCAACAGCTGGAGGAGAAGCAGCGTCAACGTAATGTGCACTTCATGGAGGAAGAAAAGGACCTTCTAGTGTGGTGGAAGATCTGGGAGAGCATTATGAAGGACGTCAGCAGCCTGTCAGTGACGACCAGTACAGTGGATTGACTGAAGCATCACCGGGGGGGGTCACCAGGGCAGCTGTCAAGGCCAAGCTGGCACAGATCGAGAGGCCCAAGCACTGGACAGAAGGAGGCCCACAATGCAAAGTGCAGCTGACACCGGTGGAGGACTGGTCTGGGAACTCTTTGGTTGGACTCTTTGCTGGCGTCCATACTGGCGGCACCGATACAAATGATGAGGAAGGAGCAGGTGAGTACGGCAGGGAATGTATCTCCAAGGTGAAGAGGGTTAGCTGAGGGGGTCAGAAGGATGCAATAACTGGCTCTGATATGTCTTCTTCTGTGTTTTTTCAAGGTGAACATCAGCCAGTGTACACAGAAGAGCCTGCCACAGGGGGGCCTTGCAGCTGCAACCAGCATTTCCTGCAAAAAAACTGGAAATACAACAATCCATTAAGTCGCTGAGTGCAAGGCACCAGAATAAATGGTCCTGATGGCATGTTGATACCCACAAAACAAAAAAATGGTCCACTGCTCATATATTTCAACAAACTAAAGACTCAAATAAATTAGATTGAATTGTTTAATTTTTTGTAGGACAGACACCGAAACAGCTTATTAGAGCGGAGGCTGCTCTAATAAATTGTCCACTTTAATTTATTAATTTATAAATCAATTTTAATTTGTTTTTTTATTTAAACTCGTTAAAAAACATTGATGTAACCCATCAAAAAGGTGAATGATGAATAATAAGTTCTTCAAAATTCAAGCCAGTATTATTTATAACCACGTGAGCATCTATGAACTTGAATAGCACTTATCTTGCCAAAAGTATATCAATCCAAACTGTTTGCCATTTCAGTGCATCCTATGTGTCTTATTTACGCCTGCTGCCTTGCCTCTCTCGGCTTATCCCTTGCTGCAGCCCCTGAGACACAGAAAAAGTAGACAATCTTTCTCTTGTTTCACTGGCTGTGGGGCTGTCTTGAACTTTGAAAACAGGCTAAATTAAAAGGATTGTTTGAGGCAGCTGGAACTGATGCACCTTTGTTTTCACCAAATTCCTTCCATGTTTTACATTTCACGTTTTTTGTTGTTTTTTTTTTTCATAAGTACTAGGGTTGAACTATCAATCATCCTGTTTTGCCTGAAGCTTTTCTTCTACTTTACATTATCACCTCATCAAAGGCATCAGGCCAACAAAGTATTGAAGAGGTCAGAACATAAAAGAAAACCAATCTGTGCGTGCAGCATGTCCCCTAAATACCACTGTAGAGGGAGTGATGCAATCCGTGGTATCTCATGCACAGGCTCAAAATGTAGTTTTCTATGAAATTGTGTCATGTACTCAGTACACAGCATTGTAGAAAATAGTTCACACATTTACAATGTCACTATCTCAAAGAGCTTACATGCTGTAGAACCTCTCAGGGGAAGATGGTGAAGGCAAACAGGATTGAAAAGCAAGAAAACACGGGACCCGCACAAATAATTCTTAGTTGATAGGAAGTGAGGGCAAAGCCAAAAACTGGGTAAGATGTGCTGTATTGCAGTAAGTTGAAAAATGGACAGACAGGATGTGCTGTAAGGCTTACAATCAATAATTGCCTATATAATTTTTTTTCTAATCTTAAATTCAAGCATAATGAGGTTTGGCCACCTACTCAGATTGGCATAGCAAGTTGTTGAGAGGCAGATGGGCACGGGGCTAGTGTAAGACTTCTGGCTGCTTTCGAGGTCACATACACACACTCACACACACACACACACACACACACACACACACAAGACCTTAGTTGTTGCGCTGGAGGTGGACCCTTGGCCTGGTGCAGGATTGGTACGGCCCTCTGATTGGACCCAGAGAGCACCTGCCACCAGGAAGCGGAGCACACAAGGAGACAGAGGTTAGCTGGAGCTTCACTAATAACAGTCCGAGGTTTCCGCAGGTTGAGCCCTTGGGTACCCGGACCGCCTGGACTTAGGTGGGCCTCTGGTGGTCTCCCGGAGAGGTAGCGGAGGGGTGTGCCCACCATGAGCAAGGGTGCGCGGCTGATGCAGAGAGGAAGGACTAGACCCGAACTGGAAGCTCCAGAGACCTCAGGAAGGCAACAATTCAGGAAGGTTCTCCGGGCAAGACAGGCAGCGCCTGCGGGTCTAGTCAATTGGAAGCCGTGGTTAGTTTCCAAGCAGGTTGGTCTGACGGTCACAGTAGGCCAGAAGGGAGTGTCCGAGTGAAGCTCAAGGGTCAGAGCCAGAGTATCAGTCCAGGAGAAGTCAGCCAAAGCAGGGGTCAATACCAAGGTCAGTCCAAGCGTTGTCAAGGCAAGCGAGGTTCGGTTCCAGGCGGCAGGCAAGAGAATGGTCAGACAGGCAGAGGTCAGTACCAGAGATCAGTCTGAAGAGGTACTACCTGAGAAGGATACAGGAACATACGGAGCCACTGGGAACGGAAGACACAGGAACACGGAGATGCTGGAACAGGAGAGCACTGGAACAGGATGATAGCACACCAACGGTGTTGACCCGATTGCCAAGGCAGAGATCAGGAGTTTGAGCCCTGCCTTATATATAGGTCTCTGGTGTTGTCATCTGAACGTGCCTCCCTCGAGTTTCCCACGCTTTTCCCTTTAAAAGAATGGACGTCGGCCGTGCATGCGCCTAGGAGCGGGGCCGAGACGGCCGAATACACGGAGCCCCGTTGAGAGCTCCGCTGCGAGGCCTGCAGGGATGAGGATGCTGAGGAAGGCCGTGGTGAGCGACGGGGATGCCGGGGCTTAGCGGCAGCAGCCAGGCCAACGCTTGTGGAGGGCAGCACGAGGTGAGCAGGCCCGGTCGTGGCACCCACGCGGCCAGGACGCAGAACATTAGTCAGAAAATAAGAATAGAATCTACGTGAGAGCGAGCCAGGAGATAGAGAGTTAAATGTTTTGTGTCTACTTCAGCATAACACAAGTAGCTTTGCCTGTGCTGAAACTAAAACCACTTGGCAACTGCCCAGATTACTTTTGGTAAAACTTCTTTAGTAAGTAAGAGATTGTAGACACAATGTAATTGCTTACATCCGGGCGAGACGGGCAGCGCCTGCGGGTCTAGTCAAGTGGAAGCCGCGGTTAGTTTCCAAGCAGGTTGGTCTGATGGTCACAGGAGGCCAGAAGGGAGTGTCCGAGTGAAGCGCAAGGGTCAGAGCCAGAGTATCAGTCCAGGAGAAGTCAGCCAAAGCAGGGGTCAATACCAGAGTCAGTCCGAGCATAGTGAAGGCAAGCGAGGTTCGGTTCCAGGCGGCAGAAAAGAGAATGGTCAGGCAGGCAGTGGTCAGTTCCAGGCGGCAGGCAAGAAAATGGTCAGACAGGCAGAGGTCAGTACCAGAGATCAGTCCGAAGAGATACTACCTGAGAAGTATACAGGAACATACGGAGCCTGAAAACTACATGAAGCCAGACTCTGTGATGCAACAGTGGAAAAACAGAAACATCATCATTTCTCATAAAACAATAACAAAATCAAGAAATTTAACACATCAATCATAATAGTAAAAATATACTAATAGAATAAATATTTCAAAACTACTGACAAACAGATCATCCAATAATTAAAATCATTTTTTTAAGTTCTCAAAAAACAATAAAATATTTCAAAAGAACAAACATATCATATCAAATAACACCCAATAATTAAAACAAGAATAACGCAGTTCCCCACTCTCCATCCTGAGATCTTTTGATTTCCAGTCAACTTGAGATTGTCATGGATTGGGGGAGGGAGGCCACACAAACTTTATCCTATCTGTCTCTCATACACACACAACACACACACACACACATACTGCTACGATTCTGCTCGCGGCCAGGCTGTGAGCAGCCTCTCACCTCTCCACTGCCCTGCCTTTACGGCCAGGAGGCTGCCGACACCGTCTCCACACGGCCCGGAGGCCACCATCATTATTCCTCCCTGCAGCAGGAAGCTGCTGCTGCCGCTGTGCTCTCACATAGCCCAGAGGCCACCGCTGTTGTTCCTCCTGCACGGCCCGGAGGCTGACGCTTTTATTCCTGTGGCAGGAGGCTGCCACCAATGCCGGGTCATGGCTTTGCGACCTAATGCCGCTCCTGCTCCTCTTCGCAGCGCGGACGCCACTGTCCTCGGTCCTGCCCACTTTCTAGGTGCGCGGCCATGCCTCCTTCAGCATTCTTAAAGGGCCTGCGGTGGGAGTAGCTCCGCGTCCCTCCTGATGATGTCATCCAGGCATTTCCTCTTCAGCCCTATAAAAGGGCCCTTCGCCAGTCCGTCTTTGCCTTCGCAGGGAGCCAGTCCGCTCCTGGACTTCTTTTCATCTTCAGCTTCTTCAATGCACTCCATTCTTCAGCGGATTATGCTGTCAGTGGACCTACCAGGGCACCTCCTCGCCGGGTCACTGTAGCCTCTACTCTGGCTGGAACCTGCTAGGAGTGCCACCCGGATTCCTTGTCTCAGCCTTGCCTTGCCTTAGCCTTGCCTCAGCCTTGCCTTCTTGCTTAGTTTCTTCACCCTACCATGTCTCCAAGTACCTTGCCTGACCACGTTTCCAAGTACCTTTATCTCGACCATGTCTTCAAGTGTCTACGTCTTGTTCCTGTTATAGTACCATTGCCTGTCCTCGACATCTATCCATCCTGTCGCATCTGCTGTTTCCAAGCGGCAGGTCCGAAAGGGTTATGGAGTGGCCGGAGGGCTACCCCAGAGACCGGCATTGCGTTTCTGGGTCTCTTCTGGTGCATTCGGGTTTGGCAGAGGTCAGGGCTCCTGGTCTGCCTGTGCTTGGACACGTCTTGCCAGCCTCAGCGCTTCTTCAGAGTTCTCTGGGGTCGTGCCATGGCCTAAGGGCACACTAATCTCCCTGGAATCAGAACTGCTGTCTAGCGCTCCCGCAACATATACACACTTACACAATTCCTCTCTCATACAAACACCCATATTCTCACATACAATGTTTCTCTCTCATATACATAGACTCTCTCCCTCACAAATACACACACTTATATACCCTCTCTCTCTCACAAACACACAAACTTGCACAGAGGCTCTCATGCAGAGGCTCTCTCTCTCTCACACACATACACAAACACTCACACATGCAAACAGACTCTTAACAGAGCCCTTTTCTCTCTTCCATATATATACACACACACACACACACACACACAGGTTCTCCCTCTCTCTTATACACACACACACACACACACACACACATACACACATTCTTGTGGCCTCTCTCCTTCAGCCACGGTGGGGTGGAGCCCACCGCAGCCCTCTCTATGGGCCGCGAGGGAAAACATCCACCTCTTTTCAGGTGATAGTGGGATAGGGTCCACCATGACTGGATCTCTCTTCGGATCACAGCAGTAAGGAGTCTACCGCAACCCCACTGGGCCTCTCTTCAGACCATGATGAGATGGGGTCTGCTGTGGCCCTGCCAGGACTCTCTTCGGCCACAGGCACTTCGTTAGTCTGTGGCAAAGTAAAGTGACAGCAGCAGGAGTGTTTTTGGGGGCCACGTTTTTCCGCGCCCCCCCCCCCAAACTTTTCCACCTGAGGCAATTGCCTTACCTTCCCTAATTATAGAACCGTCCCTGGGAACTGGGGAACTGCTCCTGAAGAAGGCAGCAGAAAAAGGAAATTTTGCCCCTCCTTACATCTAGCCACTGGGTTGTAGCAGCTTCAGGATGCTAGGGGTGGAAAAGAGGTACAGATACAGATAGCCAGGGGCGGATTGGCCTATCGGGGGATCGGGCATCCCTCGGTGGGCCGGTCGCTCCAGTCACGTGGTCTGCTGTGCACGGCCGTGACAGACCCGCGCTCAGCAGACCACGTGACGTGTCCTGGGCCGGCCTGGGCGGCGAATACCCGGGCCGGTCGACCTCGGGAATCCACCGCTGCAGATAGCTGTGCTAAAAATTAGTGATAGGAAGCCATCTTAGTAGCCCTGGCATAACTATGCGCCCGGGACCTCCCAGAAGTTGAACAACTAAATTTAGCCACTCAGTGGCAGTAAATTTGCTAAGGGACCAATCTAGTTCCCTAAGTCTGTAGCTGGTTGGCTAGATGGCTTTGAAAATCTACCCCATGGTCCCAAAATTATGCCATTGTATGTTTATATAAATATTAAATGGTGCAGCCACATCTTGAGTACTGTGCGCAGCTGTAGTCTCCAAGCGGTCCATAATCAGTGGCATTTAGTCGGATAACTTGTGAGTTATCAGGTTAAATGATGACTTGGATATTTCTGCCAATTATTCAGCTAAAGTTTTGCCAAATAATGTAAAAGCATTCCAGGTTGGAGTTGTTCGCCAGATCACATATCCAGCTAACTTTGGTTGTGCTGTAGAGTAGCTCTAAAGTTGTCCAGATAAACTTTCCTAGCTAACTTTAAGATAGCCGGGTATTTTCAAAGGTGCGGCTATGCCGCTGAATATCCTGGCAAAGTTAGGCCAGACACGTTTGTCTAGCTAATTTTGAAAGCCAGGCAGTGGCAGATGTAGCCTCTGTCCCCAACAGATTTTGGGCATGGGAGCACATTAGGAGGACCATGGGCCATTCAAGCTCCCACACGGGAGAAAAGTCTTGCTTTTCAAGGCTCTTAGGAGTTTGATCACTCAGGGCTCTTCCATACACAGTCCAGCTGCACAAAAAATGTATTCCACTCCACAACTGTTGTTCAGAATAAAGATCTTTACAGGAAAAACGATACTTCCTTTGGTACACCCCTCCCCCCATATATAATTTTATAATTTCCTAGCATCAATAAAATATTTCTAAAAGGCAGACACATCAAAAAAACACCTAATAATTTGCATGCATACACACACAATGTGTGCCCTCTCTCACACATACATGCTTGGTGAGAGAGGAAGTGTGTGTGTGTTTGTGTGTGAGAGAGAGAGAGACTGGGGGTACACATGCACACACAATATGCGCCTTCTCTCTCACACACAAACAAACCCATATGCTTCCTCTCTCTCTTTTACACACTAACACACACACATATTCAGACAAAACTGAACTGGAAATCACAACAAGCCAGATTCTATATGCAGTGCAATAATGGAAAAGCAGAACATCACTGTTCCTCAGAAGAAACAATCAAGAAATATAAATCAATCAGAATAGTAAAACCATATTAAAAAAGTATACATATTTATTTTTATATACCAACATTTGATCTGTAGGTACTGTAGGTATTTCCCTATCCCCAGAGGGCTTACAATCTAAGTTTGTACCTGAGGCAATGAGAGTAAAGTGACTTGCCCAAGGTCACAAACAGTGACAGTGGGACTCAAACGCTGGTCTCTTAGGTCATAGCCTACTACTGTAACCACTAGGCTATTCTTCTTCCCTCCTATCAAAACAAATGATGAATAGAATTATCAAACATCAATAAAATATTTCAAAATTACAGACACATCACATCTAATAATTAAAACTAACAAGGATTAAAAAAAATCTCTCACTCTCCATACCTGGGAACTTTAGATTTCTAGTTATTCTGAGATTGTTGTGGTTTGGAGTAGAGCACACATAAATACAGGAACACAGGCACAGGCACACTGTCTCACAGAATCTCCCACAGGCACCCGCTCATACACACAGACCCACACACACACAGGCATCCTCTCATGTACACACACATACACAGAGACACAGACACCCTTTCATACACACACACACACACACACACACCCTCTCATACACACACAGCCACACACACACACAGGCATCCTCTCATGTACACACACATACACAGAGACACAGACACCCTTTCACACACACACACACACATACACCCTCTCATACACACACACACCCTCTCATACCCACTCACAGGCACCCTCTCATACACACACCCCCTCTCATACACAGGCACTCTCACAGGACACTTTGGACCTCTTCTTCAGTCGCTGGCTCCGGGGAAAGGCCGGTGGCACCGCAAGGCCTCGCTTTTGCTGCGGGAAGTTACTTCTCCGCACCGTCACAAGACCGTGGCATTGGCACCCCTCCCCCCTGTTTTCACCTGGGATGGACTGTCTCCCCCCCTCTCCCCCCTTAGTACGCCTCTGCAAAAAACATAATCACATTTCCTTTTTCTCACTCTTTTCCCAAACAAGTCATCTCCTGGGCCTTCCCAATACCTTTGGGGTAACTGAATCTTCTTCTCTTCTCCAATCCTCTCTTAGGTGAGCTTTGGCAGATTGTCTTGATCAGTCAGTACTCAGGCTTACTCCTCATCCCACAGATTCTAAGGAATACTTTTCTCCTCAGGGCTCCTCAGACTCTGATTTTCTTCGGAACAGCTTTTCCTTCAGTTTTTCTCTGGTCTCCCAAGACTTCTCCTCTCCGGGAAATCTTTCCTCTGAATCTGGCAATCTCTCCTTCAGGTCCCAGCCACCTTCCTTCAGCAGGCATAACTTCTTCCCTTCAGATCTATCCTGTGGAGAGATAAGGCCCACCAAGTGCCCTCTGCAAGGAGAGACAGAGTTCAGCCCCGAGCGAAAGCTGATTCTAGCTCTCACTCTCCTTTGCATCACATGGGTGCAGAGATTTTATACATCCTCAAAGATCCCTCCCTAGGCACTAGGAAGGTGGGGGAGGGGGGTCCCTGAGTTACCTCAATAATTGGAAGGGGAAGGAAAGCTAGACCCCCTCCTCTCAAATAAGGAATCATTAGTGAGGAGACCAAATCCCCTGCCATCACCCCCTACTCAGATCCTCCTATCTCCCGGCATCCATACACATCACTATGGTGTGGCAAGTGCCCCACCCCCCCAGTCCCAATCAGAACGCACCTTATGCTGGAGCAGCCACTGGGAGGACTCGGCACAGCTCACAGGGATCCCCAAATTCCTATGCTCCACCTCCTCCTTCAAGCACATTTGATGTTCACAGGCCTGTTGATTTCGCAAAATCAGCAGGTACTGGCCTGAGACTATCCAGCTTGATTGTGGTGTCGGCGGCAGCTTGAAGGAGGAAGCAGAGCGGTAGGACGTGGAGGGATAGGCTCCCACTGCTTAACTAGTTTGAGGGTGGTGAGATGGGAAGGAGATGGAAAATATTGGGGGGATGGAGAGGAGGAAGAGGGGAAATACGCTGGCATGGGTGGGAAAGGGGATTAGATGCTGTGGGGGAGGGGCACCATTGGGCCTATCGACGCCCAAGGGCTCGCCAGCCCCCCCGCACTGACGTCTCTTGCTGTAGGGTAGGTGCTGCTTTACAGGACAAGTGGCAGCAGGAGCTGCACTCCAGCGCCTACGAAAACTCGGTGCATGTGTTACCTATGCCAAAATCCAGGCTATAAATCTTTACAAATAAATAAGTGTCCGGTAAAAGGATTTGCTGTTGAACAATAGCTGACTTGTGTGCAGTGTGTTTTCTTTACTGTAAGAGGCAGAAAATCTCTACAGGAAGCCTAAGGATCTTGAAAGATTTGACACCTCCCGCCCCGCCCCCTGCTAGGAAAAAACCTGGGAGCATAAGTCCGAATGTGGCCACATCCCTCCCCAGTGAGCCCCCTGAGTCTTGTTAGCCAGTGGATTAGGAGCTCCACACGACTGTGTGCTTTTTCATTTTACCAGACATGAGCACCCCTTTTAGCGTTCTACTTGGTTGCCATACGAATGTAATGCTAAAGGTCACGTCGTGTCAGTGGCCCTGCAGTGTTTCATTTTGTTACAGGCTTGGGGTAAATTTTCAAAGGTGTAGTCAGGAACTAAGTTGGTAAAACCGGTTTTAAATGGCTAGAAAGACTGAATCTGCCAGTCAGTCTTCAGCTGCCTTAGATATCTGCATAGTACAGCATAGTACAGCATCTGCATAGTACAGCATAGTACAGCATAGAGAGTACTTTCTGACGTAATAAAAGGAGAGGGCTTAATTTGGTTGAGAAAGAAAACTATGCACCCATATGTTTCAAAAATGGACGTGCTTAGTTTACAAATAATCAAACAAAATATTTCCTATGAGAGGGCAAGCATCCCATTCTCTGTGAAGTAATTGATTTGAATTGTAGGTTAAGCCAGGGGCGACCAATCTTTCACCTACTAAGAACCAAGAAGCCAGAACGCACAGAATCAAACACGGAGGGATGTGCATTCGTTTCTTCCATCTCGTTTTTAACACTGAGATAAACGCATGCTCTCTACTTCCTGGCGTGTACTGGAAAGTCAGTCAGGTACGCGGGCAGGTTCTGCCAATTCGGAGGAAACGAATGCACACAAATGCACATCACTTGGCCTCCCAACCCACATTCCGCCCCCCCTCCCCCCAAAAAAAATAACAACACAGAGCTTTTTTAACCCATCCTCACTAGTCTCCCTCAAACCCCACCCATTGTGCCCACCTCTTTCCTATTCCCTCCAGTCTCTCTCTCTGTCCCCAGCAATCTCCCTCCTTCGCATCAGGCAGTACTAGTTTGTTCACATAGCAGCTGATAATTCTGTCTCTTATTTTTAGTCCGAGTGTGTTGCTGCCAATGTTGCTTTTTATTTTTGGCCCCCATGAGCCTTCTTCTTTCATGGGTCTTCAAAAAACGGCACCTTCCACTTGGAGGATGGTACTGGAGTAACATCACTGCAGCATCTTCCCAGCCCAATTTTGATGTACGGCCATTGAAATGTATGGCCGTACATCAAAACAGTATGTTCCAATCTGGAGGAAGGCACGGGAGTGATATCACTCTGGCACCATCCTCCAAGTGGACGGCATCGTTTTTTGAAGATCCTGAAAAGAAGATGTAAAAAGCCCCGGTCTTAGGACTTCGGGCCAGACCTAGGCATCAGGGTTGGTCCCCGACATCGGGCCTAGGTTTTAGTGATTAGATCAGCCTTGCTCCAGCACTAGGCCTAGGCCGCAGTAACAAGATCAATTCTCATGGCTGGGCCCCGACACTGGGATCAGGTCTCAGGGCTGGACCCCCGTGACAGGACTAGGCCTCAGGACTGAGTTTCAGTGCTGGGAACAGGCCTCAGGGCTGAGCCTCAGCACCAGTACCAAATCTCAGTGCCAGGCCTTGGTGCTGGGACCAGGTCTCAGGGCTGGACCCCCGTGACAGGACTAGGCCTCAGGACTGAGTTTCAGTGCTGGGAACAGGCCTCAGGGCTGAGCCTCAGCACCAGTAGCAAATCTCAGTGCCAGGCCTTGGTGCTGGGACCAGGTCTTGGCACCAGATGTCAGGGCTGGGCTCTGGCACTGGGACCAGGCCTCTGGGCCTGAGTCTAGGTCTTGGCTCCAAGCCCAGACCATATTTTGTCCCAGGATGGCTCAGCCATGACTGCTGGAGGTCTTTTTTTTTTAGTGGTTTGGTGTTTTTTTTATTTGGGGGTTTTTTCCTAGTTTAATTTTGTTTGGTTTGGCAAACAAACTGAACCAAAAAAAAATTAAATGAACCAAATCTAGATAAAAAAAACAAAACAAAATAATGAACCAAACAAATGTTTGGGGGTTACAAATCCTTAGTACATGGATTCCTTGTGTTTGGGTAACAGGTGGATTTTTGCAGGCTAAAAAATAGGCGCAGAGAGTGCCAGTTAGGCACCTCACTGAAAATGCATCCTGAATGTGTACATTTGCTGTGCCTTATCTGCATTGTACTAAAGCACTAAAACTCAAAGGTATGTCCAGTACAGTTTGTACTCCAGTTCATTCCGGGGAAAGGTTCCTCAAGGGGTGATGTTTTATTTTGCACTGCGGCTCTCACACAATCAACTGTCAAGCGTGTGTGCTCATTAGCAAACACGGTGCCACCGGGAGTCTTATCAGCAGCTTAGTACACCTGAAACATGAGCTTAAATAAAGGACCCTCCCTGGCCTCTCCTGAGGCAGTTCTAACTGTAAGGGCCTGGGGGTCTCTCTGAGTGACTGAAGAGAATAGAGGGGGAAAGGGAGGAAGCCAGGCTTCACAAGATGAGAGATAACAGCCCCTGCATCAAAATGGGTTCACTGAGTGCACAGAACGTGGAGAGTGAAACCTGACCTTGCACTTACTTGGCAAAGTGAACTGCCTTAAAGGATGCACTGGCCACCTTGGAATAGATTCAGAATGCAGCCTCCCTCCTCCCTCACCCCCTTACTTTTAAATATAGCTTAAACCTTAAGCATAGCATTCGGTCGGCATATTTTGCTGTTCCAGAACCGGTTTGAACCAGGTCCTTCGATTTAATAACATTGCAAAAATGAGAGTAGTCATGGATCTTGAAAAAAAAATACTTCACCTGAAATATAACTATTAACCCATGGTCTGAGTTTATTCCGATTTTACAAAAAAAAAAACCTGTTTGCCCAAGCATAGCCGCCTGGTGGTCTGAGGTTTTTCATTTCAAAAGCATTTGTTGCTAAAAAGTTTGGATGAATGCCTTCTTTGTGAAATCTGAATCAAATCAGAAGATTAGTTAATAGTTATGTTTAATATGAAGTATTATGTTTGTTCTTTACAGATTTAATAACATAACTATTTTATGTCCCCTGTGCTTGAAGAACATTGTTCCACTTTTCCCTATGTACAGAAAGGATTATTCTAAGTTCAGAAAGGCGCTTAAGACTTTTCTGTTCCCACAAGTGTATGGAGACTAAATTATTTTAAATCTTCCAACCTGCTGACTATTTTGTTTTATTATATAAATTGAATGTATGTTGTTAAATTCCATAGGTTATTGCAGTATTTCCCAGCTGTCTCCTGGAGACACACCTAACCAGTCAGCTTTTCAAGATATCCATAATGGACATGCATAAGATTAAATGTGCATACTTTGCAGACCTGGGATATGCAAATCTATCTCATGCATATTCATTGTGAAAATCCTAAAAACCTGACTGGCTAGGTGTGCCTCCAGGAGATGCTTGGGAAACACTGGGTTATTGTGTACTATGCCTTTTAAATTGACTGTACAGCGCTATGATTGCTTGTAAGAAAGGCAATTAATCAAGACTAATAAACTAAACTAAACTTTGCCCATCCTTACCAGTTACATGCCTTGGATACTTTGGTCACAACTGTAAAACTTTTATGCATTGGTCTCCTTGGTCTCCTACTAGATGGCCATAGATCCCTGCTCTCGTAAGTGATAAGGAGGAGGACAGACCATTTTCTGCAGCACCTCCCCCTGGGGATGTTTGCAATGATTCATTCCTTGTCCAGAAGGAGGTCGGAGCCTTAGTGTGTGTGTGTGGTTAGTTGAGTTTGGGTTTTGTTGATAGAAGTACTGGTTTTTGATTCTCCGCTGTGTTTATGGCTGGGGAAACTGCTCGGTTCCAGTGCACCCCTTGCCTGGTAGAGGCTATCCTTTCCTTGGAGAATTTCCTTGGAGGATTCACTCTGGCACTACGTTTGGTAGTGCCAGAGTGAATCCTGTTCCTGCTGGTGAGCATGTCTGGCATCAACCTCACAATTGCACGAGGCGGCCCAACCAGTGAGGCAGCATCGGGAGCAGGGAGAGGCCCGTTTTGCCACTGGTGGACCTGATCCTTCCGGCGGCGGAAGACTTTTGCTTTTTCTGCCGCCAGTGGATCGGGTCCACCGGCGGCAGAAAAAGCAGGAAGCAGTTTCGTACAGGGGGAGGGGGAAGGGGGCGTGTCACTTTGATCGGTGGGGCCATGGTGCAGCTCATTCCGCCACGGCCCGAAGAAAAATTCACGTCCAGGTGCCCTTCCTCCTTTCTACCCGCACAACCCCCCGGAAGAAAATCGTTGCCGGAGACGTGTGCACAGGAAGGAGGAGGCGTATCAGCTGTGTGCAGAGGAGCAGTAGTTTGTAGCAGGGCCACAGCGGATCCCACCTCGCGGCAGCCCGAAAAGAGGAGGCCCAGTAGCAGGGCCACTGCAGATCCCATCTTCCAGCAGCCCGAGATCAGGGCTGCCATGAAGCCCATCCCACAGTGACCCATGAAGAGAAGGCCAAGAGGTGAGAGAGAGGCTGAGGCCCTGTAGTGTGTATGTGTTTGTATGGAGTGAGAGCTGTATGACTGGAGAGACAGCATGTGAGAGCCTGTGTGTGTGTGTGTGTGTGTGTGTGTGTGTGTGAGACAGCATGTGACAGTGAGAGCATGTGTGTTTGTGTGAGACAGCATATGAGTCAGAGCCTCTGTGTTTGTGTGAGACAGCACGTGAGAGTAAGAAAGCCTCTGTGTGTGTCAGAGAGACAGCATGTGAAAAAGAGACTGTATTTATGTATGAGAGAGTATTTGAGAGTGAGAGCTATGGGTGTGTGAGACAGCATGTGAGCGTGAGAGCCTGTGCCTGTGTGTGTATGTGTGAGAAGAGAGACAGCATTTGAGAATGAGAGCTGAGTGTGTATGTATGTGAGAGAGAGATAGCATGTGAGAATGAGAGCCTTAGTGTGTGTTTGAGGGAAGAAAAGAAGAAGACAGGTGGATAGAGAAGAAACAGAAAAAGAGATCCTGTGAAAGGAATTGGCAAAAGACCAAGAAAGGGAAGGTGGAAAAAAAAGCCTGTGACCAACCAATTAGAAAACTAAAATCAGACAGCAAAGGTAAAAAAAAATATTTTTGAATTTTTAGTGCTTGGCATATGTTATCTTTGGGAATGTGCAAGAGTAGCACTTTCTCTATGCCGAGCTCGTTATGTACGAGATCAGCATGGAGGAACTGGAAGCCCTGCAAATTTTTAATACCGTGGGGCCTGCACAGAGGAGGCAGCAGAATGGGCTTCAGTGCCAGTAGCAGCAATCGGTGCCTCCCCAATAGCCATGTAGCAGCAGTGACAGTGGCAGCAGAGGAATGAGAGAGGCTCCAAGGTTGCTGGCAAAAGAAAGAGAGGGGGGTCTGCCTTTAGTGTGTGCATGTGTATGAATGGGAGCTGTATGTGTGTGTGTGTGTGTGTGTGTATTTGTGTGTGTGTGTGTGTGTGTGTGTGTGTGCGTGTGCGTGTGCGTGTGTGTCTGCATGTGAGAATGGGGGGTGGATTCCAACCTGCCAGCAGCTGAAATAAAAATGAGAGTCTGACGCTGCTGGTAGATCCCAACCAAAGAAAAGCTGGAGATGCCTGTGGGTTTGTCTGAGAGAGAGTGTATGTGTGTATGAGCTTGTGTGTGTGTGTATAAGAAAGAAAGGAGAAAGTTTGTGCATCCCTCTTCCACTAATCCATGACAATCTCGGGATGACTAGAAATCAAAGTTTCCAGGTATGGAGAGCATGAATTTTTAAAATCCTTTTTAGTTTTATTTTTCAGGTGTTATTTGCTGTATCTGCTGTTTTGAAATATTTTATTGTTGTTTGAGACAATTAAAAAAAACTTGTATATGAGTTTTTAATTATTTGAACTTTTATTCATCAGCTTTTTCTGAAATATTATTAGTATGCTTTTAGTATTATGATTGGTATTTATTTTATTTCTTGATTTTATTGTTTGATGTTTGAGGAATGGTGATGGTTCTGTTTTTTCATTGTTGCACTGCATAGAGAGTCTGGCTTCTTGCAGTTTCCAGTTTTTGTCTGCACGTTTGTATTTCTACTTTATGGTTGCTCTGTTCTGTATTTGGTGAGGGTCTGTTTATGGTCTGCATGTGTGACTGAGGTGAGGTATTCTCCTAATAGGAAGTGTATTAGTGTTTTAAGGCTTTTGGAAGGTCAAGAACACACCCAACACACATCAGAATAGGCCTAATAGAATATGGGTACCAAGTATCTTTTTTGCAGGGATTTCTGGTTGGCTTCACAGCAATTTACCTCAGAATATTGTACTTTGATATTTCTCATGTAAAAAATAAATGCATAACTCTTAACTGTGTGTGTGGAATGGGGCAGGGAGCATTTTGCAAGGCGATAAAGTTTGCCTAGGGCACCTAATACCCTTGCACCTATCATGGGTTCCGGGGGGGGGAGGGGGGGGAGGGGTGATGGTGACAGTTTTTAAAGTTTGTATCACTGAAGGGAGCTGGGCGTTTTTTTGGTGGTCCCAGGACAGAGAATGAATGAACGAACGGTGGAGGGGGGAGGGTAGCACAGTAATTGTTTGCACAGGGCAGCAAAAAGGCTAGCACCGGCCTTGCTGGTGAGGAAAACCCCATAACCACAGGGCAGGAAGGAGAAGGCCTGTATATTCCTTCCCAGTCAATGAGAGGACTGCAGTAACTCCTCACACAGTGGTGAAGTTTTGGATTTTGAGCATAGTTGCGTTTTTAAAGGTGAATTTTAAAAGCCCAGTGCGCCAAAACTGGAAAATATGCGAATATGTTGAGCCAGCGCGCACTGAGCGCATTTTAAAACCTGCCCGGATACGCACATATCTCCCTCTGCACACACACATTTTTTTTTCTAAAAAAGGGGAGGGGTGTGGGCATTGTCAGGTCAGGGCATGGGCGTTTTGGGATTTCTCAATGAAACCAGCGAGTAAATACTGTTATGACCCTTGGCGGCGGCAAGCCGCAACCGAGGGCTGTCACTCACCAAAGCGGCAGACCATCCCATTCCTGCTGACGGCATTGGCAGCTGCGGATTCGTTCCGCGGTTGTTTTCTTCAAGCAACATGGCCGCGGCGTCGGCCGCACCTGGCTCCGCCCCCTGTACTGCCACACGCGTGGCAGTAGTTGATTTGTTGAAGTAGCCATGTCAGGTTTGGATTGGCTCCTTCCTGCGGACCCCAGCCTGTGGGAACTATTTAAAGGCTGGGTCTGCATCTCAGACCTCGCCTTGACTTAATCTGGGCTCCTGTTGGTGATGTTCCTGAGTCTGTTCCTGTTTCGTTGGTTGTCTTCCGTATTTGACTCCCGGACTGGCTGCTGAGTTTCTCCTGGTATTGACTTCTGGATTTGACTGCTGATTTCCCGTTGTATTCTCTGGACTGGCTGTGGAACATTCTCTGGCTTTGACCCCTGGACTGGCTGCGGAATACTCTCTGGCTCTGACCCCTGGACTGGCTGCGGAATACTCTCTGGCTTTGACCCCTGGACTGGCTGCGGAATACTCTCTGTCCCATACGACCTGCTGGAGGCGCCAGCCCTCTGTACCATACGACCTGCTGGAGGCGCCAGCTATCTGGATTTCATGACCTGTAGGAGGTGCCTGCATCCAGATTCCCTTCAACAAACGATATAAGACTTACTAAGGGTGCCTTGCCTTCCGACGGTGGAATGTTGGTTTACCTCGGATCAAGGGTCCACTTCCCAGTTCATAACAAATACTTACATGCACAAGCGTGTGCCAGAGTCCCCTGTCGCTGTAACTTTACTTCTGCTATGGATGGCGTGCAAGTCATAAAACGAAACAAAATATAGGCATGTCAGCGGGTTTTTAAGAGTTGGGACTAACAGGGGAAAAGGAAGGCTATTAAACTAGGGGTATTTGGAAATCTTATCCCTTGCCTGTATGAACTGGGAATGAACTGATGAAACTGGTAATAGCGTGGACGTGCGCCCCTTTTAAAATCTTCCCACTTACACTGTAGAAGCGGTATTTGCACACACATGCGCGTGCCCACTTAAAACTGCACACAGATATGCGCGCACTCAGCCTATTTTGTAACATGCGCACATATACACATCTATGTTGTAAAATAGCAATGTCCCTGGGCGAGAGCCCATGCGCCTGTACCACCCCCTCCTCACTGAATGGCTGGGCTGTAAAAACCCTGCTAGGATACAGAAAAAGGGGCTTTTCCCCTAAGAGGTTGAATTCAGACGGAGAAGAGTTCAAGATCTAACTGGAGACCCAACCGGCTCTCCAGGCTAGGGAACAAGGACACAAACTGGGGGTAACTGGGACTCTGTTGGACTGCAGGTAAGAGATTTTTTGGGATTTAGGTTTCCTTTCCCAGCTGAGACACTTGCCCACGCAGATTATTAAGGGGTGAGCTGTCTCCAGAGAGTAGTGAACAGGACACCCACCAAGGAGAGAGAGAGCTCACGCTCCCTATGTATTGCCCAGACGGACAACGGATGTGAAGAATCAAGAAATATATTGATTGGACATCTATCTTCATTTTGCTAAATTAAAGTTTCTTTCAGACACTCACATCGTGTCCTGTCAGTTCTTGAAGTACAAACACCAAGAAAAGGGACAGTAATAGAGATATGAATCATGTGATCGATCGTCTTAACGATCGATTTCGGCTGGGGGGGAGGGAATCGGATCGTCGCGGTTTTGTTTCTTTAAAAATCGTGTAAATTGTAAATCGGGGGAGGGCGGGAAAACCGGCACACTAAAACATCCCTAAAACCCACCCCGACCCTTTAAAATAAATCCCCCACCCTCCCGAACCCCCCCCCAAAATGCCTTAAATTACCTGGGGTCCAGAGGGGGGGGTCCCGGTGTGATCTTTTACTCTCGGGCCTCCGGTGCGTTGTGGAAATGGCGCCGGCACTACCTTTGCCCTGTCAGGCAAAGGTAGCGCCGGCGCCATTTTGTTTTTTGTCCCCCGACGTCAGGAGCATAGGAGATCGCTCCCGGACCCCCGCTTGACCCCCAGGGACTTTTGGCCAGCTTGGGGGGGCCTCCTGACCCCCACAAGACTTGCCAAAAGTCCAGCGGGGGTCCGGGAACGACCTCCTTGCACTCGAATCGTTTTGCCGTACAAAATGGTGCCGGCCATACGGCGTATGGCCGGCGCCATTTTGTACGGCAAAACGACGTCAGGAGCGTAGGAGATCGCTCCCGGACCCCCGCTGGACCCCCAGGGACTTTTGGCCAACTTGGGGGGCCTCCTGACCCCCACAAGACTTGCCAAAAGTCCAGCGGGGGTCCGGGAACGACCTCCTTGCACTCGAATCATTTTGCCGTACAAAATGGCGCCGGCCATAGCCGTATGGCCGGCGCCATTTTGTACGGCAAAACGATTCGAGTGCAAGGAGGTCGTTCCCGGACCCCCGCTGGACTTTTGGCAAGTCTTGTGGGGGTCAGGAGGCCCCCCCAAGCTGGCCAAAAGTCCCTGGGGGTCCAGCGGGAATCCGGGAGCGATCTCCTACGCTCCTGACGTCGGGGGACAAAAAACAAAATGGCGCCGGTGCTACCTTTGCCCTGTCATATGACAGGGCAAAGGTAGCGCCGGCGCCATTTCCACAACGCCCCGGAGGCCCGAGAGTAAAAGATCACACCGGGACCCCCCCCCCCCCCACTGGACCCCGGGTAATTTAAGGCATTTTGGGGGGGTTCGGGAGGGTGGGGGATTTATTTTAAAGGGTCGGGGTGGGTTTTAGGGTTGTTTTAGTGTGCCGGTTTTCCTGCCCTCCCCCTTCCCCTCCCCCTTCCCCCGATTTACGATTTTTGACGATAAATCGGGGGAATTCCTATTAAATATCGCCTCTAACGATTTTTGACGATTTAAAATATATCGGACGATATTTTAAATCGTCAAAAACGATTCACATCCCTAGACAGTAATACACCTCAGGGAGGCTTGCCGTTCACCACCTGGGCCTAAAAGTTAAGCCTTTCCCCAATAGAAAGAATCAACTCCTTAGGACTGGTCAGAACTGGGGAGGTGGCAGAAGAAGACAGCCCCAGAAATAAATGTTATTGTGTGCCCTTGGAAATAGCTAAATAAATGAAAAAAGGGTTACATGTGTTTTGTGGATCTTTCTTGCTGCATCACGGTTGGTTATAAGTAAATTTCAGCCCCTGAGGGCTGGCACATCAGATGCCCTGCAAAGTCACATTTGCCTTCAGAAGGTCTAAGCAAACACAACCGGAAGGCTATAATTAATGGGGAGTGCAATAATATTGTCTACAGAGCTCGCAGGACCTCCAGCTCACTTTGAAAGGGAAACACCTTGCTAAGTCTCTCTTTGAAAATGTGGTCCCTGTGGGGCATGCAGGTACCAAGTACCCATGTACCTTGCACCTGCATGGGAGCAAATGGAAGGTACACTTTGGGATCTCAATATGTAATATCAGCACATAATTTCTCTCTCCCGACCTGACTTCACCCACATTTTAGCAAGGAAAAGTACTTTTACTCTCAGAGAATGAGTGTGGCGGGGAGGGTGGAGAGACAACAATTACCCAATTACCCTATGTGAATAAATCATTTAAATTATCCCCCCCCCCCCCATATCCCGTAATGCATAAGTTAATTGCGATAGTATATACCAGTGATTCTCAACCGGTGAGTCGCCAAACACTGCCCCCATTGTACTTTCCTTTTCCCTTTTTCCAGCCTCCATGGGCCAATTAGAAGCCTCCTTGCTTCCTACCCCCACTGCCCAATGGAAAGCCTCCTTCATTCTGTCTGCCCCCGCGCAGGCCAATCGGAAGCCTCCTCCCTTCTACCTGCCAGTGGGAGTAGGAAGAAGGGAGGAAGCCTTTGATTGGCTGGTGAGGCAGGCATCGCATAGCCCAGGGGTGGGAGGAATGACAGTGTTGAACCCCGATGAAGCAAGGCCACAATGGGAGCCCATCCCTGTGGCGGTGAAGAGGAAACCCGACCGAGGCCACCACGGGAGCCCATCCCTGTGGCAGCGAAAAAAAAGGCCTGCCGGAGTAAAGCCGCAGCGGAACTGGAGCCCATCCCTACAGTGAAGGAAGAAGAGGTTTTTGATAAGAGCTTGTGTCTGAGGGTGTGAATGGGTGCCTGGGTGAGAGCGTGTGTGTGTGTTTTTGTGTGTGTGTGTGTGTATGTGTGTGTGTGTGTGTGTGTGTGTGTGAATGGGTGCCAGGGTGAGAGCTGGTATGAATGGGTGCTTGGGTGAGAGCTTGTGTGTGTGGGTGTGAATGGAAGTCTGGGTGAGAGCTTGTATGAATGGGTGTGAGAGCATTTGTGTGTGATTGAGAGCTTGTATATAAGAGAGCATGTGTGTGATTGAGAGAGAGAGACTGGTCAGGGAGGTGATGTGTTTCTGTATATGAGAGAGAGACTGGTCAGGAAGATGACTGGTGTGAGAGAGACCAATACTGGTCATGGGGTCTAATTGGAGGTTTGTGTGTGAGTGACTGGTTGTGGGCGCTAAGGAAGAGGACTGTGAGGACAGAGCTTCAACAGCCCTTGCTGCTTCTGGTGAGTGCTATTGGCCTGGAAGGGAAAGGAGTAGGAGAGTTGCTGGAGAGGGTAAGTAAAGGTGGCTTTTTAAATTTATTTTTCTTCATTGACTGCCATTTTAATTATTGGGTATTATGCAATGTCTGCTGTTTTGAAATATTTTATTGATATTTGGACATGTTTTAATAATTTTTATGAGATTTTAATTGTTGGATATTATTCTGTTCGGCAGCTGTTTTGTAACATTTTTAGTATAGCTTTACAATTATTTCTGTGTGGGGCTCTATAGCAGCTTGGCTTATTCTGTTTTCCCAATAGGAAATGTTTGATAGTTGTATTTCTTAGATAGGGTTGTTACTGTTTGAGTGTGTTCCATAATACAGGTGAAACTTTATGCGGGTTAGTTTGTGTGCATTATTGCAAATCCTGAGTCTGTTAGGTGCTATATTTCTCTTTCCATTTCTCCAGGTTCACACTGCATGCAGAGTGGCTTTTTTGGTTTTCCATTCCAGTTTATGTCTCCATATTTATAATTTGTGGTCTTTCTGTCCTTGGTGAAGGTCGGCTTTGTGTGTGACCGAGGTGAGGTATTTTACTAGCATGTAGGCATTTGTATCAATCTTATTTGCTGTGTTTTCTCAATAGGATATGCATTAGTGGTAAATTACTGTCTTTCCATAAGGAAGGCTATTGTGCCTGGTAGTAAAGGGAGTTTGTTTTGCTTCTACTGAGATGTCATCAGAACCAGAATATCTTTTTTGTATGGCGAGTTGTACAGGGTAATGCCCTAGATCTGCTCTGCACTCATTGCTGGGGGTTGAGGGGATTCCTGTGGATGCAGAGTGCATGTTTACACTTAGCCCCATGATGGTCACGTGTTCAGTGTGTCCCGCATGTGAGAACCATCTGTCAGGTGAGTTCCGGGCAAATAAAACGTTGAGAACCACTGGTATATACCATTGGAATAGTTTCTCGAGCTTTTCCAGTTCCCATTTTACCAGCCTTCACAGGGACCCTTTAAAATGGGTCCCCATTTTAGGGCAGAGTTAGTACCTGAACCAAACCAGAGCAGCAGAACCAGTCCTGGTTTTGCCCCACTGAAGGTATCAATGTGCTGCTCCAACTTCTGTAAGGACACTGCAATTCCACGTTCACAGACGCTGTCTGGGTTCTCTGATTTCAGTCAGTAATGCAGGTCGGGATATCAGAATTAGTGATAGGCTGCTGGAATCAATTTGGTTTACTGGCTGCTATGTTTTTTTATAATACTATTGCTTTGTTGTTTGTAAATGTTTATGTAAGCTCGTTTTGTGTGTTTATATGTACTTGTTATTTATAATTGTTAATTATGTTACCTGCCTAGATGGTACTACATTTGATCTTAGCCAAAAGGCAGAGAAGCGATTATTACCTGCCTAGATATTATGATAGTCCTTTAAAATAAATAAATAGAATAAAATAGATGCAGCAGGGCACAATCAGGACTGGATCAGCCTATCAGGGTAGATCTTTGTCAGATGGCAATTCTAATGAAGGCACAATTAAATAGCAAGAAATAAAGATAATAAAAGTCCAGTGGACAGCAAAAAATCACAACAAGTAAAAATACAACCCAAGTTAATAAAAACAATGCAATTAAATAAAAAAAGTACACAAGTAAATGTACAATACATTAATCAAACTCCCAACGTGATCATGTTTCGGCTTATCATCTGCATCAGGAGTACAAAGAAACACTGCAAAGGCCTAAAACACAAACAGAGATAGATTTAATGAACAGAAATCAAATAATACTCATTTATGGCTGTAATAATCATTTATGAATACCCATAGCAAAATACATTGGTAAGATTGTTGCGGTTTCCACCGCTTCCCCTCTTTTTTCTGAACTCAGAGCTCACCTTCGATGCTGGGAACGCCGCTTCCGCGGCTCTGCTGGGCCTGTGGGGCGTCCGCCATTACTGGGTCATCTCGCTGCTGCCACGCGCGCGCGAGGACGCGCATTATGGACGCACGGTCACCGGAAGTCTGGCCCCGCCTGGGCTAACTACGCCACGCCCCAAGCCTGATTTAACCGGCGTTCATCTGCCTTCTCATTGCCTTGCAACGAGGGTCGCTACTGTTAGTAGTTCTTAGTTGCGTTTCTGCTGTTCTGCTTTCCCGGTTGACCTCAGCTCGTCCCTGACTCCGCTTCTGCCTGCCGCCTGCCATTGACCTCAGCTCGTCCCTGACTCCGCTTCTGCCTGCCGCCTGCCGTTGACCTCAGCTCGTTCCTGACTCCGCTTCTGCCTGCCGCCTGCCATTGACCTCAGCTCGTCCCTGACTCCGCTTCTGCCTGCCGCCTGCCATTGACCTCAGCTCGTCCCTGACTCCGCTTCTGCCTGCCGCCTGCCGTTGACCTCAGCTCGTTCCTGACTCCGCTTCTGCCTGCCGCCTGCCATTGACCTCAGCTCGTCCCTGACTCCGCTTCTGCCTGCCGCCTGCCATTGACCTCAGCTCGTCCCTGACTCCGCTTCTGCCTGCCGCCTGCCGTTGACCTCAGCTCGTTCCTGACTCCGCTTCTGCCTGCTGCCTGCCACTGACCTCAGCTTGTGCCCGACTCCGCTCCTGCTTGCCACCAGCCTCCGATCTTGGCCTGCACCTGAGACTGCATCGACTGGCTGTCAGCCTGACTCGGGTTTGTCTTCCTTACTCTCTGCCCGGTCTGACTCTTTGCACGCTACTGACCCCGGTCCTGCCTTCAGCAGGTCACAGCCTACGTTCCACTATAGACTCTGTTCCTGGTACCTGTCTGCTCCGCGGCATACTACAGATCCTGGGCCTGCTCTCTACTGCTTGTTCAGCAGGCTACAGACTCTATCTACTGCCCCGCTCTCGCCGGGCCTTCCTGTTTCCTGCTGCTGGACTCTGTGGATTACTCTTGCCCAGGCCTTCTCTATAGAGACTGTTACTGTGCTCCTAAGTCCCAAGGTTCTAGGACCCTACGGGCTCCTCCTGGGGGGTTCCTGGTTCCCGGGTGAAGACCTATGCCTGTGGCTCCGCCTCCCGAGCTACTCTAACCAGGGTAGTTCGGTTCAAGGGTTCACACCTGGACTGCAGCTTCCCAGACTGCAACAAAGATGGAAAACAAAGAGGCCAATATTAAAATATATCTAGCTACAGTATGTAAGTTAGCCGGATAAGACTTATCCGGCTAACTTACACAGGATGCTGTTGATTATACCCAGATAAGTATTAAAGTTAGCCAGGTAAGCTTATTCAGGTAACTTTATATCTGCTATGGGCCACTTCATCTGACACTATCCTTGAAAGCTCATAGTTGAATAAATTGGTTAGTCTATAAGGTGCCATCTGACTCCTATCATTTTTTGCCAGACTAAATGGCTATCCCTCTGAAGGTTTAACTTATCTGGTTAACTTAACCGAATAAGGCTGAATATCACTTCTTATCGGGCTAAGTTATTCAGCTAGGCAGTGCTACCCAGTTACACTCACTGTTATGACTTGCAGGTGTGTGGGCCCTGGGCCGAGGTGAGAGATGGTACCGTTCACAGGGAGGAGCCCTGTGGGCCTCACCGTCAGTAGGCGTGGTCTCAGTGGACGTCAGACACAGCTGTGGAATAGAGTCTTTATTATAAACTAGAAAAGGCACAGCCCGCGGAGCGGGGGGGTGCAGGAGGAAGAGATAAGGGCAGAGAAGGGGTACTCCCTGAAGTCCCTCCAAAGTGGTGATGTGATAGTGGCCTGCAGCGCAGGGTACACCAAGGGAGTCTCTCCGAAGCGATGATGTGGTAGTGGCCTGCAGCGCAGGGTACACGGAAGGATTCCTTACTCAGGGATGATATTGTAGAGGCCCAGTGTACGGGTACACCGGCGGGAAACCTGTAGCGATGATATGGCAATGGCCTGAAGAGCAGGGTACACCGAGGTGGTTCCTCACTAGAGCTGGCATGGTAGTGACCCGGGACCCAGGGTACACGGAGAGGGTTCTGTGGTGATGACGTGGCAATGGCCTGAAGAGCAGGGTACACCGAGGTGGTTCCTCACTAGTGCTGGCACGGTGGTAGTCCGTGGAGTCAGGTACTCACAGAGATGGTAGTTCCAGGAGAGGTCCCGGGAACAGGAGCAGACTGTAGTCCAAGGCAGAAGGCCCTCCAAGGAGAGGATAGCCAGAGACAAAAAAGGGACCCCGAGGTGCGGGTACCCAGAGCGTCTCACGCCAAAGTGCAGGAGCTGGAACAGGAAGTCCATACGAGAGAAGCGGATTCAGCAATGAGGGAACTCCTTGCTAACTCGTTGATAGGCAGGGCCAGGCAGCTTAAGTACAGCAGACTGTAGATGTCATCCGGAGGGAACACCCCCGGGGTTCCTGCCATGACGTGGTTAACACTGGCCCGGGCGCGCACACGCCTAAGTGATCCCATGAGCAAGATGGCGGTCGGCAGCGCCCACGCCGTCCCGGGAACACCAGGGAGGTCGGCGGTAGCTGGCAGAGGCCGCCACTTTCCCCAATGATGTCAGGGCTGCATAAAAAGAGGTGAGCATTAGTGGTCGCAGCCGTCTGCGACCTTTGGGCGTAACACTCACTGCCCACCTACTGACTATATGGCTAAGTAGTACAGCCAGATATTCAGTGGGAGCACTTAGCCGGATAAATCTGATTTATCCAGCTGAGTAGTGTTTGAATATCTACCCCCAGATGTATACCTCTATAAACTGAAGAGGAGGATATACATAAAGACAGGTCCTAGGTACGGTGGTTAGTGGTCCCTAGTATAAAAAATATCAATAAAGATCTGTTAAATACTAGTATTCAAAATGTAAAATCATGATACAAAAAAACAGTGACATATTGTGCCATATGAACAAACATCAAAGAGACTATTTCTTTGTACCCCTGATGCAGGCAATAAGCTGAAACATGATTATATCGGGATTTTGATTTCTGTATTGTATTTTTATGGAGTTTGATTTATGTTCTATACTTCTACACATGTGCTGTTTTATTCAATTGCATTGTTTTTATTAAATTGGATTGTATTTAAATCTTTTACTTTTTTTTTTTTTTGCTTTCACTAGGCTTGTATTATCTTTATTTATTGTTATTTAATTGTATATTCACCACTTTTGTTTTTTGGCCTGTTGGTTGTGGTCCCTAGCCTCTACATTTGGTTAACCCTAATAAAGGTGCCAGTTATAGCAGAACTTCCTAAACCTGTCCTGGGGATCCCATAGCCAGGAAAAATTTCAGAAGGTCCACAATGAATGTGCAGGAGATAAATTTGCATGTCCGAGATCACCAATGCATACAGATTTATCTCAAGCAGATTCATTGTAGACATCCTGAAAACCCAATCAGCCGTTGGGGTCCCCAGGACAGACTTGGATAGAGATGTGCAATCGTTTTTCACGATTTAGTCAATGCCAACGACATTGTCTAAATCGTCATTGTTGGGGAAGTTGGGAAAAAGAATCAAAATTCCACGAATTTTCGGGTTAAAGTCGGTTTTTTATTACTGCGCACTAACGGATGTTAGTGCGCATGGACTATCCGTTAGCGCGCAGTCGCTGGACGTAGTGCGCAGTACATGGCGCCTCACCATACTGCGCACTAACGGATTATTAGTGCGCGCTCAGTACATGGCAGTGCGCGTTGATATATGTTAGTGCGCACTAACGTAAATTGATACTAAATTGACACTTTTTTTTAAATTGAAGGTTGAATATGTATTCCTATTGGGTGTCTTCTTGTTTTTTATTCATTACCAAGGTTACCAACAGCCAAGGTGCTGTTTTTTACAGATTGTTTTATATGGGGGATGGGGAATGGGAATGGGGGATAGAGCTATTAGCTTTTAGCTTGAAGTTCTAATCCTACTGTAGTAGTGTGTCTGTGGATATTGTGATTAAGTCATCAATCATGTGACTAGAATTTGTTTGATATATTATGCATAATATTCATTTGCATCATTTTTGAATTGGCCACTTAAATTAATAGGTTTATTTTCCCTCCTACTTTTAGTCAATAGGTAGCTATAATAGCTATATAATAAGGGGTGCTCTGCTTATGTGTTGCTTTTGTTTTGTGGGTTTGAGGAGAAAACATCAGTCAATCAGTCATTATAGCTAGCTGCAGCTGTTGATTGATAGCTAATATTATACAGCCTTTATTGTTATTAATAAGGGGTAGCTGCTAGCTGGCTTAGCTAGCTGATACTAGTATCAGCCTATGATACTAGCCAGCCAGCCAGTAGCCATTGCCACTAGCCACAGTAGCATATAGCTACTGCTAGCAGCCAAGTACCACTAGCCAAAATAGCCAATAGCCACAACCAGTGAGCTGAGCTGAGCTCTACTCTTTTTTTCTGTTTCTTGAGTGAGCTCTTCGTTCGCAGCATTCCTAGCCTAGGCATAGGCAGGCACCAGCACTCCAGTCCAGCAGCAGTGCTTGCTTATAAAGGACAAGGTAGGTGCTTTGACTGCTTTCTGAACATTGTAGCAGTAGAGTTTTAATAGATTTATAAATATATAAAATTATATAATATTATATTTATCAATATTATATAGATGTATGTGTAATCTACTAGATTTATCACTAATAGTGTTTATAGCTAGCTAGCCATAGCCAGTGACACTAGGCTAATAGCTAGCTTGGCTATTAGCCTAGTGTCACTGGCTACTAGCTATTAAAGCCAGTGAGTCACTACTATCAAATCAATTCTACTACTAAACCTATAATTGGCCAATAGTCTGTCCAATATCCTATATTATGTTTCTTGTGCTTGGCTTAAGGCTTCTGCTCCTGTGTGTGAGATTTGTGGGTAAGACTTGAAGTGGGAGGGAGAAGTTATTTTAGTCCAAAGAACAGAATAGGCCTGAAAAGGATATGAAAAAATAAGAATAGGACTTCTCTAACCTCAATGCTTGGCTTGCATGTAGTATTAACAGAAAAGCCTAGCCAGTCCTGCCAGGAGGCTAATGTAATGAGTGAACTGAAGTATTGCAGCCTAGTTTCAGTCTCAGTCTGCTGCAGTTTGATGTTCTGGCCAATGCATGGTATAAATTGCAATATAATATATTAGTAAGTATACTATATCAAATTATCAATTGTCAGTGTCACTCACTGACTAATAAAAAATAATCACTATATCCTTCTTTGTCCTGTGGTCTGGGGGTAGCCTTAGCAATAGCTAGCTAGCTAGCTAATGCTATTAGCTCAATAAAGTTTTAAAAATGAATACCAAACTAATTTATTAACTTGTTTAATGTACTATATTTATTATATATTTCTTTGACCACAGGATCATAATGCCCCTACCAGTACCCTCTGGAAAAAAACGTGTTGCTAGTGATAGTGCTACTGGAAAGAGCTGTCTGCCAGTCCCTAGGAAAAAACTGCGATTTTTTGAGAAGAAAGAGGATGTAGAAGTGCAAGGAAACTTGTTGCAAGGGAAGGAACGAGCAGAATTTGAGGGAAAGGTGAAAAGATTAGATGAAAGAATGGTGCTACAGAAAATATTTGATGATGATGAAGAATCAGATATTGAGGAGGAGGAGGAGGAGGAGGAGGAGGATGATGATCAGGAGTTTTTGGCTAGTAAACATTCAGAGGAGAAGGAGGAGGAGGAGAACAGAAGCAATGACAATGTTAGTCAGATTGCAAAACAAACAACTACTGCCAGTGCCAGCAGTATTGCTGGTACCCTGTCCCCTACACCATTTGAACATCCACGTGTGACTACTACTACTACTACTACTATTTCTACTACTAGTATGAAAATGACAAGTATCCAGCCTAGAGTAAGGAACAGTACAAGGACATCAAAGATTTGGAATCATTATCATGTTGTGGCTGACCAGAGATTTGGACAATGTATCCATTGTAAAAAGATGGTGAGCCGTGGAAGAATTATTGGACATCTTACTAACAGCAACATGAAATATCACCTTGAAAGAGAACATAGAGCACTGTTGCTTGCAGAAGAAGCTGGTCCCACCGTGCTTGCCCAGGCTTCAAGTAAAGCAACAGGGAAGCAGCCACAGAAGGAAAGTAGTAGTACTAAAGAAGATACAGATTGTGTGCATCTGCAGAAGCAGCAGTCTCCTCTTCCTCATCCCCAGCAGCAGCGGCAAGCTACCATGGAGCAGATGGGGTGGTGTTCTTCTGCAATGTCACAGAGCAGGAAGCAGGCAATGTCTAAAGTGGGTACACGACATATTGCTCTAATGATTGCTTTGGATGATCAGCCACTGCAGATTGTAGAAAATGAGGGATTTAAGCGGATGCTCCATTATTTCGCCCCTTACTACAAACTTCCTTCAAGAAGTACATTTAGCCGTCAGGTGCTTCCTTCCCTATACAGAAAATGTCGTGCTGAAATGCAGATTATGATGGCAAGGGCAAAGGGGAGGAGCATCCATCTCACCACTGATGTTTGGACTAGTATGAATGCAATGCATGCATATTTGTCTCTAACAGCACATTGGTGGCAGCTGGATGAGGCATTAATACCTGTAAGCACTAGCAGCATTGGCAGTGGCAGTGGCAGCAGCTCCAAAAAGGTTTCGCCAGGATACCATTGGGCTTTACTGCATGCTCAAGTGCTAGACAAGAGACATACTTCAGAAAATATCTTACACGCAATTCAGGGGATGATGGAAAAATGGAATGGGCTCCTTAGAAGCAGTGATATGGAATGCTTAAATGGATTTTTCATTACTGACAATGGTTCCAATATTATTAAGGCTCTGGCTGATGGCAGATTCAGCGGCATCCGATGCTTTGCACATACCCTGCATCTGATAGTGAGGGATGCTTTGGGGCTTAGTGGCAAGGAAGGTGGTACTACTACTAGTTGTAGTAGTCAACTCCTGAAGCGGTTGATTGAAAAGTGTCGCAAAATAGCTGGGCATTTCAATCGTAGTGTAAAAAGTGGGAAGCAACTCAGAAAGAGGCAAATAGCAGTTGGCGCACCTTTGCACAACCTTCTTCAGGATGTGCCTACCAGATGGAATTCCACCTATCTTATGTTGGAGAGGTTGTCTGAACAGCAGACACCTCTTCATGATTTGGCAATGGCAACTGAAATTGGATTGGAAAATCCTCTTGGATGTCAGGACTGGACAAACATTGCACACATGGTGCATGTCCTCAAGCCTTTCAAAGTATATACTGATGCATTGAGTTCAGCTAATGCCACTTTGGGTGGTGTCATCCCTGTAGTAAACTATCTGGAGGAGGTATTACAGGAATTTCTGCATCATCCAGATTTCTCTAAGGAAGTGTTAATGCTTGTTAAATGCTTAAAAGAGCAAGTTGAAAAAAGATTGAAACCTCTCATGCAAAGGGATTGCTATATGTTAGCCACGATGTGTGACCCACGTGTGAAAGGCAGTATTGCTCTCAAGAACAATGCTCTTACACATTGGAAAAAAAAGTTGATTACAATGGTTGAAAACATAATGTCTAACAGGGTCTGTTCCACTGGTAACGATGAAAAAGAATTAGTATTATCCTCTCAGTCTCCAACTCCATCCTGCTCAAGTACTAGTATGATCAGCTGCTCCCCTACCCCTTCCATAACACATCAAAATATGAGTCATTCCACATTTAATGAACTGCCTGCCATGTCACAAGCAATCGCATCAGCTGTTGGCAGAAGAGTTACTACTACTGAGTCCTACCTGCAGGAGAATGTTTCAGAACTGCATGTTAAGAGTTTTCTGTCTGAGCCAATTCAGAGCATGGACTCAGATCCCTTGAGATATTGGGCACAGAAAGCTTCAATGTGGCCTGATCTTGCAATACTAGCACAGCACTTTCTTTCCTGCCCGCCAACAAGTGTGCAAAGTGAAAGAGTATTTTCAATGACAGGGAACATAGTGAGTCCACACCGTGCACGTTTGTCTCCAGACTTAGTCGAGCAATTGGTTTTTATCAAAACGAACTTTCCACAGCTTGGGTATCCGAACTTTCCCTGTGACTGGGAGGAGTGAGCCTCTTGTCGAGGGCCGAGATCCAAGGTCAAGGGGTGGAAGAGAGGCTTGGCTCTATGCAGCTGTGCTCCCCGCATCGCTTGCTGGGGTGCCCGGCCACAAGAGGCAGCAGCGGCCACAACACTGCCGCTGCTGCCTCTTGTGGCCCACAGGAGAAGCCAGTCTGGGAGTCACAAGACATGAACACTCTGTCCTGCTGCGTCTCCAACACAGGCTTCTCACTCCCAGGCTCCTTTCCCCCAGTGTCCACCTCTGAGGCAGGCAAGTCCTCGCTGGGTTCTTCTGCCTCAGCGTCCATCTCCGACAGCATGATTGTGTGAATGAAGTATGAAAGAATTTCAGGCCAATACAATATAAAATTGCACTTACAGTGCACAGAGAGGTTGATACTCTAACAAAGTAGCTAGTGGTTGTACTAGTAGTAGCTAGCTACTAGCTAGCTACTACTACTAGCTACTACTTGGATATCCAGTTTATATCCAACTAGTAGCTACTACTACTAGCTACTAGTTGGATATAAACTGTTACTGTTATATCCACTACTGTAACAATATATTGATTAACCAAATATATACAAACACCCTTGAGTGTAATAAAAAGAGAAAACTGAGCACCCAGAAGTTGTACATTTCTGAAGGATTTTTTGTTCATGAGTCTGCTTTCTCCTAGTCCTTACTCCTACTTTAGTATCACAAGCATTAAAGTTTTTGCTTCAAATGGCTGTCTTGGTCATGGAGCAATTTTTGGCATTGACGTGTGAGTCATTGCAGTAGCTTGAGTGCTGCACACACTGCACACAGTGCACAATATTGTATTGGCCAGGTTGAAAGATGTGTGAATGGTCAGTAGCCACGGTTGAAGCCTTGACGTTGGCGCTACTGCTCACAAGTATACAACTTGTGCTAATTCAGCCAGACTGAATGTTGTATGGAAGTGTATGACTAACTTAGTTACTACTAAAACAATGAAATATGTTGGATTATAATAGACATACATCCGTACATGTCTGCTCTTTGTAATTTAGTAGTACCATACTATATTATTTATGAATAATTATTATTAGTTAAATGACTAATAAAATAATATATAAAAAAGAACAAACAAACATTTTTAACAATGTTAACATTTATTTTTTTTTACAAATATTTAACTATTAGAAGACATTAACAAATTACAATAGACAAACATTTTTGTCAAAAAAAATAAATTAAAATAAAAAAAAACCAGCCCAGCAGCCCAGGTCAAGGCGAAATATGATGCCTTGACTTCATGATGTTGCAGCAGGGTCAGGCTCATGTGGAGAGGAGGGTGCCGCCACTGGAGAAACCTGCTCTGAAGCAGAGGGAACTGGCACCTCCTCCTCATGAGGCATCTCATGAGGAGGAGAAGCCATTTCCCTCTGCTCCTGAGGGGCCTCCTCCAGGGCTAACAACCTCCTCTCCACATTGCTGACACTGGCCTGCACCTCTCCGACCCTCTGCTGCAACATCATGAAGTCGGCATCATATTTCGCCTTGAACTGCCGTACTTCCTGCAGGATCTCCTCCAACTTTGAATATTGTGCACAGCAGCACTTACAGGTTGGAGGAGATCCTGGAGGAAGTACGGCAGTGCTGGTGCTGGTGCTGGCACTGGCGCTGGCGCTGGTGGTGGTGCTGGTGGAAGTGGTGGGCCGCTGGCTGGTGGCAGCTTTATCTTGGCCTGTAAAGAAATTAAAAAAAAATAATAATTCAACATGAGACACAGAACTATACATTATACATACATTACACATAGTCAGATATGACAAATAAAAAAGCAAATACTGGATGCGTGCGAGCAAGTTTATAAAATAATCTACCCCTTATTTAGTTTATTGACCTTGAGGATTATAGAAAAATGAGGAGTCCATTGCAGGGGAGAAGGAGTGAGGGGGAGAGTGGAGGGATATCAAATCTATCAACATAGATTAGAGAGAATACATAATTTGAAGGATTGGAAGGAGAAATAATAGTCAATCTCAGGTTACACAGAATATGATGGTAGGAGATACACTACAAACCTCTTCTTTTTTTTCACCTTCAATTCTTTAGTTTACTATCATAGCCACTCAGTGTCATTTAATATATACAAATAAATAAATACACACTTCCCCCCATTCCCAATCCCCAGCCACTAAAACTGATTGATATAAAAAAAAAAAGATTTTGTTTTTCAGCCTCAGATAATATATACTACTTTACTGGCCGTGCCAAGAGATATATTATTTCCTACCTAGACCACTACTGGTTGCTGCCTCCGTCCTCCTCTGGTGACAGCTCTGCCTCCCACTAGGCCCAGGAAGCCCCGCCTCGTCCCTGCCTGGGTGTTGTTCTGTACAAGACAAATCAAAATTCAGAGAACAGTTAGAATTTTAAAAACAAGAATGAGATCAGACACAATGATTCATTCACTGTTATAGTAAAGAAACATTTTTAAACACAAATTCCATTACAATTAATTGAATACTTGTGTAATGTGTGTTGTTCTTGTGTAGTATTCTGAAAACAACTTACCAGGCACGGAACGGGCCACGGTTTGGCGGACCTCCTCGAGCCACCTACCCTCGTGCAATCGCAGATGGCGACCTGAAAATTAGAGGGATATACAGGAAAAAGAATAACATTGATTAATTTTTACAACATGCCCATGTTTTGCCTTGACCTACTAGATTATTTTTTATGCAACATACAAAAGTTAGTTATACATAAATACTATTTTATTTATATTTCAATGTGGCTTTCAAAAAAATCCCAAATACCACCATTTCAAAACGATTAATATATAAATATCAATAATATACCACAGATAATTTTATTTCCTGTGTAGTCTAGTTATTAAGTATTAATACTAGTATAGTATAGGGTAAGGGTGGTACACTAGTAGCTAGCTAGCTAGTAGCTAGCTACTAGTATTTCTGTTTTTTTAAAATATATTTACTTAACATTATAACTTTTATTACTTATAGTAGTTAATTATTACATTATAATTATATAACTCAATGTATGCTACTAGTAGCTACTGTAGCTAGTATTACTATCATACTCTATTTAATTTTCAATGACAAAATAATATACATAATTTATAATTGAATATTATGATCAACATTATTATTTTCACCTTTCTTTTTCAGGTCTTCCACCTCACGAGGGTAGGAGGCCCGCCGGCAAAACTCCTCCTGGAGAGAGGCCCAGGCAGCAGTCTCCCTTTGCAGGTTAGGCCTGCTGCCTGGGGGGGTGTAAAGGTTCCCCTCATCCAGGAGCATCAGCCGGGCCAGGAGGTCCACGTCGGCCTGGGTAAAGCGGGGCTTCCTGGACCTTGCTGCCACCTTGGAGGAGGACGGTGGGGAGGAGTCTGACTCCCTCCCCCTGTCATCTGACTCCCTTTCACGTTCCATCCTACCATGAGAAAATAAAAAAGAAGATGAAAAAAAGTATGTGCTATAGGACAGCTGTTTGTTCAGAAGCTCACACACTAATGCAGGGAGGGGCTAGGCAGCTCCCCCCTGTCTGTGAAGCCAGCCCTCAGCCCTCACCCTCACAGTGACAGTACACTATTCAGTTCAGTGGCAGGGACATGGGGGGAGGGGAGGAGTGAGGGTCAGGCAGCTGAGCTCCCCCCCCCCCCCTGTCTGTGAAGCCAGCAAGCCTCTCACTACGTAATGCAGGCAGGGAGGGAGCTGTCTCAGCCCTCACCCTCACAGTGAGGGCTGAGACAGCTCCCTCCCTGCCTGCATTACGTAGGGGGGGGGGGGGGGAGCTCAGCTGCCTGACCCTCACTCCTCCCCTCCCCCCATGTCCCTGCCACTGAACTGAATAGTGTACTGTCACTGTGAGGGTGAGGGCTGAGACAGCTCCTGTCTCAGCCCTCACCCTCACAGTGACAGTACACTATTCAGGTGAGGGCTGAGACAGGGCTGAGACAGCTCCTGTCTCAGCCCTCACCCTCACAGTGACAGTACACTATTCAGTTCAGTGGCAGGGACATGGGGGGAGGGGAGGAGTGAGGGTCAGGCAGCTGAGCTCCCCCCCCCCCTGTCTGTGAAGCCAGCAAGCCTCTCACTACGTAATGCAGGCAGGGAGGGAGCTGTCTCAGCCCTCACCCTCACAGTGAGGGCTGAGACAGCTCCCTCCCTGCCTGCATTACGTAGGGGGGGGGGGGAGCTCAGCTGCCTGACCCTCACTCCTCCCCTCCCCCCATGTCCCTGCCACTGAACTGAATAGTGTACTGTCACTGTGAGGGTGAGGGCTGAGACAGGAGCTGTCTCAGCCCTGTCTCAGCCCTCACCTGAATAGTGTACTGTCACTGTGAGGGTGAGGGCTGAGACAGGAGCTGTCTCAGCCCTCACCCTCACAGTGACAGTACACTATTCAGTTCAGTGGCAGGGACATGGGGGGAGGGGAGGAGTGAGGGTCAGGCAGCTGAGCTCCCCCCCCCCCCCCTACGTAATGCAGGCAGGGAGGGAGCTGTCTCAGCCCTCACTGTGAGGGTGAGGGCTGAGACAGCTCCCTCCCTGCCTGCATTACGTAGTGAGAGGCTTGCTGGCTTCACAGACAGGGGGGGGGGGGGGGAGCTCAGCTGCCTGACCCTCACTCCTCCCCTCCCCCCATGTCCCTGCCACTGAACTGAATAGTGTACTGTCACTGTGAGGGTGAGGGCTGAGACAGGGAGGGAGGGAGCTGTCTCAGCCCTCACCCTCACAGTGACAGTACACTATTCAGTTCAGTGGCAGGGACATGGGGGGAGGGGAGGAGTGAGGGTCAGGCAGCTGAGCTCCCCCCCCCCCCTGTCTGTGAAGCCAGCCAGCCTCTCATGCAGAGAGGGAGCTGTCTGACACTGACAATTTCTGTTAAACTTTTTTTTTTCACTAAATTAGCATAAAATTAAATGAAGTACTTTTGTGTGTTAAACTTTTAATTTCCCCTAATGTAAGTAACTTCATTTAATATTATTTTTATATTATTTTATGCTACTTCACCGAAAAAAAGTGCATTAACTATTTCTTAACCAACTAAGTAACTACTAGTAAAGTAATACTGTTGTATAAAAACTAAAACAAAATCTTATATATTTAATTTATTATATTATACACTTACAGTGGTAGAGTTGATGATAATGTGTGAATCAACGTCTGTTGAATTGATGATTTTATTACTGGACTGGTGTCTGTACTGCTGCTCACAGTGCTCAGAGACTCAGAGTCAGCTCACTGCGCGTGCTGCTCAGCTCACTGCTCTGTCTCAGAGACTGCACGTAGTAAGAAAATAATTATTAGTGCGTGTATTTTAAGCAAAATGGCCTCCGGGGACCTCACAGAGCATGCTCAAGGTAGTGCGCACTAATCCGCGATAGTGCGCACTAGCCAGCGATAGTGCGCACTACCTACGGATGATTTAAAATACTGGTTCTACATTCCCATTGCCTGTTTTCCAGGTGGTGCGAACCAGTGGGAGCTGGGAACCGTACATTTAGCTAACGGACTCCTTAAAAATTGATACGTTTTACTTAAAAGTTGCAATTTTTTGGCTGTGCGCACTAACTTTAGATAGTGCGCACTAACGGTAACAGTGAGCGCACTAACCCCGTTAGTGCGCACTAACTACGGATGATTTAAAATACTGGTTCTACATTCCCATTGCCTGTTTTCCAGGTGGTGCGAACCAGTGGGAGCTGGGAACCGTACATTTAGCTAACGGACTCCTTAAAAATTGATACGTTTTACTTAAAAGTTGCAATTTTTTGGCTGTGCGCACTAACTTTAGGTAGTGCGCACTAACGGTAACAGTGAGCGCACTAACCCCGTTAGTGCGCACTAACTACGGATGATTTAAAATACTGGTTCTACATTCCCATTGCCTGTTTTCCAGGTGGTGCGAACCAGTGGGAGCTGGGAACCGTACATTTAGCTAACGGACTCCTTAAAAATTGATACGTTTTACTTAAAAGTTGCAATTTTTTGGCTGTGCGCACTAACTTTAGGTAGTGCGCACTAACGGTAACAGTGAGCGCACTAACCCCGTTAGTGCGCACTAACTCCGTTCGTATAAAAAAAACAAAACACACGCGAAAAACTAAATTTTTAAACGAATCGGTCGACCGAAGCCAGACCCGATACCTAAACACGAAGCACATCTCTAGACTTGGAAAGCCCTGAGAAAGCGATATAACGTGTCAAGAGGTGTGTAACGCACATTACCAGCAGCAATACTCTGTTACTGGTGCGATCAGCAGCTAATAATAGAAGCTTTGCACACTTGATATGTACAGAAGCTGGGTAAAACTAAGTAAAAACCCAACAGTAAAATGACATTAAAAGCAAGCTTAAGAGTCTTAAAACTAACCTCTCTTTCCTGATATAATGGAACTAGCTGTTGCATAGATGATAGCACCATAGGTTGTATTTTTGTTTTTAAATCTCTGCACCGGTTTTCATTACAAACCAAACAACAAAGTCAGCAGTGCTGGACAGTTTGTTCCTTGCAGGCTATAAGTGTGCCTGGTAGAATTCTTTCAAAAACTAAATTAGTGAGGTCCATATTCAGCCGCTGGCTGGATTGGAAAGGTAGTGAAATAAACGTATCAGGCTAACTTTGCTCAGATATTCAGAGGAGCGGCTGCACCATTGAATATTCATAGCTATTGTGAACACAGTTGGATTAGTTTATCCAGTCAACTTAGCCAGATAATGCCAAATTTTGACTGAATATGGACTTCAGTATTTTTAAAATTGTGTAAAAAAAATGTTTTGGAAAACAAAGAAAACATTATGATCTCTTTAAGTACAAATTAGGTCAAGGTAGCGTCCCCAGGATTATATGATGAGAATTGTAGAGAGACGCCAAACAGCTGGCAAAAGCTAGAAGTAAAATTGATGCACTAATCCTTCTTAATTAGTATTGTAGAGGCAAGCACATGATGGAGAAGCATGCCAACTAAGTTGATAATTACAATATCACAAGAAGAGTAAATGTGGACTAGCATCAACCTTTTCTTTATAGCTTTAAATGTGGACTAGCATCAACCTTTTCTTTATAGCTTTATAGCTAATTCCACAAATTACTGCAAATTGTGTTCTTTGCAGGCTGTGATGCTTAAAGTGAAGTATGACTCCAATCACAAAAGCGCAGGATACTAAAAAAATGTAAAAGTGCACGAACGTACATTTTTTTTTAAATTTTACCCTTTGTAATTCCAGTGGCCTGTGCTGCCCCCTATCCTTCCCTAGACAGTCTCTCCCAGATGGCACTAGAACCCCTTGCCAGCCTCAGGGCAATAGGGCATCTCCTCTGAGGCACACCTTCAGCGCTGCTAGTTGGCCAGTAGTGGGGCTGCCAAATTAACTGCAACAATCTCCCCTTCCTCTTGTGGCCAGAATCCGCCATCTCTGGGGCAGGCCCAGATCCATCCATCCCCGTCGGACAAGGGATCCAAATGTGGATCCCCCATGCTACAGAGTTTGCAGACGTTTAGCCAGGTTAAAAACGGGCATTCCCATGGATGTGGTTAGGTCGGGAGGGTAAATCAGCAGGCATACATTCCATTTTCCAAACGGATCTTCCACCTGTACCAGCCACCTCCCCTGCAGGTTGAGCCCTTGGTTTCTGGCGGCCAGCAGGACTTAAACTGAAGCTGAGACCAAGGTGCACGTTGGAACTTGGAGACATTGCCTGGAGACAAGGTCTAGACACTGAGGTAGTGCAGGATTTGATACAGAGGCAGGGCAGGACTGGAGGCAAGGGCTGGATACGAAGGCAATATAGGGAACAGATACCAGGGACAGGACTAGGTAGAGTAGGACAAGACTAGACAAGACAGAGCAGAACAAAGAAAGAGGCCCGAAGGAAGTAGTTTAGACAACAGAAACAAGATGGAAGTGGTCTAGAGAAAGGTGACCAAAACGGTATGTGATCTGAATTGAAAAACATGAGGAGAGGCTGAAGGATCTGAATATGTACACCCCAGAAGAAAGGAGGTGCAGGGGAGGTATGATACAGAGCTTCAGTTACCTGAAAGGTTTTAATGATGCACAAACTATGAACCTTTTCTATTGGAAAGGAAACTGTAGAACCAGGGGGACGACTCAGATCTAAAATCAGGAAATATTTCTTCACAGGCTGGAGGATGCCTGTAATGCCGTCCCATAAAGACAAAAACAGTAAATGAATTCAAAAGGCCATGTGATATACAGTGTGGATCCCTAGAAGCTAGATTTTAGAAAATAAGAAAGGGATGTGTGGGGTAACCTGCACAGAACAGCAGTTTCTACCCTTAACAAAAGGCATGAGGTAACCTGCATGGAGTGGCAGTTACTACCATTAACAAAAGGCATGAGGTAACCTGCATGAAGTGGCAGTTACTACCCTTAACAGAAGGCACAAGGATAACCTGCATGGAGTGGCAGTTACTACCCTTAACAGAAGGCACAAGGGTAACCTGCATGGAGTGGCAGTTACTACCCTTAACAGAAGGCACAAGGGTAACCTGCATGGAGTGGCAGTTACTACCCTTAACAAAAGGCATGAGGTAACCTGCATGGAGTGGCAGTTACTACCCTTAACAAAAAACATGGGTGGGGGTAACCTGCATGGAGGGACAGTTATTACCCTTAACAAAAAACATGGGGGGGGGGGGGTTAACCTGCATGGAGCAGCATTTATTACCCTTAACAAAAGGCATGAGGTTACCTGCATGGAGTGGCAGTTACTACCCTTAACAAAAGGCACGAGGGTAACCTGTATGGAGTGGCAGTTATTACCCTTAACAAAAGACATGATGGTAACCTGCATGGAGTGGCAGTTATTACCCTTAACAAAAAGCATGAGGTAACCTTCATGGAGCGGCAGTTATTACCTTTAACAAAAGGCTCGAGGGTAACCTGTATGGAGTGGCAGTTACTACCTTTAAAAAAGGCATGAGGGTAACCTGCATGTAGTAGGAGTTATTACCCTTAACAAAAAACATGAGGGGAACCTGCATGGAGCGGCAGTTATTACCCTTAACAAAAAACATGGGGGGGGGGGAGGGTAACCTGCATGGTGCAGCATTTATTACCCTTAACAAAAGGCATGAGGTTACCTGCATGGAGTGGCAGTTATTACCCTTAACAAAAGACATGATGGTAACCTGCATGGAGTAGCAGTTATTACCCTTAACAAAAAACATGAGGGGAACCTGCATGGAGCAGCAGTTATTACCCTTAACAAAAAACATGGGGGGGGGAGGGTAACCTGCATGGTGCAGCATTTATTACCCTTAACAAAAGGGATGAGGGTAATCTGCATGTAGTAGGAGGTATTACCCTTAACAAAAGGCATGAGGGTAACCTGCATGTAGTAGGAGGTATTACCCTTAACAAAAGGCATGAGGGTAACCTGCATGTAGTAGGAGGTATTACCCTTAACAAAAGGGATGAGGGTAACCTGCATGTAGTAGGAGGTATTACCCTTAACAAAAGGCATGAGGGTAACCTGCATGTAGTAGGAGGTATTACCCTTAACAAAAGGCATGAGGGTAACCTGCATGTAGTAGGAAGTATTACCCTTAACAAAAGGCATATTTATATTGAACTTTTGTATATAATTATTCTCCTCTATCTCTTTCTATTTCTTACATTCCCAGTTCATTAGCCCTTGTTAATTGTAACTGCTTCTCTTCATCACGTTATTTATGTTTTTTGGTTGTATTATCCGCACCCCTGTTTTCTGTAAACCGACATGATGTGAACGAGTTCATGAATGCCGGTATAAAAAAACCTTAAATAAATAAAATAAATAAATAACCTGCATAAGGTAGGAGATATTACCCTTAACAAAAGGCACGAGGGTAACCTGCATGTAGTAGGAGATATTATCTTTAACAAAAGGCATGAGGGTAACCTGCATGTAGTAGGAAGTATTACCCTTAACAAAAGGCATGAGGGTAACCTGCATGTAGTAGGAGGTATTACCCTTAACAAAAGGCATGAGGGTAACCTGCATGTAGTAGGACGTATTACCCTTAACAAAAGGCATGTGGTAACCTGCATGTGGTAGGAGATATTACCCTTAACAAAAGGCATGAGGGTAACCTGCATGGAGTGGCAGTTACTACCCTTAACAAAAGGCACGAGGGTAACCTGTATGGAGTGGCAGTTATTACCCTTAACAAAAGGCATGATGGTAACCTGCATGGAGTGGCAGTTATTACCCTTAACAAAAAGCATGAGGTAACCTTCATGGAGCGCCAGTTATTACCTTTAACAAAAGGCTCGAGGGTAACCTGTATGGAGTGGCAGTTACTACCTTTAAAAAAGGCATGAGGGTAACCTGCATGTAGTAGCAGTTATTACCCTTAACAAAAAACATGAGGGGAACCTGCATGGAGCGGCAGTTATTATCCTTAACAAAAGGGATGAGGGTAACCTGCATGTAGTAGGAGGTATTACCCTTAACAAAAGGCATGAGGGTAACCTGCATGTAGTAGGAAGTATTACCCTTAACAAAAGGCATGAGGGTAACCTGCATAAGGTAGGAGATATTACCCTTAACAAAAGGCACGAGGGTAACCTGCATGTAGTAGGAGATATTATCTTTAACAAAAGGCATGAGGGTAACCTGCACGTAGTAGGAAGTATTACCCTTAACAAAAGGCATGAGGGTAACCTGCATGTAGTAGGAGGTATTACACTTAACAAAAGGCATGAGGGTAACCTGCATGTAGTAGGACGTATTACCCTTAACAAAAGGCATGTGGTAACCTGCATGTGGTAGGAGATATTACCCTTAACAAAAGGCATGAGGGTAACCTGCATGGAGTGGCAGTTACTACCCTTAACAAAAGGCACGAGGGTAACCTGTATGGAGTGGCAGTTATTACCCTTAACAAAAGGCATGATGGTAACCTGCATGGAGTGGCAGTTATTACCCTTAACAAAAAACATGGGGGGGGGGGGAGGGTAACCTGCATGGTGCAGCATTTATTACCCTTAACAAAAGGGATGAGGGTAATCTGCATGTAGTAGGAGGTATTACCCTTAACAAAAGGCATGAGGGTAACCTGCATGTAGTAGGAGGTATTACCCTTAACAAAAGGGATGAGGGTAACCTGCATGTAGTAGGAGGTATTACCCTTAACAAAAGGCATGAGGGTAACCTGCATAAGGTAGGAGATATTACCCTTAACAAAAGGCACGAGGGTAACCTGCATGTAGTAGGAGATATTATCTTTAACAAAAGGCATGAGGGTAACCTGCATGTAGTAGGAAGTATTACCCTTAACAAAAGGCATGAGGGTAACCTGCATGTAGTAGGAGGTATTACCCTTAACAAAAGGCATGAGGGTAACCTGCATGTAGTAGGACGTATTACCCTTAACAAAAGGCATGTGGTAACCTGCATGTGGTAGGAGATATTACCCTTAACAAAAGGCATGAGGGTAACCTGCATGGAGTGGCAGTTACTACCCTTAACAAAAGGCACGAGGGTAACCTGTATGGAGTGGCAGTTATTACCCTTAACAAAAGGCATGATGGTAACCTGCATGGAGTGGCAGTTATTACCCTTAACAAAAAGCATGAGGTAACCTTCATGGAGCGGCAGTTATTACCTTTAACAAAAGGCTCGAGGGTAACCTGTATGGAGTGGCAGTTACTACCTTTAAAAAAGGCATGAGGGTAACCTGCATGTAGTAGCAGTTATTACCCTTAACAAAAAACATGAGGGGAACCTGCATGGAGCGGCAGTTATTATCCTTAACAAAAGGGATGAGGGTAACCTGCATGTAGTAGGAGGTATTACCCTTAACAAAAGGCATGAGGGTAACCTGCATGTAGTAGGAGGTATTACCCTTAACAAAAGGGATGAGGGTAACCTGCATGTAGTAGGAGGTATTACCCTTAACAAAAGGCATGAGGGTAACCTGCATAAGGTAGGAGATATTACCCTTAACAAAAGGCACGAGGGTAACCTGCATGTAGTAGGAGATATTATCTTTAACAAAAGGCATGAGGGTAACCTGCATGTAGTAGGAAGTATTACCCTTAACAAAAGGCATGAGGGTAACCTGCATGTAGTAGCAGTTATAACCCTTAACAAAAGGCATGAGGGTAACCTGCATGTAGTAGGAGGTATTACCCTTAACAAAAGGCATGAGGGTAACCTGCATGTAGTAGGAAATATTACCCTTAACAAAAGGCATGAGGGTAACCTGCATGTAGTAGGAGGTATTACCCTTAACAAAAGGCATGAGGGTATCCTGCATGTAGTAGCAGTTATAACCCTTAACAAAAGGCATGAGGGTAACCTGCATGTAGTAGGACGTATTACCCTTAACAAAAGGCATGTGGTAACCTACATGTGGTAGGAGATATTACCCTTAACAAAAGGCATGAGGGTAACCTGCATGTAGTAGGAGATATTACCCTTAACAAAAGGCATGAGGGTAACCTGCATGTAGTAGGAGGTATTACCCTTAACAAAAGGCATGAGGATACCTGCATTTAGTAGCAGTTATAACCCTTAACAAAAGGCATGAGGGTAACCTGCATGTAGTAGGAGGTATTACCCTTAACAAAAGGCATGAGGATACCTGCATGTAGTAGCAGTTATAACCCTTAACAAAAGGCATGAGGATACCTGCATGTAGTAGCAGTTATAACCCTTAACAAAAGGCATGAGGGTAACCTGCATGTAGTAGGAGGTATTACCCTTATCAAAAGGCATGAGGGTAACCTGCATGTAGTAGGAGATATTACCCTTAACAAAAGGCATGAGGGTAACCTGCATGTAGTAGGAGATATTACCCTTAACAAAAGGCATGAGGGTAACCTGCATGTAGTAGCAGTTATAACCCTTAACAAAAGGCATGAGGATACCTGCATGTAGTAGCAGTTATAACCCTTAACAAAAGGCATGAGGGTAACCTGCATGTAGTAGGAGGTATTACCCTTATCAAAAGGCATGAGGGTAACCTGCATGTAGTAGGAGTTATTATCCTTAACAAAAGGCATGAGGGTAACCTGCATGTAGTAGGAGATATTACCCTTAACAAAAGGCATGAGGGTAACCTGCATGTAGTAGGAGGTATTACCCTTAACAAAAGGCATGAGGGTATCCTGCATGTAGTAGGAGATATTACCCTTAACAAAAGGCATGAGGGTAACCTGCATGTAGTAGGAGTTATTACCCTTAACAAAAGGCATGAGGGTAACCTGCATGTAGTAGGAGATATTACCCTTAACAAAAGGCATGAGGGTAACCTGCATGTAGTAGGAGTTATTACCCTTAACAAAAGGCATGAGGGTAACCTGCATGTAGTAGCAGTTACTATCTTTAACAAAAAACATGGGAGGTAACCTGCATGGAGCGGCAGTTATTACCCTTAACAAAAAACGGGGAGGGGGGGTAACCTGCATGGTGTGGCATTTATTACCATTAACAAAAGGCATGAGGGTGACCTGCATGCAGTGGCCTTCTGTGCCTTCTCTCTGTGTACTATACATGCACTGACAGGATTTGGTGGTTCATTGCTTGTTTTATCATGCATTATTGTTGTGAGGACTGGGGGTTAATTCTATTATTTGGTGTTGTGCACGCACCCATTCTTTAAAGTGGTACAAGTTTTCCTTGCCGTGTCTGGCATGCTTTTGGGTCTCTTTGGTTACAGTGTTGACACATTGACAAATATTATGATCACCGATAGCTTTGTGTTATTCTTTTCTCTGACACGGTTTCCACGCCTTGGCTACTCCCACTGCCTGTCAGCTTTCTTTTCTTCTCTGTTCGCATGATGTTTGCAGTGTTCCTTGTCCTTGGTTAATTAGGGATTAAGGAAGAATTAAGCACTTGTTTTCTTCTTTTCCATCCCAACAACAATCTTCTATGAGTTTGGAAGCAGCCAGTACAGCCACTAGAGGCACAGGCCCTCACAGCAGCAGCTGCCAGCGAGATCAGAAGAGGACCAACTACACCCCCCACACCTTTCCCTCAGTCTGCAAGAAAATAACCAGAGGAAATACCTTGATTTGTTACCACAGAGTGGACACGCCGGAAGGAGTGGAGAGAATGAGACGGGATTTAAGGAAGCTGGAAGAGTGGTCGAAAATATGGCAGCTGAGATGATTCAATGCCAAGAAGTGCAGAGTCATGCATATGGGGTGTGGAAATCCGAATGAACTGTATTCGATGGGGGGAGAAAGGCTGATGTGCACGGAGCAGGAGAGAGACCTTGGGGTGATAGACACTATCACCCCAAGGGTGCACCGCGTATCACTTCCTGTTCCGGGTCACCGGGGGGGGGGGGGCGGGAAGAAAAAAAAGAGGCCAGCCGCAGGTGCTTCTTCTACCACTGCTGCCATTCCCACTGGGCTTGAATGTACTGATAGCCCGGTGGCAACGGCAGCAGGGAAGGAAGAGCAGCGGGAGAAACTGGGAGCACGCGACACACTTGCCGGTGCTTGGTGACACACTGGTTGAGAAGCGCTGCTCTAGCCTTTATGGATCCACAGTGTTTATCCCATGCCCCTTTGAAATCCTTCACAGTTTTAGTCTTCACCACTTCCTCTGGAAGGGCATTCCAGGCATTCACCACCCTTCCCGTGAAGAAATACTTCCTGACATTGGTTCTGAGTTTTCCTCCCTGGAGCTTCAAATCGTGACCTCTTGTTCTACTGATTTTTTTCCAACATAAAAAGTTTGTTGTTGACCATGGATCATTAAAACCTTTCAAGTATCTGTTTTATGTAAGGGCCCCGCCCAATGGTTTTGTGTTCACTGTAAACCGATGCGATGTGCGAACGGTCATCGGTATAAAAGAAACGTTAAATAAATAAATAAAATAAATAAATAAGTCTGTATCATATCACCTCTGCTCCTCTTTTCCTCCAGGATGTACATATTTAGATTCTTCAATCTCTCCTCATAAGTCATTTTATGAAGACCATCCACGTTTTTGGTCACCCTTCTCTGGATCGCCTCCATCCTGTCTCTGTCCCTTTGGAGATATGGTCTCCAGAACTGAACACAGTACTCCAGGTGAGGCCTCACCAAGGCCCTTTACAAGGGGATCATCACTTCCCTTTTCTTACTCGATATTCCTCTCTCTATGCAGCCCAGCATTCTTCTGGCTTTAGCTATCGCCTTGTCACATTGTTTCGCCGACAGTGTCTAACGATCTGAAGTCGGCGAAACAATGTGACAAGGCGATAGCTAAAGCCAGAAGAATGCTGGGCTGCATAGAGAGAGGAATATCGAGTAAGAAAAGGGAAGTGATGATCCCTTTGTAAAGGGCCTTGGTGAGGCCTCACCTGGAGTACTGTGTTCAGTTCTGGAGACCATATCTCCAAAGGGACAGAGACAGGATGGAGGCGATCCAGAGAAGGGCGACCAAAAAGGTGGATGGTCTTCATAAAATGACTTATGAGGAGAGATTGAAGAATCTAAATATGTACACCCTGGAGGAAAAGAGGAGCAGAGGTGATATTTATTTATTTATTTATTTATTTATTTATTTATGGATTTTATATACCGGGAGTTCCTGTATACAATACATATCACTCCGGTTCACAGTTAAACGGTAATAACTACTGCCGTGTGGCAGTTTACATGGAACAAATCAGAACTTGATCTAATAAGAATGAGCGAACCAACTAACTAGTTTCAACTTTTAAACAAATAAAAAAAAAAAAAATTAAAAAAAAAAAAAAAAAGGCAACGATATGATACAGACTTTCAGATACTTGAAAGGTTTTAATGATCCATGGTCAACAACAAACTTTTTATGTTGGAAAAAAATCAGTAGAACAAGAGGTCACGATTTGAAGCTCCAGGGAGGAAAACTCAGAACCAATGTCAGGAAGTATTTCTTCACGGGAAGGGTGGTGAATGCCTGGAATGCCCTTCCAGAGGAAGTGGTGAAGACTAAAACTGTGAAGGATTTCAAAGGGGCATGGGATAAACACTGTGGATCCATAAAGGCTAGAGCAGCGCTTCTCAACCAGTGTGTCACCAAGCACCGGCAAGTGTGTCGCGTGCTCCCAGTTTCTCCCGCTGCTCTTCCTTCCCTGCTGCCGTTGCCACCGGGCTATCAGTACATTCAAGCCCAGTGGGAATGGCAGCAGTGGTAGAAGAAGCACCTGCGGCTGGCCTCTTTTTTTTTCTTCCCGCCCCCCCCGGTGACCCGGAACAGGAAGTGATACGCGGTGCACGGGAAGGAGAAAGCCGTGCCGCGTGGAAAAGTAGCATCGGTGGCAGCAGCATCAGCCCCCAAGCAATCGAAGCAGCTGGTAATCGGGAAAGGAGACAGCAGCATGAGCCTCCCGTGGCCGATGGGATTCTTCTTTCTTGGCCTGCGGGGGCTGGAGGAGGAGGCTGCTGCAACTACCATTTGTGCTGGGGGGGGGGGAGAGGAAGTGAGTGAGAGAAAGAGAGAGAAGCAGCCAGCCAGCCTGTGTGTGATTGAGAGCATGTGTGTGATTGAGAGAAACTGGTCAGAGAGCTGATGTGTGTGTATATGTGAGAGACAATGAAAGTGACTGCTCAGAGAGATGACTGATGTGTATGTGAGAGTGTGAGACAGTCAGGGAGGTGACTGATGTGTGTGAGAGAGAGAGAAAAGCATGGAAGTGAGAAATCTGGGTATGTGAGAAAGCATGGGTGTAAGAAGCCTGGTGTTGGGGGGGGGGGGTGAAAGAAAGCATGGGAGTGAGAAGCCTGATTATGTGAGAGAGAGAGCATGGGAGTGGGAAGCCTTTGTGTGTGGTAAGGTGACGGTGTGTGTGAGAGAAAAAGACTGGTGTATGTGAATGTGAGAGAAAGAATGTGATTCAGGGAATGAGAAGCCTGTGCACGTGGAGAGTGAGCATAGAAAAGAGAGAGAGACTGGTGTGTGTGTGTGTGTGTGTGTGTGTGTGTGTGTAACAGATAGAAAGTGATTATGGGAATGAGAAGCCTGTGCATGTGAAGAGAGTGAGCATGGGAGTGAGAAACCTGGGTGTGTGTGAGACACAGCATGGGAGGGAGAAGCCTGTATAATCTGAAAGAGAACATGGGAGTGGGAAGCCTGTGTGTGTGTGTGTGTATGCATGAGAGAGATCAGGTGACTGGTGTGTGTGTTTATGTGCGTGTGTGTGTGAGAGAGAATGAAAGTGATTATGGGAATGAGAAGCCTGTGCATGTGGAGAGAACAAGCATGGGAGTGAGAGACTGGTGAGTGTGTGCGTGGGTGTGAGACAGATAAAGTGATTATGAGAGTGAGAAGCCCATATATGTAAGTAGAACATGGGAGTGGGAAGCCTGTGTGTGTGTGTGTATGGCATGAGAGAAACTGTTCAAGAAGGTGACTGGTGTGTGTGTGTGTGTGTGTGTGTGTGTGTGTCAAAGACTGTTTGGGAGATGATTGGTGTGTGAGAGACAGAAACTGGTCATGGGAGCATGACTGGTATGGTGTGTGTGAGAGAGACATGGGCACTAAGGAAGAGGACCATAAGTATAGAGCTTAGCTTCTACTGCTGCTTCTGGTGTGTGCCACGGCCTGCATGGAAGGGGAGTAGGAGAACTGCTGGAGGGGGTAAGTAAAGGTGGCCTTTTAAGTTTATTTTTCTTGATTGACTGCCATTTTAATTATTTAATATTATGTGATGTCTGCTTTTTTGAAATATTTTATTGGTGTTTGGAGAATGTTTAATAGTTTTTTTGGTTTTTTTTTGTTTTGTTTTTTTTTTATTATTTGTTTTCCAATAAATTTACAAAGCAATAAACTTTGTACAGAAATAAAGAAAACATTTTTTCAACAAATTATTATACATATCCATTAATAATCATTCTTTTTAACTTAGACCACTAAGAGGCTGAAATTTGGATATGGAAGAATTAGGAAATTAGGAGCTAATACAGCAAAGGAGAAAGAACATTTTCTGAAAGTATTTCATGCATCCTACCCACTATTTTATATACCTAGGTTATGGGACAATATCGGAGATGAGGTTTGAAGAGCTCGTTTCCGGGATTCAAGAAACAACTTTAAATGCTCAGGCAAAAAATATACATATACTTCATTATTTAATTTCAGTATACACTTGCAAGGAAACTTCAGTTGGAAAGATGCTCCCATTGATAGGGCGTCTTGCCAAAGGGCAAGAAACCCTTTCCTCCTCTCCTAAGTGGGTTTTGCTAGGTCTGGAAAGACTTGTATAAAACACCCATGAAAATTTACTCTTAAATTTTGAAAGTAACTACGCATAATTAAAGAGATATCTTGCTCATATACACAGGATATTAATAGGGTGGCTCTTTCTATTATTTCTACTGCGGAGGATTCAAGAAATTCTGTTAAGTTCCACAAATTTAGTTGGGGCAACTGTTGTTGTTCACTCCTTCCCCCTGAACTTCTAAATAGAAGGAAGTACACCCTATTAAATGATGGATGATTCTCTGGCATAATTTTCAATACCTCAGTCAGATATCTTCTAAGTGTAACTCTAGGCTGTTCACCTATTATTTTAGGGAAATTCAAGAGTCTAAGAGTCAATCGATTTTCCATATACTCCAGCTTTCTATTCAAAGATGATTGATCCTGGATAATAATAGACTGCATTTCCAGCCCTTTCTTTGTCTCAGATTCCAGCGTCTGTATCTGAAGTTTGTGATCTTCAAACTGAGTATTACTTTCTACTGAAAAAGTATCCAATTTTATTACACCTGCTTCTATTTGTTGAGAACACTTCTGAACTTCAGACCTAAGCTGAACCATTAACTCCCACAATGAGTCTAAAGTGACTACAGACAGCTTCAGTTGAATATCCATAATGTTTTGAGGAGTAACTCCTATAGCTGTAGATGCTTTATTCTCTTCACTCGTCGCTGTTGTTAAATTCACAGATTCCATAGGTGTACCCTCTGTAGTTATTAATGTGCTCTTTGGCTCAGTGATAACAACCACATTGTTGTCGGAAGTCTGTGAAGATGTCAACGAGGCTATCCTCAGGTTCGGGGGGCTAAGAGAAACCTCCCCAGGTGAGAAGGAGGCTCCTTCTCCTATCTCTCCAGCGGGTACTTTTGCCACCTCGATTGGGTAGGAACCTGTGTACTGTGGGATAGTACGTTGACCCAGAGGGATGTAGATACAGAGGGAAGTATTCTGATTTTCCCTTTGCATTTGGGAGGCATATCCAGAGGTAAAACTATAAAGAGGAAATATTATATCAGCTTACCCGGGTCAAACAGTCACAGGAGCACGATAAGATCTTTCTTCCTTCCAATTGAGATCTCAAAAGTTGCAGGAGGGATTCAAACCCCTTAATCCCAGTCGAAAGATGTTAAAAAAAAAAACTGCAAGATCTTAATCCAGTTTAAGACAAGACAAAGCCGCATGCCGCTGAGGGCCGCTTTTCCAGCGTCCTCTTAGGCCCCGACAGATGACGTCACTCGCTGGCTTCAGGCTGTCTGCGGCTCGGCCCGTTGAAGCAAGATTTTTCCACTCCCGGGTAAAAGGTGAAAGCGTCCTCCTACCTCCTTCACTCTCTCAACCCGATCTTGTCCCGCTGAGGCCCGCTTTTTCAGCGTCCTCTGAGGCCCCGACAGATGACGTCACTCGCTGGCTTCAGGCTGTCTGCAGCTGTGCCCGTTGAAGCAAGATTTTTCCGCTCCCGGGTAAGAGGTGAAAGCGTCCTCCTACCTCCTTCACTGAAAAAGAGAGTTTAATAGTTTTTATGAGTTTTAACTGTAGGATTTTATTCTGTTCATAGCTGTTTTGAAACATTTATTCTGCTTATTAGTATAGTTTTACAATTATTTCTGTGTGGGGATCTATAGCTGCTTGCTAGTTCTGTTTTCCTAATAGGAGGTGTATTGGTTTTTAGGGCCTGATTTAATATTTGTTGTGTTGCCTTTTCATAGATAGGGTTGCTCCTGTTTGAGTGTATTCCATAATACAGGTGTAACTGTGTGTGGATTAGTTTATGTGCATTAGTGCAGATCCTGGGAGTATGTTAGGTCAGTTCTGTCTCTTGTTTCTATGATAGGGAATCCTGGAAAGTAGTGGTCTAAATAAAAGGGAAGTATGAACATCTTAAGCCCTTGACATTGAAGTTGGCCCTTAGACTCCTCAGTGAACCCAGTGGTTACAAATAAATAAAATAAAATCCTTCTCCCACCAATGAGTTCTCCTCTGATAATTCTCTTCACACGGACCAAAAGAAATGCCTGCTTTCTCTTTTCTAGATGCAGAACCTCTTCAGCAGCAGAAAACACACAGGAGCTTGAAATACTCCAAAGTGTATCTCCACAAATTCAACAAATATGGTTGACTCCCAATACAGCAAGAAACCTGGGATAGGTTTCCTCTCAAAAGGAATCATCATGATTCCTGCTCAGAGTCTCTCACAGCTACTCCAAGCATTCTTTCTCTTCTGCAGCTCCAAGGACTCTGACCTTGAGTTCTGTCTGCCAGTAGATAAAGTGAACAGAAATTTCTGGGCTCCTTGAGTTTCATTCTCTCCACTAAACTTCCCAATGAGGTGTGTCTGAACCAAGCCTGGTGTGACCGGGTGTACATACCGTGCATTTGCACAGGGCGGCACACCCAGGGGAGCAGCAGGCTGACAGCAACAGGAGAGGCCACAGAGCTGCCGGAGGAGCCTTAACCACCATCGGCCAAAGAAGGAGAGAGGCCACTGGTGGAATGGAAGTCAACTCACCGGCAGCTGAGCGGTTTACCAAGGGGAGTGTGGGGGGAGCCAAGGCCCACAGGCATCATGCTTTAGGGGGAACTTGGGGGGCGGAGGGGTTCCAATCCTCCCCACCCAAGAAAAGACCCCTCAGCTGCCAGGGGATCCCATCCCACCCGTGGAAGTCATGGAAGAGGCTCGCGGTTAGACTCAGCGCTACCAGATGTGCATATCCGGAGGGGATGACAAAGGCCAAGAAGAGGAGGAAAGCTGCGAGGCCCCCAAAGGACCCATCCCCTTGGCGGCTGAAATGAAGAGCAGAGCTGCGAGGCCTCCGGTGGTCCCCATTCCACTGACGGCCGAAAGGAAGAGGAGGCCCACAAGGAGGGAACGCATTCTCCTCCTCTGTGCCGGCATTCGGTATTCAAACCATATGCAGCTAGCACTACTCTATGCTCATCTCACGATGCACGAGATCAGCATAGAGAAAGTACTAGCCCTGTGAGATTTGACTACCTCAGGGGCCGGCACACAAAGAGAAGCAGCAGAATAGGCTCCCCTGTCTACTCCTGATGGTATGTGTGTGTGAATGAATGAATGAACGAGTGAATGTGAGCCTGACTGGATGTGTGTGTATGAATGGAAACCTAATTGAGGTTGTGTGTGTGTGTGTGTGTGTGTGTGTGTGTGTGTGTGTGTATGACAGAGAGAGGAGACAGTTTGTGTATTTCCTCCTCCCCTGCTGCCTCACCTCCTTTCCATTATTCCTTGACAATCTCAGGATGACTGAAAATCAAAAGTTCAGAATATTCCATACATACGTGTGCCACGTGCACAACTTTACCTGCAGGCGCACACAGCTTCCTCTCCCTCCCTCCCCCCGCAAGCAGGAAGGCTGGTGGGCCATGGTGGAACTCATCCCACCATAGCCTGTGAATGTGCCTATGTGAGAGCCTATGTGTTTGTTTGTGTGTTTGTGTGCCTGTGAGAGCCTATATGTGCACAAAAACACCCGTAATGTATCTGTGAGGGAGAGAGAGGGAGTGTGTTAGATAATGAATGTGTTATTGTGCATGTGTGTGAGAGAGATGATAAAATGTTTGTGGCCCTACCTCCCTCAGTCCATGACGATCTCAGGGTGACTGGAAATTAAAAGATCCCTGTATGGAGAGCAGGAGATTTTTTAATCCTTATTCGTTTTAATTATTGATATTTGATATTTTTACTCTTTTGAAATATTTAATTTTTTTTAGGGGAATAGAACATTTTGTAATTATTGGAATTTTCATTCATCAGATGTTTTGAAATATTTTATTGGTGTTTGGGAAATTTTTGATATTTTATTCATTAATTGGTTTGAAATATTTCTTTTTATAATATGATTTTACTATTATGATTGATGTTTTATATTTCTTGATTTATTATTTAATGTTTTATGAAAAATGGTAATGTTTCTATTTTTCCATTGTTGCGCTGCATGTTGAGGCTGGCTTGTTGTGGGTTCCAGTTCAGTTCTTCTCAGCATAGTTCTGTCTTTACTTTCTAATCTCTTTATTCTATATTTGGTCTCTGTGTTCTGTATATGTGACCAAGGTGAGGTATTTTGCTGGCATGTAATTTCTGTGTAGGGATCTATAGCAGCCCGGTTTCCTAATAAGAGTTTTGTTGGTGTTCTCGGACCTTATGAAATATATGCAATGTTGCCTTTTCATAGATAAGGTTGTTACTGTTTGCTGGCAGTTAGGGCTGTTTTTGTATGGGAGGTTCACTATATTGTAATGGTAATTCTGTTTATTCATGGCTTTCTGATGGCCAAGCTCACACCCAACATGCATTACAAAAAAGCTAATTCCACAGGAGTTCCAAGTGTCTTTTTTGCAGAGTTTCCTGGTTTGCACCACAGGAATGCATGTAAATATAATATGCATGTTGTAAGTGATATTTTTGCTTCAGAAGACTGTACTTTTGAATGTTCTTTGTCATATTAAATTGTTAAAAATGCATAATTTAATTGTGTGTGTCTGTAAAGTGTGTGGGAGTCTGTGTGCATGTGTGTGTGGGTGGGGAGGGGGTGGGGTGGGGTGTAGGTGGCGGGGGTGGCATGAGTGCAAGGCCATAAGGTTTGCCTAGGGTACCTAATACCCTTCCCTATCCATGGGTTTCTGGGGTGCGTGCGGACATATCAGTTTTTAAAAAATACAGATTGCAGGAGGGAGCTGGGCTTTATTTGATGGGCCTGTGACAGAGACAGAGACTGAATGAATGGGAGGTGGGGGGCAGCACAGTAATTGTTCGAATGGGGCAGTAAAAAGGATAGCACCAGCCCTGGTCTGAACTAAGGGACCTCTTTCACATAAGGGACCTTTTTTAGAACCTCCTCACCATGGGAAGATCTGAATGTAAACTTGTGTGATTGGGCTACGCCAGTCACTATCATTATCCCTATGTGATTTTTGATACAGGGGCAGTAGGAGGGATTTTGATCATTTTGATTCTTCCCATTGTTATAACCCCACTTTTTGAGAGTATAGGCTCTTTAGGGTATAAAGTCTTACAAAACATGTCATGTGATTCAGAGGGTTAGTGGGTTGGAGAGTGGACAGGAGATAGATGAAGAGTGAAGAGCTGAAATCTTCCCTGGGTTTCAATAGAGAATGGATTAAAGAGCTAGAGATTCCCCAAGGATCTCAGAAGGCAATTCAAGCATTCGGCAAAGAGGTTTTGAGGAAGAATTTTTTTTAAGTTTTTTTGGGATTTTGATTGACCAGGGCCTGAGGGAAAGGCATACCCCGGTATCTCAAAGGGCAGGGACAAAGATCTTTTGATCCATCATCCAACCAGTTAACACATTGGGTGACGAGAAGGATGTAGACCTTTGAGCCTCTAACTCAAGAGACTTGTAATTTTGATAGTTGAATTCAAGTTGAAGAGTTTGGCTTTTTTGGAACCCAGTTTAGTATTTTTGCTTGGAGATACTTTTCTTCTTTCAGCTCAGTTCATGCCAGAACTGGATCTGTACTCTAGCTATCCCACTCTCATTGGTGAAGATATTTTCAATCAGGATGAAAGTGCAAGAGTAATAAGGGAAGTGACCAGAAGAAGGATGGACAGAAAAACCATTTGCTTTCTAGTGATCATAGGATGTATGCTGATTTTTATTTTTGTAATCCTGACCTGGATCCTCTTCTTTAAGTTACAGTAAAGACTATCTTTTATTTGCACACTGACTATGGACTCCAGTCTTTTCTTTGAATGTTCCCCATATGGACTTACTAGGGGATGGATGGACCTTTTTGTGATTCCTGATTTCTCCCTGCTTTGCTAATGTTGGCTTCATTGCTTTTATTTTTCACTATCTGGCACTTCTGGAAATATTTGGTCACTGAGATTGTGATTGACAGTGCCAGAGGCCATCCAGACTTGAACCCAATCTCCTAGCAACTCTAATCTAGGATAAAGCGCCAAAACGGGGGACCAGCTATGCTTGTAAGGGCAGGAATAGTATAAGTAGTAGGGTTGTGAATCGGGTGCCCAATCGTTCCCGCTTTCGGGTTCATCTGGCCGCAGGAAAATCTCGTTTTCCCGAGGATCCCCATTTTTTTTTCGTGAAAAATCGGTTTTCGGGTTAGCGCACGCTAACTCACAAAAAATAGCAAAACGTAACAAAAAATAACAAAAATAAACGTTTTTTTGTTAGCACGCTAACCCAAAAAATGATTTTTATGAAAATTCGGGGGGAAAAGTGATTGTTTCCTTTTTTTATCAGATATATAACAAATTTAGAAATATCGTACGATATTTCAATTCATTAGAAAAACGATTCACATCCCTAGTAAGTAGTGAGAGGAAAGGGGATCGTGCCAAATTAAATATTCTCAGAGGAAAAAAGAGTGATTGGTAGACTGCCTCAGGGATCTGGACTAGGGCTGGATTTGTTCAGCATCTTTGTGAGTGATATTGTGGAGGGATTAAAAGGAAAACTTTGCCTTTCTGCAGATGACACTGAGAGCCCAATTCTCAGAACCATTTGGCCAGCTAAATTTGGACTTGGCCAAATGATAGGATTTAAAAATCCTGCCATGGTCAGTGGCCGCTCATTAGCTGTCTACCTTTTCATCTGGATAAAAAGTTAGCCAGAGGAGTCACGTGATGTGGTGAGCTCAGCAGCAGCAAGAACTCTGAGCTCTGACCGCCGCCCCTGATCCATCCCCAGACATCCTCCTCTATTTTCACCCGATTTACCTCTGGGAGCTGTCGATCGATTGTGGAAACAATTGAGCTTGTGTGAGTGTGGCCACTTTGCTTCTTATGGCGACAAGAACGGCGAGGAAAGACAAAGAAAAATCGAGGCCCCCAGACACCAAGATGGCCTCCGCAAGCCAGGAGGAAGATGGCCTACCCGCTGACTCTTTGGAGGAAAAAATCTCACAGGCTGTGGTGGCGGCGCTTGATGTGCGGCTTCACCAGCTATCGGAGCAGATTGCCGAGGTGCGCGCTTCTCTAACCGACTTTGATTCGCGGATTGAACATACAGAGGGTCGGGTCAGCCTCGTGGAAGACGATGTGGGTGCGCTCGAGAGAAAAGTGGCAGAGCTGGAAAAGACGGCGCTTGCAACCACGGAAAAGCTCGACGACTTAGAAAATCGTTCACGCCGTAATAATCTGAGGTTCGTGGGGTTTCCCGAGTCTTTGGCCGAAACAGAGCTCCCTCACCTTTTGGAAGCCTGGCTTTTGGGCCTTGTTCCATCCCTGGCCTCTCCCTCCGGGGGTTTGCTAGAGCGGGCTCACAGAATCGGCAAGAGACCGGATGGAGCGCAAAACAGTCGCCCCAGGGTGATTATTACCCGCTTTCTCCACTTTGCCCACAAGACTTTAGTGTTGCAGCACTATCGCAAGCAAAGGGAATTTTTTTATGAGACTTTTAAGATTTTAGTGTTTCAGGACTTTTCGCCGGCGGACACCCTGAAACGCAAGGCGTTTCATGAGGTCTGTTCAACACTTATTGCTAAAAAAATCCGCTTCTCACTACTATACCCAGCTCAACTCCGCATTTCCTATCAAGGATCTCTGAAATCTTTTTCATCTGCGGAGGAAGCGAAAGCATATGTTAAAAATCTACAAGAGATGCCGGGAGAAGAGGCTCCCTGAAGCAGGTTCATCGAATTTAGAGGAGAATATTTTTACTTCATTTTAGCTAAACTCATCGGTTGAAAGTTGTTTTTGTTTTTTTTTTGTCAATATTCTGCCCAGACCAATTGAACTGTCTTTTACTGGCTCCTGGCCCGTTGGGGCTTTGACTGTGTAACCCTGGCTCTGTGGCTACCCATCATGGGCTCATGGCGTTTACCCGAGTTCTGTTCCGCACTATGGCTGAGCCTGGGATTTTGGACGTTCTGGCTGGAGTATGTTGTTTTGGATGAGTTTGGGTATATAGTTCTGGGGATGTGAGGGGGTGGTGGTCGAGCACACCAATGTTTTTGTGGCTCCTGGTTAGATGTGCATGTGTTTGGGATATACACTCAAAAACACCAGGTCTTGGATTGGGATGGAATTTTTGCTCATGTTATGTGTTGTTCTTTGCTTGCCAAGACCTGATGTGGGTGGGGGGGGGGGGGGGAGGGTGTGGGGAGGGGGAGTTGTTTTTCTACTATTTTACTGGATGACATTATGATTTATACATCTCTATTGGACTTTTGGCATGGGTGGCTGGGGAGGCTTCTGTTTATTATACAGTGTGAGATTTTACTTGGGTTACACCTTTCTCCTGAGTTATGGGTATAGAGTTTGTATCTTGGAATGTGGCAGGTCTAGGTACTCCGATTAAGAGGGAGAAGGTGCTTGCTCATCTTCAGAAATTACATGCTAGTGTTGCATTTTTGCAGGAGACCCACTTATCTTCTACTGAAGTAGTTAAATTAAAAAAAAAATGGGTTGGTCAAATATTCTATGCCACAGGAAACACTAAGAGTAGGGGGGTAGCTATTTTAGTTAATAAGAATACTGCCTTCCGGGCTCGGGAAACAGAAGTCGACCCTAATGGGAGATACATTATAGTGAAAGGTGAATTGATGGGAGTGTCCATTGTTTTAGCCTCTGTTTATGCCCCAAATTCCTATGATCATGGGTTTTTTAGTACTCTTTTGACCCAGCTTTCTAAATATGGCTCTAACCCAATTGTTCTGGGTGGTGACTTGAATATAGTGACAGACCCTCAGTTGGATAGAAATCCTTCTCTGGGCGGACATCCCCTGAGTGAGAGGAAGGGCCCGGTTTTTCTGTGTAAACACCTGCAGCTCCTAGATCTGTGGCGGGTTTTCCACCCGGGAGAATGCGATTTTACGCATTTGGCGAGAGCCCACTCTACTCGCTCTCGCATTGACTACTTATTGATCTCGGAAAGTTTGTTTCCTAAATTTGTTAAGGCTTCCATTGGATCATTGGTAATTTCAGACCATTGCCCTGTCACGGCTGTAATGTGTATGCAAGATTCCACCACCCCTATACAATGGAGACTCCCTTCTCATCTGTCCACGGATCCGGAGTTCCCAAAGTTTTTGAGGAGTAAATGGCAGGATTTTTTGTTCTTTAATGCACAACACACCAATGACCCGGTATTACTATGGGAAACAGGTAAAACTGTGTTAAGGGGGGAGATTATTAGTTATGCTAGTCATAAAAAGCGTAAAGCGGCAGAGGCTATTATTTCATTAGAGAAACAACTCCAAGCTCTTAAACGTCAGCTGAATAGGGGCGGAGGCGAACAGATGATCCCCCAGTACAAAGCAGTCCAATTAGCGCTAAACAACCTTTTACACGACAGGGCGGAAAAATCTATGCGTTTTAGGCAATACACTTTTTTTCAATATGGGAATATGGCCCGTATTTTGCGGGCTCAGGAATCCTCTAAGTTTATAGCTAACTTAAAGGCTCCTAATGGGGAAATAAAATCTAAACCTCCAGATATTGCCCAACTGTTTTCCGAGTATTACCATACGTTATACTCGGCGGAACAGGTAGATGAGATCGCTATTACGGAGTTTCTTAGTCAACTTCCACTACCAGCTTTAACTGAGGGTCAGCGTCTCACCCTAAATAAACCCATTGAGATATCTGAAGTACTGGTAGCCATAAAGGCTTTGAAAGATAACAAAGCTCCCGGCCCTGATGGAATGTCAGCACCTTTCTATAAGGCCTTATCGCAGGATATTGCCCCCATTTTGCAATCTCTCTTTGAACAGATGGCTACTCAGGGCTCTATGCCAGCTTCAATTCGGTCGGCTACTATTGTAGTGCTGCCCAAGCCAGGACGGGATCCTTTGTTAGCCTCTTCCTACAGACCAATTTCCCTCCTGAACCTAGATATTAAATTGTATGCCAAAATCATAGCTACCAGGCTGCAGCCCTTTATGCCTCTGCTAATTTCCCCAGGACAGGTTGGGTTCGTAGCGGGTAGGAGATCAGCGGTGAACATTCATAAGGTACAGGCTGCCTTGGAAAACTGTCATAATTTCCATCTCCAGGACCCACTTCTCGTCACTTGTGACGCAGAAAAGGCTTTTGACAGGGTGGCTTGGCCTTTTCTTCGGCAGGTTCTCACTAAGATGGGTTTCACTGGAAGGATTTTTGAATATATTACTCTTCTCTACTCCAACCCTACAGCGAGAGTGTTAGTTAATGGCTTGCTCTCTGCAGAATTTTTCTTGGGGAGAGGAACTCGACAGGGATGTCCACTCTCTCCACTGCTGTTTATTTTAACAGTGGAGCCCCTTGTTTGCAAATTACACCATGCTGATGAGGTTGAGGGGATCCCTGTTGGGGCACAAATGTATAAAACCCTACTATTTGCAGATGATATTCTACTCCTACTTACGCGTGCACGGACTGCCCTTCCCGCAGCCTTGCAGATATTTTCACATTATCAGTCCCTTTCAGGCTTCAAGCTCAATTTGGACAAAACCGAGGCTCTGGACATACGGGGTATGTTGGCTCAGGAGTGGTTGGATCTTCCTGTGAAATGGGCAGGGCCTACGATAAAATATCTGGGGATTCAGTTACATTCGCACCCTGATACTTGGTATGCTATGAATATCCCACCTGCCATTGTAAAAAGTGTGTCCACATTGCAGAGTTGGCAAAATTTACCCTTATCGTTACAGGGCAGAATTGCCTTGATTAAAATGGTCCTTGCCCCTCGCCTAATTTATTTACTTTCAATGATTCCCTCTCTGTTGGTAGAGAAAGATAATCGGAAATTACAGACTGCAATTCGGTTTTTTGTATGGCGGGGGAAGAGGGCTAGACTGGCTTACACTACGCTGACTGCTTCTAGAGTACAAGGGGGTTTGGGTCTCCCTGATTTTATGTGTTACTCCAGAGCGGCGAATCTCCGGTTTTTGGGAGATTGGCTTCTGGGCTCTTCCCAATATACAGACACCCCACTCATACAGGCTATGTGCGCTCCGTTTGATCCCCGGTACGTTCTTCACACGAAGGAAGGTGGGCGAATAGAACATCCGCTCAAGTTTAGCCTGGTAAGAACTATGAGGTGTGGGCGCATATTCGCTCCTCTCTGGGGCTGTCTGTCCATGTCTCCACTCAATTCCCGTTAGCCAGCCTTGTTGACATATCACCCCTTCCTCCTAAAGCGTTTAAGCTTCCTATTTCTACTGGTTGGCCATTGGGGGAATTTTGGTTGCCTCACACCGGGCACTTTCGTTCCTTTCAGCAATGTCAGGAACAACTGGGTATGCGACCACATCATTTCTTACTTTATGGGAATCTTAGAGCAGCTTATGGTACTGTGACAAAGGGAATCGTGGGCTGTATTGATTCTCCTCAATTTTCAGATTTGATTAACTGTTTTCGTACTAAATCTGCCTCATTATCTTGTCTATATGCTTATTTGTGTGCTCATCATGACTATTGCATATATTCTTCTTTGCTCTCTAAATGGTCGCTCGATTGTGGGGAGGACTTGACTGTTAAGATGCTCAAAGATGCTTATGCTTCTATCCCCAAAATGGTTACAAATGTCAAGCTCCGGGAACTTCAGCAACGGGTTTTTCACAGGACCATCATCTCAGCGGCAAGAGCCAAGATTCTGGGGATCGTGGAGTCTGATACCTGTCTTAAATGCCATCAACCTGGAGCTACCCTGATTCACTGTCTTTGGACCTGCAGTATTATACAAGCTTTTTGGGAAGAGCTGCGGCGCTCGCTATCTACTACTTTGGGGTCTGCCCTCACTTGGTCGTGCTCGTTTTGTCTCCTTAATGTTGACGTCGGGGATACTAGTGTTTCTGTGGATAATGTCCTTTTTGTCTCTAAAGCTTGTCTCATTGCCAAGAAATGTATTCTGCTAAAATGGTCAGTGGTCCCATCTTATGATGGAATTATTTCATATGGAATATGAATTATTCATATGGAATTATTCATATGGAATTCATATGGAATTCATATGGAATTATTCATATGGAATTATTTCATATGGAATATGGATCTCTTTACAAAAAATATCCGCCTAGCAAAAAGAGACACTTCCGTGATATATGGCAGGCGTACTATGTCCTTCTTCCAGCAGATGTTCAGCGCTTATCTCCGCTTGAGTTAGACCTTCCAGACACCAGTAGGCCGAGTGCTTAACTGAGGACAACATGTTCTTTTGCCTCTCCTTATTGATGGGAGGGTTTTTCGGATCTGCTATTTTTTTGTGAGCTACGCACCCTGGGTATTGTATTTTCGTTCCCCAATCTCCACATTGGACAGTGTTATGTCAGTGTGCTTTATAGACAGTTCAAATAATGTTTATCCAGTTTTCAAACATTTTACAATTATGTTTTCTTATAGGGGGAGGTGGGAGGGGGTAGGGAGGATGGCTAGGGGTTTTGGGGTTTAAGGGTGAAAAATGGAAATCGAAATGTTGAGAGATTCTTGTTTTATTTGGTTTTTTTTTGCTTGCTATGTTGGTTGTTTTTCTCAATAAAAACTACTTTAAAAAAAAAAAAAAAAGTTAGCCAGCTAACAGGCCGATACAGTAAAACCTGCGGGAGAGCGGGCGCTCTGAGGCGAGCGCCCGCTCTCCCGACGCGCGCACAGGCCACTCTCCTGTGCCCACGATTTAGTATGCAAATGAGGGCCCGCAGTAAAAAGAGGTGCTAGGGATGCGCTAGTGTCTCTAGCGCCTCTTTTTGACAGGAGCAGCAGCTGTCAGCGAGTTTGACAGCTGACACTCAATTTTGCCGGTGCCGGTTCTCAAACCCACTGACAGCCACGAGTTCGGAAAACGGACGCCGGCATAATTGAGCATCCATCTTCCGACCCGCTGGCTGATTTTAATTTTTTTTTTTTTAATTTTTAATTTTTTTAATTTTTGGGGCCTCCGACTTAATATCGCTATGATATTAAGTCGGAGGATGTACAGAAAAGCAGTTTTTTCTGCTTTTCTGTGCACCTCTCCGGCGCCAGTAGAAATTAACGCCAGCCTTTTGGATCGTGCGGGAATAACTAATAGGGCCATCAACATGCATTTTTTGCATGTTGCGGGCGCTATTAGTTTTTGGGGGTTGGACGCGCTTTTTCAACACGCTATTACCCCTTACTGTATAAGGGGTAAAGCTAGCGCGTCGAAAACGTACGGCCAAACCCAGGCTAACAGTGCGCTGGGTTTGGCCACGCTGTCCATCTACCTCAGGTAGAGGAGTACATTTACCTAGGCGTGTTAGGCGTTTATTGTGCACTCCAAGACCAGAATTAATGCCTACACATTTGTAGGCGCTGATCAAACACTTTGTTCCAATAGCTTTCTTGGGCTCAGGACAAACTTCTTTGTCCTGCCACTGAAATTCTGCAGGGATATTTGTCTCTAAATCATTACAGATAATAACCTAAAGGTAGATGATTTGGGAGGGCTCAGATATGAGCTCTGTGAACTGATGTCTTCTTATATTCAAAATGATTATGGCACATAATGAAAAGGAAGGGGAATGTGTGCTTTCCTCATGTCGCATGTTTTCACATTGTCAAAGAGGGAAGGGTTTGCTTTGATAGTATTTGCTAGAGCTCAGGAGATTCTTAGAGATGTCCTTCAAATAAAATCTCAGACATGGAAGTGGCACATTTGTGTAGTGTAATTGTCCTCAACCATTTCCTGCTGTAATGACTGCTCTTCTTCATTTCTGCAAAGCGCCATTAAGCAGAGCACCTCTCTTTTCAAAGCACCAGTTCTCAACCAAAAAGTAAGGTCATAATCTGGAGCTTTCAATGCACCGTTGTGATTTTAAAGGTATTTGTATTTATCAGCAATTGCATTATGTTCAGTGGGTTAAATTTGTGAAACAGACCTGTTAAGTTGTGGTGGGCGATCTATGAAAATGTGCAGAATTTGTCAAGGTTCCTAGTGCTCTGATATGTTTTAGCCCCATCAACCCTTTGAAGCCCCCGGGTCGACTGGGACTGCTGATGCTGTGGAGACAGCATTCGCAGCCCTCAGGGGCCAGGATAGAGGGGGGGAAACAGAGACACGGTCCTTGCCCAAAGGTGACACCAGTGGCCAGATTTAGGGCCCATAATGGCAAAGGTCTAGAAGGTGCCCTGAGGCAGGGCCCCGGGTCTAGAACCAGCATTCCAGGGACTGGACTAAACGTAAGTTGGGAGGGGATACAAAACTGAAGAAAAAAAATCCCCAGGTAGTTGAAAGGCTAATAGCAGCAGGATTTCAGCCCTGGTTCTGAGTGAGCTGGAAATAGGAGCAGAAGAAAACTGCTGGATAATAAAAAAAAAAAAAAACAATCACCTTTTTGAAGCTGATAGACCCCAATGAGATAGTTTATGAACAAATGTCACCACTTTGGGTAAAAGAAACAGTACATTTATGCCTATATATATGCCTATATATATGAACTAGCGTTGAGCCGATAGAACTAGACCGGTACATTAAGGAAGCTCATGTCACATTGATGGAAGAAGTCTCTCTCCCATGACTGCTGAGCAAATGGCATCTTCCTCAGTGCAAACTGGGTAGAAAGTTCAAGGCCCATCTTCTACGAGACATTAACCAGGCAGGCATGCAGTCTTCCTTCTCCCTTACCCTGGCTTTGGAAGCTAAACATGTTTCATAGTCACCCCGGGACAAGGATGTTCATGCAGAGCATTCCAAAGGCTAAGGTTGCATAATCTATTATAAGCTCCAGAATAAATCATGAGAGTGGAGATAGGAGAAAGAATGGCCAAATACCGTTCGCTGACCCCCGTCGCAGTGCTCATTTTTGTTGTTTAATTGATTGCATCGACCTCACACCCCCCCCCCCCCCCCTACCTGCCTTTCACCTGGCCCCCAGCCCAATGGATGGTTTCCCATGGGACTGTCTCGAAGACCATTACGCCCACAAGGACACCGCTTACGTGAGTAGGTTGAGTTAATATTTAACCATGCAAGCTCCGTTTGACTATTTTCTTTGTTTCTTGTTGTTCTGAGTTTGCAGTGCAGGTCTCTGGTGGTGGCTTGTTGCGCAAGAAAACTAATTTTGTAAAACCGAAGCCTACAGATATACGTCTGTTCAATCCATGTCTGCATGGTCATGTCGGACTAGTTTACCAGCTGAAACTGATATTTTGTTCACACATTGTTATTCTTTAGAGAAAAAAACAGCTTGAGGGTCAGGATACATACTTTCTAAAGGTTAAAAAATAGAGTAAGAGTCAGAACTCAGATGAACAAATGTATTGTGGCCTCTTGATTGAAGTGATGTAGACATCATGTTAGTTCACTTAGAATTCAGAGAAATGAAGGTCAGGATACAAGATTAGCCCAATAAAAAAATTACCACATGCCACTTATTTGCATGTCTGGCCCTCATTTCTATAGGCTGCTTGTAACTTCATTATGGTGCTAGTCTATAAATAGGGAATGAAAAAGACTATAAAAGCTATGACAATGTATTGTTTATGTGATCTGTAGGAGACATCCCAGCTGGTTCCTCATGAGGAGTCAGGAGCTTTTCAAGTGAAGCAAAGCGAAGGGCAGGATCCTCAGGCAACAGAATCCTAATCACAGAAGAGGTGCCCTTACTGATCATACAATCAATAAAAACAAAAAATAACCACAATAGTAACAGAATAGTTGTCAATGGCCCACCTCAGTGACCCCAGACTGTTTTGTTACCCTAGTTATAAACTTGATCTCTGGGTATCTCCATCCCTTGTCCTCACCCCTGCTCTCTAGCCATGCCAGGTGTGCTTGAAGCCTGTCGCTGTTGACGTTTCCACAGTCTCTGCTGGCAGGGCTTTTCTAGGCCTCTACCACTTTCGCAGTAACTCTCAGTAGAGCCTCTGTCCTTCAGACTTCATATCATGTTATTTTGTCCTTCATCTTGTTAAAGCACACAAATTCACAGAAAATTTACAAAATAATAATTTAAAGAAAAAAGAAAACTCTTTTGAAGTGGGGGTTTTTTTTTTCTTAGTTGATGAGAGTAGACCTGTAAAAAGAAAGTTTCTTTCAACCTCTAAGTAAACAGATGGTCACCTCATGGGGCTGGCAGTCAGTACTCAGAGCTTCAGTCTTGGCTTTTCCTCTCACTTTTTTGTGAGCAAATTATGTTCCCTGGGTTCTAAACTCTGAAAATAAATACACATGGGAATTCACTCCGAAAGAACTAATTTTATTTACTGGAGGACAAGGATGTTTAAGTGCTCTGTGATGCTCATTACTAGTAATTTACAGATCAACCATGAAAGCAGTTCGTCCAGACTTAGCCAAACAACCCGCAGGATTTAAAATCCCACTGGTCTGACCACCCTAAACTTAGCTGGCTAACTTTTTATTCATCTAAACAGATAGCTGGATAAGTTCTGAGCGGCCCAGAGTGGAGCGCATTTACTGGCTAAGGTAGCTGGATAACCCCGATTTTCAGTGTTATCCGGCTAATATAGCTGGCTAACTTTAGGACGGCTGAAGATCAATCCCAAAGCTTGATAAACGTATCCAGCTATCTGTTATATTCAGTGGAGCGCCTGCAGCGCTGACTATCCCAGCTAAGGTAGCCAGGTAAGTTTATCTGGCTAACTTTGCTGGCCGGCTAGCAGCTAAAAATGGACCCCTTTGTGTAGTTTGGCGGTACTGGGTGATATGTCAGCAGCTGACAGTAGCTCCCCCTATAGAACTGGCACTACCTCATTGTGCTTCGGTATGACCGACTACAGCTGAAATATTACTATTTTATTTTTACATAGCACTGATGGTGCACATAGCATCGTAGATTGCAATTGCAGATACTAAGGCAATGCATGAACATAAAGAAGAAGACTTAGAACAAGCACTGTAGGAAAAAAGGAAAATACTGCAGAAGAAATGCATTTGCAGGCATGCGTCGAAAATCGATTAAATGCTGACAAGGCAATGGGGGCTGTGGGGTGGGGAGGTCTGCACTGAATAGGGTTCCCAACTAATTCCATTATTTCGGTCAGGTTGATCCAGTCCTGATGTTATCCCATTGCTTGACTGGATTTATAAATCCAGGTTCCCTAAGAAATTCATGTAACCCCTATCCCCGGGACCTGGCTGCACCATAAAAGAATGTTGTGATTCTCTGGGGCCGCTACACTCTGGCTAGCTTTCTCCCCTCCCCCCCCCCCCAGGGGCTGGATTCTTTGTAGGTGGGGGGCCTGGAGTGACAGGGGTACCTTTTTGCAGCTTTCCTTTTCCTGGGAGAAGGGGAATTTTTCTTCCCTCTATGTGCTGAGTGCCAGTGAATGCACTGGAGCCTATTGGGGTGCTGTCCAAAAATACATTCTTTACTGGTGGGCAGTCAGATGGATACATGACAGTATTAATACAGTTCCAAGCACCACAGGTGATATTTCCTTTCTCAAATCTGTGCTTGGGTATTCTTTGTTGGGACAGGAAAACCCCGCCAATACTGGTAAAATCAGGTAACACATAATGACTGCAGAGAGTCCAAATTTCTCTCTCCCGAGGGCTAGAAAACTCAGATGGGGGTCCTCTGATGCCCAGATGGTTTTTTACTCACTATTTGTTGCTCCTCACTCTCTCTCTCTCTCTCTCTTTCTCTCTCTCTTTCCTTGCTCAAAGCCCCAAATAGAAGGGATCCATGCAGAACACGTAGTTCCAGCCTCCAGGCAGGAAGGGGGAGGTCAAACGCTTCCTCCTGAGCAGCAAACCCAAAAAGTCTCTTTTCCCCAAAACAGATTCAGACACCAGAAGACACTGTAGAAGGTCACCACCTTCCTCTGCTTCCTGAACAGTTCATAGCGACGCAGGTCTTCCCTACCCAGGGCCCCCCCAAGAAGAGATTTTCCCCAATACCTCTTCCCGAGCAAACCCTGGGATCTCATAGTCTTCTTAGCAATAAAAGCTTCAAACCCCCAAAAAAGCAACACGAAACCCATCACCCTGCACCTAAGGAGCGGGGCTGCAGGATGGAGCCCAATCCCCTGGGAAGGCGAAAAACCAAACCAAGGGGAAAAAAAAAATCTCCAACTTCCTCCAAACTTCCAAACTCAACTCTACTGCACCCAGAGCTCTAAGGAGAGAGCTGTTTATAAATCCTCTCACAGGGGACGTCCATTCCAGCACCCTCAAAGGGAGAGGGCCGTACGCACTGGCTAAAAGGATTACCCAGGGCCACACTGGTAATGAGCCCGGGGGAGGCGGAGGGCTTTATAGTCAGAATTACAAGTCCATGCAGGCAGTGAGATAAAACTAGGACTGAATAAATGGGAGCCAGTTGGTAGCCTTAGCACCGAGTGCAGTGTGCAGGGTAGATATAATGAGAAATTTGGGCAGAGGAATGCAAAAGGCAATGGTTCATACACTTTCAGGATACTTTATGGGCACAATAAATTATAGTATATGAGTGTTGCCAAAGTAGCACATGAAGTGGTTAGAAAATAAAAGATAAGAAAAAAAAAAGTGAAATTTACACTTACTTGTTAATTTCCTTTCCTTTAGTCCTGCCAAACCAATCCAGACAAGTGGATTATGTCCTCCTGTCAGCAGATGGAAACAAAGGAAAAAAGCTCAAAAGTGACTTCACTCCCTCAATAAAGTTCAGGTGTTACCTTCCTACACAGGGACCAACAGCTCCCGGATGGATTAACAGTCAGTTGGTAAGTCTCCCTTGGTGGAAGTAAGTGATGCTAGATGAGTCAAAGCAGCAGTAAAATAGTTGCTAATCCTGCCAAAACGGGCATGCTGACAAGACCCTGTTCCATGTGCACACCAGGGCTTGAACTGGGGAACCCATCCAGTTTTGCTTTTGGTAGGGTGCCGACCTTCCGTGATTTGCACCCTCTTACATGGCACCTGTAAGCTCACAAGCCAGGCAGAATGCACTGGCTGACAGGCCGAGCTCATCGTGACTTACCTGTGCTGCCTCACCACCAGAGTCAGCAGGAGGGAGGGAAAGTGCAGTGTGATCCTCCGACCCCCTGACTGACCAAATCCAGCATAGCATTCTAGAAAAATGTTCTTCTTCTTTTTGTGCTCCTGCTCTACCAAGAAAATCAACTGAAAGACTATTCCCTAGGAGCCCTGTCCATAGCTCCTGTTGTCGTCATTGAGGACACCTAATGCTTGGCCTATTGGTCCAAATGAGTTGGTTCCCAAGAGGAAAGGGACACTCAGGCCAACAGGATTGTCACCTGAGCACCCCCAGGACTCAGCCTATGCTCCACCAGGAACTTGGGCCTAAAGTCTTCCCCGGGCACGGCCTACTCGTAGCTGCAGCACCCATCAATGCATCTGAACCCTCTGCTGGAGACAGAAAAATGCTGAAGAGCTGAAGGCAGCACCGGACCTTTATACGGGGAGTGAAGTTAGCTTTCTCCCTTTTTTTTATCTGACTCCATCTGCTGGTAGGAGAGTAACCCCCTTGTCTGCACTGGTCTGGCATGGATAATAAGGAAGCTATAATACATAAAGAGGTCACCTTTAACTTTAAGGGCTGGTTTAAACTGTCTACATGGTCATTAAGGCCCTCAGTCTGTTGGGGTGAGGGGGACATTATCTCCAGGACCCTGAGTGTTGTCAAATCCATATTTACAGATCACAGTCTTTTGTATACAGCAGCAATAATCACGCTGGAAGCTGATTATGATTTCCAACTCGACTTTATTGATAATTTGATGAAAATTTATGAGTGCTTTTTTACATTTCCTTGTTCACTACAGTCCATATACACTGTTGATGTTTTTCTAATAAAACTTTGTAGTTTTAAGTTCATTTTTCTAGTTTTAGTAATCCATTCCAGTTACAGAGGTAGTTGTAGTATAGCTCCCTCCCAAAATGTGGTGGATAGGTTCTTAATTCCAGTTTAGAAGTAATAAATTCAAGTTCCATATCTCATTTGCTTTTCCTGATGTACTGAAATTACTTCTTACTTCTCATCCACTCCGATGTCCTTGCTGGCAGCTGGAAGGCACCTCCTCACTTTCCTCTTCAATATTCAGATGATATCATAGTGGTTCACACCAGATGTGCCACTGGTCTTCTCCAACATCCACGTCACCTCCTCCCAGGAATGAACGGAGATCCATTCCTTGAAGGATTTCCAAGAGGCCCCACTGAATCTCAGTGAGAGACTCCAAACTCTTTCAGGATTGTTAAGCCTGCAGTCCCTGGATCCTTGGGGAAACACAGACAGATGGGGAAAATTAAGCAGTTCCAAAATGCACAACAAATGAAGAAAGGAAGTGGGGAACAAAACTTCCTTTATTCCAACTCTAAAGGGCGATTCTTGTCATGATTAAGGCTGGTACAAGGCACCCTTTCTCCGGTTCCATTCCAAGGTCTCCTTCCTAGGAACTCAAGGGTCCGTTCCCAAAAGTAAATGCAACAGAATCAGGAGCAGGAACAGAGATATCCTGCCCCCTGCCCCCCAGAGAGGGCAACTTAATATCCACACTGCAAACTGGTGGCTCGGAGATTTTACACTCTGTGGACTCCACCGCTGCAGCCTCCTCCTACAAGGGGAAGCTAAACCTCAACCAATATCTACTTCCATTCCCCTTGTTACTGTTATGTTTGAGGATAGAAGTGAACCCCTGGGTTGAGATGAGCGATGTCTCCGCCCACGGGGAGGAGCCCTGTGAGCCTCACCGTCAGCTGGGGCACAGTCTCAGTGGTGAATGGCACAGCTAAGAATGAAGACTTTATGAAAGGGAAGAAAGTGTTGGTCTCTATTGGAAAGAAACTCATTTTGTATAATCCTGGGCAAAGGGAATTACCCAGAGAGAGACACACAGTTGAGAAGATCCGGTAGTGGCCCTTGGAAAGGGGTACGCCGGAGATCCCTTCATGAGAGCATAGGCAGCTTCAGGAGCACAGATCCGGTAGTGGGCCGCAGAGCGAGCTATGCCGAGGATAACTGTAGGAGACGTTGTAGAACTGGAAGCAGTGCTGGACCACTGAGTGGTCTCTGTAGATGGTATCGAGGTATTCCGAGGAGCAGAAGGCAAAGACTTGCACTGAAGGATGGCGGTAGTGGTCCGAGGATCGGGGTACGCTGCGATGAATCCTCAGTGCAGTCAGAATGGAAGAAGTCAGTAGGTGTACTCACAGTCGGTGGTTCCTGGAACGAGACAGAGAGCAGCGAAGCAGGTCCAGTAGCAGTAAGGCAGAAGGCCCTCCGAGGAGGGGATAGCCGGGAGCACAGGGGAGCCCCCGAGGAGCGGGTACTCAGTGCGTCCGAATGCCAATGCAAACAGGAACAGGAAGTCCTTGAAGAGGAGAGTACAGCAGGACGGAACTCCTTGCAAACTCGAGGAGTACAAGGGCAGGTCAGATTAAGTACGCTGGCAGTTTGACGTCATCGGGCGGGGATGTCCCAAGGTTCCCGCCATGACGTGTTCAAATCTGGCCCTTGTGCACGCATGCGCGCCTTAGGTAACTCCAGGTCCAAGATGGCGGTCGGCATCGCCCACGCTGTCCCGGGAACGCCGGAGAGGTCAGAGTGGACTGGTAGAGACCGCCATTCTTCCCTGACTTGCAGAAGCAGGGAGAAAAGAGGTGAGCATGAGAGGTCGCAGCCATCTGCGACCGACAGGCCTAACAGTCACGATGAGACAATCCTCTTCATAGAGACCCAGTAGGTGGTGATGGAAGCATTGCAGGGGCATAGTTAAATTTTAGACAGTGAGAGCTGATAATTCAGTGCCGCCTGGATAAAATTAGTCAGGTAAGTCTGGTCAGAAAAACACCTGTCCTAAACTTACGCAGATGACTATAAGTAATCTTAGCATCAGACTTCTCCAGATAAGGGCTGCTGAATGTATGGGTAAAGTTACCAGCACCCTGGTGACTTTTCCACTCACCAGCCCTCCACAGTACCCAAATACTAACATCAACAGAAACAGCATCCATGCCAGATGTGACAATGCATATGTTTCTGGAAATATGGCAGTGAGAGTGCATGTTAAATGCTGATTGAATGTAAAGATTTCTGCGAAACAAAATTGCTGCTATTTTTTTTTCTTTAAAGTGTGGCCAGCCTTCATGAATGCATGTGTTGTTTGCTCTATAGTTATTGCTTTAATCTGCACATGAAATTTGGGTAGTTTAGTAACTCTGTTAATCCAAGCTCATCTTTGAAGTCATTGCCAGCTTCGTGGATCTGCTGCCGACTCATGCACCCATCCCTTCACGTGTTAAGCATTTCAGTTTCCATGCTCCGTTTCACCTGAACACCAACAACATGCAACAGGGAAACAAATGGAGTCGAGAGAATTATACTGAAGCAATAAGACACGAGAGGCTGCACGTTAATGGAAGATTTCTTCATGGTTCTGGAGCAGTCACAGTTTGGACTCTGCATTCAACAGAAAGGTGAAGAACAGGGCTCCCGATATAGCAGAGGGAATGGGAGCCAGCTAATGCATATATTGTAACAAGGGATTGTTATAGAGCAGTAGTTCCCAACGTGGTGTCCGTGGAACCCCAGGGGTCTGGGGGACCATCCCAAGTGGTTCCCAGAGGGAATACCATAAAGTTTAGCTAACGAGAAAATGAACAGGCTGTTGCTTAGTTGAGCTACTGCCATAGGCCCGGAGCATGAGAATAATAGCCTATTATGGCCCCGAAAATTTCACCCATATTGCCGCAGAGGCGCAGACCAGGAGCAGGGGGGGACATAGCAGGGCTGTAGGCACCCATTAGAAACCTTAAATCGCACTGCCAGGTGTTTAGCGGAGGTGTGGGAAAGAGGGACCAATTGCAGCCCTTGAGAATCATAAACTGCACGGCTGTAGTTTGTGAGGATGTGGGGAAGAGAGGGGCCAACTGCAGCTGTCAGAAACTTTGCAGTCTCTGCTGCACACTGAAGAAAGCAGAGGAAATCTGGGTTATCACAGAGGTGAGCAACCTTCCCCACTAGTGGCAGAGCACGTGGCACTGGCCTGACAAAGAAAGAGTAGAGGAGAGCTGCAAGAATGGCTCAGGGGAAGAAAGGAGGAAATGGGACTGGGGTATGACAGTATGAGGGGAAAGACAGAGGGGGAGAAGGAATGAGACAGGAATGAAGGAAGAAAAGGAGGATAACGAGGGAGAGAGCTATCCATGATTGACCTGGTTAAGGGGAGTGAGAGTGGATGGCAGCCTCTGGGGGGAGGAGGAGAGGACCCCTCAGGAATCATGCTGGACATGTAGAAAGGGAGAGATAGAGGACCACCATGATCCAGGAGGGAAGAAAGAAAAGAGGACCACACGGAAACAAGGAGGAGGGAGGACAAGACAAGAACCAGGTGTGGATATGTAGGGGACACACGGGCAGTCATGGAGATTTCATTGGCTTCCCATTGTTTTGCTTTTTCTAAAATCTAAATTATTTTGTGAGTATTGTTTTCTATATATGTTTGTAAAAATCTTAAAAGAAAATAATAAAGTATAAAATAAAAGCAGACTAAAAGAGGTTCAGTTTTCAAGGAGGATAAGTTTCCAAACTTTTTATGTGGGTAAACACCTGTTTGAAAATTGCTACTCCCTGCCACTGAGGGTAAAAGTACTTACACTGTGAACAGCCTGCATATTTCTACCTGCGGGGGAAAAAAGTTGCAGGGCTAGGTTTAGGGAGGGAGAATCCATGCAGAGACTTCATTCTGAGATCCTCATGCTTACTTTCATGCATGTACTTTGCTTCTGCTGCAAAGCAGAAGCAAAATACACAGCTACAAGTGGACTGGCTTTCCACCTCTGGCCCGAGTTTTTGAAAGGAAACTCCACAGGCAGCTTCCTCGTGAAAATTCAATTGCAGGTCTGCTGATTTTATGTCAGGTCACTCCAAGTTGCCAACCTGGAACGTTTTTGAACCTCCTTCCCTTTCCCCATTGCAGCAAAATTAGAAGATGGAATGGCCTCAGATCTTCAATCAGGAGTGCAATTTTTTTTAAATAGCTTTGGAAACTGCCCTCCCTGCATATTGAGTTTAGATCAAAGTTTTATACATTTTGAAAAAATTCGGGAGTGCTGCTCATGATCTCTTTTCTTAATGCACGTGAAACTTTTTGAAACTGAAAAGGGGTTCATGTTTCCTGAAAGGTTGGAAGCCCCTGTTATATTGGAAAAATTGTGAATGTATTATCAGCTAGAATGTTGCAATGCTTTAGTGCCAAGACGACACAAGTCTTCCAATCGCTCTATAGTCTCTGCTGGCAGTGAAGCCTAATGGATAGAGCACAGACCTGAGGAACCTATGCTAGGGCTGTGCCTATTATCTGACCCAGGAGAACCCAGATTGGTTTTGCCACACTGCATCGATGGAATTGTGGATCCAATTTCTCTATGAAAATCAAGATCACAAGCATAGGCATAGTTTGGAGGAAGGAGAGCAAGGGTTAAACAGGTCAGATTGACGGGAGGAGGAGGAAGGGGGGCCAATCCAGCACCAGCATCCCTCAATGTTCCCCCAAACTATAAATGCATGGGAAAACAACCTATAAATGCAGTCCTATAAAAGCATGGGGCAAAGCCTGAGCTGGTTCAGTCTATTTGACTTCAGTCACTTAACCTACCCATGTTCCAGACTGACAGAGCATGACAAGATCGCTGTAGAGGCTGAACTCAAAAAGGCCCTTCTCCCATGCTGCGCTTGTGGAAACATAAGAAATTGCCGTACTGGGTCAGACCAAGGGTCCATCAAGCCCAGTATCCTGTTTCTAATTTAGGGGCAATTTTTTCACTGCCCACATAAATTTAAATGTCAAACACACTCATAGATTCCACCAGTTTTCATAACCTCCCTTTTAAACTTATCCCACCAAAATTATCCACAGCTAATTTAAGTGCAGAACGTTCTTGTGAACATTTACCGGCCTGCTTTGGAAAATGCACAAGTATTGTGTGTAAGTGCAAGGCCTTCCCCCAACTCCAGCCCACGGGAACATTGCCTGCTCAGTCCAGGTAAAGGTAGCACGCACAGAGGCAGCACGCATGCGAGCTTACGCCTTTCTCAGGCAGGTCATTGTACAAAAGCACTGCTTTACTGGTGGAAAGGCCTTTGGAAAATAACCATCCAAGAATTCATGAGAATTTACCTTCATTTCTCAAAATAAAGGCAGAGATAACATGGGCAGAAACAGAAAGCAATGCCCTTCTTTTCATGGCATCAGTTAGGGGAAGCATTCCTGGGGGGCCACGTTTCGGGCAGAATTGGAAAGCACCATGCATGCATTTTATTTTTAAGTCTCCGCATGTTGCTTATCTGTTGAAAGTCTACACGTCCATGGGTTCAAAGTTTCAAAGGGAAAGCAAGCATGCATGTTCTCATCAAAAAGTGGAGCGAAGCCTGGGGGTGAGGGAGGGCCTGGCCCCAAAGCACCCAATCTAAAAATTGCCCCTTAAACTGCGCCAAAATTGACTTTTCTAAGTTTATAAGATGGCTGTGGAAAGTGCAAGAAAGGAAGGGTTCTCTTGTTTTGCGCGGGATGATTATTTGGGGTCTTTGTTGACCGTAAATAATACTGTTACCTTGAATAGGCTGATCCAGCCCTGTTTCCACAGGGAGAAAGTTTCAGGCCATCCGCCCTGGGACAAAGTCCGAGGATACTTTTTAGCTGTGGATTTTGCAACAAGTGAAGAGCCCGAGGACATTTGCAGATGCTTTTTCTGCAGGTAGTTTTTTTTTTATTAATGGAAAAATAACATGCAAAGAATGGAAAATGAAATCTACAGGCGTTATTTGTTGATCCCACCCGAAACACCCCCCCCGGAAACGCTACCCCCTAAATGCGGCTGCCAGTCCATGTGTCGTGAAACTCTGTGTCTTCTCGTAGTCAGAGAGGAAGGGGCAATGTATCAGACAGCCAATTATCATATAGAAACCGCTTATGTACCTGCAGACATGTTTTGAAAATTACAGAGTAATATTTGAAGGTATTTTTGTAGAAAAAAAAAACCCCCAGTGCTTTACTCGCGGAAATGGCTTTTTACAAAATTGCCCACCCAGTATGCGGGTAACCTTGTGCGCTTGTAGTCTGCATGCGGGTAGGTTTACCCAGGCTGGAAGCACTCCCAGGGGCAGTGGAGAAGGCTTTGCATTTGTTTGCGTACTTTTGCATTTTCAAAAACATGCGGGTAGATTTTCCTGAAAATAATCTGCACACAAATTAGTAGGTGTAACTGTGTGCAGGGGCATCTGGTGAGACAACTTTCAAAGCAAACTTACTGATGTAGGCTCGCTTTGAATCCTGCTGAGACTTAAGAACGCATTTGGATTCAAATTTAGCGGGGTTGCTACGCTGTTATCCCCTAGATGCCCATCTCTCTTTTTGTTAAATGGGAAAACCACTGTACTTAAAATGCAGTACATTGGGTGTATTTTAAAATGCGATTTGGCCTTTTCACAAATAAAACTCTCGATGCTCCAGTAGGTTCTAAACTTAGCAGAGAAGCTCTCCCTAACCAAATTGATTTGGCAAAATTTAGAACCAAGGATTGTCACCAGGGACAGTAAACTTTCAAAGGGGCACGCAGGCGCACATTGATGCGTGTGCGTCAGCTCACGCCCAAGGCCACGGCAGTTTTATAACACGGGTGCCAATACACAAGTATGTTATAAAATAGCCTAGGTCCGCATATGTGAGCGCCCTGTTTTGCAACTGGGTGCGCACAGCTGCACACATCTAGGTATGAGTCTCCCAAGCAGGGGAGTTTTATAACAGGCGCGCGTCCACGCCATGACCAGTTTCACCAGTTCATCCACCAGTTGGCCCAGTCTAGAGTTAGGGCCTTGAAACCCCTTAAAGCTCTCAGGGATTCTTTTTTTTTTTTTTAACTTACACCTCCTCCATAGCAGAAATAAAGTTACTCAGCACTGGGCCTGGACGCGTGCCCGGGCAACGTAGGTACTTGTCTGTTTTTTATTCCAAGTGAGATATTTGCACATCAGGAGATGCACATAGGTGGCCTTTAAAATCGGGTCGGCCTGCATGTGTACAGATTGTGGAGCGGGCCCAGCTTTTAAAATGAATCCTTTATTGTGTCAGATTATATACTGAGCTAAGAGAAGGGGAAAGTACAGCTCAGTTCTTTCTTCTCAGCATTCACAGAGCGGGGTTCATCCAAAGTACTGACTGACTGATGCAAAAATAGGCAGAATCTTAGCACAGTGACAGTCACATGACAAACTCTCATGTGCCACGCCCTCTAAACATGGCTGTGCCCTGTCAGTGTCTACAGCACCTGGAACTAGCTGGGAGGGGTGGTAAACATGTGAGCACCAGCTAAAAAGGAAGACGGGCCTGGACTGTGGGAGTACTAATCCATTCTTGATTTACCCTGTGGCTTCACATCATCAGAGACAGGTTCAGTCAGCCCCATTGCTTGTTGAAAATTATAGTTCTAATTGCCCTGCAACTTGCAATGGGATACAATTAAGAATGGTTAGGCCAGCACCTAACCGACCTGTAATCATCTGATAACCAAACTTATTCCAGGAGTCCATGATTACAGAATCCTTATCCCTAATAGATGCTTTAATTTTTAACCCCTTTGGCACTAGTCCATGTGATTTCACTCTTCCATAGCTCCGTCATCAGTGAATGGCATTTGCGTGCTGCCTCCCTAGCAACCAACCCTTCACTTTTATGTCAACATGGCAAAAGCTGATGGATCAAAAGTCAGTTAATTCCCATTTTCAGTTGTGTCCTTCATTTGTAGTAGTCACAACAAATGTCATGGGTTTATATTTCGAAGCATTCTCTTTTTTTTTTTTATCAGGAGGCTAAATAACAAAACCTCAGTTTTTCTAAAAAAAGTAAAGTTCTAAAAATCCATTACTTTTACCTTCATAGCTTTAAAGGTTTCAGAAAATTTAAGGAAAGCTTCCACACTGAATAAAAATGAAGGGCTATTTTGAAAAGAAATACACAAGGCCTGATCGATGAAAGGATTACTCCAAAGGCAGTGTCTTAATGTAATCCACTTTGATGTGCCAAAAAGCAGAATATAAAGCAAATAAAAAAATAAATGTATGCTATAATTAATTTTAACATTAAACATTTTGAAAAAGTGATTGGTTAGCTCTAGTAACATTGGCAGATGAAACCTTGGGGATCGTTTTCTTCTATGGCAAAGGGGCCTTAGTTTTACAATCTTTATATTCCAGTCTCTGAAATGTGTTTAAAAATAAAAATATCATTTAAAAGAATAACCACAAGGCCGGATTTTAAAAAGGTTATGCTTGTAAATGGCCTTACGCGTGCCGGGCCTATTTTCAAAAGGCACGGCAACACGCGTAAAGCCCCGGGACATATTTGCCGCTGTGCCAGGGATCGCGGGCCGGCAGTCGGCAGGCGCAAAAGGTAAAATAAATGTCAGGGGGGTTAAAGTAGGGCTAGCTGGGGGGAAAGGTTAGGGGAAGGGGTGGGAAGGTCAGGCTAGGGGGGAGGGAACGGGGGAAGGCAGCGCAGCATGTTATAAAATCAGGCATACATGTGCATGCGCCGGGTAGCATGTGCACACGTAGGCCGTGCATATGCTACCCGACCTACATGTGGGCCATGCGTGCTTCTTTTAAAATCTACCCCACAGTGTCACAGTAAAGAAGAAGTACCCAAAAGTAACAAGTGATTTTTGACACCCACAGATTCCAGAATATTCTGAACAGCAACAATGTCGCAAATCTTAAATTTAAAACATATAAAATATGAAACATATAATTTTAAACATTTCAGATTCGTGATGGGGAGGACAATTATCACAGCTTTCTGAAAATCACCCTTCCTCGGTGCAGCTAAAACTGTCTGTTGTTCCACAACATGCGTACTTTTCCTGCAGACGATGTGTTTAGGCGGAGGGAGGAAAATATGCACTTTGCATTTTCAAACCAGGGAGGATAACTTTCAAACAACCGCGCAGAGGCATCTATGCGTGTATATGGCCGCACGTGGATCTATAACAGTGTTTTATAACCTGCACATGCCACATGCACTTATTATCTAACACGCATATTTCTACCTTGCAGCATACGCAGGTTATGGATGCTTACGTGCAAACACATACGATGCGTTGAAAGTGAGTATTTCAATGCATTGAATGCAGGCACTTTTCCTACCCTTTTTATAAAAGTGTGCATGTATATTTTATGCACAAAAATAAAGTAAGACTTGCTCATGTGCAACCTGATTTACCCGTGGAAGTCAGTATATTTTAAAGCATGCAAGGGTAAATGAAATTACCAGTTTATCAATTACTCTACGAGTTCACCCAGACCTTCCACTCAGCCACTACTACACAATAAACACGTTTATTATCACTGTCGCACGATAATTAGCAACCTGGCGTGAAACTGTCGGCTCTGGTCCAGACTGCACCTGGACTGCCCCTTTTCTACACGTGTATATGTGCACATGAAACGTAATATATACGCATACTTTCAATGTTTATAAAATACAGAATATGTTACATGCTGCATATATGCTGATTTTTACATGCACAGCATTTTGAAAATTCACCCCTATATGTGTTGTTTTCCGTGAGAAATGTGCCCGCAGGAAAAGCAGATGTAAATGTATCCACGGCAAGCATCAAAGTGAAAGTACATAACTAACTTGTTGTTTTGTAAGAAGGTAAAGATCTGGCTCTTACCCGAGGTTGGAAGGAGGTAGTTTGGAGAATCTGGGAAATTTAGACTAGGCCTCCCTCAGTTTTCTAAGCTAAGGCTTATTTTGATTAGTTGGGGGGTGGTGAAGACTTCATTATTTATTTTATATGTTTGATTTTTTTATTGTGTTAATTGTGTTTTTAGAATATATGCTGTATGCTGTTTTGAGCAATCATTTGAGATTGGGAAGGTGATTTAAAAGAACATTTAATAACTAAAATAAAATTGAGGCATAGCCTACAGGTAAAAAGAAAGCTTAGACTTTATCTTAATAAACGCACTACTTTAAACAAAATGTACCTACTCCCCTAATTAAATGTAAAATACAAATATTTTCAGCCTTTGTTGTGTGAGAGACTTTTTCTCCACTGCTTTCGTATTATCTGTCTTCTGACTTTTCCTGTTTCTCCTTTTCCTCTTATCTTTCCTTATGTGTCTCACTTTCTCTTTCAATGTCAGCCTTCTCCATGTCCAGCTGGTCATTCTGTACTTTCCTATTTCATTTCATTTCTTTCCAGCTCTCCCTTCCTAGGCTCGCTACCTTCACCACATCCTGTGGCAACGGATTCCACAGCCTGCTGTAGAGCTTAGTGAAAAAAAAGTACTTTTTACAATTTGTTTTAAATATCCTGGTTATTAATTTCTCGGAGTGTCTCCGTGTTTTAGTATCATTTGAAAGGTTAAATAATCATTCTTTATTTACCGGTAGCACCCCATTCATAATTTTATAAACATCCCCTCTCAATAGTCTCTTTTCCAGACTGAAGCAACCTAACCTGGGTAGCCTCTCTTCATCCAGGAGCCATCCTTTGTGTCGCCCTTCTCTGCACCTTTTCTAGTTCTGCTATGTCTTTTTTGAGATGGAGGTAAGCAGAACCGCACTAAATACTCAAGCTGCAGTCTGTGAGGATGGCAGCCCTTGCTGATGGTAGGGGGCAGCCCTTCAACCACTCCGAAGCCTTTTCGGGCTGGCATTGATGATGTGGAACCCTGTGTGGTGAGGTAACGTAAAGTGCCACACGGGCAAACCCAAGAGGCTACCCTAACTTTGGACAGAATCACCAGGAAGGCACCAGCAATCACTAGAGGTACTCCAGCAGAGAAGGCATGGATGTAGATGGCCTGGCAGTGCCAACAGATCCCCGAGTAGTGAACCGGAAAGAGACAGGTACTAGCATACATCAGGGCAACCAGCAGAGTCCAACAGATGATGCAGGGTCCAGGCAGACGGCAGGCAAACAAGATCCAAGACAAGGCAGCCAAAATCAGGCCCAGGCAATATGAGCAGCTTTTTTTTTTTTTTTCCTTTTTTATAAAATTTTTATTAATAAATACAAAATTTGTACAATCACTAGACATGCACAATCTCAAACAGGCACAGAAAAGTTGTTGCCATGGCAAGAAAGCCAGCTTCAGACTGGCTAAGTAATCTGGAGTGTGTGACCTCATCCTCAGGGTGAACGTCCAGCTTTCTCTCCAATGTGTGCAGAATCATGCATGCCGATGCGCCCAGGCGCCTGTGTGTCCCTCCGCCAGGTCTTAGTAACATACGTGTCAGGACGCCCACTGGTGGTTTCCTGCCATGCAGCGAGCATCCGAAGCCAGGGATTCTGGGAAGGCAGCTGGATTCTGACATGGTCACACCATGGAGCGATACAGAGGCAATATGATATTTTCCGTTTTATTCTCCATTCCTTTTCAGATCATTCCTAACTTTCCATTTGCTTCTTTGGCCGCTGCTGCACACCGAGCTGAGGATTTTAATTTTATTGTTCACAAGGACTCCAAGGTCCTTCTCCTTGGTGCTTTCTCCTAATCCAAAACCTACATTTTGTACCTGTAATTGGGATTATTTTTTAATCGTGCAATCTTTGCACTTTCCATATTGAATTGTACCTGCCATTCGGGTGCCAAGTCTCCTGGACTCATTACATCCTTCAGCAGATCCTCAAAATCCACTGTGGTTTTAACAACTTTGAATAATTTCCTGTCATCTGCAAATTTGATCATCTCACTTGCTCCCTTATCCAGATCATTTAACAATATGTTAAACAGCACAGGTCCAGCTTACAAAAAGAAATACAATTAATTCAAATTACAACCAAAGCAGGAGCATTAACTACAAGAAAAAGATAAAGATAAAAAGAAGGTTACTAGCTTCCCTAATAATGGTGGATTGTAATGTTGGAGTTGGCAATAGTTCAGTGGTATCAGTTTTTTTCCTTTATTTTATGCACTAATTTGTAATTTCTTTTTTAAGATTTTCTTGAAGATGTACTTGAAATGTGTTGCAAATAAGGAATTAAAAAAAAAAAAAAAAACCAGAACAGGTCCCCATGTCGATCCCTATCCTACTTCACTAATGACCTTTTCCATTTGGAAATCTATTTAGTCCTGCATCTTTCTTCCTATCCTCTTACTCCTCTGTTGTCCTCCATCTTTCCTGCTCCCCGCCCCCCCCCCCCCCCCCCCCCAGTAATCTCCCCCTATGTCTCTTATTTATGTTCAATCACTCATCTTCTCCCATCCCTCATCCCCTCCCAACTCCCCATTTCCCTTGTCTCTTATCACAACTCAATCTCCTGTTTCCCTCTCTCTCTCATCTTCCCATTCTCTCATCCACTCCCAACCTCCTAGTTCCCCCTCATCACCGTCCAACCAATTCCCTCCTCCCTCCCAGATGCTTTTTCTTCCTTCTCTGTTCTCTCCTTACCTTCCCACCTCCCAGTCCACTATTTTTCATCCTCTCTCACCTCTATTGCCCCTCTCCATTGCCCCCTTGCCATCTCTTGTCTGTCTCCTCCCCTCCCATCCCCTTTTCTCCTCTGAACTCCACATCCCCCTTTCCCCTGTCTCCTTGTGAAAATGGTGGTGGCAGCCGCAGCAGTAACAGCAGCATGGGGAGAGTTTCTACAGCGGTGCCGTCTGTGCGCCTAGCAGGCGTCCTCAATGGACGTGCACCACAGGAATGTGAGACAAAAACGGGGCGGCCATAGAAAAAGTGCACGCAGCTTATTGCATTGGTGTCCCCATTGTGCCTGCCGCTGCTGTTTCGCGTATGCTCCAGGGAGGCAGCCACCCAGTTTGGGAGACATGGGAAGGAAAATCAGGGGGCCGAGGAGGTAAGCGGGCAGCTGAATTATCTCAAAAGGTCCGAGAGCCTTGTGCTGTTTGGAATGCGTTGACTGCAAATAGAAAGGGCCAGTCTTAACCTGTTTGCCCAGTTTCCTCGCTGATAATACCACAGACTCTACTTCATTTCAAGATTATCCTCACTTTCCTACACCACTAATGATCCTCTGTGCCTGTTCCATATTTTAATTTTCAAATTTAGTTATAACGTTGCCCCGTTATCTCCACTGGGAGATTTTCCCCCCCATCTATCTGCTACCCTTTCTGTGAAGAAATGCCGATTAGTTTAATCCTGAGTCAGCGTTAGCGTGCACAGTTCCCACTGTACATAAATATATCTCAACTCATGCACATTCATTGTAGATATCCTGAGAAGTAGGACCAGGTTGAGAACCACTGAACTAAAGGATGAACCATTTGTCAAGTCTGTGAACTTGTTTGATGTGAAAGACCCAGCAATTGTCTTAGCACTTTTTCCTGATCATTAAAGTGTGTTACATAATGTACATACTGCCCCGCTCGTCGTGACAATGTGTGGCAGGCGTGGACACTGTCATTCTTGGCATCGGTGCTGACCATTGTGGGCACCTTATTCAGATGACTTGTGTTGAAGTTCACATACCAATATCTAGACAAGGGGTGGCAACCTTTGAGCTGCCTTCAGGTTCAGCACTGAATTGCCAGCAAGCTCTGCTTGGGTTGGGCTGTGGCTGAAAGAAATCTCCAGAGATTAAAGGTCATTTCTTTCCAAGGAATCTCCCTCACAATACATCCCCACGCAATGCAATTTTTCAAGACCTTATATGGCAGGGTGTACGAATTGCAGTACCATAGTGTACTACCTCACTAAGACCTTGATACACCCAATAAAACAAACATTTATGGCCTGAAAGGAATGCGGATAATTACCAGGGACAAAAAAACAAGGTCCCAGTGATTTATGAACTACAGAACCAGTGTTTTCGAACACCAGAACCTTGACTTGTGCTGCAACTGTAGATCTGGCAATTTACAGGAGAATTTATTGCTGATTTTTATCATGTTATCTCAGAGAGAGTTAGATAGCATTGATAAATGATAGTTTGAGCAGATGCATTTGTCTTGGAATCAATACAGATGCTGAAAATGATTAACCTCAATTACAGCATTTGAGAGACCCGTACTTGTCTTGTTATTAAGCTATCCTGATGGCGCAGTAGGCAACACACACAGGATCAGGGTTCTGGTGTAATTTTGGAGGAACACATTCAGCTTTAGGGGTAGAGGAATGAAACAGCTCTTAGAGTGCCCGCTATGAAAGAGAGAAACCCTGCGAAGGCAGCAGCTATCTCCAGTCACAAAAAGTCTCAGGAAAGCTCTAGGTATGGTTGTCTGAGGCAGGTGGGAATCTTTCAGGGGAAAAACTCAGTAAGGAGTGAAACTTGATTCCCAGGTTTTGTGCTTCCTGTCTATTCCTCCATGCATGCAGGTATTTCACTTTAGTAAAGGTGGCAGGGGCATTCTTTGTGATGAAATATCAAGCAGGTGTTATGACTGTCGCTGCCTGACGTCTCCACTCCACCCTCCTTACCTCTTTGGCGACTCCTCCCGTGGTTGATGGACGTCTGGCTGCCGCGGCGTCTGCCTGCCGTCTTCTCCAGCGTCCCCGGTCCGGCTTGGGCGCTGCATCCCGCCATGTTGTTCAGCTGCCATAGGGCATGCGCACTGCGCGGCCCTGCTTCTTATTCCTTCTTTGGCGCGAACCTCAGGGGCATCCCCCTGTGATGACGTCAGCATCCTGGATACAAAAGCCTACTCTGTTTGCTCGCTAATCGAGTTAGCAGGGTGATGGGACTCCTTACGGATGGGATTCGCTTTCCGTACCTAACTACTCTGTCTCTCCTTAATTGGACTTACTCTATTTGGGGTACCCGCTCCTCGGGGGCCTCTCTCTTTTCTTTCAGGTCGCTGTCTGGAACCGGTACTCGCTCCTCAAGGGCCCATGTTTTCAGACTCGCTGCCTGAGCTCACTTCTGCTTGGAAGAACCACTGCCTACACCATCAGTGAGTTACCATCTATATTCTCTCAGAGCTGTTCCCTGGAACCAGGTACTCACTCCTTGAAGGCCTGTCTCTATTCCAGCTTCTGTGTTACCTTCCAGGAGAAACCGCTATGTGAGTAATCTACCAACGAGGCTCTATACTAGAACTCTGTGTATGCTCCACTGTACTCGCTATCTCAGTTTCTCTCCACTACAGCACAGCTATTGAGGGATCGCTGTTCCAATGTCCTGAGGGACTACAACAAGCCCAGCAGGGCTTCATCTCTACTCACTACTGCCACCTCTGGTGGCTTCTCTGTTAATAAAAGATAATTCTGTGTTGTGTCCTAAAGCTGAGCCTGACCTATGGCCCCTCACGGGACTTCCCCCCATGGGCGTGGTCATCTGCCACAGTGTCCAAGGATCCACCCAAAACCTTACAAACAATAACAGCAGGGTAGGTCTGCGTGCGAAACCCCCCCCCCCCCCCCCCCCCCCCCCCCCCCCCCATCAAATATGATGCCAGGTGGACTGTGAGGCCCATGGAGCCTGCTCCTCTCCCTTACATTTCAGTACTGTAGGCCCTACTTGATCTCTGGCTTTATTCTCTCCCAGCACTAAGCTTGTCCCATGCTTTCCTGAATTATGTACTGCTTTTACCCCATCATATCCCCCGCCTCAATGCATCTACCATCCCTTCCTATGACTCCTGAGTTTAATCCTCCTTCGGCCTAATATCAGAATGTTGGCATAAATCATTTTGGAATATTGTACATTAGTGTAGAGCTCATTCATCTCGGAGGGAAACATTTCAAGCCTCTATGCTTTGTTTACATGAGGATAACAGTGATTTAGAATTACACAGGTCATTTTGGTTTGCAGGCATATAGGTTTGTGTGGGAATCAAAGGAGCTCCAGAACTGACGTACCAAACCGTGATAATGAGCTGAAGTTTCAAAGCCATTTATGCTCATAAAAATGGGATTTATCCAATTTAAATGACTGCCTAGTGCTTAGAGAGTATAAAGTCTGTGTGTAACCCAGTTACATGTGTACTTTTATGTGAACTTCAGAGAGGCACTCCAGAAGGCAGAGTTGAAACTTACATGCATAGTTTTTGATTTTAAAAAGTATGTGTCTATGTTTGGTCACACCCTCCAATGAGGAGGCTTAACTGTGCAAGTTAATCTGTGCAAGTACCAGGCTAATTACCCACAAATTTTCAAAGCAAACTTCTGGGCATAAGTTTGCTTTGAAAATTTGGGATACATTCTGTGCATAAAAGCCGTATGCAGACTTTACCCAAATGCACATAGTTATAATAATTACTCTCAATGGGTTCATCACACAATACATGCTTTTACCATGCAATAAATGTTGTGGGAATAGACTCTTGGACCGAGGTGGAGTTGGCATACCCCACAGGGAGGAGCCCTGTAAGCCCCCACCGTTGGCTAGCAGAGCTACCTGGAGCAGAGTCCCAACAGGAACTTCACCAATACCAGCCCTCGGGTGCTGGGACCGGCTTTGTTACAGATGGTGGCACAAAAGGTGTGGTTAGAGCAGCAGGCTATGAACCAGGAGACTAGGGTTCAAGTCCCACTGTTGCTCCATGTGACTCTGGGCAAGTCACTTTACCCTCTATTGCCTCAGATGCAAACTTAGGGGGTCATTTATCAAGGGCTTATTGCACTCGATATGGCCATATTGCGTGCGATAAGCCTTTTTGCATGCAATAGAATGCAGATTTGGGGGATGGGAGGAGTCAGGGCGGGGAGGGGCGGAGTCGGCGGTGTCTTCACTGCCGGCGATAATGTTACTAACATTATCAGCAGCAGTAGCGCGCCGAATAGCACCACCTTTCACGGTGGCGCTATTCTGTGCGAAAGCCGGCAGCCGGTGCACCGCCGTGGTGCGAAGGCTGCAGGCTTTTGCAGGCCCGCCCCTTGTTTTTCGCAGGATTCATCATTCTGTGAGGAATGATGTGAGGAATGATGAATCCAGGCCTTAGACTGAGGATAGGGAAACACCTACAGTACCTGAATGTAATCCGCTTTGCTGAAAAAAGTGTGAAAAGTGGAATTAAAAAAAAATAAAATAAAATAAATTGCTTTGCACACTTTACTGCACCTGTAAGGAGCAGTACAGCAGCTTAGTCCTGAAGGAACTGATGGAGAGGTGCAGAAATATAGTGGGCATGATGCGTGGGCAGTAGATATGTGAGACACAGGAAGCAGTGGTTTCGAACTGGTGAAGAGGAAAGGGAAAGGAAAGAAGATCTATAACATCATTTCCTCTTGTATATTCCGGTCTCCCTAGGACCAAAGGAGCTTCTTGAAGGCTTGGTTGGTAGGTCCCTCTTATTACTTAATTTACTCTGACATGCCACATACTAAGCGTAAGGGACGCCTGCGGGTGGATTCCTCTGCTCCTACGCAGGCGGTCCCCACGCAGCAATTAATTGAGGGTTTCTTTGCCCCGGCCGCAGTTTCAACGCCGGGAGCTATGTCTGCTGAGGGCATAGGTGAGGAGCACAACCTTACACTCCAGGACAATCAGACCTCTTTAAGCCCAGGAGCTCCTCAAACCCCTTCACACCCAACCATGGGATACTTTCAAGGAACTGTTCAGGGGAAACAGCTAAATGCTAGTGGGTCTCTGAACGCAGAAGGAGAACCTGAAAAGACTTCCATGGGAATTGGGGTATCATCAGATGGGTCTGAAGGTAACTTGGCAAAGGAAATCCAAAAGATTTCAGAGGTTTGCCAAGGAGGAGTGTCATTGCCTGATCTTTCTGTAGAAAAAATTGCTCAAACAGATGTGATAACATTAGATTCTATATGGAAAGCTCTGATGACTATGGAAAAATTAATATCATCTTTATTTATTTATTTATTTATTTATTTAACAACTTTTAATATACCGATGTTCGTGGAGCACATCACGCCGGTTAACAAAAGCTATTAATCTATCTCAAAGCAAGGTACACAGCATCGATTCCCTGGTAAATTCACATGAGAAAAAATTAAATGAGATTACAGATCAATTGGTAACAGCTAAGGAAGTTCAGGTAAATTTAATTAAATCAGATGAGTTAATGAAAAGAAATTATGAAAAAATTGAAAACAAACTGCAATATCTTAATTTGAGAATTTTGAATTTTCCTTGTGTGAAATTGATTTCGCCAAGGGAACAATTCAAGAAATATCTGATAGATATACTTCTAATTTCACCTGAGAAAGTGCCTTCCTTTTCAAAGATTTATTATGCTCCCAATAAAGAAAACAGGATGGGTATTAGAGGCCCAGAAGTAAATTTAGAGTCAGAATTGACAGCATTTTTAGAGACTCCATATGAAGATCAAATTGAATACAGGGGAACTTTGTTTATGAGATAGATAGGGACTTAATTCTGAAGTTGTTCCTTCGTAATCGCGATAAAGAATATTTAGGACATAAAATATGGATTTACCCAGATGTCACAAAAGACACCCAGATTAGAAGAAAGCAATTTGTGGGAATGATACAAGAAGCTAAAGTATTGGGTAGCCAATTAGCCATTAGATATCCATGTAAATGTATGTTTATATATAAAGACAACAAATACATTTTTTATGAGCCAATTCAGTTAAGAACATTTTTGGATAAATGTAAGAAGGAGATGGGTAATGTTTAAACTCTATTTTGAGGATTATAAAAGATAGGAACTGCATTTTTTCTTTTATGTTTAACTTTTCTTCTTGGTATGCTCCTTATTTAGCTCCTGAGGTTCTAAATTACTTTATAAATATTGATTTACAGAAGAGTGTTTATAAAATGATTATGTTAATAAGCTTAGATAATGCTTCTTGTATGCTTATGATATAAACTCTCTGTTAATATGTAAATGAAATAAAAGATAAATAAAGAATTAAAAAAAAAAAAAAAAAAAAAAGGATGTAGGCACCAGGTGGAATTTCACCTATCTAATGCTGCAGAGGTTAGTGGAGCAGGGACCGCCTTGTCTCTGGAGATAGTGATAGATGTGGATCACCCCCCTGGGTCATCACAATTGGTTACAGATGATGCAGATAATGTGAGCTTTTAGGTGGCAAAGTGAATGAGGAAACAAGCACATGAGATTACTAACAGGAAACCATTCAGCACAGCCATTAGTCCTGGGGGAATTCTGCACTACTGCAGAGCATAGAGTTCCCCCTCTGCACAGAACTGCCAATTTCAGTGTGGAAAATGGCAGAGGAGACCCTGGCATTACGCAGACGGAACGCGCCATTCACGGCGAAGATGAAGGCCCCGATGTACCGCAAATGGAGTGTGACCCGTTCACGATGAAGATGAGTGTGTGTAGAGAGGTTTGTATGTGTAAGAGGGAGAGGGGTGTGAGAGAGGGGACGGGTGTGAGAGAGAGGGGGAGGGGTTAGAGAGAGAGAAAGAATAGGGGAGGGGTGTGAGAGAAGAAGGAGAGTGGTGTGAGAGAGCAGGGGGAGGGGGGGTGAGAAAGAGAGCAGGGTGAGGGAGAGGAGGTGGTGTGAGGGAGAGAGCAGGAGGAGGGGTGTGAGAGAGGAGAGGGAAAGGGGTGTGAGAGAGTGGGGGTTAGAAGAAGGCCCAGAGCCGACATGTTATTTTCAAAACGGGGAGGGGGGCTCCTTGAGACATTATGGCCCACAAGTTATTTTAATTCCTTTGGGGGGGGGCTCTCCGGCGCTATGCCCAACATTTTTACTGACCTTAGGGGTGGGAGTGGGAGTGGATCAAATACGCTGGCCCAGAACATTTCTTTATACTAAACCAGTTGTACAGGAAGTCGTCGACTTAAGGCGTTTCATGTTATAACGTTTCTAATTTGACGCCCGTTATCCAATTTACAAGCTGGATCTGACTTTAAGACTCCGGAGCATTTCCCAGCGGGCTCATGGCGAGGTGATGTCAATAGGAAGAGTACCAGGGACTTCCTCTCCTCAAAGCAGTGTTGGTGCAATGTCCTGCGGCCTGCCTTGGCACTGCCCTTTTCAGACAAAAATAATAATAATAATAATGTGCTTTAAAAAGTGTCTGTGCTTTTTACAGTACTGTATATTCCTAAATTCTGGGTTATTTTGGTGAAAATAGGGTATTGGGCCCTGGCGCTATGACCATTCTGCCATTTCTGACATTGCTCTTGTGGGACAGTTGGCTTTGCTTTGCAAGGGTTTTACTTATGTCACGGTTTTCAGGAAGCAACTGAGTATTAAGTTTGAAGGTTTCCTGTGTTTTGAATATAGCCGATTAAAGTGTATCCGAGTATACATACATTTAAACCTAACTGGTTATATCCAAATGTACCTGGTTAGGTTTAAAAGTCATCCCGTAATGTGAGCCGGATAACTGTAGCTGAGCATATTCAGCGGGAGGGTTGTCCCATTGAATATCCGTGGCAAGTTATCAGCCTAACTCTAGCGGGATAACTTGTCCGTTCTCCAGCTTATTGAATATGAACTTCTTTGCGGCCTGAGCAGGAAAGCTTCTCTTTAACTGCAATGTTTGAACCTCTTCACATCCAGAGCTATGACGTCCACTAAAGCCTCAGCACCAGGAAAATGTATCTCACAGAATAAAGACAATCATGAACAGCGCCCCTTCTTTGCTGTTTTCATTTAATTCCTGAAGAGATGTGAGAGTTGAAAGGTTTTCTAAGGGTCCCCTTGCTCTGCCACTCTCACTGCTACAGGGCTGCTCCTGTGCTGATTCCTTATCGGGACCCCAAGCTGGCATCACGTGGACACGAGTAGGGCTGAGTTTTCAAAAGGATTTCTAATGCATAAAATGTGGGTTTTGAAACTTGTCCAGGGGGTGATGTGCATACAAATACCCATAAAAGGAATTGTGTGCATACTTTTCTGTGCACTAGAAAGAGGTGTTCTGATGGGGGGGGGGGGAGGGTCAGAGTTGGGGCAGGGATATGTTTTCCACACACCTATTTATTTAATGAAAGCAAAGAGCATCACAGAGTGCAGCAGAGCAGGCGAGAGCCCTTGGTAAGAAAGTGGTAGCACATTGCTGGCTAATGAAGCTGCCGTGTCACCCGTGCAACGATAGAGTTCCTACAGACATAGCATTGCATTAAGAGCTGGCTTCAGTAAGGCAGGGACTGGGCCTGGTCAGCACCCAGCTAAGTGGCAGAGAGGGGGGGGGGGGGTGCAGACAGTCAAGGCCTTCAAGGGATTCATTGAAACCCCAAGAGCTTCCGCACATGCGCACTCACACCGGCTCCATCCGCAAATCTTTAGCATGAGCATGGGAAGCAGGGGCTAAGCAGCGTGTCCTCCCGAAGGAGGCCCATCCTATGATGCATTTACTATTTGTGTTCATTCTTTTGCCGGGAATGGTAAAAATGTTTATGGTTTTAATGACTGTATCACACATTAAACCTTTTAAATTGGAAAGGCAGATGTCAGATAAAGGTCAGATTGGGTTCTGCTAGCTGCTGAAGACGCCAGGAGGCTGGTGGAGCTGAGAGAAGGGCTCTGGAGGGGCTGTTCCGAGGTTTGAGAGAGAGAGAGAGGAAGGGATTTTAGGGAAGGATCCTGGGAGGACAGCTGAAGGACAGGCTTAGAGAGTGAGGGGAGGAAAGCTACAAGTGGTGAAGGGTCTGAGAGAAGGTACTGTGAGAGGGGAAGGGATTGAGGGGGCAGAGAGAAAAAAATATATAGAAGTAGGAAGAGACGGCAGCACACCACCACCAGCACTGCAGATGTAGGAACGGACGGAAGGACCCCACTACCACCACTGCAGATGTAGGAATGGATGGCAGCACACCACCACCACCACTACGAGCACTGCATATGTAGGAACACAAGGCAACAAAACACCACCACCACCACCACTGCATATGTAGGAACACAAGGCAACAAAACACCACCACCACCAGCACTGCAGATGTAGGAACACAAGGCAACAAAACACCACCACCACCAGCACTGCAGATGTAGGAATGGATGGCAGCACACCACCACCACCACCACTGCAGATGTAGGAACACATAGCAACAAAACACCACCACTACCAGCACTGCAGATGTAGGAACAGATGGTAGCACACCACCACCAGCACTGCAGATGTAGGAACACATAGCAACAAAACACCACCACTACCAGCACTGCAGATGTAGGAACAGATGGTAGCACACCACCACCACCAGCACTGCAGACGTAGGAAGAGACGGCAGCACACCACCACCACCAGCACTGCAGATGTAGTAATGGGTGGCAACACACCACCACCGCCACCAGCACTGCAGATATAGGAATGGATGGCAGGACAACACCACCAGCACTGTAGATATAGTTACGGGTGGCAGCACACCACCACCACCACTACCAGCACAACAGATGTAGGAACAGAGAGCAGCACACCACCACCAGCACTGCAGATGTAGGAATGGACGGCAGGACACCACCACTAGCACTGCAGATGTAGTAACGGGTGGCAGCACACCACCACCACCAGCACTGCAGATGTAGTTACGGGTGGCAGCACACCACCACCACTACCAGCACAACAGATGTAGGAACAGACGGCAGCACACCACCACCACCAGCACTGCAAATGTAGTTACGGGTGGCAGCACACCACCACCACCAGCACTGCAGATGTAGAAATGGACGGCAGGACACAACCAGCACTACAGATGTAGTAACGGATGGCAGCACACCACCACCTGCACTGCAGATGTAGGAACAGTCGGCAGCACACCACCACCACTACCAGCACAACAGATGTAGCAACAGACGGTAGCATACCACCACCACCACCAACAGCACTGCAGATGTAGGAACAGAAGGCAGCACACCGCTACCAGCACTGCAGATGTAGGAATGGACGGCAGGACACCACCACCAGCACTGCAGATATAGTAACGGGTGGCAGCACACCACCACCACTACCAGCACAACAGATGTAGAAACAGACGGCAGCACACCACCACCAGCACTGCAGATGTAGGAATGGACGGCAGGACACAACCAGCACTGCAGATGTAACAGATGGCAGCACACCACCACCTGCACTGCAGATGTAGGAACAGACGGCAGCACACCACCACCAGCACTGCAGATGTAGTAACAGGCGGCAGCACACCACCACCACTACCAGCACAACAGATGTATGAACAGACGGTAGCATACCACCACCACCACCACCAACAGCACTGCAGATGTAGAAACAGAAGACAGCACACCACCACCAGCACTGCAGATGTAGGAATGGACGGCAGGACACCACCACCAGCACTACCAGCACAACCGATGTAGGAACAGACGGCAGCACACCACCACCAGCACTGCAGATGTAGGAAAGGATGGCAGGACACCACCAGCAGCACTGCAGATGTAGTAACAGAAGGCAGCACACCACCACCACTACCAGCACTGCAGATGTAGGAACGGATGGTAGCACACCACCACCAGCACTGCAGATGTAGGAAAGGATGGCAGGACACCACCACCACCAGCAGCACTGCAGATGTAGTAACAGAAGGCAGCACACCACCACCACTACCAGCACTGCAGATGTAGGAACGGATGGTAGCACACCACCACCTGCACTGCAGATGTAGGAACAGATGGCAGCATACCACCATCAGCACTGCAGATGTAGGAACAGACGGCAGCACACACCAGGAACAGATGGCAGCACAGCAGCACCACCACCACCACCACCACTGCAGATGTAGGAACGGGTGGCAGCACACCACCACCAGCACTGCAGATGTAGGAACGGACGGCAGCACACCACCTCCAGCACTGCAGATGTAGGAACAGATGGCAGCACACCACCAGCACTGCAGATGTAGGAACAGACGGCAAAACACCACCACCAGCACTGCAGATGTAGGAATGGATGGCAGGACACAACCAGCACTGCAGATGTATTAACGGATGGCAGCACACCACCACCTGCACTGCAGATGTAGGAACAGAAGGCAGCACCACACCACGACCAGCACTGCAGATGTAGGAACAGATGGCAGCACACCATCATCACCACCACCACTGCAGATGTAGGAACAGATGGCAGCACCACACCACCACCAGCACTGCAGATGTAGGAACAGATGGCAGCACACCATCATCACCACCACCACTGCAGATGTAGGAACAGATGGCAGCACCTCCCCACCATCCTTCCTTTAGCCCACCCTCTCCCATCAGGAAATCCAGGATCACAGGCGGCTTCTCAATGTCCAGTACAAGGTGCTCATGCACTGAGCATTTTTCCCATCATCACAACATGAGAAAAAACCTTCAGTACATCTAACCTTTGGACAGGGAAGTTTGGGACACAGAGGTAAGGGGAAGAAAAATGGAGAGGGTTATGGAGGGGGAGGATTGGGCTGTATATGACCAAAAAAGGTGCCTGACATTGCACTAATATTTGACACACTTATCAAATCTCTTGCTGTGAATCTCACTGACTGTATGCCCCTGCTTCCACCCAGAGAGACCCAGAGTCAAGCCAATAAGGTCCAAAACTCCTCCTTATTCCAGCTGTGCATCCTATACCACAGATGTCCAGTAGCTGTTCTGAAAACTGGACAGGGTTGGGAACCACTGATCTAGAACAATGAATGTTCCTGCTTGACTCTTCTCCCCATTATTACACCTTGAGTTTCAGGAAATAACAGAAGGAGGAAAACAAATTCTGAAGAGGTTTCAAATCAAAGGTCACTGTTACTGACTAAAACGAAAAGCATCATAAAAGATAACAGTGAGTATAACTGATCTGCAAAGCCCTTTCATAGGCTGTTGAAGAAGTTCAATAAAATCCTCCTTCTGTGCCAGTCCAATAGTCGAGCTGTTAACCCTATGGGATAGCAAGCATCTCCAGTGCCTCTCTTATCAAACCTCCTTAAGCGTTTTCACATTTTGGCATGGATGCAAGTCATTTTGGAAGCAATGTTCAAACTCCCTGCCTAGGTACAAAGTCCGTGGTTACTTTATATCCGTGGACCTTGTACATAATTTTCAACGTAAAGTACACATGTAGTTTCCCTTTGAAAACTGAAACAGATACAACATATCCACGGACTTTGTAACTGCTTTCTGTGCTTTTCAATAAAAAAAAGTGTGTAGATTTTAAATCCAATCCACACGCATTATCCCCCCCCCCCCAACCTAAACACGCCTCTGAAATGCCTCCTCGTGCTCCAATCAAAAGTGAACATGCTTTGGAAGACCGTGTTTACTTTTAGCCAAATTGAGAGAGGGCATTTTTCACAGATGGGCAATTTACCAGGGAAAAGGGCTTTGAATATTGCCTTCCCCAAGCTCTTGTATTTCAATGCAGCACCCACACCTCCAGGTAAGGGGTCTTGCAGTGACGAGTGATGTGCAGCCCGAGAGTAGCATTAGAAGTAACTCTTGAGTTTGCATTCTGTATGTACTCTTGGTCCTGGAAAAACTGATGCAATCTTAAATGCATTTGAGAAGGTAACAGAAAGGTAAAATGTAGCCCCTCCCCTGGGAGCAGCTGGGCCCAGGGCTGGATTGAATATTTTGGCGCCCATAAGCAGGATCAGAGCTCAGGAAGCCCAGAGTGCCACGGCGATGCCCCTTTGAAGTTGCACTGGAGTGCAGCTCTAAAGCAAGCATAAACAGGCTCCTTTTTCTCCTGAGTGTTTGGTGCCCTCGGCATTTCCCTATGTTGTGTCTGCCTAAATCTGGGCCGGGCTGGGCCATGATGCAACCCATGCAGCTCTTCCTGCAAGGGGGGGGAGAGATGCCTTACCCTTAGAGCTATTGTGACACTCCAGTGGTTTTGAAATAAAAACCAGCTTACACCAGATTGTGTTGTTCCAAAATAGAGTCAACCAGTGTATAACCTGGTAGATAGGGAGAAGTTAACAGAAAACCCACTTTCCTGTGGTATCCATGAAGCCTTGGCTCTAGATACCCCTTCGGATCCCTCCAAGAATCTGCCCTTTCCTCTGGATTCTCCTTTGTCCCTGAATCTCCTTTACTCCTTCCAGCATTACTCTCCTCTCATTAAGATGCAGAAGCACTGAATAATGTACCCAGCATACCCCCTGGACAAGCTGTTCAATACTTAAGACTCTCCCCCTCCTCTTGAGTCACACACTGTCTGCAGAAAGAGCTGCTGATCTCTGCCGTTTGGCGGCAGACCTTCCGCGGGTGCAGACATATTGGATACGCGCTGATCCTTTGCGTAACCCCTCCTCGGTGAGGGGGGGGGGGGCACACTTTCCACTCCTGTAGAGCACTGGGTCACTCACTCAGGTTGCGGAAAGGGAAACACAACATTTGGGCCCTGTGGAGTGGGGGCAGGAATACTCCCACAAGGCCACCAGAAGCGTTCCCAAGGCAGAAAAATAAAAGTGCACGCCAAAAACAGTAGGCTCTAAACAGAAGAAAAGTTTACTGGGAAGAGATTGGCAAAATCTCAAGCAATGCAAAACTTCCAGAATACAGCTCACGGTTCTTTCAGGATTTCCAAACCACTGGTGCAGGTAAAGTTCATATGTTTCTTAGGTCCCAACAATTCCAAGGCACTTCCCCCACCCGGGCTTAATTTCTAAGGCAACAGCCTGGAACACAGTTCCACCACTTCTTTTCAGACTGTGCAGCAGAGACGGTGTGCTCCAGTCCCTCCCCTTCAGGCAGCCTGCAGGGAAGAGGAGAAGAGGGGTGAGCCCGGAGCAGACAGAGCAGCCACTTTGATCCCTAATCTTAGCCCCTTACCTCCTGTTGTTCTCCTTCCCCCTCCTCCTCCTCTACAGGGAACAGGGAGGGGAAGGGGTGAAACTGAAGCAGATATTGCAGCGCAGACATAAAAAGGGGATGAAATAGCCCAAGTCTGAAACTTATGAGCAGTAGTGACAGTCAACAAGGATTCGACCCTGGCCTCGATGATTGGCACTACAGCTCACAAGTTTCAAACTTGGGCTAATTCAGTCCCATTTTGTGTCTTTACCCAGGGCTTAGTTTCTGGCCGGACAATCCAGAATGGTTGTTTCTAGCACCCAAGGAGGAAAATTAGCTTTGTCTCCCTCATAGAAATGGAGCAGAGTGTATCAATTCCAGTTTCCTGTAGAAATGGAGCAAAAATGGTGGTGGCATGGATCATTTCTCCCCAAGCCCAGAAATAGTACAGCAGAGCAGAGAGTTTTGGAGCAGTTACCCTGACACAGGAGCAGCCACATGGCCTTGACTTTTGTGCAATTTGCTATCAAACTGAAGAGGCCATGAGGGAGGATGGCAAAGGTCAATGAGACACATGGTGAATGCCTGTCAGCCCCACTGCTTCTGCTGCCACTGGGTGTGAGAGAATGTGGCTGTTTAGGAGAAAGAGAGCTTACAGCCCGCCCTGGCCCCTTCCCCCTCACACAGGCCACACCTGGCACCGCTCCCCTCTCACACGTCCTCCTCTCTCCACAGTTCCAATTCCTTTTTGTCTACAAATGAAGCTTCGAACACCCCACCCTTCCTCCCAATGAGCTGGGGTCACTTCTGAGCCCTTGATGGAACATAGAAAGTCCTTCCTGAAACTCCTCAAAGTACTCACAGCAACAGGATGGCCCCAAGATGAATCTTCCCACTTGCTTCTGGTGGTTGAAAGTTTCCAGGTCCACTCCCCTTCTTGCAGAAGAGTTCAGCAATCTGCTCTGGAATCCCAGCACAGGAACACAGCTCTTTGCTGGCCTACCTGGCTCTCAGAAAAACACCAAGAACGTGTTCTTTAATGCCTCTCATCAGACTCCGGTCCCCAGGAACTCCTCAGTTGAACTCCCCAAGAACTTCTCCCCGGTGCGTGTGGGGGCACCATATAAGCTCCCAAATTTGCCCAGCCCCTTTGGGGAAGGAACCTTTCTATCACTCACCTTCCACACCAGCACATCCTAAACCTCCCACCACTGGAAAATTCTTCATTTTAAAGAATTAGTACATGCTCTCGTGGCCTAGCAGGGCCACATTTGTGTCCCTCCAATTTCCACAAGTCACTTGAAAGAAAATTAACTCACAGCAAAGCAAGAAATCTCCTACACCCCTCTCGCCAGGAATCCTTTCCAGGTTCCTTCTGGACTCTCCTAATGGGCTGCCGCAGGAACATACGCCTTGGCCATCCCTGAAGCTCCATCTTTGAGCCTTGCATCCACTTCAAAGTTCATGCTTTTGTTATTCCTCCAGTTCTCAGGACACTGCCCATTGCCCTCCTGTTTTTCATCTGTTATCATATCTGGCCCTTGGTGAGGGCATGGAGTGACTGGTAAGGAATCTTCGGGTCCCTTTAATAAAAAAAAGACCATTTGTATCAAAGATGCTTCTGAGTCAAGGATATAATTGCTGGTTCTGTCAGTCCTATATAAACCCTATGTTATCAAATCCTATTAAGGCTACAGAGAATATATCTGGTTGTGTGTCTTTGAAGCCTATGATTGGTTAAATGCGGCCATTTGTTTACATACTCCCCAAAGGAACCTCAGGTCAGCAAATAAGGGTCCTACTAACAATTCCCTCAGTGAATTCAGCACACCTTAGCCAAGTGAGAGTGCGAGCAGTCTCGATAGCAGGCCCCAAACTCTGGAATACGTTACCAGCCGAGGTGAGATTACAAGCAGATACGAAAAAATTCAAGTCCGAACTTAAAACATGGCTATTCGGCTGTGCGTATGCAGAATAGGGATGTGCATCGTTTTTCTGATGGATGAAAATATCGTACGATATTTTCTAATCCGTCAAGTATCGGGGGGTCCTCAAAAGCGATAGGAAAACCCCACGAAATTTTCGTGTGGTTTTCTTATCGTTTTGGGGGGGGGGGGGATAAAGGGCACACAGAAAAAAAAAAACTCAAACCCACCCCGACCCTTTAAATCTAATTTAGAATCCCCCACCCTCCCGACCCCACCAAAACTTTCCTAAAGTACCTGGTGGTCCAGCGGGAGTCCCGGGAGCAATCTCCCACTCTCGGGCTGTCGGCCAGTAAACAAAATGGCGCCAATGGCCCTTTGCCCTTACCATGTGACAGGGGCTTTCGGTGCCATTGGCCGGCCCCATCACATGGTAGGAGCAATGGATGGCCCGCGCCATTTGTTAAGATGGCACCCATAGCCCCTGTCACATGGTAAGGGCAAAGGGCCATCGGCGCCTTTTTGATTAGTGGCAGCCGATGGACACATTCTGACCCATGCTCCTGGCTCTTTTTCCAGCAGAAGTCATTCAAGGACCATGGCTTCCTGTTGAGGATTTCTGTTTTCTCCAGTAAAAAAAACACCATGCACAAGCCAGTTGTTGTTCAAAAATAAATTCTTATACTGAATGCTTGATTGTAGATGAAAAATCACAAAAGGATACATATTTGAAGAGTGCACTTCAATAAAGAAATAAAGTTCCAGAAGAAAATCACAAATCTGCACTCCCCGGTAGTAGGTAGTCTTTACAAAAACGCCTCCCTGGGCACTTCCCAAATGGTACCTGCAAATTGGATACACATTTCTTTCCTGTATGAAAGTGGAGACATCTCCTGATACACTTTAGATGAGTATCTGCTGATATTCTTCTTTACCAAATGAAACAAAAACCCGTCAAGTGCAAGAATACTTAGGTCAAATATTATAATGTGATCTCACTTCACATGAAAAGTAGAGGGAAACAAGGAACACTTGATTTTTTTCAAACAAGTTGTGTAATGACCTTCACACTCCCTTAAATGTGCTGTAATTTATAATCATCAGTCATAAAACGTTCAATATGTATGTATGTCAAGTGGAGTTCTCATATGCATACTTTTTTTAAAGCATTTTTTGTTTTTGCACATAAAACGTTTAGTTGAAAGCAATGTGTTTACAAAATTCCACTTATCTTTGTGCTTGATCGTCCAGGAAAGTGCCACACTGTGTGCGCGCCAATGTGTCAGCATCCTAAGATATAGTTGCATATTCATGCTTCAATGCAGCCCAACATTGCAATGTTTTGTAAAGACACTTCCTTCTTCGGGAAGAAGATTTTTCATTTGTAAAAAAATTCCTGGTTCTAAAAAATGCATAAAAGATGTTAACCCAACATAACTCACTAGGGAGCGAAAAAAAAAATATCATTTCAACGTACAAAGGCACTCATATACATATTTTTATTATTATTCATATTATTAAATGCAGTCTCTTATGTGGATGGGAAGACAAAAATCCATTGAATTTACTTGAACCAGATTCTGTATGCAAATAACGAAGCTGCTACTACTGCTATCTGGTGGATCAGCTCTGACTGAAGTCCATGGGAAGCCACAGCCATTTTTAAAGGACAAAAGCACATGAATGGCTAGACTTCAATAAATCACACAACAGGCCCTCCAACACAACAAGTGTATTCGTCGTAACCAAAATGTAAACAACGTATCACAAATGATGGTACACCTGGTATTTCTTTTATATAAACTTATTCAAGCTGTCCAGCTTCAAGAGATACATAAATTTTGTAGGACCACTACTCATGGGGTCAAGGTAATCAACCAGACTCTCTTTATGGTCTCAGGTCCATTTTACTTTTTATATATATATATTTTTTTTTTTTTATTTTTTTTTATATGTTTTTTATCATTTTTTATCATATCTATTTTCTCCAAAGAACTGATGAAAGCTCAAAGATTCAATTTGATTCAATCAATCTGATGCATATAGTCACAACAAGACAACAGTAGTGTCACTTTTTTGGTGACACTACTGTTATAAAGTAAAATGGACCTGAGACCATAAAGTCTGGTTGATTACCTTGACCCCATGAGTAGTGGTCCTACAAAATTTATGTATCTCTTGAAGCTGGACAGCTTGAATAAGTTTATATAAAAGAAATACCAGGTGTACCATCATTTGTGATACGTAGACTTCAATAAAAACAGGGCTGTGGGCAAAATATGCAGAATATAATAAAAGCAGCCTACTAGAGAATGTGCCATTTTATTCTGTCATTGAAGCCACATGGATCAACAGTATTAAATTTAAAAATCCAAAAATGTTCTCGCCGGTTGAATTGTAACTTAAGATCGCCTTCCCATGATGAGGGAAGAACCTGCTCCAAAATTGTCCATGTCAGGTCTTGAAAGCTATGACCTGCTTCTATACAATGGGTAACTACAGGGGCTTGTTCATCTTTAGCGTTGAAGTGGGTCTGATCTTCATTCAGACAACCCCCATTCGATTGCATTGTCCTACCTAAAGTTTTGAACATGGGCACTGTAAAGCATAGATGTCATTGCTTGATAAACAAACAATCTGTATTACTGTGTCGTTTCACCACATTGCCTTTGTTCACATCATACCAAGTCAATCCCAAAATAGTTGTTTCACAGCAGTCAAAGTTATTGCCAGAACCATGCCCTGTTATGGTTATTTGAGGAACAAAATCTGTTGACATTACTGCTCTAACCAAATGTTGCTAGATGTTCTGCCCTTTCATGTATGAAAAAATCAGAGGAATTTGGAAAACCTGGTGCTAAATTAAAGCATGTCAATGTTTTTTTTTAATAATTTTCTTTATTTTGTCCACCATGTTGGTATATTTTAAAAAACAGTTTCTTCAAACGATGGGCTGGCCTTATACTGCAGAGATTGATCCCTGTCAGAGAACCGTGCACAAGAGTAGGCTCTCTTGAGTGATTTTCTAGGGTATCCTCTTGCACAGAACCCGTATGTAAGCTCAGTGAATTATTTCTCAAACTCCTCATTCTCTGAGCAGACATGTCGCAAATGAAAAAACTTCCCTACAGGCAACCCGCACTTAAATGGACATGGATGAAAACTCTCCAAATGAAGCAAATTGTTTCTATCAGTTGCTTTACGATGCAATGTGATTTGAACACTTGTTCCAGATTTAATGACCAAAATGTCCAAAAAAGCAAGCTGAGATCTGCTATAAGAGATGGAAAATTTCAAATTTAAAACCATTTGATTGAGCCATTGATGAAATTGAATGCTGATCTTCTGTGTCATCCCAAATGAAAAATATATCAACTATATAGTAAGACCATAGATGTATATGTTGAAAAAATGTTGACGTATAGACTACTTTCTTCAAAACTGGTGATGAAGAGGTTAGCTACATCAGGTGCCATGGGCAAACCCATAGCTACCCCATGTGTTTGATGAAAAAAAATCAATTCCAAACTGAAATAAATTATTGCATAAAACTAATTCTGCTAACTCAATCAAAAAACTAAATGAGATTCATTGTGGATGATCTCTCCATCCTAAAACTTCTGCTACTATCTGTAATGCATCCTGCTGAGCAACATTGGTATACAAAGATTCAACATCCAAACTAACAAAGAACATTTCTGGAGTTAATTGGCCACAAGGAGTCAACTTGCACAACATGTGCATGGTGTCCTGGACGTATGATGCTCTTTTTTAGAGAACAACTCTGTAGGACCTTCTCTCTGCAAGGCAGTCTTCATCACAAAGAAAAGCTTCTTTCTCCAAAATACTGAAGACATCCCTCTCAAACAGATGAGAAGTATAAGACTATCCTCTTCTTTGAGACCTCTTCTCTGGATCCTTGGAATACCTCAGAAGTCCACTCTTGGACCCCAAGACAAATCTCCCTGATCCTAAGGGCCTGGGAACCCCATCCCTTGGTCCCCTAGCAACCCTCTCAGGACTAGAAAGAAACAGGAAGGAAGGACCTCTCCATTTAAAGATGTCACAACATACTCCCACTCTGATCTTATCTACCAGAGTCTGTGAAGACACTGAAGTCAGTAGTAATGGACACTGCTGACATACTTAAAAACGGAACATTTGCTGAAAAAAGAACTCTATTTCCTGTTTTGCTTGAACTCCTGATTAAAAGAACAATCCAGGTGTTGCTCTGTAGAGGTTTTGTTATGCCTCAGCAGCAATTCCTATGCTCCTAGTGCAATATTAACTTTATTCTCTGAACCCTGCACTAATGTGTGTTTACAACCCATAACTATGTGCTCTAACCCTACAGTGAGTGTTATAAGTTGTATTAATTCCACCTGTTCTTTGGGATGAAGTTTTTGTTCTAGCAATTGAAAGGAATGTGGGTCATCTATTTGGGAGATTTGGATAGGTTAGTTTTTATTTATGCTATTTTAGTAATTATATTAGCTGTTTACTGTATATATATTTATTGTGTTGCTGCTGATTTGTTCCTTAGTGAAAGTAGGGACTGGGTTCAGTGGAATGTTTGCGTTTTTTATTTTTGTTCTTATTTTTTGTAATTTGTATATTGGATTAATTGTTTTGATTTCTATTTATGTTTATATTTATTTTTAAAAGTGTGTATTGCCTAATGCATGAAGCCCTAGGCAATTTACAGTAAAACAATTTACATAATAAAACATAAAATGAGATGACAAAGTAAATTCATCACAAACAAAATAAAGTAAAACTTTCTCTTTCTCTCACACACACATCCAGGCAGATTCCCATTCACACACACACCCAGGCAGGCTCACATTCACACACATACACACACACACACACAACAACAACAACAACACAAAACCCAGGCAGTCTCCCCATCAGGAGCAGAAGGGGAAGCCTGTCTGCTGCTGCCCCTCATATGGCTGCCTCACAGTATTCAAAACTTGCAGGGTTAGCACTTCCTCTCTGCTGATCTCGTGCAGTGCGAGATCGGCAGGGAGCACCTGCTAGCTGCAAGACTTTTGAATAGGGCTGGCATCGAGGTGAAACAGCAGAATCGTCTCTCTCCCAGAAGGGTCCTCTTCTTTTTTTGAGCGCCGGTGGGATGGGGTCCACTGATGGCCTCCCAGGCTTCCTCCTCTTCCACACCTGGCAGCGCTGGGCCTATCCATAGTGGCCCTGCAACAGGGTTTTAATTCTCGGGCCACTGGGCAACACTGAGCCCAAATTAGGTGGGCCACAGCCCACTCAGATCCACCCATGGCTATGCCACAGGTAATGACCCTTTGTATTCATTAGCAGTAAGGCCCTAGTTAACTCCTTGAGCTAGGACAGAGATTAGTAATTTAGGGGAGGCACCATTCAGTACAGCCCCTCCCATTGAGGGTGCTGGGATAACCATCCCCTGGTGAGGTATAAAAGCAGCTCTCTCCCTGAGAGGGGGGGCAGTGCAGCTTGAGTTTTGGAGTTAGAGAGAAATGCAGGAGCTTTTGCCTAGTTTTGGATTTCAGGCCTACCTTGGACTCAGGCACCACCTGCTTGCAGTCTTGGGAAAAAGTTGGGAAGCTGCCTTTCCAGTCCACTCCTTGGCTGGTTGGCTCTGCCTTCCGGGTTGCTTTTGGGAGTTTCCCAATTTTTTGTTGTAAGAAGCCTAGCGAGACCATTGGTTTCTGGCATGGAGAAAGATTATGGGGAAGCCTCTCCCTCGAGGACAGAGGAATGGTGGTGACCCGCTGCAAGTGACTTCTGCTGTTTGAACTCAGCCTCTGGGGAAAGAGATTTTGGTTTAGAAGAGCTGGGAGGAAGGTTTTGCTGCCCCCTTCCTGCCCTGAAAGAGGAACATCGAGAGAGCTGTGGTGTTCCTGTTTGGATCGAGGGATCCAGAGAGAGAGAGAGAGCTGCTGGAGAGCTGTGAATGACTAAATCTGAGATATTCTGAGGACCCCCATCAGGAGTCTTCACCCTGGGGAAGAGGTAGTTTGGGTCTCTGTGCAGACTATGTTTTACCATTTTTTGCCAGTTTGGAAGAAGGGGGAAAGGATTCTGCCCAAACAAGAATAGCCCTGCCTCCTTGGGAACCTTACTTATCCAAGCCCTGGAGGGTGAGTGTTTCCCTTGCCCTGGTCAAGAGAGAGATCCTTGAACAGATAGAGAAGAGACTGAGAACTGTATTCCATCTGTTATGCCAAGAACTGGCATGAGCTGTGCCATTTATTCATGCCAGAACCTCTGCAATAAAGTTTCGTTTGGGGCGTTCACCCAGGGTCCCCTGTGCGGTTATTGACACTCGCATCCCTCAAAGGAGAGCGAGAACTTATATCTCTCCCTTGCTACCCAGGGTCCTGGAGGAGAAATTCCTTCCCCCCTCCCCTCCCCCTGTGTGAGAGAGTTTTGATTTGGAGCCAGCCCCGAGATACATAAATTCTTTTATGGCCCCCACTGGTGGTTAGTCATCACTTCTACTCCAGAGTGTGGTCAGCAATCTTGATGAAGATTGCTACTATGCAGCCCAGACTAGAACCAACAGATCCAAGCATTAAAAAACAAAAAAAAATACAGAAATGAAACACAGATGGCCCAAGTCGTTTGGATCTTCAGGGAGACTTCTGAACTCCCTACTCTGCCTCCTGCTTCCAGATTTCCCCTGCTGGGTCTCCCACCTTTAGCTGCATGGCAGCAGCTCCATAAAACCGAGAACACCAAGTTCAAAAATGCAGGGGTAATAATAAAGCTTTCGCAAACCAGAAATCAAGCACTAGCATCATTCTGGCCCTAGAACCAAGGAGCAGGCAATGTAGAACAAGGAAACAGTACAGTGGTAGGGTGGACAGACTCCCTGGATGGGCTTGCACGTGCTGGGGACAAGATGAGAACAGGCAGTTGTGGGGCTACTCGGCGGCTTTACTAATCATTCCACTTCTGCGGAAGAGATATGAAAGGAACTGGGAGCAAGGGAGGGCAGGAACAACAGGGTGGGGAGAGACAGGGGCTTGGATCAGGATTAATAACAAGAGGGGGAGCCATAGGCAGGGATAGAGGTGAGTAGCAGAGAAGGAAATGGAGGGCTGGAAATGGAAGGAGGGAGCAAGGCTGAAGAAAGAGAAGGAGACGAAGGAACGAGAGGTGGGAGACACAGAAGAGAGGAAGAGGCAGCTTAGAGGTAGAAGGGCTGACCGAGAAGCTAGGGAGAGCTGCAATGCCAAAGGGGGAAGGAGCAGAGGAAAATATTAGATCAGGCACAAAAGTGAATCTGAAATTTAACAATCCAAGTTTATGTGAGTGAATACATTTTAGATAATCAAGGAGCCACGAGCATGGAAATAACATAGTAAGTTATGGCAGAAACATATCGTAAACAGACAAATGAACAGAATGATTGGGCAGCAGCAAGCCTGCCATAATATATTCCCGCAAAGAAAATGGACATCTGCAGCCATCAAAACGTTTATCTCAGCAACCTTACGTTATTAAATGCAACGAAGAGCAAGAGGTCCATGCTCAAAAGTGATCCGTCTAAATGGCACCGGTGGCATATTCAGCCACTTATCCGGCTATAATTTAGCCAGGTAAAAAGGGGGGGGCGTTACTGGGGCGTTTCGGGGTGCAGTTGAGCTAACCAGCTAACGTAGCCGATTATCGCGTATATCTGGCTATTTTAGCCGGCAACGTTAGACCCGCTCGGAAACGTACGCTAGGCCAGGTTTCATTCTGACAGGAGCTGCGCCGGACCTCGCCGGGAGCAGGTAAGTGCTGACCCCACTCCCATCGGGGAGGTTTGAGCTCTGCATGTGGGGGTAAGGGACGGGGGGGGGGGGGATGTTGGGGTGCGGCTGGGTGGTACATCAGATGGGGGGAGGGCCTGGTCTTATGGCTTTGTGTAAACAAGGGGTTTGTTGAGAGGGGGCGGCACGCAACAGCTTCATGAAATTTTAAAATGCGGGGGTAGGGGATAAAAAGTCCGATAGGGCAACTTTAGGATTAAGTCGGGGGAAAAGAAAAAAATCGGCCCACAGGCCCCTTTTTATCTCTTAGAGAGTTCACCTGGCAAAAATGCTACTTGTCCTGGTAAGTAGCAAGTTATCCGGCCACACAAGGCTGGCTAACTTAAACATATAAACACTATAGTCAAACACGGCCATTTAGGCTTTTAAGTTACCCGGCTACATGTAGCCGGAAAACTTTCAGCGAGTATAGTCAGCAGACGAGTTATCTGGATAAACCTAGCCGGATATCTTGTCCACTAAACGGCCCACTGAATACTGGCCTCTTTTGTAACTAAGTGGCCAGAAAAAGGGAGCGCGTCTCTGTGGGTGTCATCGGGAAATAATAAGAAAACGCGAAGGCAGATAAAAGTATCAAAACTGAAAAATGATTGCCCCTGCAAAAGGTGTTCTAGTAAAGCCCGACGTGTTTTCATTCCTTCAACACAATGTGCTGGAAGGGAAATTGTTCCCAGGGCAAAGCGATCTAGTTTCATGAGTGACAACAGACATAATCCCCGATAATCTCCAAGAATGCAAAAATGAGTTCGGCTAAAACATGGGTGGTGGCAAAACTGGTGTAAGGAGGTAAAAACAAAAAAAAACCACAAGTGTTTCCGAGAGCGGCTAAGAGGAGCACCGAAGCCTCGGAGACCGCGACAACACGGGTTCTTGGAAATAAGGCATGCGCATACCGGGGCCGAGTCACGTGCGGTCAGAACGCCCGGGAGATTTCCGAGGGGCGACGCCTGCAAGTGGTGAAAACATTCATCCCCCATCCCGCAAGGTATGCAAATCAATTTGTTGGAAAATATATGCAGTTTTACTTAAAGACCATGATCAGCTCCTGTGTGACAAAGAAGGAAAGGAACGGTGCGCCTAAACAAGAGGTTTCGTGACAAACTAATGGAGCCTGCTTTCTGGGGTAAAGGCTGCATGCGCACGGAAACAAAAAAGGAAAATCCCCCTGTCCGGACCCTCTTGGGACACAGGATGTGAGGGAAACGGTGCGACTAGGACACTAAACTCAAAAGTTATTATTAGGGAGGCTCACATGGACACACACACACACACACACACATAGACACGGAGATCTCCTAAGGTTTCTTCTCTGCAGGAAGTAGGCTAAAAATTGACTGATGAGCTGTAAAAAGACACCTAAGAATTCTCCACTGTATTAAGTAGGCGGTTTGTTTCTCCCAAAACAGCCTGTGCATGTGTGGACTGCAGGTAGTCAAAAGTGTTCCCTGCTGTCCGCTGCTCCACCATTTAGCCTCGCTGAGGGGCAGGAACGCGGTGGATGGCACGCAGCACTGACCACAGTGAGTGGTGTGGCCGGAGGGAGGCCAAGGATCCGCCAGCTGAAGCACCAACATCTCCAGGCCAGCGCAGTAGGATGGCAGGGCAAGGAGCAGCCCATGCAGGCCACAAGATGAACCACACCACTGTGGGGGCAAAGTGATCCGCACAGACAGCCCTGGATTTCTCAATAGGCACCCATTATGACCATGCCTAGGGTGGCAAACATTTAGGGGCGGCAGGCTGGCTAAGATTTGCCGCCTTCCAGCTCTGCTGCATCTCATTCAGCAGAGAACCAGCCCTCTGTTACCCTGTAACTGACCCTTACAGGAGGTAAGAGGAGTGAAAGCACCAAAAGTGCCTAGGGGCGGCAAAATCCTAAATCCATCCCTGCACACAGGCCATATGACAGATGAAACGGCAGAGTTGCAGGAGGGAGGGGAGGCAGAAGTGGAGAAGTCATTTCTGTCTGTCATTTTTGATGGGCCTTTCCAGCTTGTAGAGCTAATGAAACATGGACTTAGAAATAGCAAAGGGATCAAATGCATTGCCAGGAAAACTATAAGTTCAAAAAAGGCAAAAAGAACAAATATTTGTTGTATACCTTGTCTTTGATAGAACATAGGGAAGGTGCTTTGGGGGGGACTGGGAAAGCATTCATTGTCATTCCATCTTTTCCACCTACACTCACAAAACTCCAGTCTCTTTGAAGTCAAAACTGCAAACTTGGACTGTCTGAAAACTTAAAATGCAGTCCTAGAAGAGGATTCAAGATGGCTGCCTATTGAGAGACTGGGCTAGAGCACTCTCATTTACCTGTTTCTCTTCTCCTCGATGCTGCAAGCCAAACTGAAGGAGTCGGTCCAGGCTTCTCCTTCGTCGGGCTTCCTCCAGCCTAGGATTGAAGGCTTCTTCGCCCCAACATCTTTATCGACGTTGATGACTGCCCTTGCGGACGCCAGCAGTGAGGAACACCGTGGGCTGATGAGTCCTCCCTGAGTCCCAGCGCGCCTGCCACGCTGTCCCCTCCTTTCTCCAGGACACCTGAGATGGCAGGGGTCGAGGCCGGTGAAGCCCATGATTGAACAGGAGATCCTGGTGCCTGGGCGCACCGCTATTACAGTTACTGCTGATTTTTCTGCTGCGGTTTTGTCGAGGGAGTTGGAAAAAGGATTCTATTCTATCTGCGTTTATGGGACAGCCCTTGATGCCCCTCTGATAAACTTTTCCTGTACTTCTTCAGGAGGGGATTTGGCTGTTAACAACAGTCTTCTGAGTGATAATGGCAAGAATTCCAGGATCAGTGCGGCTCTCAAGGTATCTTCAATCAAACCCCCTGTTATTACTTTGGATGTTGTTTGGAATGCTTTAGCTTCTTTGGAAGCTGCTATTTCATCTTTAACAAACATTTCCTTGGACACTAACCAGCGAGTTTCAGCTATTGGCAAATTGGTTTCTTTACAAGGGGGGAAAATTGAACTTCTAGAGTCATGTTTTTCTACAGTAGAGAAAACTCAAAATGGTTTGGTTCAATCTGACTTAATTCATTCTAGGAAGCTTGAGAACATTGAAAATGCTATGAGAAGTGTAAATCTGTAAGTTGCTCATTTTCCAATTACTAAATTGATATCACCACCACAGAAACTGTTTAAGAACTATATTTCACAAGTTTTAAAGATCTCAAAGGAGGCGATGCCTATTATTACTAAGGCTTATGACTTGCCTCAGCATTCTACTTCTATCTCTGAAGGCCAACTTCAAGATTCTTCATTGAATTTAACAGATCTTCTTGAAACTTCACAAGATGTTTGCATATCCAAAAGAAGTACTTTATTGATCACCTTTGCCTTTCTTAATGATAGGAATACTGTCTTTCAATTTTTCCTACGTATTAGGTTACAGTGTTTTTATGGTCAGAAGACACTGATATTTCCTGATATAATTAGGATAACCCAGAATCGCAGGAAGACATTTCTTTCTATGTGATCTGAGGTTTCAGCAATAGGTGCTCAATTTACATTAAAATATCCATGTAAATGCTATGTGAAATATCTTAACATCAATTATGTCTATTTTGAACCTTCTCAACTTAGGTTTTTCCTGGATTCTCATGCTCAAGAAGCTCCTTAAGAAGGTGTGGTAATTTAGAATTATGATGTCTTGGTTTGTCTCTCTCTTTCTTTTTCATTTATTTAATTGCTCTTTTTTTTTTTCATAGGTCCCCCATTTTCCTATGATTTGTTGGAGGAGCATGCTCGAATATAATTTGTTTATTTTTCCTTTATTTTTGCTAACATGATGTTGAATGTACTCGATTAGGTATAATCCTCCTCTTTTCTGATACAAGTATTCTTGTGTTTAGATTGTCAAATTCATAAATAAAGAATAAAAAAAAAATGCAGTCCTATACCATGCGTGCAATTAAATAGAGTGAGATAAAGCACAGGGTGCTTTGCCTGTGTACAAACAAATGCAGCATTAGCACTGATGAACATTTTACAACTGTTAACAGGGGCATATTTTTTTTATTTAAAACGAAAAGGTGTGTGGACCAATAAAGAGGTATAAGGTTTAAGCAAGAGATGAGTGTGTCTGAATGCAGCATTCCTGCAAGCATAGCACAAGGAGGCATACAATATCACCACTTAAAGCAGCATTACCTTTCTGAAAATATAATATAACCCCAATTCAGTGGGAAAGGCTGAACTTCAATGGGACCATAAAAATCCCAGGTCTATGTCCCAATGTCATAGTCACTAGTCCTTGGGGCTCTGGGGTGTGGGTTCTTGTCTCTTGGGAGGGAAGATTATCCTTCAAGACCCAGGGCAGGGGTGGAACCCCTTCTGTGTATGTTATATTTTGAGTCCATCCAGTCTGGTTTGTCAGTGTATCTGTCCTTCAGGACAGATACACTGACAAACCAGACTGGATGGACTCAAAATAAAGTTCAGTATGAGTGATTTCAGAAGAATTAATAGAAGCAAATAATAAATCTTCAGCCATACGGGAGCACAGACCTCTCTGGAAGGTTCTCTCAGGGCAGGGGGCCTGAAACTTGATTATTCTCCATGGGGTGTAAAGATAATTGTCCTGAGTTGGCTGGGGTGTCTTAGTTGTGGATACTGGATAGGTCCTCTCCCCAGATTATCTTTGGTACTTCCAATCTCCAACCTGGCTGTGTCCTATGTCCCTGAGGTGGAAATTCATTTGGGGGGTCTTCAGATGTTTTTCTCTTCCTCTCTCCCTTGTGATTCCTCTTCAGAGCCGAAATCAGGCCTTCCTTGAGAACAGACCTTTTACTGGAAACAGTTCTTATAGCCTCCAGCTCAGGGATAAGGAAGGGTGGCAGAAAACAACTTCCTTCCCTCTCAGATGGACAAAAATACTAACTGGGAAAAACCTTTTCTCTTCCTCTGGATGGTTGGTTGCTGCAACCCTTTCTTGGACAGGGCAATGAGATGTACAGCTCTCTGCTGACCTCCTGGGCAGGGGAAACAGCCTCCCAGACAGGCACAGGTCTCATCAGGAAAAAATAAAACAAAACTTAAAACTCAGCATAAAGGGATAAAGCTCGTCCTCTATCAAATGCCCTTCCAGTCCTTAATCAGGAGCTGGTGAGGCAGTGCCTATCCCCTTCCTGCCCTAGGCTGGGGCTTAAAAAGGGAGGGCACCCGAAACACCCTTACTGGCTCAAAAGAAACTCTATACTGCCACACTCCCCCATCTCCAAGCCCCCCTCTTGTGAAACGGGAGCTTAGCGTTCCAGCAAGCCTCTGGGGCGGTGCTGTTCACAATGACTTGCCCCTCTGAAATTGACTACCCAAGGGCTGGGAGCTAGTGCCATCCGGTGGAGACCTCATGGGGTCTCTACAATAATAATATAAAAAAAAATCAATCGGCAGCAATCAAAACTCAATTTTATTTGTATTTAATTCCATTTGCTGCTTCTAAAAGCTCCTCCTACTTAACCATTCCCATCACTGTGAATCTGTGCTGGGGTGATTCTGTACTGTTTGTTATCAGAAGCCCGCAGTAAGCTCTTCCCTGATGCAGCCAGTATCTGAAGACGGCACAAACAAGTGGAGAACGACTTCACTGCTGGAGATGACTAAAAACTGGGGGGCAGGGGGGGGGCACAATCTTAATAACAGGGGCATATCTTTTTGTTTAAAAAGAAAAGGCATGTGGCCCAATAAAGAGGTATAGGGATTAGACCGCCCAGAGAAGGAACAGAAATAAGAAATAACTTAGCATTTTGAGGAATATTAAGGTCCTGGACTTCCATAATATCAGTCGGGCCGATTCAGTAAAGTCCGCGGGAGAGCGGGCGAACACCCGCTCTCCCAGCGCGTGCACAGGCCACTCGCCTGGGCGCGCGATTCAGTATGCTAATTAGGCCCGGCGGTAAAACCAGGTAAAAGGAGGGACTAGGGACACTAGCGCGTCCGCAGCGCCTCCTTTTGGACCGAAGCGGTGGCTGTCAGCGGGTTTGACAGCCGACGCTCAATTTTGCCGGCATTGGTTCTCAAACCCGCTGACAGCCACGGGCTCAGAAACCAGACGCCGGCAAAATTGGGCGTCCGGTCTTCGACCCGACAGCCACGGGCCGACTTAAAATTATTATTTTTTTTTTTTTTTACTTTTGGAAATTTTTGGGACCTCTGACTTAATATCGCCATGATATTAAGTCGGAGGGTGCACAGAAAAGCAGTTTTTACTGCTTTTCTGTGCACTTTCCCAGTGCCCGAAGAAATTAGCGCCTACCTTCGGGTAGGCGCTAATTTCTGAAAGCAAAATGTGTGGCTTGGCTGCACATTTTGTTTTCTGAATCGCGAGGGAATACCTAATAGGGCCATCAACATGCATTTGCATGTTGCGGGCACTATTAGGTTTGGGGGATTGGACGCGCATTTTCAGCCCCTTACTAAATAAGGGGTAAGGGAAAACGCGCGTCCAATGGCAGGTTAACAGTGTGCTCCGTCAGAGCGCACTGTACTGTATTGGCCCGTGAGTTGTTAAGATAGAGGACTATTTTAGGAAGGCCCTGACAGGGTGAGAATATCCTTATCAAGTAGAAGCAGAGAGTCGTAAACTGAAAGGTATCATTATAAGGCAAATAAATATTTATATTAAGAAAGTTTAATACAAATAAGAGCAGAAAAGGTGACTGAAAAGGAAAGAGCAGAAAGATTAGTATGCAAAAGGTACAAAGAATCTCAGAAAATGGACAGGAAAAGAAAGTATGGAAAAGCTGAGGAAAACAGAGAAAGTAGTCAGGACAGCAAAATGACAAGCACAGAGATAAAGAAATAAATGCAGTCATGCCAGGAGGCAAGACATTTTTCAGATGTGCTGGTGAAGGGAGAACTGTAAAAATGAAGAAGTGAAAAGGGTAAATCTGCGGAGGGTGTCAAAGAAAAAAGCGAAAATATTGGAGAAGGACCACTGGGTACATCTGTGGTAGAGGGGCAGCTATCACTCCGTTTATAACAGTTCACATAGAACCATCAACGCTGAAAGCAGACAAGGCAATGGGGTCAAACAAGGTCGCTCAGGGAAGTACTTGCAGCTCCCCTGACAGTTCTGTTCAGTCTTTGGAGACAGGAATGATTCCAGAGGACTGGAGATGTTGTCCTGCTTCATAAAAGTGGAAATAAGTAACTACAGACCAGTTCAGTCCGACCTCAGTGATGGGTAAATTAGTGGACTCATTACTAGAGGAGATGATTGTGGAATGTCCTGAATCCAGGGGCTGGTAGGATGGATCCAAGGCAGCACAATGTTGCCAGAAGGAGATCATGTCAAATCGGATCAATTTTTTTTGATTGCATGACTAAAGGAATTAGATCAGGGTGAGCCCTGGCTACGGCGAGCTTGGCGTTCAGTTAAGCTTTTGGCACTCTTCCACATGGGTGTCTAGTAAATGAACGCAGCAACCTAGAGATGAGCTCCAAAATGGCTGACAGATTTCAGAAATAGCCGAGTGAAAGGCAACAAAGGGTAAAGATAAAAGGAGTTTGCAACAGGGAAAAAGGGGTTATTAGAAGGCTGCTTCATTTAGAGTATTATGGCCAATTCTGGAGGCTGTATCTGTAAAAGTAGACAGGCTGAGGGCAATCTAGAGAAAGACTTCCAAAATGGTGCGGTTTGCATCAAAAGCCCTAGGAAACGAAACGTAAGACCTAAGTATATATACATTATACTAAAAGAGAGGCTATGATGGAGGCATTCATTTACTTGAAAGGTATAAATAATGCACAAGAGGCAAGCTTTTTTCAGAGGAAATATAAGGATCAAAATGGCCTGGGGGGGATGGGAATTGTCATTCAATCTTTTCTACCCATCGCACAGCAATAGTCTGTTGACACAGGTGTAACATTCTCTTATCTATACATGTTTTTTTTTTTCTTTTACAGGTACATTATTTTGAATGTTTGTTATGTATTAGTTCCAAATGGACCCTGGTCTCTGTGATTATTTGTATGTAAAACATGTACTTAACCTGTACTATTTAACCACTTATCTTCAATTTCTATAGTTGGGTGGTCCTGCAGTATTGCACTGGAATTATGTCACTTTGCCTTTAAGTGAGTAAGGTGCAAGAGAAACCTTCATACAGCAGGTATGTAACTGTTTTTCTCAAATGAGGAAGAATCTTCAAAAGTCAAAACAACAGGTCCTGTCATGGTGTTTTGCTGATTTCCCTAAAGGCCTTCTGGTTTTCTCATTCCAGAAGTGGCCTTATTTGTCTTGCCATTGTGCCTAATTTCTCCTCAAGGAGCCCTAGGACACAACCATTTGCAAAGTCTAATTTTCCTGTCTGGGATAATCCTCATTGAGTGCTAATGAATGAGTGGTATCTGGAATATCTGGGGAGAAAGCCTGGATGCATTTTTTTTGGTTTGTTTTCTTGAAGCTAATTGAATTCTTTTTGCATGCTACCAAGGTGTACCCTTAATTTTTTTATTGCCCTGGCTGAGTGTGCTGTTAACTCTGCTATTGGAGCCTGTGACTCATAGTGTTTGTAATTCATTGCTGATTCCCTCAGAAGAGGAAATAAATTGATTTCAAGTTGGTCACCAAACCTATTGTAGACTGGAATTATTTGATCCTAGGGTTTGCCTAAGAGATCCTGAGTCTAACCAGATAGATTCAGAGATGAACTGGAGGATTTACTTGGGGAAGAGAGGGGCAATTAAGAATCGCAGAGGGGAAAGCAGACTTGTTTTTCCTATCTTCCTATCTAGTATGAGGCCCTCATTCCTTTCTCTCCTCTATGCCCAGTCTATTTCACCAGCTATTCGACCACTTTTTGAATCTTTGGTGCCAGAACTCTTATGTAGTCTGGTAGGGGTTCCAGTAGTCTTTCATGAGCTCTCTTTCAATAGAGGGAGGTTATATTCAGCTGACATGTGTTTGATGATTTGACCTCATTGGGTCTGGGAATGAAACAGCAGAAATGTCTGAACTATGATAAAATACAATGCCACCATTTAAACACTAGGCCTGAGGAACTCTGGGAGGGAAAGAAAGGTTAAATGTAAACCCGTTTACTGAGCTTTCTATTGCATTTGTAATATTTTTGACTTAAATAGAGTTAAAATAAACAGATGAAGGCTATTATTGTTCATGCTGTGAAGTCCACCTTGGGTGGCCTCTACTCACCTTAACTAAATTAAATAGACTAAATGAGCACTCTCATATGAATGAGCCCTCGTGGAGCTCCTTTCCAAGCACCTATACCATGCTGCTTGTCTGAGGCTCTCTAAGTGAATGGAGATTTCAGTCTGGATTGTGATTTAACGTTTATTGGAGGACTGAGGAAAGCTGGCTATCCCCTTTACCCACTCATGTCTATGACTGCCACCTGTTAGCATAGCAGATTCCAGAACAGAGTCCTTTTCTACCAAGTGAATCAAATCTATAACTCTTACCTAAACCTCTAACTTGGATTAACCTGCGGCATATTTCCAGCAAACTTGTAGGGCAGCAATAGATCAATGTTCCCACTGTGCTGCTTTCCCGTACCTGATTAATCAGGGTCTGATCTAACTAGCACTTGGATGGGAGAGCACTAGGGAATACCAGGCAACCAGACAGATAAGCTACTATAATCCAACCAAGCAGAACAAAATTATAAGCGCGAACCACCAGTCACTCAGCCAACCAACTGAGCATTAACTATGTAAATTTAAAATTAAGAAAAAAAAGGATTGTGAGTGTTCTAAATCTCAACATCTGCACCAAGACCGGTCACTTCCTTCCTAGGAAAAAAACCTATCAACAAAGGCTGGGAGAGGTTTCTTGCCATCATGTTTGTGTTCCTTGGGGAAAGTAGCAAGAGTCTGTTGCTGCAGCTGTTGGGAGGTGTGAGACAGGTCTGCCTGTAAGGACTCACTCCAGCCATTGCATCACTGCTCCTGAGCAAGCCATGGCAAGAGAGGGAGTCTGGCCAGGCTTCCAAAACAGAGATGCGTTTCCTGTTTCCAGACAGGGAACAGCCTGTGCTTCCTGCCTCTGTCTTTGCACTATGGCATGCCAAGACCTCAGTGAACCCTCTAGCACAAGTTTTAGAAATGAAATAAGGATACACACTCAGATTTCAAATAGCACTGGAACTAATTGTATTCATTTACCCCTCTACTTATCAGAAAGGTTCTTTATAAAAAAAAAAAAAAATGTAAATGCTTTCTTATGGACAAAAAATATTTTCCATATTAAAAATCTTTTTTATAAAATTCTCTTACAAAATTCTATACGTGCAAACATTCATTAAAAAAGTAGTACAAACTCTCATTGAACTTCTCTATACAAAAAGATTCTATGTATACTTATCAGATGATCTCCAGCTGCAGTTTTCTGCATATCTATAATGTAGTGTTCTCTACACATGCATCGACTGCACAGTTCTCTGCATCTCTTGTAATGTAATATGAGGAAATCAGAGTTAACTTATCACAGACAGGGCTGGTGGAAGAGGGTATAGGCACTTTAGGTGAACCTTCTGCCTTGCACCTGCTCCACCCCCACCCCGGCTCTGGTCCTGGTCATTCATTCTCTAACACACGCTTAGGTTCCTTGTCTCATTCACACACACACCCTTACAGAGGCTCCCTCCCTCTCTCTCACTAACACCATTGCTCACTCGTACACACATAATCCCTCTCACTCACACACACACAGAGGCGCTGCTTGTGGACTGCCGAGACTCCGCTTCTCTCGGCCGCAAGCAGGATGGGTGCTGCTTCTGGTCTGCCAAGTGTCTACTCCTCTCAGCCATGAGTGGGATGGGCTCTACTCCTGGCCCCATATGACTGCTCTTTGCCGCCCCCTAATGGCTTGCACCCTAGGTGACCCTCTAGTTCGCCTATTGCAGTGGTCCCCAACCCTGTCCTGGGAGCCCATCAGCCAGTCGGGTTTTCAGGATATCCACAATGAATATGCATGAGAGAAAATTTGCATGTTATGGAGGCAGTGCATGCAAATTTTCTCTCATGCATATTCATTGTGGATATCCTGAAAACCCGACTGGCTGGTGGGCCCCCAGGACAGGGTTGGGGACCACTGGCCTACTGGGACACGCTGGCCTTGATCACAGACAGAATCCCACCTAAATAGTTCTCTGCATATCTCTTAATACACTATTAGCTCTGTTTCTCACAGGCAGTATCCCAGTGATACAATGTTCATAATGTAATATTCTCTACACACAGGAATCAATGACGAGAGGCAACAGAAATGTTGCTCCTGATTGCAAACTGTCAGCAAAATCCAAACAGGACCCTTTTTTTTAGCATTTCCCCATTACTTACATATTCAAGTAGATGGACAAAAGGTTTATCTGCTAAGGCAGGAATTTTTTCCACTGAAACAGTGTCCCTGTCGAACCTTACTGAGAAGTTGATCTAAGGAATGAAACTGATGCTTGCTCATCCTCATTTACTCCTGCATGTGGGGAATATGCATTATAAGAACTGCTTGTGAGAAACTGAGACAACAGCATATAAAGAAGACATAAACAGAGAACTGCACAGCCGGACATGGCAATAGGTATAGTCTAATGTCCCCTTATTACATCAAAAGAGATGCAGAGAACTGTGCAGCTGATACACACATTGATAACATCACATTATGAGTTATGGAGAGAACTGTGCCTTTGGGACATGGTGATATGTACATTGACTATTTTATATAGTGTGTTTAATGAGAGTTTGCATGACTCTGCAGTATACTGATTTCCACGTCACATCAAGAGAATCTCGGAGACCTGTGCAGTTGATACATGTGTCGGGAACAGCACATTATGAAATATATAGAGAACAGTGCAGTCAGGATACTGTCTATGACATATATACTTAGATTTGGAATGAATATATATACAGGGTACATATATAGAAATAGAGATAGAGATATGTGTGTGTGATAATATTTTTCTTTCTTGAATTTGCACATACAGAATTTTTGGGAAGAGGATTTCCTAAAACATTTTTGCACAACTCTGGCAGCTGGTAATATGTAAGATATTTATTCTCCATAAAAAAAATAATTTAAAACTTTTTAAAAGAATGATTGTCCTCTTTACCTTTGACTAGCAAAGCATTTTTTATCTGCCGTCATCTGGAAAAAGTAGACAAGACTCGGATCAGGACGGTAGTAATGTTACAGTTTTGATTTCTACAGATGCTCTGGACAGCTCATAGGATACTGAAGAGATATCTAGGGGACACTTCTTATTTCTTTAGTTACTCCTCAAGACAGAGACTGTATTCTGAAGCTTTTTTTTTTTAAGGGAGAGAGCTGTCCTTTTTTATAGCCAGAAAGTCTTAGCTCTTTTCTGACCTTTTCTGACCAAGCAGGCCCATAGTAAAAAATGTCTTGCTATGTGTTCTGCAGCCCTGGCCTTGAGTAATGTCAAACATGTTTTCTTTCAGCCTTCTGTCCCCACATCCTAGCATCCACAAACCACCAAGAAAAACAAGAAAAATAACAGTGTCGCAGTTCAGGAGCCTCCATCTGCAGACAAAACCCACTTAAATGGACTTTGCCATCCAAGCCCTTACCCCACCATGGGTCCAGGTCTTCCAGAAGAAGGAGCGATCCACAGTCGTTCCTGCTCCATTGCTCCAGCTTGTCAAAATGGCTGCCATTTAACCGCAAACCAGTGCCTTTATATTGTACAGCTTCCATACAATATTATGGTGCTGGTTTTGGGTTGAGCGGCAGCCATTTTGACATACCAGAGCAGCGAGACAGGAACCACTGGGGATCACTCCTGCCCTGAGACTCAGACCTGGGTTGGAGTAAGGACTTGTTGTGATTGACCAATCCGGAAGTGGATCCTTGGGCCGACCGCCGGAGGGAGACGGACGGGAGGCAGACTAGATGAAACGATGAATCTTCACCTGGGAACCCGTGACCCCTCCAGAGGAGCTGTGGAGGCCCGGGTCACTAGGGCTTAGGAGTCTTCGCCCTGGAAGCCCGAGATCCCCCCAGGAGGAGCCTGTAGGGACCCGGACCGCTGGGTCTTAGGTGATAACAGAAGAATCCAAGGAAGCGATACGAACCGGGGTACAAGCAGGCAGAGAGCGGAGTCAGGCAGGCAGAGATCAGGAACCAGGCTGGCAAACGATACCGGAGTCAGGCAGGCAGAAGTCAGGAACCAGGCAGGCAGATAAACGATACCAGAGTCAGGCAGGCAGAAGTCAGGAACCAGGCAGGCAGATAAACGATACCAGAGTCAGGCAGGCAGAAGTCAGGAACCAGGCAGGCAGATAAACGATACCAGAGTCAGGCAGGCAGAAGTCAGGAACCAGGCAGGCAGATAAACGATACCAGAGTCAGGCAGGCTGAAGTCAGGAACCAGGCAGGCAGATAAACGATGGCAACTAGCACTCCGAAGAGAAACCTCGTTGCAAGGCGAATTGCAACTTCAAAAGTCCCGGCTTAAATCCCCTGCTCAATCAGCTGACGTCAAAAGAGGCGTGTCTGCACATCCGGGTGCAGACGCCTTAAAACACGGCTCTTCGCGCGCGCGCGTACCAGGGCTGGGGGGAGGAGTTTCTGACGACGTCTCCACGAGGAGACGCCGCTGCCATGCTGCCCTGGAGGCCAGAAACCCGGCGGTTCGCGGCGCCACGGAGGAAGGTAAGAGCCCGGTCACTAGGCTAGTGACCGGGATCGTAACAGTACCCCCCACTTTACGCCCCCTCTTTGAAGGACCGGGCCTGCCAGGGTTGTCCAAGTGAAATTGGGACAGCAGAGTCTTATCCAGGATATTCCGCGCAGGTTCCCAGGAATCCTCCTCAGGACCACAGCCCTCCCAGGCTAGCAAATATTCCCACCGACGATTGTGAAATCGTACGTCCCGTACCTCGTGTACTTGATAGACCGGATCCCCAGGAGATGATGCTGAGACATCATCCGGAGTGAGGTGATGATAACGGGAGTGGACCACAGGTTTTAACAGAGACACATGAAATACATTGTGAATGCGCAATGATGATGGCAGTCGAAGTCTGTAGGATACCAATCCAATACGTTCTGCCACTGGAAATGGACCACAGAATTTAGGAGCCAACTTGCGAGAGTAGCCTGAAAGGTGCAAATTTTTGGTACTTAACCATACTTTAGTACCAGGTAGTAGTGTCGGAGCAGCTCGTCTATGACGATTCGCTGTTGTCTGTGCTTTCCGTGCTGCAGAAGAAAGACGATGCTGAAGAGATTGCCATAGGTGACGAAATTGAGTCGCTGCTGACTGAGCCGCAGGAGATGCCACCTCCACTGGAACTGGGACAGGAGGTTTGAGATGACGACCAAAAACCGTTTGAAAAGGTGATTGGCCCGTGACAGAGTGTTCATGGTTATTATATGCAAATTCTGCCCAAGGCAACAACGCCACCCAATTATCTCTTTTCTCAGAAATGAAACTGCGGAGAAAAGACTTGAGAGACCGATTCATTCTTTCCGTCTGTCCATTACTTTGGGGGTGAAAAGCGGTGGAGAAATTTAACTGAACCCCGAACTGTTTGCAAAGGGCTCGCCAATAGCGAGCTGTAAACTGAGGTCCACGGTCAGAGACTATACTTTGTGGAAGACCATGGACTCGAAAGATGTGTTGTACGAACAGCTGTGCTAACTCAGGTGCAGAAGGCAGTTTGTCCAGTGGTACGAGATGTACCATTTTAGAAAAACGGTCCACAATAACCCAAATTACAGTCTTACCCTCTGAAGGAGGGAGATCTACCACAAAGTCTGTGGCAATATGTGTCCATGGTTCTGTGGCAATGGGTAACGGTTGTAGCAGACCCCAAGGTCGACCCGAAAGTGGCTTTTGCCTGGCACATACTGGGCAAGATGCCACGTATTCCTGAACGTCCTGACGTACCCGAGGCCACCAGTAGAATCGATTCAAGACAGTGAGAGTTCTTACTCGGCCGGCATGACCTCCTGTAAGGGAGTCGTGAGCCCACTCCAGAACCTTCCTTCGGTCTCGTCGAGGTACTACTACTCGTCCTTGCTGAGATACACTAGTGCAGTCAAGAGAAATCCTGGCTGGGTCAATGATATACTGTGGAGAGTCACTCCTTTCCTCAAGGATGGTGTTACGGGACAGAGCATCGGCTCGGATGTTCTTAACGGCGGGTCGGTACTTGAGGATAAAATCGAACCGACTAAAGAACAATGACCATCTCGCCTGCCTGGGATTGAGGCGTTGGGCTTGGGAAAGAAACTCCAGGTTCTTATGGTCAGTGTACACCGTGATTTGGTGCTGAGCTCCTTCTAGCCACTGCCTCCATGCCTCAAACGCCAACTTGATGGCGAGAAGTTCTTTATCGCCGATACCGTAATTGTTTTCGGCAGGAGTGAATCTCTTCGAGAAATACGAGCATGGGAGTAAAGTTCCTGCACTAGAGTGCTGAGAAAGTACTGCACCTACCGCCACACTGGACGCATCTACCTCCACTATGAAGGGACGTGACGGATCAGGGTGTCGTAGGCAAGTATCCAACAGAAACGCGTCCTTTAAATCTTGAAACGCTTTACAAGCCTCTGCAGACCAGTGGCGAACATCCGCTCCTTTCCTTGTTAAGGCTGTCAAAGGTGCCACCAGCCGGGAGTATCCTGGAATAAAGTGTCTGTAAAAGTTGGCGAAGCCCAGAAAGCGTTGCAACGCCTTTAATCCTGTAGGCTGAGGCCACTTCTTGATGGCCGAAACCTTCTCTGGGTCCATGCGAAATCCTGTGGCAGACACGATATACCCTAAGAAAGGCAAAGAGTCCTGCTCAGAGAGACATTTTTCCAGTTTGGCGTAAAGGTGCTGGTCTCGGAGAATTTGAAGAACTTGCCGGACCTGTCGGCGATGAGAATCCAAATCTTGCGAAAATATGAGAACATCATCCAGGTAGACAATGACACAAGTGTTCAGCAGTTCCCTAAGAATCTCATTCATGAGATGCTGGAATACGGCAGGAGCATTGCACAAGCCGAATGGCATAACCAGATATTCGTAGTGCCCGTCCCGGGTGTTGAAAGCAGTCTTCCACTCATCCCCGGGACGGATGCGCACAAGATTGTAGGCTCCTCTTAGGTCCAGTTTGGTAAAAACTCGAGCCCCCTGGAGTCTGTCCAAAAGCTCTGGGATCAAGGGTAACGGGTAGCGGTTCTTTTTAGTAATCCTATTTAAACCACGGTAGTCGATGCAAGGACGTAAAGATCCGTCCTTTTTGGCTACAAAAAAGAATCCTGCCCCTGCAGAAGACGTAGACTGACGTATAAACCCCTTAGCGAGGTTCTCCTTAATATAATCGGACATGGCTTTAGTCTCTGGTTGGGATAACGGATACACCCTACCCCGGGGTGGTGTAGTACCGGGAAGAAGCTCGATGGCACAGTCGAAGGGACGGTGTTGTGGCAGCAACTCCGCCTTTTCCTTAGAAAATACATCGGAGAACTCACTGTACACCGCCGGAAGAATTGGCCCCGCATGTGCCAGAGTGATGGGAGAACTCCCAGTAGTAGTAATGCAGGACTGGAAGCACTGTGGACTCCATTGAGCAATCTGTAAATTGTCCCAGTGAATTATGGGAGAGTGTTGCTGTAACCACGGTAGGCCAAGAACTATAGGATGTACCGACTTTTCCAAGACCAGGAAAGAGATCACCTCGCTGTGGAATAGGCCGGTCTGGAGAGAAATCGGAGCTGTAACCAAGGAGATACTCCCGGCCAATGGAGTCCCTTGAATGGAGGTGACTCGCAAGGAGGGCTCCCGAGGTTGAGTAGTTATTTGCAGGCGCTCAACCAGAGACTGAGCAATGAAGTTCCCTCCAGCCCCTGAGTCGATCAGAGCCCGAGTTTCAAAAGACTCCTCGGGAAATTTTAAAGTTACCGGTACCGTACATTGAGGAGCAGCGTTCAAACAGCCCAGGGGACACTCCTCCCTTACTCCTAGGCGTGGGCGTTTCCCGACCGTTCCTTGCAATTAGACAGGAAATGTCCTTTCCCGCCGCAATACAAACACAGACCTTGTGTCCTGCGGCGGCGCTTCTCCTCCTCAGTCAGGGTAGTTCTTCCCAGCTGCATTGGCTCATCAGAAGATGGTGTTGCGGTAGCCCCCGTAGACCGGGGAACAGAGGCAAGAGGTCTAGACGAGACCGGCGCTAGTGGCGACATGCGCCGTAGTGGGCGTAGCTCTCTAGCCCGCTGTTGCAACCGCTGATCAATGCGTCCAGCAAGCTCTATGAGAGCATTGAGATCTTCAGGGAGCTCTCTGGCAGCAAGAATGTCTTTAATCCGGCCTGCTAGACCTTCAAGAAAAATCCCCCGAAGGGCATCATCTCGCCATCCCACCTCAAGCGCCAGAGTGCGGAACTCCAGAGCGTACTCTGCCAGTGTACGTGGTCCTTGGCGAATTTGCAAGAGCTCCGAAGTCGCTGAAGTTTGGCGAGCAGGCTCATCGAACGCGGCTCTGAACTCAGCCACAAAGAGGTCCAGACTCGAGAGAGCGGCATCATTCCTCTCCCACATAGGAGATGCCCAATTCAGCGCCTTGTCATCCAGCAGGGAAAAAATGTACGCCACCTTGACTGCATCAGTAGGAAACTGATTGGGAAGTAGAGCGAACCGCACATAGCACTGATTGAGAAAACCACGACAAGCTTTGGCATCCCCAGCATAACGAGAAGGAGCAGGCAGCTGGGTCTGAGTCTGGAATGTGACTACTGGAGCCGGAACCGGAGGCGGAGCCTGTCCAGGAGGTTCATTGTCCATTCGAGTAGCCATGCGCTCAACCGTGGCTACTAACGAATCCAACACCTGTTGCTGCTGCACCAGGCGTTGTGCCAACCCAGGAATGGCCTGAAGCCCGGCGAGATCTGCCGGATCCATGGCCTTGCAAACTGTTGTGATTGACCAATCCGGAAGTGGATCCTTGGGCCGACCGCCGGAGGGAGACGGACGGGAGGCAGACTAGATGAAACGATGAATCTTCACCTGGGAACCCGTGACCCCTCCAGAGGAGCTGTGGAGGCCCGGGTCACTAGGGCTTAGGAGTCTTCGCCCTGGAAGCCCGAGATCCCCCCAGGAGGAGCCTGTAGGGACCCGGACCGCTGGGTCTTAGGTGATAACAGAAGAATCCAAGGAAGCGATACGAACCGGGGTACAAGCAGGCAGAGAGCGGAGTCAGGCAGGCAGAGATCAGGAACCAGGCTGGCAAACGATACCGGAGTCAGGCAGGCAGAAGTCAGGAACCAGGCAGGCAGATAAACGATACCGGAGTCAGGCAGGCAGAAGTCAGGAACCAGGCAGGCAGATAAACGATACCAGAGTCAGGCAGGCAGAAGTCAGGAACCAGGCAGGCAGATAAACGATACCAGAGTCAGGCAGGCAGAAGTCAGGAACCAGGCAGGCAGATAAACGATACCAGAGTCAGGCAGGCTGAAGTCAGGAACCAGGCAGGCAGATAAACGATGGCAACTAGCACTCCGAAGAGAAACCTCGTTGCAAGGCGAATTGCAACTTCAAAAGTCCCGGCTTAAATCCCCTGCTCAATCAGCTGACGTCAAAAGAGGCGTGTCTGCACATCCGGGTGCAGACGCCTTAAAACACGGCTCTTCGCGCGCGCGCGTACCAGGGCTGGGGGGAGGAGTTTCTGACGACGTCTCCACGAGGAGACGCCGCTGCCATGCGGCCCTGGAGGCCAGAAACCCGGCGGTTCGCGGCGCCACGGAGGAAGGTAAGAGCCCGGTCACTAGGCTAGTGACCGGGATCGTAACAGGACTGGTGTGGCCCTGTTTAAGTAGGTTTGATGGGAAGCGGGGGGAGACGGCTGGGAGATTTTTTTTCTTTTTTTTTTTAACAAATTGGCCATTGCTGTCTGATGGGGTGGACATGTGTAGACACACACAAGCACGCCCCCACCAGGTCTTCGCTTCTGAACCTTGCACCAGCTTTGTTTGTCAGTGAAAGAAAACCAACATCCAACCAAGCTTATAATATATATATATAGATTTTTTTTTTTTTTACAAATATCTCCTTCCTTTTCTTCTGTTTCCACAGACATTGCAATCCAATTTTCCTAAAAAAACAAAAACCAAACAAACAAAAAAACAGCATCAACAAAAACAAAGGCCGCATACTACAAATCCATAGATACAATGGAGTAAACCCAGGACAGGGTCAGCATATCCCTTGTGACATGGAATTTGTTGGTACTTCTGCTTCCATCTGGCTGTAGGCCAGGGGCATAGCGTCCATAGTGCACAACACATGCACCATCTTTTTGCAAGAGATTTGTGCCACCCACCACCAGTTTGAGAACATGAGACATTATTGCCAGGGTCAGGAATATTTTCAGTCTACTGCAGCAATCCTTTGTCTGCCCTTTTTCTGCTCCCGGCTTCCCCACCACAAAGTGCAATTGCTCTCCTGCTGCACCTCATCAATCAGCCTCCTGCTTAGTCTTTAGACAGCCGGTGCAGCTGCAGAAGGAGTGAGAGGGGAGCCAGCGTGCTCAAGCTGCAACAAATAGTGTTCCCGGAGTGCTGTGGATGAGACAACGGTGCAGGGAAGAGGGATTCAGTTTTGTAAGGAACTGGGGAAGGGGGAAGTGTTTTCTGAGGGGATGGGTGGAACCAGGCTGCTGGCGTTAACCTTTTAAAAGGAGATAGAGCAGCTTTTAAACTAGATGATGAGGGAAAGCCGACAGTCGCTCAGCAGCGCATGGTTCGGAGAGAGGTATCTTCAAAGGATACTAATGACGCACTAGAATTAGGGCATCCCGACAGTGAGGTTCCAATAATAAGAAAAGTAGTCCAAGTGTCTGTAACTAAAAACTCACCTGAGCTAAAAAATTCTAACTTATCCCAATCAATTAAAAAGCAGAATGAAAATACAAACAAAAAACACACTTTGAAATGTTTGTGTGCTGATGCCAGGAGTCTAAGAAGTAAGATGGGAGAATTAGAATGTATAGCAGTGAATGATGACATAGACTTAATTGGCATCTCAGAGACATGGTGGAAGGAGGACAACCAATGGGACAGTGCAATACCGGGGTACAAATTATATCGCAATGACAGAGGAGCATCTGGGAGGTGATGTAGTGCTTTATGTCTGGGATGGCATAGAGTCCAACAGGATAAACATCCTGCATGAGACTTAGAGGTAGATTTTAAAATCCTTGCATGTGGAAAGACAGCCACATATGTGTGTAAGTGGGCTGTGTGAATTTTAATAGCCGAGAAAGATGCGCATAAATTCACGTATATGTGTTCAGAAAAGGTAGGTGGAAAAGGGGCAGGGTGTGGGTGATCCAGAGGCAGGGCCAGCACTGATGGGCATAGCCCCTAATTTTCCTCAGCTAGCACATGTATGTTATGCATATAACTTTGCTGCATCTCCTCAGTGGGTATGGGAGTCTGGTGGGGAGAGGGAGAACCTCTCTATAAGGCTCAGCCTGACAGTATATGAACCATTGTAAGGGGGGCACTTTGATTTGGGGTGAGTTTTTGGGAGGTGGGTTGGGGTTTGGGGAGTGGTGTTACAGAAACATTCAGGGGTATTTATTGTAAAATTGACATCATTAAAGAATGTTAGACCTTATAAGTGATGAAAATTCTAACAAGAGGAGTTGATTTGTACATTGCAGACTCTGCTAGCTGCATTGTACAAATTGACTCCTTTTCATCGCTTATAAGGACTAACATTCTTTAATGATGGTTAAAAAGTGAGATGAAAGAGGCTATTTTAGCCAAAAGATGTTCATTCAAAAATTGGAAGAAGGATCCCTCAGAAGAAAATAAGATAAAGCATAAGCATTGCCAAGTTAAAGGTAAGACACTGATAAGACAGGCCAAGAGATAATTTGAAAAGTTGGCCGCAGAGACAAAAAATCATAATAAAAACTTTTTAAAATATATCCAAAGCAGAAAACCTGTGAGAGAGTTGGTTGAACTGTTAGATGATTGAGGACTTAAAAGGGCACTTAGGGAAGATAAAGCCATTGTGGAAAGACTAAATGAATTCTTTGCTTCAGTGTGTACTGAAGAGGATGCTGGGGAGATACCAGTTCCAGAGATGGTTTTCAAGGGTGACGATTCAGATGCACTGAACCAAATCACAGTGAACCTGGAAGATGTAGTAGGCCTGATGGTATACACCCTGGCTTCTGAAAAGTGAACCTGGAAGATGTAGTAGGCCTGATGGTATACACCCTGGCTTCTGAAAGAACTCAAAAATGACATTTCAGACCTATTACAATTAATTTGTAATCTATCATTAAAATCATCTGGTACACCTGAAGACTGTAAGGTAGCCAATGTAACCCCAATATTTAAAAAGGGCTCCAGGGGTGATCCGGGAAACTATAAACCAGTGAACCTGACTTCAGTGCTGTGAAAAATCATGAAACTGTTCTAAAGAATAAAATGACAGAACATATAGATAGACATGATTTGATGGGACACAGCCAGCATGGATTTACCCAAGAGAAGTCTTGCCTCACAAATCTACATTTTTTTTGAAGGAGTGAATAAAAATGTGGACAAAGGTGAACCAGTAAATGAGGTGTATCTGAATTTTCAGAAGGCATTCAACAAAGTTCCTCATGAAAGGCTTCTAAGAAAACTAAAAGTCATGGGATAGGAGGCAATGTGTTTTTGTGGATTGCAAACTGGTTAAAAGACAGGAAACAGAGAGTAGGATTAAATGGTCTGTTTTCAAAGTGGAAAAAGGTAAACAGTGGAGTGCATCAGGGATCTGTACTTGGACCTGTGCTTTTTAATATAGTTATAAATGATCTGGAAAGGGGTCCGATGAGTGAGGTGATTCAATTTGCAGATGACACAAAATTATGCAGAGTAGTTAAATCTCATGTATTGTGATAAACTGCAGGAGGACCTTGTGAAGCTGGAAGATTGGGCATCCATATGACAGATGAAATTTAATGTGGACAAGTGCAAGGTGTTGCATATAGGGAAAAATAACCCTTGCTGAAGTTACACGATGTTAGGTTCCTTATTAGGTGCTACCACCCAGGAAAAAGATCTAGGAGTCATAGTGGATAACACATTGAAATCGTCGGCTCAGTGTGCTGCAGCAGTCAAAAAAGCAAACAGAATGTTAGGAATTATTAGGATGGGAATGGTGAATAAAACGGAAAATGTCATAATGCCTCTGTATCGCTCCATGTGAGACCACACCTTGAATACTGTGTACAATTCTGGTTGTCGCATCTCAAAAAAGATATAGTTGTGATGGAGAAGGTACAGAGAAGAGCAACCAAAATGATAAAGGGGATGGAACAGCTCCCCTACGAGGAAAGGCTGAAGAAGTTAGGACTTTTCAGCCTGGAGAAGAGACGGCTGAGGGGGGATATGATAGAGGTCTACAAAATCATGAAAGGACTTGAATGGGTAAATGTGAATCTGTTATTTACTCTCTCAGATAATAGAAGGACTAGGGGGCACTCCATGAAGTTAGCAAGTAGCAAATTTAAAATAAATCGGAAAAAATTCTTCACAACGCATGATTAAGCTCTGGAATTTGTTGCCAGGGGATGTGGTTAAGGCAGTTAGTGTAGCTGGGTTTAAAAAAGGTTTGGATAAGGTCCTCGAGGAGAAGTCCATAAACTGCTATTAACCAATAAGGAATAGCCACTGCTTGTTATCAGCATTAGTAGCTTGGGACCTATTAATGCCTGGGTACTGGCCACCACTACTATCACTTCCTTGGATTGTCCACTGTTGGAAACAGGATGCTGGGCTTGATGGACCCTTGCTCTGACCCAGCATGGCATGTTCTTATGTTCTTACATTCCTGCCTCTGCTTTCCTCCCTCCTTCTCAATTTGGTGGGACTCCACTTCTCCTTGCAGGCTGCAGCTGCTACTTACTTTCCCTTCAATCTGACATGCTGACCCATGATCTCGTTTTACTTCTTCCTTCTGGGTGCTTAGGGCTGCCAGTGAACGCATCCCTGGCTCAGTCCCACACCCACCACCCCAGTTCTGCATTGCACCGCTACTACCACTTCCTTCCTCTCTCAAGCCTCAGCACCGTGTCAGGCTGCCTTGGCCCCCCAGCTGGCGTCACCGGTGCCCAACGTTCCTCTTCTTCTACTACTGACTGCTGCAGCCATACCAGACCAGGTAAAGAATATTTAAATTAAAAATGGAAACCACCTTGATAAGAATGAATAATAATAAACAAACGCGTACTGTTCTGTGGTGTTCCTCTCTCTGCCTCAGACCTCTTTCCTGCTTCTTTCTTTGCCCAGCCTCTCCCTGTTCCTCTCCCTTCCCCCTCTCCCTGTCCAGCAGCCCTCCTCAGGCCCCTCCCTGCCCTCTAACCCCCCTCTCTCCTTTCTCTGACTGGAATCCCCCTGCTCCTTTCAGGCCTCTTGCTGAGCTATCTGGGGGAGGGGGGGGTGGGATGGCCAGCCATTGAGGTGGGGGAGGGGAAGTTCCTCCCTGAATAATATGGCCAGCTTGACCAAACAAGCTGGCAACTGCATAGGTGCTAAGGAGTACATGTGCCACCATGGCAGTGGCATATTGCACTGGCATACAGCCCCCTGATGAAGCACATTGATGCCCCCCCCCCCAGGTCTGGCACTCTGGGCGGTTGCCTGCCATGCCCCTCCTGACAGCCCTGGATCCCCTCTCTTCTTCCCCTCCCTGCCCAGCATCTCTGTCTGAATTCCTCTCGCCCCTCTACCTCTGCCAGCAAGCCCGAGACAGGGTCCAATTTAATTCTGTTAGAGCCTCCGAAAATTCTTGTTTATCAGTCACATGGTGCCAGCGACTTCAGCAGTCACCTTATGCTCCTGTGTGTGAGCTCTGACTTTCAGTAATAGCTTTGCTGACCCCCGTGCCAAGCTGTTTTTGCTATAGTAGTAGTGCAATGGGATGTGAGTTCGGGATGTCCAGTTGTTTAAAGCAACATTGAAAACGACAACATTCATTCTTGCATTTCATGTCACTTCCAGTCCAAAACGACACAAGAAAACGCAACTCATTCTTGTTTCATTTCGTTTCTGCATTTTTAGCATGCGCCGGAAGGCAAGAACAAAACGGAATGAAAAAAACAGTAAAAGAAAAACGAGGGAAAGTTTTTCCCATTCACACCTCCTGATGGGATGAGGAAAGCAGGAGCTTAGGACCGCTGATGTGGCGTTTCTCTGGTGAATAAAGCCCGGTTTGAAGAGCGGCCATGCGGGCCCTGTGATGACCAGGACCCTGCATCTGCTCCTCTTAACCAACCGCGCATACACCAAGGTCTTCAATTACCGTTCACAGCATTCGCAGCAAATGCATTTGAAAACTGAAATCAGCTTTAAGCATGTACAAAGATAACTGATGGGTCATATTATATCCTAAACTGATTGCAAATCGATTTTCAGATCATTTCTTGGAGCAGCTTAAATGAGGGCTGCTAGGTATTCTAGTGCTGGCCTTTTGCAGTCACGCTGGGACGTGGTACATCAAACAAAAAGGTGAGAAAATTCCCGAATGCAGTGGGTTGAGACTTAAGAAGATCAGAGTGGGATCCGCTTTTCAAAACTGCCCAGTGTAATTGGGATGACCTTTAAATACCATTTATAGAGTTCATCATTTTCACGCCGCTCGTAAAGTTCCATTGCAGACACATCTGGATAGTGAAGTCGTGTTCTGCATAGCAATGGCTCGGGAACATATTCCATAGGCTTCCCAAACTTGTCCTGGTGGCCCCCCACAGCTGGTTGGGATTTTAGGATATGCATATTCTGGAGACCCAGTATATGCAAATTTATCTCATGCATATTCATTATTGATAGCCTAAAAATCTGACTGATTTGAAAAACCTTGCCACAAGTTCTACTTCTCTGTCTCAAAGTGTCTTACAGTGTCTGCCCAGGGCTGGGGTTCAGGTTCTCATGTCTGCTTCAACTCTTCAGTATTTAATTTCCCAGTGAAATGAGATCTCAGCCTTCTTTATTTTTTGCCCACAGGAACAAACACTTTAAATTGGCCTCAGCTCAAAATGTAATTTGACTGCAATATTGATTTGGTTTTCTCCCCAAAGGGCCAGATTTTGTTGCACAGAAGGTTTCACAAAATTATAAGACTTTAGATCCTTGACTGTAAAATCCTCATCGCTTGGCAAATGTATCCAGAAATTCAGGCTGCGGCTTTTTTCAGGTTGGCTGGGAGGATACTTGGTTCTTGTTCATTGAGATGTATTCCTGCTCTGTAGCAGGAGGGGCTCCTATAGCCACTACATATACCCCCATAACATTGCCCCTACCACTTCTGCAAAAGCAGGAGTAAAATCCACTTTGCTGCGTGCAACGCTGATGCTCAAGTGAAATCAATGGGCACTCCTATCACACTACCTAATACTTCTCATAGAGGACCTGACTAACTTTAGGACAGTCTATGGGATGACCAGACTTACAGGCTGATGCAATGACGCATGCAAAAAAAAACGGCGCTCAACCACATCCCCTGTGCGCCCGATGCAGTATTCCAATGAACTTAAAATCGGAGCGGCATAAAAAAGGCTGCACTATTGGAGAATTGAGCATCTCTGATGCTCAAAAGTTTATTGCATCGGGCACACGGATGTCTAAATTGTGCGTTGCTAATAAAAGTGCATTATTTGCATGATGTTATGGAAATCTGCAATGCCTGTTTACCAAAAGGAAAGGAATCACCCACAATTTTTTAAGGTTATTATGCTCTGCTCCACTAATCCCTATATATATTTTTTAATTTTTTTTTGTTCTAATCCCAAATAACTAAATCTTATACTAATCTCTCTAAATAACCCTACCCTACAAGGGCCACATTTTTTGCAACACAGAGGACCAAATTTGTAATGCTTCTCATGAGCCCTTGACTGTGAGTAAACTTTACTCCATCTCTAGAACTGGAATCAATATTCTCGCTTAAAAAAATGCGCGTCTGGCGCCCAGCCTTTGGGAACAGGTTCCTGCATCGGGCAGTAATAGCTAATGTCTTCATTTACATAGAATATAAATGCAGTGGGCGCTATCTGGTACGCGTTTGTTAGGACGCGCATTATAGATGCGCTAATCTCCTTACTGCATTGAGGGCTATTATTGAAGGCGCGAAGCGCACGCTCAAATACAAGGAAGCCCGTGCCTTGGGATGGACGCACATTATTGCATCGGCCTGGCTAACTGTGAATATCAGAGTTGGCTGGATAACTTATCCAGCTAGCTCATCTCCTCCTGGAATTCCCCTAAGTTATCCAGCTAGAATTTAGCTGGATAAGTGCACAAATATTAATGTAGCCGGATAACTTCTGAGTTCTCCAGGTAAATGCTTCCGAATGTGGACCTCCTTTTGTATTTAGGTCATCAGAAGTCTTGTAAACTCATGCACTAGAATATATTTTTGTTGGTCTTTAAAAATGATCACAACCTACAAAGACTCCAGTCTTCTGCAAAGGCATTTTTACTGCCTGGAAATGGATAGTTTACATGGATCAAAAGGGAATTTCTTCCATTTAGTCTTTGATAAGAACATAAGAAGATAAGAACTTGCCATGCTGGGTCAGACCAAGGGTTCATCAAGCCCAGCATCCTGTTTCGAACAGAGGCCAAACCAGGCCACAAGAACCTGGCAATTACCCAAACACTAAGTAGATCCCATGCTACTGATGCAATTAATAGCAGTGGCTATTCCCTAAGTAAGATTGTTGCATCAGGAGGTCCATGTAGCTTTGAGCAAGTCTCTTCAATTCTGGGCTCAAACTTAGAGGCTGAAATGTGCAGGGTTTAGTTTAGTCTTTTACTTTTTCTATTTGGGTCTAATTTACTAAAGCTTCTTTCACATTCTGTGTCTATGGAAAAAATGCTTAGTTCATTTGATCCATACATTGTCAGCTCTTTGGGCAGAGATATGGGAACCATATGATTTGCTTTGTACAGCATTGCATACATTGATGGTGCTTTGTAAGTAATTATTATTTCGATTTTTGAGAGGTTTACTATTTTCTTTTAGCTATTTAAGTAACAATTTAGGTGTCTTGCCTTTTCTTTCCCATATTTAGGTGTGGCCATGGAAATTTTGCCTCAGCTGATCCAGTCCTTGGTAATTTCCCTTTGTTTGAGCGATTTGTTTTTCAGATGTACATGGCTACAGTTCCCTTTTCATGACCAAATAAGATCCTCTTTCTAATGAGCTTTTCAGAGAGGGGTTGCCAAGGCAGAGCATGCACAAAATAAAATCTGGCAGATACTGGGGATGAGGAAGCAAGTCACATGACGTGACAGCGATACGTCCAGTGACGCATTGTCTCTCTTTCTCTCACATGCTGTTTTTTGCCACCACTGCAGAAATACAGTGAACACAGTAAACAATCTCAGGACAATGCACTTTCAAAAAGGGAAGTAGAGAGCACCAGAGAAAAGCTGTTCTGTTGCCAGTAGGCCCAGCCGGTCCTGACCTTCAAAGGCTGTTTCCCTGCTGATGAGACAGAAGAAGGAGAAGATAGGCATGGATGTTAAAAGACAAGTGCTGAATGCGGTACACTGAGCTAGTTCAGAAGCCTGGAACAACTCTCCTCGGGTTCCCGGTGAGACAGGATGATAATCTGTGACAGACTGCCACAGCGACACCAGGAAACAGTTCAATGGGTTTATTATGGCTGGCAGGCCCAAACAAACTCAGCTTCTTACAAAGCAAAATAAGCAGAAACAAATATACAGTTTCTTATCAGCAAACAAGCCAGAATAGAAATCCATCTTATTGTCAGGAAATACAGGAACTGCATAGAATCAGCAAGACAAAAATAGTTAACAGTGCCCTCAAATTCTCAGAGACACAGTGTCTGGAGCAGTTCAGAAACTTAACAGCATCTTTGTCTTTAGCTTACAAGCTAAGTTGTTCATACCCTCCTGATTGTGGATGTGTCTGCACCCGGCAAGCCTGTATCCTAGCAACCAGCTACCTCTCTGTACAGGTCCTTCTCCCGTGGAGCGACTAGCCCTGGCCTGGATTGCATCCAGGTAGTCATCCTGAAACACTGGATGATTCTGGGCTTTACCCTGTTACATAGTCACTCAGATAAGCCATCCAGTGCTCCCTCCATGTGACAGGGGCCGGCCAATGGCACGGATACCCTGTCACATGGTAAGGGCAAAGGGCCATCAGCGCCATTTTGATTAGTGGCAGCCGACGGCACGGGAGCGGGAGATCACTCCCGGGACCCCCACTGGACCACCAGGTACCTGTAAAAAGTTTTTGGAGGGGTCAGGAGGGTGGGGGAAGCTAAGGGATTAGTTTTAAAGGGTCGGGGTGGGGTTTTTGTTTATCGGCTCGAGCGCAGCCGATAAACAAAACCGCGATTGGGCCGGACGAAAAAAAAACACGATGTGAATCGGAACCGGAATCCGAACCGATTCCGGTTCCGATTCACATCTCTAGTTACAACCCTAACAGTGATGGCATGGCTGGATTCGACTTCCAAGAAGGAATTGAGGGTAACCTGCATAGAGTGACGATGGTTAAAACCAAAAATTCAATGAACATGGGGAGGCTGGATGTTATGGACAATGGCTTCACTATTTTGGTGGCTGCGTGGATTATTAGAAAAGTTAGTAATAAGATATGGAAGTAGTCCTGAGTGCTGGATTTAGTGTTGGTCAAGGTGGAAGCCAGTGCTTTAGTGACTCCAAGGCATGCTGCGGGAGAATGTGAAGAGCGGTGATGGTAGGGGTGGGAGGATTGAGAGGCTGGGTGAAGGGCAAGATGGGAGAGGGTGGAGTTGGTGTTGTATTGCATGTGTAAACTGGATGGAGTCAGTTGTAAGGATATAAACCAGTTGGAGTTGGTCCAGAGGGTGGCTAATAAAACGGTCATTGGTCTTTGTGCTAAAGCATATGGGGACAGACTTAAAGATCTAAACACGTACACTCTAAAGGCGAGATAGGGGAGAAGTGATAGAGACATTTTAATACCTCCAAGATTTCCAAGCAGAGAAAGCAGGCCTCTTTCAAAGGAAAGGATGCTCCAGAACTAGGGATAATGTAATGAATGTGAAAGGGGCACACTCAAGAATAATCCAAGGAAATATTTCTTTACAGAGAGAGTAGTGAATGGTAGAGACAAGGACAGTATCTGAATTCAAGAAAGCAAGGGATAAACACAGAGGATCTCTGAGAGAGTGGCAGGGATTGTAAAATTGAATGAGTTGGTGTGGATGGGCAGACTAGATAGGCCATAATGGTCTTTTTTTTTAACATGCATTTCAAGTAAACAAGAATTTCTTGTACAGTAAATGTGAGATGTACAGGCAATATACTATAAGTGATAAAAAAATAAATAAATATTAAATATATATATATATATATATATATAGAAAAAATATATATATATAAAAAAAATCTGTACATTCTCACTAGAAAAAAAGAAAAAGAGGGAGATCAAAAAAGAAGAGCAAATAAACAATGAAAAATATTAATAAGAATTAGAGAGGAGACAAACACAGCATATATGACTAAATAGCCGATCCTGAAAAAGAGTGATTTTAGGTGTGCGAATCTAGAAACGTCTGGAGTTGCGACGGTTCACAGAAAACATAATTGACATTAAGGTATCTAACGCGACATTTTCAGGGATACAACAAGATAAATTGAGCCCCCCTTGATAATACCTCAGAGCGCATGGAAAGAAATATTTTCCTATGAAGCTGAGTTACTCTAGCAACATTGGGATAAATCCACAGTTTCTGGCCATAAATAGTGACGCCCTATTACGAAAGAAGAACCTAAGAACATTATTTCTATCTGACAAAAATGCAAAAGGTACCAACAAAGTTCCTCTGTTGGAAATCTCTGTCTCATGTGAAGATTCAAGTATATCAGTAAGATTAAGAGGGGAATCTTGTGGGAGATTTCCAGCAGGATCTTCTTCTGGTTGAGGCAAATAATAATATGCCTTTGTTTTTATTGGCATTGCAGCGGCTGAAATTATGAGAATATGGGAAATATAACTTCTGAACAGAGCTAAAGGAGAAATCAATTTTACAACAGGAAACTTTAAAATCCTCAAATTATGACTTCTCAAAGAATTTTCAATATTTTCCAGTTTCTTAGAACAGATATGTTGCTCAACTGAAGCAAGCCGAGTGTCAAAAGCCTCCAGTTTGGTGCCAGAAAGAGAAATCAGGTTTGCATTTGCCAAAACATGATGATTTGTTTCCAAAGTAACTTTGGTTAAAGAGGCCTACCGGCCCTACCGTGGCGCTCTCCCTGTGAGGGAGACGCCGACAACGATCTGTAGCTGGCCACGCCCCCTAGGCGCACGTGCATGCCGGGGCTTCAGTCTTAAAGGGGCCAGCGCAGGAAACTCATGGACAGTCTCCCACTGACATGCCTCACCTTGCAATGAGGTTCACTCAGTCCCCTGAGTTGCTAGTTGCTGCGTTGGATCTTGGATCATCTCTTTGCTTTGGCAATGGCTCTAGTCTACCTAGGCTGTGTCTCCCTTGGACTTCCTGATGTTCCTGCTCGCTCCTGATGCTCCAGGATGTGGGACCCATGCCTCCGAGAGTTCCTGCTTCTGTTCCGAATTCCTAGACTCTTGCTTCTGATTCCTAGTTCCAACTCTGAAGGACCCAAGGGGTTTCCACTACCCTGGGCTGAGTGACTTCCCGAGCTTCTCCCACTCTTCTCGTGGTCCGCGACCAGCCTCTGGGCTGTGTAGGGCGCGAAGGAGACAGTTTGGTCCACGACCGTCCATTGGGGCTGCCCATTGGCAATGGAATAGTAGGGCGCCTGAGGATCCTGCTCATCCCTCTTGTTCCTGTCTTCATCCTGACCTCCTCTGTGCTTTGCTCCAAGTTCCAAGGCCTTGCTTTCTCCGCTTCAGTCCTGTGCCAACCTGACCTCCGTACAGCCTGCTGCCTCTGCTTCTCCCTGCAGCAGGTCCGAAAGGGCTGGGAACGGTCGGAGGACTGTTCAGAGACCACCATAATAGTGAGGTCTCCCGGGGCGTGTAGGTCGGTGGAGTGGCCGGGATTTGGACCGTCTTCACCACTGCAAGGGCACACCTCACTTCTCTTCTACCTAGAGAGCCTTGGCATGCCAAGCCTCGAGTGCTTGCTCGAGACTGACGCTAGCCATAACAGTTTGCCGAAGCCATGTGTCCAGTGGGACTGTCTGTGTCCTGGGTTCTGTCTGGGACTCCTGGAAAACTTTTTTCTGGCTGCTGTTTCTTATGACCTGCTGGAGACGCCAGCTTTCTTGATTTTACGACCTGTTGGAGGCACCCGCTGTCTGGAGTTCCATGACCTTCAGGAGATGCCTGTGCCCCTCCTGATGTTTGCTGCCATACCTGAGCCCACCCTGGATTTCCCCCCCCCCCTCTTGTCTTGTTCTGGTCTTCTGTTCCTTTGCTCGTTTGTGCTGTTTGCCGTTTGCTCGTTTGTGCCGTTTGCTCGTTTGTGCTGTTGTGTCTTTTGCTCATTTGTGCTGTTGTGTCTTTTGCTCATTAGTGCTGTGGTCCTGTTGTCTTGTTTCATTTTCCTGTTCTAGTTGTCTCTTGTCTCTTGGTCTCATGTTTTCTGGTTCGGTGGTTTCTTGGTCCTGTACCTTGGTCTATTGTATTGTCTTGGTATGCTCCTGTTCTGCTGTGTTCCTGTCCCCTGCTTCAGTACTTGTCTCACTTCAGTTCCTCGCCAAGACGTTCCAGCTTGTCCTTGGATCCTTGACTACCCTCTGTCGGTATGTGGAATTTCTTCCTCTCGAGCTGTTGATAAGAGGCTTGAGGAGGGGGTCTTTAAGGAGGGGTTACTGTTATGATTTCTTCTGTAGTTGGAGCTACTGGAGGCCGCTCTGAAGCCGGGGTCTCACCTGATCTGCTTGCCCAGGTTTTGCTCCATGGCCTGGGAAGCCTCCAACGTCCTCAGGACCTGCCTGAGGCCTGCTTCAGTCTTCGCCTGGACTTCCTGGTTTGGACCACGCCCTTCTCCCTAGGGGCCGGCCCGCAGATCTTCTCTCCAGTTATAGGGCCAACCAGGTCTGGCTCATCTGAACTCCTCCCAGGGAATTGCTTGTTCCTGTTCTATAAAAGGACTTCCTCTTCACTCAGTCCTTGCTTCGGCAATGGCGCTAGTCTTCCTAGGCTGTGTCTCCCTTGGACTTCCTGATGTTCCTGCTTGCTCCTGATGTTCCAGTCCTGATGCTCCAGAATGTGGGACCCATGCAGAACCAATGTCAGGAAGTATTTCTTCACGGAGAGGGTGGTGGATGCCTGGAATGCCCTTCCGAAGGAAATGGTGAAGACCAGAACTGTGAAGGACTTCAAAGGGGTGTGGGATAAACACTGTGGATCCATAAAACCAAGAGGCCATCAATAAAGAGTGGGTGGCTCACCAGAATGACGGCTACTGCCTATGGATATTAACCTTATTCAATAAACATACACATGGTTACTGTGACTCCAACATCGCTCTAAGCTACAACAGCAAGAGGAAATGTGGAAAAAAGGATTCGCACTCACAAAGCGGGGAGTATCTGGCTTGTTACGGCGGTTACTACCCCAAACCAAATAAGCCTGATACTTCACTTTCAATGCATATCCAGCATAGCTCTCTGCTTCAACGGCAGGGGAGAAGAAAAACTGATACTTCACGCATATCCAGCATAGCTCTCTGCTTCAACGGCAGGGGAGAAGAAAAACTGATACTTCACGCATATCCAGCATAGCTCTCTGCTTCAACGGCAGGGGAGAACAAAAACTGAAACTTCACGCATATCCAGCATAGCTCTCTGCTTCAACGGCAGGGAAGAAGAAAAATGGATACTTCACGCATATCCAACATAGCTCCCTGCTTCAACGGCAGGGGAGAAGAAAAACAACCAATAAGGGCTGAATAACATAGTCTGGGTAAAACAAATAAGCATGGGTGTAGCTTGCTTATTGCGGCAGTTACTTCCCCTACTACCCCTAACTAATCAAGCTTGATATTTCACTTGGATGCAGCTCCATCACTGCTCTCTACATTAATGGTGGGGGTGGAAGGGAAATAGAACCAAAGGGCTAAGAGAAACAGATAAGTATGAGAAAAAAATGTGTGAAGCTTGCTGGGCAGACTGGATGGGCCGTTTGGTCTTCTTCTGCCGTCATTTCTATGTTTCTATGTTTCTATGCCTCCGAGAGTTCCTGCTTCTGTTCCGAGTTCCTAGACTCTTGCTTCTGATTCCTAGATTGATTGACTAAGATGCACCAAATTAGAAGTTGTTACTTGTAACCTACAAATGCATATTAATGTTAAAATCAAACCGCCTAATATTTCCCTATCAGACAAGCGTAACCTACAGACATAGTTTATATTGTAATGAATTGTTACCATACTATGATGGCACATGATTAATTTGTAATCTATACCACTCATATTTTCATTATCGTGCCTTGCTGTAAACCGTTGTGATGGTTATCTAACTTAACGATGGTATAGAAGAGTTTTTAAATAAATAAAATAAACAATTCTGGAAGACCCGTGGCGTTTCCACTACCCTGGGCTGAGTGACTTCCCGAGCTTCTCCCGTTCTTCTCGTGGTCCGCAACCAGCCTCTGGGCTATGTAGAGCACGAAGGAGACAGTGTGGTCCGCGACCGTCCATTGGGGCCGCCCGTTGGCAATGGAATGGTAGGGTGCCTGAGGGTCCTGCCCATCCCTCTTGTTCCTGTCCGTCCTGACCTCTGTGCTTTGCTCCAAGTTCCAAGGCCTTGCTTTCTCCGCTTCAATCCTGTGCCAACCTGTCCTCCGTCCGGCCTGCCGCCTCTGCTGCTCCCTGCGGCAGGTCCGAAAGGGCTGGGAATAGTCGGAGGATTGTTCAGAGACCACCATAATAGTGTGATCTCCCAGGGCATGTAGGTCAGAGGAGCGGCCGAGACTTGGACCGTCTTCACCACTGCAAGGGCACATCTCTTCCACCTAGACGGCCTTGGTATGCCAAGCCTCGAGTGCTTGCTCGAGACTGACGCTAGCCATAACCTCTTGCCTCACAAATCTGCTTCACTTTTTTGAAGGAGTTAATAAACATGTGGATAACGGTGAACTGGTAGATGTAGTGTACTTGGATTTTCAGAAGGCGTTTGACAAAGTTCCTCATGAGAGGCTTCTAGGAAAAGTAAAAAGTCATGGGATAGGTGGCGATGTCCTTTCGTGGATTGCAAACTGGCTAAAAGACAGGAAACAGAGAGTAGGATTAAATGGACAATTTTCTCAGTGGAAGGGAATGGGCAGTGGAGTGCCTCAGGGATCTGTATTGGGACCCTTACTTTTCAATATATTTATAAATGATCTGGAAAGAAAAACGACAAGTGAGGTAATCAAATTTGCAGATGATACGAAATTGTTCAGAGTAGTTAAATCACAAGCAGATTGTGATAAATTGCAGGAAGACCTTGTGAGACTGGAAAATTGGGCATCCAAATGGCAGATGAAATTTAATGTGGATAAGTGCAAGGTGATACATATAGGGAAAAATAACCCATGCTATAGTTACACAATGTTAGGTTCCATATTAGGTGCTACCACCCAAGAAAGAGATCTAGGCGTCATAGTGGATAACACATTGAAATCGTCTGTTCAATGTGCTGCGGCAGTCAAAAAAGCGAACAGAATGTTGGGAACTTTTAGAAAGGGAATGGTGAATAAAACGGAAAATGTCATAATGCCTCTCCATCGCTCCATGGTGAGACCGCACCTTGAGTACTGTGTACAATTCTGGTCGCTGCATCTCAAAAAAGATATAACTGCGATAGAGAAGGTACAGAGAAGGGCAACCAAAATGAAAAAGGGAAATGGATTAGCTCCCCTCTGAGGAAAGACTAAAGAGGTTAGGACCTTTCAGCTTGGGGAAGACACGGCTGAGGGGGGATATGATAGAGGTGTTTAAAATCATGAGAGATCTAGAATGGGTAGATGTGAATCGGTTATTTACTCTTTCAGATAATAGAAAGACTAGGGGGCACTCCATGAAGTTAGCATGTGGCACATTTAAAACTAATCGAAGAAAGTTCTTTTTCACTCAATGCACAATTAGACTAGAATTTTTTTGCCAGAGGATGTGGTTAGTGCAGTTATTTAGCTGTGTTTAAAAAAAGATTGGATAAGTTCTTGGAGGAGATGTCCATTACCTGCTATTAATTAAGTTGACTAAGAAAATAGCCACTGCTATTACTAGCAAGTTGCAACAGTGACATGGAATAGACTTAGTTTTTGGGTACTTGCCAGGTTCTTGTGGCCTGGATTGGCCACTTTTGGAAACAGGATGCTGGGCATGATGGACCCTTGGTCTGACCCAGTATGGCATGTTCTTATGTTCTTCTGTTCTTAAACCTGCTATACTAACTGCCCTAACTGCATCATCTGGCAAGAAATTCCAGAGCTTAATTGTGCATTGAGTAAAAATGAATTTTCTCTGATTTGTTTTAAATGTGCAACTTATTAACTTCATGGTGTACCCTCTAGTCCTTGTAGGGAAAATGTACAGTTGTTTCTCTGGTATTTATTTATTTATTTTTAAATGCCGATATTCCTAGTAGATCACACCGGTTCACAAAATTTAAAAGAAATCATTTTACAATGTTAAATACAATAAAAAAAAACCCATCACTTAATGAAATAAATATGATAAAATAAAATATAATCAAAGATAACAAAATACATCAATTAAAAGAAACAAATAAAAGACATACGCCTGATGACATAGGACCTTAGGGTTTCATGTTTGCTCACCGAATGCCTTCCTAAATAACCAGGTCTCTGGGTTCTTCTTGAATGATTGGAAGTTACTTTTAAGCCTTAGATCAGGTGGTAGATCATTCCATAATTTGGGTCCTGCCAATGACAGTGCTCTTTCTCGAACACAATTTAAATGAGTAAGCCTGGGGGATGGTATTGTTAATAAACCTTTATTGTTGGATCTCAAATTCCGTTGAGGTGTATGGAAGTGGAGTGCAGCGCTGAACCATTCAATGTTATCGTTAAAAAAGGATTTATGGATCAGAGATAAAACTTTGTATTGGATTCGATAAACAATGGGTAACCAATGCAGATCTTTTAAAACAGGTGTAATATGGTCATACTTCTTAGAGCCTGTTAAAACTCTCGCGGCAGCATTCTAGAATAATTGGAGTGGTCTAATGGAATGGGTCCACTGTATTTAAAAAACAGCTTGACTGCCTGACTAGAGTATTACATTCAGGTCAGAAGGCTGTGTGTTACCTTCCCCTTCTGCAATAACCTTAGTTAGACCACAAGAGCACTCTTGCTCATTTTAAACTCTACAATTGTGGAATTCATTAACTAGAGGGGTCCATCTGTCCATCTATGGATTATTTAGTGTTCAGATGTCTGGTTAAAACATATTTTTCTCTCAGGCCTTTAATGGATATTTGATAACTAGTGAATGTATAGTGTATTTCTTGTATTTTTGGGACTTTTAAGGGCTTCATTTGTTTTATTGTTGATTGTTTGTTTCCTATCTTTAACTTGCTGTGTTATCAGAATTATGTCATAGGTTTCTATATTCTGTTAAATTGGTAACTTGTTTCATATTGTTTTATGTTGTTTTATATGGTTTTCATGTTTTATTAATTTATATTGTTATGTTTTTATGATAACTATGTTATAAGTTTGGTTGGGTTTTTTTTATACATTTATTGTATTTCTATTTGACTTTTGTTCCTCCCCTTGAGTGTATTATTCCAGAAATCTGGGTTATAAGTTCATAACAATAAACAGCATAAAATAATTGGGAACATGTGGTATGTTCAACTTTTTTCCTAATATCCTGCTCTCATGGTTTCAGCAGAATTACTGACCCTTACCAGACAGATGCTTTAATTAATCGGGCTGAGTATTACTACTTTTATGTGCAGTTTTGAAACACTGCACAGTACAAAGAGGCACAGTTTTAATTGAATTTGAGCAGATCCTAAAAGGGAAATTCTGACTTGGTGTTGTATTGTTCTTTGGCTTGTGGATAAATGTCCCCTGAAAACTAGAAGGACAGCAGTAAGTTTCTTTGATATTTGAGCCTCTTGGTGAAGGCTTTTCATACAATAAGCAAACTGTAGAATCCAAGCCTCAAGGCTTTTTCCTTGTTCTGTGTGTCAGCTCTCTAGACAGTAATATATTAAAATGGAGCACTAAAGCTCAGGCAGTGCAAAACACAGACCACTGCTCCCATTCCCTGACTAGTGCACAACATCCATTATTTGCATTGGCTCCGCATGACCCAGTTCTGGAACATAACATAAGAACATAAGAATATAAGAAATGCCATACTGGATCAGACCAAGGGTCCATCAAGTCCACTATCCTGTTTCTAACAGTGGCCAATCCAAGTCACAAGTACCTGGCAAGTATCCAAACATTAGATAGATCACAAGCTACTATTTCTTATTAATATTACTGTCATAGCAGTTTATGGATTTAACCTCTAGGAACTTATCCAAAACTTTTTTAAACCCATTTACACTAACTGCTATAACCACATCCTCTGGCAATGAATTCCAGAGCTTAACTATGCGCTGAGTGAAAAAGAATTTTCTTTGATTTGTTTTAAATGAGCTATTTGCTAACTTCATGGCGTACCCCCTGGTCCTTCTATTATCTGAAAGAGCAAATAACTGATTTACATTAACTTGATCAAGTCCTTTAATGATTTTGTAGACTTCCGCCATATCTCCCCTCAGTCGTCTCTTCTCCAAACTGAACAGCCCTAACTTCTTTAGCCTTTCCTCATAGGGCAGCCATTCCATGTCCCTTATCATTTTGGTTGCCCTTCTCTGCACTTTTTCCAGTGCAGCTATATCCTTTTTGAAATGCAGTGACCAGAACTGCCATTCTGGGTCAGACTGAGGATCCATCAAGACCAGCATCCTGTTTCCAATAGTGGCCAATCTAGGTCACAAGTACCTGGCAAGATCCCAAACCATAAATAAATCCCATGCTACTAATACACAGTGATAAGTAGTGACTATTTCCCAATTCTACTTGGTTAGTAACAATTTATGGTCTTCTCCTCCAAGAACTTGTCCAAACCTTCTACATTTATGACCAGCTTTCAGGAGTTGTACTCCTTTCCTGAAGTCAGTATAAATTGAGCTATGGATGATGTCTGAATGTACATGCAAATTAGTGAAAGGATAAGAATAGGTGATGGACATAGGCTGGATATGCCAAGGTGTCCTGCCATTCATTACATTAATTAAGTCTGTTTGTTTTCTATAATGCAAGAGGAATCATGAAAGGAGGAAGATAGTTGAGAAAGAGAAAAATGCAGTTTTGGAATGATTACACTGGTCTTCAGCCAAAATGTTTCCGAAATGAATGTAGTCAAACTTTACTATTCACTATGTGGGTCACTGAGAATGACAAAGATGCTTAAAATGATTAATTGGCTTTAGTTTTCAAGATATGCTACTAGGTCAGTATATTCGACCTTTGACGGGAATTATGGAGGATAAGTGAGTTCAGAAGGGAAAGGATCTCCAATTAAACCAGAAATGACTAATATAAACCTTTGACTAAATCTATGGCCGAGTTTGGACAGTTCTTGCTTTTTGGACACAACAATGAATGATGCAATCTGAAGCTTGTATTGCATCATACATGATATGGATTGCATTATGTTATTCCTAAACATCATGGAGGAAAAGTGTTCAGCATCCAGCACTTGCTGAATCAAGGAAGATTTTGTTACCCCCATTTACACATCAAGCTGGAAATGATGAAGAACTTTCTCAAGGCATAACAAAAGCAGCCTTCAAGTACCTCGGTGATAAATTTCCAAGGTTAAGTCAAGCTAAGATAAAGGAAGGTGTCTTTGTTGGCCTTCAGAATCATGACCTTCATTGAGATGAATCATTTAACCTTGCATTGTAGGGTAAGGAAAAAAGACAGCATGCAAAGCCATCTAGGTAGTTAGCGGTACAAAATGTCTCGGAAACAACAAGGCAGACAACTACAAGGAGTTGGTGGAAAACCTCCTCAAGGCATACAAAAGCCTTGGCTGCAATATCTCACTAAAGATACATTTTTTGCACTCTCATCTAGATTTTTTTGCACCAAACTGTGGAGCATTGAGTGATGAGCATGGTAAGCGATTTCACCAGGACATTGCAGTAATGGAAAAATGGTATCAGGACAAATGGAGCCCATCAATGCTTGCAGACTATGGCTGGACAGTGGCAAGAGATGTTCCATTTAAGGGCAGATTTTAAATGCCCGGCACGCATAAATTCCGGCCATTATGCGCGTGGCCAGGCCTTACGCCCGCCGGGCAAATCTTCCAAGAGGCCCAGCAACGTGCGTAAAGGCCAGTACGTGTTCAAATGCTGGGCCTCTTGGAAGGGGTGGGCCAGAGGGCGTGTTTTAGGCGGGGAGGGGCGGGGTGGGGGTGGGCCAGGACAGTGCCATTGTTTGGTGTCCCGGCTACCGGAGTGCGCAACTTACTTCAGCTGAGGAGCTGAAGTAAGTTGGCGCAAAAAGGTAAAAAAAAAAAAAATTTTAAATTGGGAGTTGGGGAGGAGAGGGGAAGGGAGAGTAGGGTAGGGGGTAGGGAAGTTCCCTCCCAGTCCACTCCTTAATTGGGAGGGAACTGGGGAAAGCAGCGATGCGTCATCTTGCAAAAGTAGCTAAAATGTACCTCCTCTTGCACGCACTAGGTTGATGAGGTCTGCAAACCAAGGGTGCCTTGGCCACTCTGGGGCCACTAGAATCACATCACCTGGATGGATTTCTATGTGCCACATGACCTTGCTGACCAATCGCCATGGTGAGAACATGTACAGGGGGCAGTAAAGCCTGTAGCACCAGCCAAACCACTTTGTTCTCCAATCAGTTGACCAGGAGGCCTCCGCTGACCTCCAGCCTTGCACATAGTGCCCTGACAGACTGCTCCCCAACCGAAGAGACTGGCATCCATGGACACTACTGTCCAAGTTGGGATATCCAATTCTACTCCTCGATGTAGCTTCTCCAATAGGAGCCACCAAGCAATACTGGACCGAGCGGACTGTGGAAGTGGAAGAGGTAGATGAAACTGTTCAGACATCAGATCCCAATGGGAAAGTAAAGTCGACTGAAGATGCCACATATAAGCAAACGCCCATGGCACCAACTCCAAGGTAGAAGCATAGATCGAGAACTTGCAAGAAATCCCAAATCCTGGGTGAATGCTTGTCCAACAATCCCCAAACCTGCGCTTGTAACTTAGAAATCCACTCTTTGGTGAGGAAAACCTTCTCCATCATAGTGTTGAAATGCAATCCCAGGAATTCCAGTGTCTGTGATGGAACAAGGTGGCTCTTGGCCAGATTGATACCCAGCCCAACGATCTCAGGTGCCGAAGTACCAAGTCCATTGCCACTCAACAAAGGGATTCCACCCAAAACAGCCAGTTGTCCAAGTAAGGGTAGACCAGGACCCCTTCCTTCCAGAGAGATGCAGCCACTACCACCATCACCTTGGTAAAAGTCCTGGGTGCTGTTGCTAGGCTGAAGAGCAGAGCGCAAAATTGAAAATTCTCTCCCAGAATCACGAACTTCAGGTATTTCTGATGATTGGACTGGATCCAAATGTGCAGGTATGTCTCCATTAAATCCAGAGACGCAAGGAACTCCCCCTTGTGCACCACCGCAATCAAGGAACTTAGGGTTTCCATATGGAACCATGGAATCCGGAGAGCTTTGTTTACATTCCTAAAAAAAGTGAAAAATCGCTGGGAAACAAAGTAGTTACTGACATCTGAAGAAAAAGAGAACCGCCCACTGTGACGTCACCACGCTCGGAGTTTCTGCCGTTAAACGACGCCGGTCCACCAGGCAATGAAACTGAGGGGCTGCCCTACAACATCGGGTACCTTCAAAATATATCCCTGCCACAAAAACCTAAAAAAAGTGAAAAATCGCTGGGAAACAAAGAAGTTACTGACATCTGAAGAAAAAGAGAACCGCCCACTGTGACGTCACCACGCTTGGAGTTTCTGCCGTTAAACGACGCCGGTACACCAGGTGTCGCGCGCCGGCGTCGCACACCGAAGGGGCGCGACAAAGGGTCTTGCCCCTTTGTGCTCCCCTTCGTGCTAATCTTCGTGCTCCTTTTAAAATACTTGTATGTATATCTTTATTAATAACTTTACCTTAGTAATGTTGTGTAGCCTTTTGCTCTATGTACAATTAGTTTGTTACAGATGTTCAATGTATTAGACTAAGGAATTATTTTTCCTGCTTACACTGTTTCATTGTAAACCGGTCTGATATGCATTTGATGCATGAAAATCGGTATATAAAAATCAGAAATAAATAAATAATAAATTTTTTTAATCCAGTATGGGATGGAATGTGCCCTCTTTTTGGGCACTATGAAGTAAATGGAATAACATCCTGTCCCTCACTCCTCCAGGGGCACCAGGACAATGGCCCCTAAGTCTCGCAGGTGGTGAACAGTATCTCGCACTGCCAACCTCTTCTCCTCAAAAGAGCATAGGGATACCATAAATCGATCTCTTAGCGACCGAGCAAACTCTAAAGCGTAACCTTGATTTATCACATTTAAGACCCACTCGTAAAAAAGAGCCAGCCGGCCCCATATCACTGGAACAGAAGAGTGAACCGGCCTTGCCTCCTTGGGAAGACTTGGAACCGCCTGCACCATGGGAAGCGCCACCTCTGCCAGATCTCCGGCCTCAAAAGGACTGACTCCAGCTTGTTGTCTGCCTGAGAACTGCCTCACCAAGGACCCCGATGTCCGTGATGCTCGAAATTTTCTATTTCCTCAAAAACGAGAACAAGGAGGAATGGTGTTCTTTGCTTTCGGCTTATCTTCTGGCAGCTTGTGCACTTTATTCTCTTCCAGAGATTTGATGATCTCCTCCAAGTCTTTACCGAAGAGTAAAGAACTTATCCTTCTGTAATTGCTGCACCCAGCAAATCCCCACTCGCAACATGAAGCTGTTACACATAGCCACTCAGGCCCCTAAGGCCAACACTTCAAAGATCTTCTTGAGGTGCGTTTCCAGCCTTCTATCCTGAAGGTCCTTAAAAGCCATAGCACCAGCAACCAGGATGGTTGTCTTTTTGGTAACTGCAAAAACTGAAGCATCCAACTATGGGACCTTAAGATGGTCCAGTGCCTCTTCTGGGGATAAAGCTTAACCATAGTTCTATTGACCTTCAAACCCATGTCCAGAATATCCTAATCACAGAACAGCAAGACCCTAACTGAATCATGAAAGGGGAAAGACCTGGCTGGACCTCAAAGTCCCACCATGACCGGATCCACCACTCCCAAATTGGGATCTTCCCGGGGAGCCTCAATATCCAGCTCTTCCAGAACTGCTCGTATAAGAGGGACCAGCTCTTCTCTATGGAACAACCTAACCACCTTAGGGTCGTCCCCCTCAACTGCTGGGCTCTTAGCTAACCTAGGATCCAGAATCTTTTCCCCAACACCAGGGTTGGGCCCCTGGGGGCTCTGGCTCTGTGAGTCCTCTGGCCCTGAAGCCTCAGAGGAGCTGTCTTCTGCAGGCCGCAACACCGCAGCCCTGTAGAGCCTTCTAAGTCTTGTGGCCCCCACATCCTCTGGGGCCCTGGGTCTCTTTGCCATCCTGGGGGAAGTCCCTTATCCATATGACACTTAGCAGACCTCCTGGCCTTAAAGGCCTTATGAAGTAAAAGAACAAACTCCGAGGAGAAACCAGAGGAAGAATCAGAACCTTCCTTGGGATCCCCTATGAGGAAAGGCTGAAGAGGTTAGGAAAAAGTTCTTTTTCACTCAACGCACAATTAAACTCTGGAATTTGTTGCCAGAGGATGTGGTTAGTGCAGTTAGTATAGCTGTGTTTAAAAAAGGATTGGATAAGTTCTTGGAGGAGAAGTCCATTACCTGCTATTAATTAAGTTGACTTAGAAATTAACCACTGCTATTACTAGCAACGGTAACATGGGATAGAATTCGTTTTTGGGTACTTGCCAGGTTCTTATGGCCTGGATTGGCCACTGTTGGAAACAGGATGCTGGGCTAGATGGACCCTTGGTCTGACCCAGCATGGCATGTTCTTATGTTCTTATGTTCTTATCCCCTGTGCCTGCCACGGTCGATCCTTTAACAACCCGATTTCCCCCAGAGGCTCCTGCTTGCGGGAACAACGTAGGAGGGAAATTCCCCTCCCCCTCCGCGACTCGCACAGGAGACCTGAAAGCCACCAAAATGGCCTTCGTTCCTGCGCTGAGGGGGAAGGGATCTGCTGAGGGCTGCCGTGCCAGAGAGAGCCTCCCAGATTCCCAGCAACAAGTAGATTGTTGCTTCACAATGTTCCCCGAAGGCTCCTCCACCCCACCCCCCCCAGGGAGGGAACAGAGACCGCCGCATGAGAGCCGCACATGTGCATCTCCACAAGCCAAGCAAGCGGACCAACGCGGCATCAGGAATGCAGGGAGACAGAAGACTCAGTGGGCAGCGGGCAGTAACAGCGCTGGGGAGATGGGGGAGAGCAGAGCTACCAAAAAGCAGGATCAATGGAGCCGCGACCGCTAGCGAGTGGCATCATCACTCCACATACCGGCTCTGACAAAGACAACAGCCCTCCTTTTGGAGTTTATTTATTTATTTATTTTAGAACAGAATAAAGGAAAGCCTTACTTCCCTGTCAAACGGCAGCAGGTTCTGGGAGTCCTCCACAGGGCGAGTGAACCGGGATCGCCGGTTGTCAGCCCTGGCCGGCGGTCAGAAGGAATGAGCTAAGGAAGGGTCCCCAACCCCATGCTCATCTGCCTCGAATACTAGGGGGCATGGTTCCATCAGGACCTAGCTACTCCCTGGGAGGCAAGGACAAACTGCAAAAACCTCTCCTTTTTTAAAAAAGTCTGACTGCACCTCCATCATCTGCTGGAGACAGAGAAATACTGAAGGACTGCAGGTGGCGCTTCGTGTTGAGTGGCAGTGTCAGTAAAACTTTCTCTGTCTCCATCTGCTGGAAGGGAGGCAAAACCCAGGAGTCTGGGCTGATCTGGGTGCGTACAGGGAACTGTCCACTCCTTTTATGATCCATGACTTCAAACTTAGCGGAAAATAAGACGAAAGGGCTTCAGTTGGCCTCCTTACTCTCCAAAAACCAGGGAGAAAGTTAACAGGTCTCTTCTTTTGGGGCATGGGGCTACTCCAAAACGCACAACAGACCAGACACTGTCTGTGTCCCTCCTGCAGCTTATTGCAAGGGAGAAAGGAAAAACCTCATCCTCTTCTCTCCACTACCCCTCTGTCACTGAAACTCTCTGAAACACTCTAAGGGGTCTCCCCACTCTTCTTAGGATAGTCCATTCAGTACCTCAATGGGGGAAAACTTACAAATGGAGTGTACCATTCCTACGTACTGTTAACATGTCCTCAGAGTTATCATGTTTAGTATGTGTTTAGATAGATACATAGATACAAAGTGAGTGTGTGTGTGTGTGAGTGTGTGTGTGTGTGTGTGTGTGTGTGTGTGCGTGCGTGTGCGTGTGTCTTAGAGTGGAAGCTCCCTGGAGCAGAGGCCATCTCTATTTTAAGTATCTGTACAATGCTGTGTTTGCCTACTAGCACTACAAAAATATTACGTAGTAGTATTAATATTAACATAAATTAAGTTCTAAAGTACACAGGATTACGTCCTGATTTCCTCCCAGTTCATAATTAAATACCTTGCAATAATTGTCCTATTTCCCTCAGCTCATATCTGCAGAGTTTACACTGGTCGGTGTGAAAACCAGAATTGTTTAGCTATTTTTCAGCTAAGCAGTGGTGAAGGTGATTTAAATACCCAGGAGGTCAAGAAACTAACAAGAAAGATAAGGTTCCAGGAAAGACAGGATTTACATTAGGGTTGCAAGGGTCAACTATTTGTTTTCACTTACACATTATTTTGTTTTCACTTAAATGTTTAGGGCTTCATTAATCATTAAATCACTTAGTAGGATGATATGTGTGCACGCAGGTACATCTGTAGCTGCCTGCTTAACTGTGTGACTATATACTGTATAGCTGTGAGTGTTACTCCAGGGGGAATTCTGCGCAAAAAAATTTAAAATTCTGCGCACAAAAACTTAAAATTCTGCAAAATTCTGCAAACTTTTATATTGATCAAAATAACACAATTTACATGACAGTCTTTAAGTAATTACATTTTAAATTAATACAGAAAAAAGATATTAGATATTAGATAATACAGATAAAAGATATTAGAGATGCAGAATTTTAAATATTTTGAGCAGAATTTCCCTAGAAATTCACTGTAAGAGTGTCCCTTCCACTCGCTCTCCCTACTCCCCTGGCCACTTTGCCCTCTCAGGCCCCCAACTCCTACACCTACCAGTATCTCTCCCCTCCACCTCTAGGCTCAACCCCTTCCACTCTATCACCAGTCCCCGAGTTTGACCCTGTTCTCAGTACTGCCCCTCACACAGGCTCCCTCTGTTTTTCCCTCTCGCACACACAAGCTCCCTCTCTCTAGTACACATATACACACACCCTCATACTCTCGCACACACACATCCCCTCATACAGGGCCCTCTCTCTTGCATACACACCCACACAAGCTCCCTTTCTCTCTCACACATACATCCTCACACAGGCTATGTCTCTCTCTCTCATGCAGCCCTTCACACAGGCTCTGTCTCACACATACACAGTCACTTCACACAGGCTAGCACCCTCACATACACATGATCCCTTTTTCATACACACGAGCGCCCAATCTCTCACACATATACACACTCCTTCACAATCTCCTCATATAGGCTCCCTCTCTCTGGCACCCACACTGAAGCATCCTCCCCCCCCCCCCTCACCTCCCATGCTCCCTCTCACAGCCTCCTGCTCACCCCCCCCCCCTGCTCTCTCACCCTCCCCTCCTCTCTCTCTCTCTCACACCCCTCTCCCTGCTCTCACCCTCCCCCTCACCCTCCCCTCACACACCCTCTCTCCCTGCTCTCTCACCCTCCCCTCCCCTCTCACACCCCCTCCCCTCTCCTCTCTCACACCCCCTCCCCTTTCTCACTTCCCTCTCCCTCTCCTCTCACACACACACACATTCACTCTCCCCGGGGCTTCATCTTCGCCATGAGTGGAGCACACTCCATTCACGGCATATGGGGGCCTTCATCTTCACCGCGAACAGCACGCCAGGGCCTTCATCTTCACCACGAGTGGAGCACGTCCTGCAGCACAAGGGGGGCCTTCATCTTCACAGCGAATGGCGCGCCAGGGCCTTCATCTTCACCACAAGTGGAGCACGTCCTGCAGCACACGAGGGCCTTCATCTTCACAGCGAATGGTGCGCCAGGGCCTTCATCTTCACCACAAGTGGAGCACGGCCTGCAGCACACGGGGGGCCTTCATCTTCACAGCGAATGGCGCGCCAGGGCCTTCATCTTCACCACAAGTGGAGCACGTCCTGCAGCACACGAGGGCCTTCATCTTCACAGCGAATGGTGCGCCAGGGCCTTCATCTTCGCCACAAGTGGAGCACGGCCTGCAGCACACGGGGGGCCTTCATCTTCACAGCGAATGGCGCGCCAGGGCCTTCATCTTCACCACAAGTGGAGCACGTCCTGCAGCACACGGGGGGCCTTCATCTTCTCAGCGAATGGCGCGCCAGGGCCTTCATCTTCACCACAAGTGGAGCACGTCCTGCAGCACACAGGGGGCCTTCATCTTCACAGCGAATGGCGCGCCAGGGCCTTCATCTTTGCCACGAGTGGAGCACGTCCTGCAGCACACGGGGGGCCTTCATCTTCACAGCGAATGGCGCGCCAGGGCCTTTATCTTCACCACAAGTGGAGCACGTCCTGCAGCACACGGGGAGGCCTTCATCTTCACAGCGAATGGTGCGCCAGGGCCTTCATCTTCGCATGCTTCGTTCGTGGTACGCTGGGGCCTCCTCTGCCATTTTTTGCGCAGAAAATGGCAGTTTTGCACGGGGGGGGAATTCTGCGCTCCGCAGAATTCCCCCCCCCCAGTGTGTGTGTGTGTGTATGTTTGTGTGTGAGTGAGTGTGTGTGTATGTTTGTGTGTGTGTATATGCGTGTGAGACAGTTTCCAGCAGCGTGGATTTTCAGCAACATAACTTCGAACTAAACTTTGGAAAATTGCCCCCAACAGGATCTATATTGACCTCTATTAGATTTCAACAAGAGAGGACCAGACTTAAGTGTTAATTTATCTTATAGCCGATATACTTAAAGTAGCCATGACTTATCACAACCACTAAATAATATTTAATATGAAACTATGTTACAGTATTTGATGGCACCTGTTTAATATAACTCAACACATTTAAGTTTGAAATTATGTGCCTTATTGTGAACCATTGTGACGGCAACTAGCTTAACGACGGCATAGAAAAGATTTTAAATATAAATAAATAAATAAATATATTTAAAGAATTGGTTATGTGACACCTTTTATGGGGTCAATATATGTTATCTTATACAAGCTTTCGGATCCCTACAAAGGCTCCTTTATCCCAGGAAGTGCCATGATAAAATGCATTTGGGTTTTGCATAGCTGTCATTCACTTGACTCACATGAGAGAAGTTTTGATTTTATGATGACAGAGTTATTAGAAGTGTAGGCAATCTCACAGACAGGTGAGAAAATGGGATCTTATCTGTCACCATTTCTGATGTATTATTGGGAACCGCCAAAAAGCCAGAGGAGCAAAGAAAGGTGGAGAGTTGAAATGAGTGTCTGCATATGAATACGAAAAACATGGGTGGCTCAGATATTTATAGTACACACCTACCTGCATATACTGTGCAAATAAACATCCATTCAGCACATTCAATATGTGCTTATATGCAGTTCATAAGAACATAAGAAATTGCCATGCTGGGTCAGACCAAGGGTCCATCAAGCCCAGCATCCTGTTTCCAACAGAGGCCAAAACCAGGCCACAAGAACCTGGCAAGTACCCAAACACCAAGAAGATCCCATGCCACTGATGCCAGTAATAGCAGAGGCCATTCCCTATGTCAACTTTATTAATAGCAGTTAATGAGCTTCTCCTCCAAGAACTTATCCAAACCTTTTTTGAACCCAGCTACACTAACTGCACTAACCACATCCTCTGGCAACAAATTCCAGAGCTTTATTGTGCGTTGAGTGAAAAAGAATTTTCTCCGATTAGTCTTAAATGTGTTACTTGCTAACTTCATGGAGTGCCCCCTAGTCCTTCTATTATTCGCAAGTGAAAATAACCGAGTCACATCTACTCATTCAAGACCTCTCATGATCTTAAAGACCTCTATCATATCCCCCCTCAGCCGTCTCTTCTCCAAGCTGAACAGCCCTAACCTCTTCAGCCTTTCCTCATAGGGAAGCTGTTCCATCCCCTTTATCATTTTGGTTGCCCTTCTCTGTACCTTCTTCATCGCAACTATATCTTTTTTGAGATGTGGCGACCAGAATTGTACACAGTATTCAAGGTGTGGTCTCACCTGGTCTTATAAGGATAGATTTTATTGCTTACATGACAGTAGACCATGGCACTACTCAAAAAATTACCTATAGGATGCAATGAATCCCTGCCTTGATGAGTTTATCATGAGGGATTCTGCTTTTAGGTTTTAAATGATAAACACCAATTAACCCCCCCCCAATGCAAAAATAAAATATAATAGGTGATTACTGTATAAACACTTGAAAAATACGACTGCCCCAGCACTCTCTTGCCCCTCCCCTTGCCTGTCTTGGATCCTCCATTCTGTTTTTGTACCTTTTTCCACTCTGAAGACTTCTCAACTGCAGGAGCTATTAGCAGCTCTCCTCCTCCAGCTCCTCCCCAAGGATGAGCACTGAAGCTGGTGATAAGAGGACAGAATGAGCAAGGGTAGGGATTTAGAGAGTGGTGGGGACAGAGGTGGGGAGAAAGTTGAGGACAGACTGGTGGAGAGAGAAAGGGCTGGGCTGTGTGGGGAGACAGTGCTGGGGCTAAGTTTGTGAAGAGAAGGGTTGGCAGAGCTGGAGGAATGCGAGGAAGAAGGCTGGGGCTGCGGTGGAAAGAGGAGGAGAGTGCTAGGTGAGGAGGCGTGTGCTAGCAGCTGGGGGAATGTAAGCGCTGGTACTGATTCCTGGGGGACAGGTGAACATTGTTTTCTTATGGCAGCACATTTGCGTCCAGAAAATGTATATGTATTTCATTCAACGGGAAACGGTACCCAGCAATGGTACCTGTACTGTGAAAACAGCAATAGACACTGATTCTTTGTTGTACCCTAATTTTCTCATTGACTGAAAAATAAACACCTAAATGTACAATTTATAACACTTAGAAACATAAACTCTACTTATAATTTAAGTGGATACTTGATAAAGTGATTTTGCCAAGAATCACAGCAGAATGGTGGAAGAAGTAGGACTTGAACTGAGGCCTTCTGGTGCTTCCCCAGCTCCTCCTTTGAGGATAAGAGTCTTCTCCCTGTCTGGGCTGCCTGTCCTGCAAGCTCTGATGGGCCACTGTTCATGGAGGTGTGCCATGGGCTTCAAAACTTAGGGAAATGCTGAACTATTCTGAAGAGAGATGCAGGAGTCCCTTGACAGTACCCGCGTTATTTTAGCTCACAATACTCAAATAGATCAGGAATGATCTGGTTTTGTATCTTTGTTGCAGTCCAAAGAAGGACCTCACATTTCATAGGATTTATTTCCTTTTCCAGGTCATGAGTTAAGATTTCCATGGCCAGAGTTTCCCAGGTTCTTTCACAACATTCATTATTGCTAAGGAAGGTCAGAGAGGACAGAAAAAGGGGGAGGAGCAGCTCTTTATGTCAAAAACAATATTCAAGCAAATGAGTTGCAAGTAAGATGGGGTAAAGAAGAATCATTATGGGCCGTCCTAAGAAAAGATGATGGGGCATCCATTTTTACTGGAGTGGTTTACAGGCCTCTGAATCAAACGGAAGAACTGAACAGAGATCTGGTTGAAGACATCCAAAAGGTGGAAAAGAAGGAAGAAATGGTGATTGTTGGAGATTTTAATTTGCCGGACGTAGACTGGAGAATTCCCTTCTGCAGAATCTAACAGAAGTAGAGAGATAGTGGATACCCTGCAAGGGGCTTTGTTAAAAAAATGGTAATGGAACCCACAAGGGAGGGAGCTAAACTCAATTTAGTGCTCACTAATGGGGATAATGTCTCTAATGAAACATAACATCTTATCTGAGCTTTCTTTTAGCTCAATAGACTAAAAGACCAACCCAGTAATTACATCTCCATCCATGTTTATTCTCCAGTTTTTCCTGTCCTTTATTTCCTGGCTACACTAGCCTCCAAGTTCTTTCCCCCTGTTATTTGTAACTGCGCTTCGGCCTTCTTGTTATATGGTTTCTTGTTAAGTTAACCCCCAAGTTTGATGTAAACCGGCCTGATATGAAGCTTGTCATGAAGTTCGGTATAGAAAAATGTTAAATAAATAAAATAAATAATGTCCGGGTGGGTGCCCATCTCAATACCCGTGATCATCAAACGGTATGGTTTAGTATCGCAAATAGGATAAGGAGAAGTCACACAAAGACCCAAGTTTTGCATTTCAAAAATACGGACTTTGTTGAAGTGGGGAAGTACCTAGAGGGAGAATTTGAAGACTGGGAGAGAATGAGAGAGGTGGAACAACAGTGGGCCAAACTAAAAGGAGCAATTACAAAGGCAACTAATCTATATGTTAGAAAAGTAAAGAAAAGCAAGAGAAATGTGAAACCTATCTCAAAGGAGGTGGCTGATAAAATAAAAGCAAAAAGAACAGCGTTCAAGAAATATAAAGGATCCCAAAGGGAGGAACACAAGGAAGATGTGAATCGGTTATTTACTCTTTTGGATAATAGAAGGACTAGAAGGCACTCCATGAAGTTAGCAAGTAGCACATTTAAAACAAATCAGAGAAAATTATTTTTCACTCAACACACAATTAAGCTCTGGATTATTTTGCCAGAGAATGTGATTAGTACACTTAGGGGCAGATTTTCAAAGGGTTACACATGTAACATACGCGCGTAACCCCCGAAAAGCTGCCCCAAGCTGCCCCTAGGCATGCCGAGCCTGTCTTGCATAGGCTCGGCGGCGCGCACAAGCCCCGGTATGCGCATATGTCCCGGGACTTGAAAAAGGGGCAGGACGGGGACGGGGCTGGAGCCTCCAGGCACAGCGGCTATTTTCTGCTGTGCCCGGGATCGCGGGCCGGCCATTGCCGGTGCACGCAACCTATGCCTGCCCAGAGGCAGGCGCAACTTCACGAACAAAGGTAAGGGGGTGGTTTTAGATAGGGCTGGGGGACGGGTTAGGTAGGGGAAGGAAGGGGAAGGGAGGGGAAGGTGGGGGTGGCGGAAAGAAAGTTCCCTCCGAGGCCGCTCTGATTTCGGAGCGGCCTCGGAGGGAACAGGGAAAGGCATTGGGGCTCCCCTAGGGCTCGGCGCGTGCAAGGTGCACAAGTGTGCACCCCCTTGCGCACGCTGACCCCGGATTTTATAACATGCGTGTGGCTGCGTGCACATGTTATAAAATCGGGTGTAGATTTGAGCGCGCCGGGTTGCGCGCACAAATCTACGCCTACGCCTAAGTTTTAAGATCTGGCCCTTAGTGTAGCTGGGTTTAAAAAAGGTTTGGATATGTTCTTGGAGGATAGGTCCATTGACTGCTATTGATCTGGTTGACTTGAGGAATAGCTGCTGTTATTGCTGGCAGTGGTAGCATAGGATCTACTTAGTGTTTGGGTAATTGCCAGGTTCTTATGGCCTGGATTGGCCACTGTTGGAAACAGGATGCTGGGCTTGATGGACCCTTGGTCTGGCCCAGTATGGCAATTTCTTATGTTCTTATATCCCTATGAATATCTGATTAAACTGAGGGAGATGAAGAAAGTAATCAAGAAAGCAAAAAGTCACGCGGAAGAAAGGATTTCCAAAGAGGTAAAGCAAGGTAAGAAAACATTTTTCAGATATATCAGAGAAAGGAGAAAGGTTCGAAGTGGTATAGTGAAATTGAAAGGTGAAAAGGATCAATGTGTGGAGAAAGATGAAGAAATGACAGAAATATTAAACAAATACTTCAGTTCGGTGTTCACTAAAGAAAAACCTGGAGAAGGATTGTCACTAGTTAACAAGAAAATGGGGGGTGGAGTAAACAAAACTCTGTTTACAGAAGAGAATGTACGGGAAGAGTTAGGAAAACTGAAAGTGGACAAAGCCATGGGGCCTGATGAGGTTCATCCCAGGATACTGAGGGAGCTCAGAGATGTGCTGGCAGGTCTCGCTGAACAACCTGTTCAATAGATCCCTGGAAATGGGTGTGGTACCGAGTGATTGGAGAAGAGCAGTGGTGGACCTGATTCATAAGGGTGGTAGCAGAACGGAGGCTGGAAACTACAGGCCAGTCAGCCTCACCTCGGTGGTGGGAAAAGTAATGGAGACTCTGCTGAAGGAAAGAATAATGAACTATCTACAGTCAGAAGAATTGCTGGACCAGAGACAGCACGGATTCACCAAAGGAAGGTTCTGTCAGACAAATCTAATTGACTTTTTTGATTGGGTAACTAAGGAATTGGATCGAGTAAGAACGCTCAATGTCATCTACTTGGATATGGTTCCACATAGGAAGCTTTTGAATAAAATGAGAAGTTTGGTAGTGAGCGCCAAGGTGGTGGCCTGGATTACAAACTGGTTCATGGATAGAAGACAGTGTGTGATGGTAAATGGAACCTACTCTGAAGAGACCAGTGTTAAGTAGAGTGCCACAAGGATCGGTGTTGTGAGCGACATTGCAGAAGGGATAGAAGAAGGTAAAGTTTGTCTATTTGCAGATGATATTAAGATCTGCAACAGAGTGAACATGCCTGAAGAAGTAGAGAGAATGAAAAGTGATTTAAGAAAGCTTGAAGAGTGGTCGAAGACTTGGCAGCTGGGATTCAATACCAAGAAGTGCAGAGTCAATCATCTGGGGTGCAGTAATCCATAAGAGCTGTATGAGATGGGAGGAGAAAGACTATTGTGCCCGGAGCAAGAGAGAGGGATCTTGGGGTGATGGTGTCTGGTGATCTGAAGATGGTGAAGCAATGTGACAAGGTGATAGCTAAAGCCAGAATGCTGGGCTGCATAGAGAGCGGAATAACTAGTCAGAAAAAGGAGGTAATAATCCCCTTATCAAGATCCTTGGTGGGGCCTCACCTGGAGTACTATGTTCAGTTCTGGAGACCGTATCTCAAAGGAGTCAGAGACAGGATGGAGGTGGTCCAGAGAAGGATGACAAAAATGGGGGCAGTCTCCATGGTGGGAGGTCTCCATCAAATGAATTATGGGGAGAGGTTGAAGGACCTAAATATGTATACCTTGGATGAGAGGAGGTGCTGGGGAGATATGATACAGACCTTCAGATACATGATAGTTTTTAATTATGAATTATCGACAAACCTCCGTTTGAAGGAAATTAGTAGAACTAGGGGTCACAAAATGAAACGCCAGGGAGGAAGACTCAGAACCAACTTCAGGAAATATTTCTTCATGGAGAGGGTGGTGGATGCCTGGAATGCCCTTCCAGAGGAGGTGAAGACAAAAATGGTGAAAGATTTCAAAGGGGCATGAGATAAAACACTGTGGATCCCTAAAGGCTAGAGGATGGAAATAAAGAAAAGAGTGCATGGGGGTAACTTGCAGGTATGGCCATTACTACCCTTAAACAATAAACCTTCATACTGTTGATGCAACTCCATTATTGCTCTCTGCTTTAACGGCAGGGGGAAAAGAGGAAAAGGGGAATTAGATTCAGACAGCAGCCAACAAGGGCATTGGATTATATGGTCTGGGGAAAACAAATAAACATGGGGTAACTAGCTGACGCGACTGTTACTACCCTTAACCAATAAGCCTGATACTTTGGATGCAACTCCAACATTGCTCTCTGCTTCAAAGGCAAGAGGTAACAGGGAACTGAACTCAGACTCAACCAACAAGAGCCCTGACTTTGACAGTTTGGGAAACTAAGTAAGGGGGCGACCTGTAGGGCGCAACAGATGTTACCATAAGCTTGCTGGGCAGACTGAATGGACCGGGTCCTTTTCTGCCATCATGTTCTATGTTTCTATGTAACATCTGGCAATATATGCGGTTTCCAGGTCTCTACAATCACACAGCTGGATGCCATTAATAAGTGAGTTATTAATCTATTCTGTAGAAAATAATCTCACTTTTTGTGCTCCTAAAGCAAGGAATGAGGATTTTTATGTAGGTCCACACACTAAATAATTTGAGCAATATTTTTTACTGCTTTTCTTCTAGATATGACTAGCTGGACAGAATCACCACAGCCTTGTGTTTTTATGTTAAATTATTTCATATTTATTTGGATGTGTTATTCTTCTGCATGACTTATATGTTTTAAAATGCAAGCTGTTTTGAGTACATGTGGACAGTTAAAAAATCAAAATAAATAAGCATGATGCATAGATCCTAATACCCTATATCATCGCCAGAATAAGGGGAACACACATAAAAATGTTTGTAATTTTAAGCATGAGCTACCATCTTGAGACATTTTATAGCAGTTCTTGCAGAGCTATGCAAATGGTGGATTTAGCAATTCTCATGTGTATGTCTGCCCCTTGTTAGTCTGTTGTTTACATCCTTCATTCTCTCTTCCATTGTGGATACAACAGTTTAGTATCTCCATACTATTCTATAATGAAATCTGACATATTTTGGAAATCATTCCTTTTGTTGTTTGCTGTCTAGAAAAAATTAAATACAGTTATTGCATCATCTGCTAACAACTTGAGGGACTTGTGGGCATGCGTATCTGTCTTCATTTTTAATTTGAGGTTTATTATGAAGGTTGTGAAAGTAATCCAGTGGCTTATTAGCAAGCATTGTGGAATTGTCCCACCTCGGCAAGCTAACCTTTTCCATTTCTCAAACAGTCAGACATTATTCTCCAAAGAGATTGTACATTTGTGGCAAAATCTGCTAGTGAGTTGGTCTCTGCCAGTCAGCCCCAATCTGCATGGAATAGATTTGCATACAATGGAGGCAGCGCATGCAAACCTCGCCATGCATATTCATGACGGATATCTTGAAAATCTGACTGGCTGGCTGTGTCCCCAGGACTGGGCTGAGAATCCCTTTGCAGGAGGCAGCTCCCCCTTTATTAAACAAAAATGATGAAATTCCCAGAGCTGCCAAATAAGTCCGTGCCAAGAGGGCAATTGTCAGCCAGTCTTGTTTGCCTTCTGGTTTTGTTTTCTTAATCTCCTCTTTCTCTGCGGACAAAACAGACTGAAATCCAAGAACAGCTGGAGAATTCAAGCACTGTTACTGTAAAGCAGGGCTTCTCAACCCAGTCCTCGGGGGCACACCTAGCCAGTCAGATTTTCAAGTTATCCACAATAAACATGCATGAAATAGATTTGCATGCACTGCCCCCATTGTATGCAGATTTGTTTCATGCATATTCATTGCATATATACTGAAAACCCAAATGGCTGGGGGCCCCCAGGACAGATTTGGGAACCACTGCTGTCAAGCATATTGTTACATGTTAACTATTTCATTTTTTTGAATTCTAAATGCAATTTACTATATCAGATCATCTCTTTCAGAAAACCGAATGAATTTTGTATGGAATGCTGTTCCCTAAGATGATGGCTTCTGTGAGCAACTTGCAGCTGTATCCAAATGTCCATGGGCAGCTGACACTAAATAGCAATTGATGATATAGGGCTATTGTGTTAATATGCTTTAGAAAATAATTGGGGAAAAATAAAGAATGTGATCAAAGCCCTTTAGATTTCAGTAAAATAGTCATGTGGCCCTAACCAATGATCAGGCAGCTTTAACAATGGTTATTAATGACATCACAGTGTGCTCTGGTGCCAATCAAAATGTAGCATCAGTTGAATGTATGTGGTGGGAAGCAAAAGGACTAATGTTAACATTTCACACTTCTGGATGTACATTCAAAGAGTTCTAGGCACTAAAGGTCTCTTGCCTCACAAAGGGGCAGATATACGAACACATTTTCGCCCACCTTATAACTATGGGGAAATCCTTAGTATGCTAGGGCAGGTGCTAGAGTCGATTTGCACATACCTCCTCTCAATTTTATCTTGAACTTAATTTCGATGCCACATTATACTCATATCGTACTGGGAGTGTTTCTCTTTATTTATTATTATTTATTTAGGGTTTGGTTATTTGCTCTGGCCAGTGTTTCATATTTATTATGATTTTGTGGGTAGTTTATTATTAAAAGTGAGTAATCAAAAGTAAATGTGAATTAAATAAACAAATATTCTACTGCCAAGGAGGGCAAGCTGCAAAGTCATTTATGCAGGTAAATAGCAAAATTTATAAATGAAAATTAACTGCCTGAAAATTGCATTGCCCTCCCTCAATACAGGTAAAAGGAAGCTCGGTGTCCCACAGTGCATGCACTTTTATCCAGATTTAGTGGATGCATTCTCAGGCGAACGTTTAGGACAGTGGGGGAGATGGGATAATGTGCATTAGTTTGCATTTGCAGCTCTATCGGGCTGATTCAGTAAAGTCCGCCGGAGAGCGGACAAACGCCCACTCTCCCGGTGCGCGCACAGGCCACTCTCCTGTGCGTGCGATTCTGTATTTAAATGAGGCCCGGCGGTAAAAACGGGCAAAAGGAGGCGCTAGGGACACTAGCGTGTCCCTAGCGCCTCCTTTTGGACCAGAGCGTCGGCTGTCAGCGGGTTTGATAGCCGACGCTCAATTTTGCCGGCGTCCGGTTTCTGAGCCAGTGGCTATCAGCGGGCTCGAGAACCGACGCAGGCAAAATTGAGCATCCGGTTTTCGACCCGACAGCCGCCGGCCGACTTCAAAATTTTTTTTAATTTTTTTTTTTACTTTTGGAAAATTTCGGGACCTCCGACTTAATATCGCCATGATATTAAGTTGGAGGGTACACAGAAAAGAGTTTTTACTGTTTTTCTGTGCACTTTCCCAGTGCCCGAAGTAATAACGCCTACCTTTGGGTAGGCGCTAATTTCTGAAAGTAAAATGTGCGGCTTGGCTGCACATTTTCCTTTGTGAATCGCGTGGGAATACCTAATAGGGCCATCAACATGCATTTGCATGTTGCGGGCGCAATTAGGTTCCGCAGATTGGATGCGCGTTTTCCGCCCCTTACTGAATAAGGGGTAAGGGAAAACGTGCGTCCAGTGGCGGTTTAATAGTGCGCTTCGTTGGAGCGCACTGAACTGTATCGGCCTATATGTGCGTTAATTTTCATAGAAAGAGTGCCGGGTGCTGAAGCCTACATCTACCTTCTACCCAAGGCAAGTTTCAAGTAGTTGTATATTTTTTCTTATGTTTTTTGTTATTCTACTCTTATAAACCTCCTTTCTTGAACTGCAGAACAACCCAAGGGGGTGACAATTAAAAACACAGCAATCATTACATCAAATATAATATTACAGTTTACAATAATTAAACAAATGATAAATTACATCAAAAAGACATAGGAAGTCCACAGAAGTATTTCTGGAAGCTTAACTTGGCCCTACCCCATTCTCACTAGGAACAGGCAAGCCATAGTTCCAATAAATGAATCTAGACCATATCCCTATCTAATTAACACAAAGTCAGATCCACCCAATTTCCCCATCACTGCTCCTAGCCTACCCACAACTCCCTATAACATGCCAAAATGCTGGTCCATCAGTAACCTTTGAAGGGGCAAACCTCTTAGGTTCTCCCCTCCTCCAGAGTGAACCTCCTCCAGGGCAGGGCTTAGCTAAATATTGGCCCCTTGATCACATCAGTGGGGGGAGGGCTGCACAGGCCAGCTTCAGCTCCCGGCAGAGCCCAGGAAGTATGCATCCTGAGTCTCATCAGTGGCTCAAGCCCCATTCTCCCAGGTGCCTCTGCAGGAATCCCAGCCTCATTTGGCTGGAAGAGCAGAAACCGGGCTCAAAAATCAAACCTATATAATTGCACAGAGCTGCTGCTGAGCCTTTGGGCCAAAATAAAAATAGATTTTTAAATGAAGTCCGTTTATTATCCTTGCCTATATTTATTATCTAGTACATGGGTCTCCAAATTATGGCTCGTGTGCCATACCTGGCCCACTGAGCTTGTTTTTCTGACCCATCATTCACATCTATCGTGCAACAGGATCCAGCCCACCAACTACTTTTGGGGGGGGCACAAAGAACATAAGAACATGCCATACTGGGTCAGACCAAGGGTCCATCAAGTCCAGCATCCTGCTTCCAACAGTGGCCAATCCAGGCCATAAGAGCCTGGCAAGTACCCAAAAACTAAGTCTATTCCATGCTACTGTTGCTAGTAATAGCAGTGGCTGTCAACTTAATTAATAGCAGGTAATGGACTCCTCCTCCAAGGTATTTTCAACTTATCCAATCCTTTTTTAAACACAGTTATACTAACTGCACTAACCACATCCTCTGGCAACAAATTCTAGAGTTTAATTGTGCGTTGAGTGAAAAAGAACTTTCTTCGATTAGTTTTAAATGTGCCCCATGCTAACTTCATGGAGTGCCCCCTAATCTTTCTATTGTCTGAAAGACTAAATAACCGATTCACATCTACCTGTTCTAGACCTCTCATGATTTTAAACATCTCTATCATATCCCCCCTCAGTCGTCTCTTCTCCAAGCTGAAAAGTCCTAACCTCTTTAGTCTTTCCTCATAGGGGTGATATTCCATTCCCCTTATCATTTTGGTCACCCTTCTCTGTACCTTCTCCATCGCAATTATAACTTTTTTGAGATTCGGCGACCAGAATTGTACACAGTATTCAAGGTGCAGTCTTACCATGGAGGGATACAGAGGCATTATTACATTTTCCGTTTTATTCACCAGTCCCTTTCTAATAATTCCCAACATTCTGTTTGCTTTTTTGACTGCCGCAGCACACTGAACCGAAGATTTCAATGTGTTATCCACTATGACGCCTAGATCTCTTTCTTGGGTGGTAGCACCTAATATGGAACCTACCATTGTATGATTATAGCATGGGTAATTTTTCCCTATATGCATCACCTTGCATTTATCCACATTAAATTTCATCTGCCATTTCGATGCCCAATTTTGCAGTCTCACAAGGTCTTCCTGCAATTTATCACAATCTGCTTGTGATTTAACTACTCAGCAATTTTGAAAATGTGATTACCTCACTTGTCGTATTTCTTTCCAGATCATTTATAAACATATTGAAAAGTAAGGGTCCCAATACAGATCCCTGAGGCACTCCACTGCCCACTCCTTTCCACTGAGAAAATTGTCCATTTAATCCTACTCTCTGTTTCCTATCTTTTAGCCAGTTTGTAATCCATGAAAGGACCTCGCCACCTATCCCATGACTTTTTGCTTTTCCTAGAAGCCTCTCATGAGGAACTTTGTCAGCCTTCTAAAAATCCAAGTACACTACATCTACTGGTTCACCTTTATCCACATGTTTATTAACCCCTTCAAAAAAGTGAAGCAGATTTGTGAGGCAAGACTTGCCTTGGGTAAAGCCATGCTGACTTTGTTCCATTAAACCATGTATTTCTATATGTTCTGTGATTTTGATGTTTAGAACACTTTCCACTATTTTTCCTGGCACTGAATTCAGGCTAACGAGTCTGTAGTTTCCCAGATCACCCCTGGAGCCCTTTTTAAATATTGTGGTTACATTAGTTATCCTCCAGTGTTCAGGTACAATGGATGATTTTAATGATAGGTTACAAATTTTTACTAATAGATCTAGAAATTTCATTTTTTAGTTCCTTCAGAACCCTGGGGTGTATACCATCAGGTCCAGGTGATTTACTACTCTTCAGTTTGTCAATCAGGCCTACCACATCTTCTAGGTTCACCGTGATTTGGTTCAGTCCATCTGAATCATTACCCATGAAAACCTTTTCCAGTCCGGGTACCTCCCCAACATCCTCTTCAGTAAACACCGAAGCAAAGAAATCATTTAAACTTTCCACAATGGCCTTATCTTCTCTAAGTGCCCCTTTAACCCCTCGATCATCCAACTGATTCCCTCACAGGTTTTCTGCTTCAGATATATTTTTTAAAGTTTTTACTGTGCGTTTTTGCCTCTACAGCCAACTTCTTTTCAAATTCTCTCTTAGCCTGTCTTATCAATGTCGTACATTTAACTTGCCAATGCTTATGCATTATCCTAGTTTCTTCTGTTGGATCCTTCTTCCAATTTTTGAATGAAGATCTTTTGGCTAAAATAGCTTCTTTCACCTCCCCTTTTAACCATGCCGGTAATCGCTTTGCTTTCTTTCCACCTTTTTTAATGTGTGGAATATATCTGGACTGTGCTTCTAGGATGGTATTTTTTAACAATGACCACACCTCTTGCACACTTTTTACTTTTGTAGCTGCTCCTTTCAGTTTTTTTCTAACAATTTTTCTCATTTTATCAAAGTTTCCCTTTTGAAAGTTTAGCACGAGAGCCGTGGATTTGCTTACTGTCCCCCTTCCAGTCATGAATTTAAATTTGATCATATTATGATCACTATTGCCAAGCGGCCCCACCACCGTTATCTCTCTCACCAAATCCTGTGCTCCACTGAGAATTAGATCTAAAATTGCTCCCTGTCTTGTCAGTTCCTGAACCAATTGCTCCATAAAAATGTAATTTATTTCATCCAGGAACTTTATATCTCTAGCATGTACCAATGATACATTTACCCAGTTAATATTGGGGTAATTGAAGTCTCCCATTATTACTGCACTACCAATTTGGTTAGATTCCCTAATTTCTCTTAGCATTTCACTGTCCATCTCACCATCTTGACCAGGTCGACGGTAGTATACTCCTATCATAGTCTTCCCCAACACACAAGGGATTTCTACCCATAAAGATTCAATTGTGCATTTAGTCTCATGCAGGATGTTTATCCTGTTGGACTCTATGCCATCCCGGACATAAAGCGCCACACCGCCTCCCGGGTTCTCCTCTCTGTCATTGCAATATAATTTGTACCCCGGTATAGCACTGTCCCATTGGTTATCCTCTTTCCACCATGTCTCTGAGATGCCAATTAAGTCTATGTCATCATTCACTGTTATACATTCTAATTCTCCCATCTTACTTCTTAGATGTCTGGCATTACCATACAAACATTTCAAAGTTTGTTTATTGTCTGTATTTTCATTCTGCTTTTTAATTGATAGGGAACAGAATGTTTTAGCTCAGGTGAGTTTTTAGTTACAGGCACTTGAACTACTTTTCTTATTATTGGAACCTCTCTGTCGGGATTCCCTAATTCTAATGCATCATTAGTATCCTTTAAAGATACCTCTCTCCGAACCATGTGCTGCTGAGCGACTGTCGGCTTTCCCCTTTGTTCTAGTTTAAAAGCTGCTCTATCTCCTTTTTAAAGGTTAGCGCCAGCAGTCTGGTTCCACTCTGGTTAAGGTGGAGCCCATCCCTTCGGAAGAGACTCCCCCTTCCCCAAATGGTTTCCCAGTTCCTAACAAAACTGAATCCCTTGCACCATTGTCTCATCCACGCATTGAGACTCCGGAGCTCTGCCTGCCTCTGGTGACCTGCGTGTGGAACAGGGAGCATTTCAGAGAATGCTACCCTGGAGGTTCTGGATTTAATCTTTCTACCTAAGAGCCTAAATTTGGCTTCCAGAACCTCCCTCCCACATTTTCCTATGTCATTGGTGCCCACATGTACCAGCCGGCTCCTCCCGAACACTGTCTAAAATCCTATCTGGATGATGCGTGTGGTCCGCCACCTTCGCACCAGGTAGGCATGTTACCAGGCGATCCTCATGCCCACCCGCCACCCAGCTATCTACATTCCTAATAATCTAATCACCAACTATGACGGCCGACCTAACCCTTCCCTCCTGGGCAGTAGGCCTTGGGGAGAGATATCCTCAGTGCGAAAGGACAATGCATCACCTGGAAAGGTTAGTGGGGTTTCCTAGGCCTCTGTGCCCCCTCCCCCCACAAAGCAGGAAAAGGGCTGCTGGACCTGCACTCATGATGTGAGCTGCCACCAAGGAGGCCAGGCCCCGCCAGCAGGAGAAGAGCCATCCAGCTTGCAAACCGCCAGTGGGAAGGTCAGGCCTGCCATGGGACAAAAACAAGCAGGGCTGTGCTGCAGCATAAGATAGGGGGATTGAGTAGGTGAAAGGAAGAGAAATAATAAGAGAGATGAGGGGAGGAAACTAGAGTGAAAGAAGGAGAAGGGTTGGAGGAGAGAAGGGAAAGGCAGGGAGGGAGACAAGCGAGAGGGAAGGGAGGGGCTGAAAGGAGAAGAGACAGCAGGGAAGGGGTGAGGAGGGGAGGTAATTGGGAAGAGGGAAAGGAGGCAGTGCAAGAAGATGAAGGCAGCGTGGCTGAGAACAGGAGGGTGAGAGTAGGAGAGGGGGGAAGGGAAGGGAGTGTGAGTGCGGAGAGAGGGGAAAGAGGGGGTGAGAGGGGTGGAGGAAAGAGGGAAATGGACTGTGAGTGAGAGGAATGAGAGAGGAGTGATAAGAAAAGAGGGCGTGAAGGAAAGGGGTGAGAAAGGGGAGGACAGTAGAGGGAGATTGCAAGAGTATATGGGGGAAGTGAATGGGAGACTCCCCCCCTAGGGGCCAGGTGCAGATCCTGAATAGGGGGGAGGGGAACCAAGTGTTAGGGTGTCCAATGTGCCAGAAATATTTTTACCATAACCATATTTGTCATTGCACTTGGGGAGCCCTGCCTCCCTCCCTCCTTCCGCAACATTTCAAATCATCTACAGGACTAGAATGAACCCCATCCCATCCCTACAAGGGGGACTCACCGCCCCCCCCCCCCCCACCCCCATCTCCTGCCCTCTTGCTGATTTGAAATGTCAGATGCAGCCCTCCACTTACAAAGGTCACGTTTTTCTCTTTCTCCTGGGAGAATAAACCACACCTCTTCCATGGATCCACAATGCTAAAATGTAATGCTATCCAGACCAGGGGAAAAAAAGAAACTAAATCTTCATATAATTTTAAAGTACCATAGCTGTAATATTAGTGCATTTGGATATGCAGAATCAAAAGTCAATAAACAAGCAGCAGGCAACTACCCCTTCCCCTCCCTCTCACTCACCCTTCCCCAGCTGAAATAACCCAGCTCTTAGGATCTTGCCCCCTCACCAGGTCAGTGCAGAATGATCGTCAGCTCTTGAAAACTAGACTCAAATGCATTATCAGGCCGATACAGTAAAAGTTGCGGGATAGCGGGCGAGTGCCCGCTCGCTCTCCTGTGCGCGTGATTTAGTATTCAAATGAGGGCCCGTGGCAAAAAGAGGCGCTAGGGACACTAGTGCGTCCCTAGCGCCTCTTTTTGGGCAGGAGCGGTGGCTGTCAGCGAGTTTGACAGCCGATGCTCAATTTTGCCGGCGTCGGTTCTCAAACCCGCTGACAGCCATGGGTTCGGAAACCGGACGCTGGCAAAATTGAGAGTCCGGTTTTCAACCCGTGAGCCGCGGGCTGATTTTAATTTTTTTTTTTTTAATTATTTTTTACTTTTGGGACCTTGGACAATATCGCCATGATATTAAGTCGGAGGGTGTACAGAAAAGCAGTTTTTACTGCTTTTTTGTACACTTTCCCGGTGCCGGCAGAAATTAATGCCTACCTTTGTGTAGGCGCTAATTTCTGAAAGTAAAATGTGCAGCTTGCCTGCACATTTTACTTACTGAATCGCGCGGGAATAACTAATAGGGCCATCAACATGCATTTGTATGTTGCGGGTGCTATTAGGTTCGGGGGGTTGGCCGTGCATTTTCGACGTGCTATTACCCCTTACTGAATAAGGGGTAAAGCTAGCGCGTCAAAAACGTGCGTCCAAACGCAGGTTAACAGTGCGCTCCGGTGGAGCACACTGTACTGTACTGTATCAGCCTGTATATTAGCCAAACAGAGAATGGTATCACCTACAGTTTGTTGATATTTATGCTATGGAAAATCTAGCCACAGCACACCAATGTGACAGGGATCTCAGTCCATTTGATCACAGTTTTCAGATCACGAATCTTTATTAGTGAAACTTTCTCCTATGAAACACTGCAGTATACGGTAGGTAAAACGTGCCTGCAGGCTTTGTCCCAAAGTGGATAGCTGGAAAATTGTCCCCTAGAAGAGCAGTGCACACTCTTTCACCACCCTGTCCCGTGCTGATGAGCTATTGTAATAACCCAGGACAGCGAAAGCATTAATCTGGGTCCTAGTGAACTCTGAGTCACATAGAGACTGCAGGAATCAGGAAGAGCTCATTCCTGCAGGGCTCTTATCAGTTCACTCAAAGAAAAACAAATGAAGGTACACAGTTCATCAGTGAGTGACAGCTTAATAAGTAATCGTCTCTCTCCCCCCTGGTTACTAATGCCTGTGCCCGCAGGTGGTGATCAGGGCAATACATTCGCTCTTGCCACTCTGTGCACCATCAGTCTGCTGCTCTAGCAATATTTTACCTTGCATTAGCAGGATTTCTGTTACCCCTGTCACGATGTCACCCAACAGGAGTTTTTTTAAAAATTCTCAAGTATTTAGCTGCTGGAGGTTTAATAAAGGGAATTGTACTGTTCTGGACTTTCGATCCTCACAACAGGCCCTTCTGTCATGACAACACAGGCACAAGATTTTGTACGTTCAGTTGCTCTTCCCCTAAAACATGGAACAAGATACCTCTAGCACTTCACCTAGAAACTTCTTACCTCATCTTGAAGAAATAAAAAGTCACATTTTGTTCAGCCAGGCCTTCCCTCTAAGACTCCACAGCAGACTCATCCTCTAGTATCTATCCACCGAATGTCTCCCTGACCGGGAATACCAAAAGGTTCGCCCACTTCCAGGCTACATCTATCCAACTTCCTAACCAAATATATGCAATTTATACCCAATGTACTTACTTCCTTATGCTTACCAGATGTACCCTACTTTTTATCTATTTACTTGCATTCTTCCTTATATCTATATGCATCCATTACTTATGGACTTAAGTTTATCTGGCTAACTTTAGAACCGCTCATTAGCAGGTCTAACTTATCTGGCTACCTTCACCAGAAAAGTATGAATATCACCCCTTATCTGGCTAAATAGTCATGCCTCACCCACCACTTAAATATGTGAGTGAGAGAGAGAGAGAGAGAGACAGAGACAGAGACTGAGACTGAGACTATAGTTCCTATGCCCTAGACAGGTATTTGTATCCCTATCGGAGGGCCACCTAGTAACTCGAGGTGGGGATTAGGTATGAGCGTAGGGGGTTGGGGGCCACTTTCACATTCAACATGAGACATACGGAAAGAACAGTGGTCTCTAGTGAAGATTTGCTGGCCGTCGGAGTGAGGACACTCACTCCAAGAAGAGATTTTCTTGGAGTGAGTGTCCTCACTCCGACGGCCAGCAAATCTTCACTAGAGACCACTGTTCTTTCCGTATGTCTCATGTTGAATGTGAAAGTGGCCCCCAACCCCCTACGCTCATACCTAATCCCCACCTCGAGTTACTAGGTGGCCCTCCGATAGGGATACAAATACCTGTCTAGGGCATAGGAACTATAGTCTCTCTCTCTCTCTCTCTCTCTCTCTCTCTCTCTCTCTCTCTCTCTCTCTCTCTCTCTCTCTCTCTCTCTCTCTCTCTCTCTCTCTCTCTCTCTCAAATAGGCTGTTTGGGACAGTTTCATGTACTGTGAAGATTCCATGCACTGAATATCTACCTCTGTACACTTGTTTTACCTAACCCCCATTACACACAGAAGTGCCAGGCTCTGCAAAAGGGGGGTGTGTGGTCGGGCAGGGGGAAGTGCATGCAGCCAGCATGTGGATTTTACTTCTGCTCCTGAGGAGCAGTAAGTATAAAAATTTTAAAATGGGGAAGATTAGGGTTAGTTTTGGGATCGGGGAAGAGTGAGGAAGGATAGGGTTAAGGCTAGGAAAGGTCCCTCCCAGTCCGCTTCTTAATTGGAGCGGACTGGGAGGTAACTCACCGCGCGTACTTTAGAATATTTCCCTCCCCCCCACCACGAGCGCACAAGTTGAGGGCCGCCGGCACATGCACATATGGATGTTAAAATCCAGCGCACACGTGCACGTGGATATCGCATTTTATAACATGCATGCATGACACGCACGTGTTATAAAATGATTGCCCCCATGTGCACGCACTCCTTTTAAAATCTACCTTTTGGGTTTTAGCTGTTGCGATTCACCTTGACCATATTCAGGGAAAGGCAGATGAGAAATAAATTGATTGATTGATTGACAGAGAACCAGGGGAGGATGGGGGAAAGGAGAACAAGAAGCAGAGGACAACCAGATTGCATTGTACTGATTTATTATAATATACAGATCCTTGTACACAATAAATCACAGAAAGCAGACAGATGCAATCATTCCTATCACCGGCAAAACCACAAAGGCATCTTTTCCAACAGTACAGTGTTTATCAGTTTTGCAGACTATTTCCATTCTTAGCAGACAGAGACTGTCATCCATTTCCTAGGTTACAGCCTTTCGTATACGACTTATTTTATCAAAACAGTATTTTTTTTTCCCCCATGCCAGATCTTCGTGTACAAACTTTCCAGCTCTCTGTAGAAAGAAAACCACCTGCGGTGCATCCTGGGAGCTTGAGGTTTTGGAAATTCAAATGGCCTGCTTGTTCCTATGTTTGTTCTTGGAAATTTAGGATGGCTTGCCAAATGAAACACTGGAAATCATCTAAATACTTGGGAGAAACTTAAAACAGAAAGCAAGAATGTTTATTGTTAGTTTTTGTAGTTTCAAAGGCCGTTCCTGTTGTTGTCCCTTTCATCCCTTTTTTCATTACCATTTTCGTATATAAAATAAATTTTATTACATTCTTTCAAATACAAGACAGGATGAAACAGTGCACTCCTACACCACACGTTCATTTAAATGCGTGTTATTCTACAGTGCTGTGCTCCGTTCTTCTTTATTGTTTTTAAACCCTATTGGTGGATTCTGGATTACTTTTTTCTGACGTGAGAGGTTACAGGGGAATGAAAGAGTGTAAGGAGACACAATGGGCTGGAAAAGAGTGGTAGGAGACTAATGTAACCCCCTGTCCCGTGGGGTTCACCTTCTCTGCTTTGGGGAGCCTGGGGTAACTCTCCCCAAGTGAGGAAATAAATCTCAGTCGGGTCGTGGGCCGGGGGCAGCCAAGCTGCAAGGCCAAACTGGGCAGAGGACACACACACAAGCACTCAAACCCCCCCCCCCCCCCCCACACACACACACACACACACACACACACCCACACTGTTCACTAGAGATGTGCAGTGATAATGCACTTCGGTTCGGGCTTCGTTTTCAGCCCGCCACAGGAAATTTTGTTTTTCCCGCAGTTCGGGCTTTTCTTTTTCAGGGGAGGCCAATTTTTGGATTAGCGCTAGTTTCTTCCCTTATTTCTTCTTTTGCTGCTTGTTTTTATGGTAATCAGACCTTTGGACCTCCTTATTCTATTCCCCCTGCTTCTAATGCTAATCAATATACTAAATTTGGTTTTTCTCTTCCACAGCCGGTGCCATTTTGAAGATTGGCAATACGGCCCACGTGCAGGAGGTCGCTCCTGGACCCCCGCTGGACTTTTGGCAAGTCTTGTGGGGGGTCAGGAGGCCCCCCCAAGCTGGCCAAAAGTCCCTGGGGGTCCAGCGGGGGTCCGGGAGCGATCTCCTGCACGCGTGACGTCGGGAGCCAGGAACCAAAATGGCGCTGGCGCTACCTTTGCCCTGTCACATGATAAGGGCAAAGGGCCACCAGCGCCATTTCTCAACGCAGCCGTGGCCAGAGAGCTGGAGATCGCGTCTACATACACCACTCTTCAGCCTGTGCAAACTCTCTTCTCAAACCCAGCAAATCTCAATGTACTCACTTTAGATCTCAGGATGGCTGCAAGCTACTCACTTCCCCTTGTTGCAGGAGGAAACGGGAGACTTTCAGTGAGAAATTACCACTTACCTGATAATTTCCTTTTCTTTCGGACAGATGAGATGAATCCAGAACCAATGGGTTATGCACCTCTATCAGCAGATGGAGACGGAGCAAAGCTGACATCACAGTATATATACTCCTGCAGTGACATCAGCCTGCCAGCTTCAAAAGCCAACTGTGGACAGACTAACAAAAACTTAATTAATAACAGATATCCATTTCAGTACCCAGCCAACAGGAAACCGTGAGATCAGTCAAAGAATGCATCAACATTGGTCTAGGGACTGCACTAACATCAGTAACCCCTGGAACACACAGCCACGCAGGAAGACCATAGCCCAATCATGCGGCAGCCAAGAGGAGGAAGCTGGATTCATCTGACTGTCCTAAAGAAAAGGAAATTATCAGGTAAGTAGTAATTTCCCATTTCTTAGCGTCCAGTCAGATGAATTCAGAACAAGTGGGATGTATCCAAGCTACTCCCAAATAGGGCGGGAGGCTGCCTGCGGGCCATACAAAATTGCATTTGCAAAGGGCTTTGTCCTCCCGGGCCTGCACATCCACACAATAATACCTGGAAAAGTGTATAACGAGGACCATGTCGCAGCTTGGCAAATGTCGACAGGAGTCAGCAATTTGTCTTCTGCCCATGACACTGCCTGAGCCCAAGGGGAATGAACCCAAACCTGACTAGGCAATAGTATTTCAGCATCAACGTATGCGGCCGTGACTACCTCCTTAATCCAGTGGGCTATTGTAGCCCGCGAAGGCAGCTCACCCTGTTTTCTACCACCATGGAGGACAAACAGGTGATCTGTCTTCCTGAGAGGTTTAGAAACTTCCAGATACCTCACAATATGTCTCTTAACATACCCTGTTTTCCCGAAAATAAGACATCCCCCGAAAATAAGACCTAGTAGAGGTTTTGCTGAATTGCTAAATATTTTATTTTATTATTTATTTAAGGCTTTTATATACCGACTTTCTTGATACAAATCAAATCAACTCGGTTTACATTGAACTAAACAGACAATATAATTAACCAATCAACAAGAGAAAAAGGAGCATAAAAGTTACATTATAACAAGGATGCCTTAACTTGGAGTAAGAAATAAAGAGGGGGTGAACAAGATAAATAAATAAATAAATACTATATACAAAAGAGGGGGGCAAGGAGCCAACCTCTTTAATAGATACTATACATGAAAAATATGGAAAAATTTGTATACATAAGTGGGTGATGGAAGAATTCTTGATCAGGCAATGGGGTTTGTAGTGGGGAAGGCTTGGCTGAACAGCCATGTCTTTAGTTTCTTTTTAAAAGTTGTTAGACAGGTCTCCAGTCTGAGATCCGGAGGCATGGCGTTCCAAATGGAAGGGCCTGCGGTAGAGAATGCCCGGTCTCTGATATTTGAGTGGTGCACTAGTTTGATTGTAAGAACGTGTAAGGATCCCTTGTAGGCATCCCTTAATGGCCTAGCCGTCGAGTGCAGTCTGAGAGGATGAAGCAGATCAAGAGGGGTCTGATGGTGGATATTTTTATGAATGATTGTGAGAGATTTATGAAGGATCCGGAAGTTTACTGGGAGCCAGTGGAGATCTTTTAGAATGGGAGAGATATGCTCTCTCCGATTAGTATTTGTCAAAATTCTTGCCGCTGTATTTTGTAGCAACTGGAGAGGTTTAATAGTAGAGGCTGGAAGACCATGCAGAATGGAATTGCAATAGTCGATCTTGGAGAACAGAATAGCTTGGAGGACGGATCTGAAATCATTTATTTATTTATTTATTTATTTAAAGGCTTTTATATACCGGAGTTCATGCACTAGTGCATACCACTTCGGTTTACACAGAACAAGGAACAGAAAATTACATCAAACAGATTGAACAATTAAACAAATATACAATTACATCCAATGATTGGGTATAAATAACATGGCTAACTTAGTAGGAACTTAGAGTTTGAGGTAAAGGAGAGAAATAGTACCAAGTGGTAACAGAATCATAATGGAATAGGAGCGGTTTGAGTTTTTTGAGTACTTGTAGCTTGTAGAAGCACTCCTTAGTAGTGTGTTTTATAAAATGCTTTAGGTTCAGGTGACTGTCAATTAAGACTCCAAGATCTCTGGCATGTGATATATGTGGAATAGTTTGTGATTGGTGAAGGATGGGACTGCCTTCTGCAGTAATTAGCAAGAGTTCGGTTTTAGAAGTGTTGAGCACAAGGTTGAGGCTTGATAGGTAATGGTTAATAGTTTGTAGATGAGAGTTCCATAACCTGAGTGTTGAGTCCAGTGAATTGGATATGGGGATCAAAATTTGAACGTCATCTGCGTAAATATAGAATTTGAGTTTGAGGTTTGAGAGTAGGTGACAGAGGGGGAGTATGTAAATGTTAAACAGGGTGGGTGATAAGGAGGAGCCCTGGGGGACGCCAAAAGGAGCATTGATATGAGGTGATTCCTTGTTTTTTATTTTTACCTTATATCCTCTATTGCTAAGGAAGGATTCGAACCATCTGAGGGCTGAACCTGTAATTCCTATGTCTGAAAGCCGGTTTAGAAGAATATTGTGATTTACCGTATCAAAAGCCACAGAGATGTCGAGGAGAGCTAAGAGAAACGACTCCTTTGCAAAAGCCAATATATAATTGATCAAGGAGTGAGGTGAGAAGGGTTTCAGTATTATGTTCTTTTCGGAAACCATATTGAGACAGGTGTAGTATATTGTGGTCTTCTAGGTAATTTGACAGTTGCTTATTTACAATTTTCTCCATGATCTTAGCTACAAATGGGAGATTTGATATGGGTCGGTAATTGTTGAGATCTTCCAGGTCCAGGTTTGATTTTTTGAGTATGGGTTTGAGCGTGGCCAATTTGAGAGCATCTGGGAATGTTCCTTGTGAGAGGGAACAATTGATGATATCGGCCAGATATTTGGAGATGTATTCTGGTATGAGAATCAGTAACTTGGAAGGTATTTGGTCCAGGGGGTGGGTTGAAGGTTTCATTCTTTTTATCAGGGATTCTACCTCTAAAGTGTGGGTAGGATCAAAGGAGTCCAATCTTATGTCTGTGTTTGGTAGGGGAACTGTGTCCAGAAGAAGAGAATTTGGGCTGGTGGGTAATCTGGCCAGTGTGTTGGAGATTTTGTTCTGAAAGAATAAGGCCAGGTCATTGGCCTTCGATTGGGCTGTATCGTCAGGGATAGTAGGGGGAACCGATTTGGTAAGCTCTGAAACATACGAGAAAAGGGCCTTTGCATCATACAGCATATCATGGATACGGTGAGCATAGAAATCTCTTTTTGTTCGAAGTGTTGCTGATCTGTAGTAGTGGAGAGCTGTTTTGTATATGGAAAGAGAGAGGGGATTAGGATTCTTCCTCCATTCTTTTTCTTTCCGTCTTAGATTTTGCTTCTGAGTGCGGAGTTCGTTTGAGAACCATGGTTGCTTATTTTTTTGAGAAGGATTTATATATTTTTTTTGACAGTGGGCATAAATCGTTGGCTATCATTTCGGTAATATTTTGCCATGAGGTGATAGCTGAATTGGGATTGGAAAGATCCAAGTTGGAAAGTTTTTTGATCAGGGATTTGCCGAGATCTTCTGAAGGACATGTTTTCCTGTAGTATAGAGTGGAAGGCTGATGAGGTGCGGACAATCCTGTCAATGACCTGAAAGTGGAGTTGATCATAAAGTGATCTGACCATGGGACTGGGAGGCATAAGGGAGGTGAGAGTGGAGTAAGATTGGAATTTGTGAAGATAAGGTCAAGAGTGTGACCTGCTTTATGTGTTGGTTGGTTGATGTGCTGTTTGAAGCCCATGTCCGAGAGAGCTGATAGGAAAGCTTCACAATTGGACGATCGAGGATTGGCATCAATGTGGAGGTTAAAATCTCCAATGATTATGGCTGGAGAGTCTGGTTTTAAGTATTTGGCTATAACTTCTACCATAGGAGAGGCGTCTTGATCTAAAAGTCCGGGAGGAGCGTAGGTGAGGAGGATTTGAAGCGACTTAGATTTGAATAAGCCTACCTCAAGTTTAGGTATAGTATAGATAGGTTGTTGAGTGAGGTTAAGAAATTTTTTTGCAGCTATTAGGAGACCTCCTCCTTTTTTTTCTTTCTGGGTAAGGAGAAGACATCATATATCTGTGTAGGCAATTGATTTATTAAGACTGTATCTGAGGGTTTTAACCAGGTCTCTGTGATGGCACAGATGTCTGGTCCAGTATCTAGCAAATGGTCATTAAGGATGTGGGTTTTTTTAGTAATTGACTGGGCATTGAAGAGTGATAAGGTGAATAGAGCCAGTCCAAGTAGTTGTGTAATGGGTGAGATCATTACAGGGGATAGATTTCTACGAGTTATAGGATGATATCTTAGCGTTGGCTTCATCCTGAAGCAGGTGTTGTGATGTATTATATGTATTGGGTGTCCTAGTAACATGGTAGTACTAGGGAGATTGCTTTGATTGGATTGTCAGCAACTAGTGTCCTATGAAGTGGTGGCGGTAATGGGTTGTGGAAGTATTCTTTGAAGGGGTTAGACTAATATGTTTGGTTGTGTCAATCTTTTGCTGGATGAATGCTGAGGTAGTTGGTTGAATGCTGAGGTATAGGGCTGAATGCTGAGGTAGTGGGTTGAATGCTGAGGTAGTTGGTTGAATGCTGAGGTAGTTGGTTGAATGCAGAGGTATAGGGTTGAATGCTGAGGTAGTGGGTTGAATGCTGAGGTAGTTGGTTGAATGCTGAGGTAGTTGGTTGAATGCAGAGGTATAGGGTTGAATGCTGAGGTAGTGGGTTGAATGCTGAGGTAGTTGGTTGAATGCTGAGGTAGTTGGTTGAATGCAGAGGTATAGGGTTGAATGCTGAGGTAGTGGGTTGAATGCTGAGGTAGTTGGTTGAATGCTGAGGTAGTGGGTTGAATGCTGAGGAAATTGATTGAGTGCTGAGGAGGTTGGATGAGTGGTGTCTTTTGGCGAATCTTATGGAGAATTTGTGTGGTGTTGGAAGAATTACTGGTGATGAATTGAACTGGAAGTGTGCTGGGAATTGTAAGACCTCCCCCAAAAGTAAGACCTAGCAAAGTTTTTATTTGAGAGCATGCCCGTCGCACAGAACACCAGAGCATGCAGCTGTGATTTTTTTACCCTGCAGGATTCACAGTTAGTTGTCATCACAAACCAGCATAACCAGACAACTATTCAGAATATAATAAATGTTCATTTTTTGTTCAACAATATATGTGAATTCTTCTTCATGGAAAAATAAGACATCCCCTGAAAATAAGGCCTAGTGCATCTTTGGTAGCAAAAATTAATATAAGACACTGTCTTATTTTCGGGAAAACACGGTACAAGGGTTGCAACAGGCAATATCCCTCCGCATCTTTTCCCCTAGCCAAAGACAGCAGGGAAATTGAATGATTCAACTGAAAATCTGAGCCCACTTTTGGCAAAAAAGGAAGGAAGAGTATGCAGCTGTAACACCCCCCACCCCCCCCCTACCCCCCCGGAGTCACTTGAAGGAACAGCTCCTTGGCAAGACAAGGCCTGCAGCTTGGAAATTCAACACGAAGAGCAAATCACCACCACGAAGAACAAATCACCAAGGCTTTTTTTTTAAGCCTTACCTGAGCTCAGCCCTTCCTGGCTGACTACAGAGACAGTCTCCGGCTGCAGGGGGAGAGGGCATATATTGTCACCACCGCGCTCGGTTTCCTGCACCCGTTGCCTTTCAGCTGTTTTAAACAGCTAAGTCCACGCCGGCTGACAAAACCAGCTACTGGACCAAAGCACTCATCTGAGGGATCATGGAAATCACCTCAGGAATTCTCAACTGGGGGAGGGGACCATTTGGCATCACCGCAGTAGAGGTGGGGCAAATTAAATTTCAGTCGCCAACAGGGAGATGCACGTCCACCATCTGCTGGAGACAGAGAATACTGGCGGGCTGTCACTGCAGGGGTATATATACTGTGATGTCAGTTTGCTCCATCTCCATCTGCTGGTAGAGATGCATAAACACAGGTTCTGGATTCATCTGACTAGACGCCAAGAAACCCTGTTTCCAGGATCCAACCAGGCACAGGGTTTTCTTTTCTGGTCCCAGCTGGTCCCTTCACAGTTCCTTTCCTTTCCAGTACTTTGAACTCTTAAATACAATTTCCAGGAGTCTCACACAGGCTCCCTGAGGCGCTGTTGAAGTATCCCTGTCAGACTCTTCTTCTTCCCTTGAAACCCCTGGACAGGGCTCCAGCTGCTGCCTTCTCTTCACACGGTGACTCTGGGCGTTATGGGAATGATGAAGGCGGTCCCATTTCTGAGAGATTGTGTACCCTTGGGCCACGACGCAACTGCAGAGGAACTCCAGGAAGCGCCGACACAGGCGAGGAATGCCCAAGCATGGGCTGGAGATGAAGAGCCCTGGCCTCTGCCGAACCTGAGCATATCGAAGAGACCCAGCAACGCAATGTTGGTCTCTGGAGTAGCCCTCCGGCCACTCGATAGCCCTTTTCGACCTGCCGTACAGAATGGCAGATGCGACAGGATGAACAGAGGCTGAGGGCTGGAACCAACAGAATCAGACGAAGACTCAGGATACTTGAAGGATGAGACCAGACTCAGGATACTTGAAGGATGAGACGAGACAGGTTGGTTGAAGGACTGAGACGGGACTCAGGTTGCTTGAAGAGAAGGACTCCGACAGAGTCACAAGATCAAAAGTTCTTAATAGGTACTGCCACACCACGTGCCCTACACAGCTAATCAAGGCAGGTCACGGACCACGCTGGTGGTTCCCAACTCAGGTTACTTGGAGGTTCCACGACAAAGACTCCAATGAGGCTGAGTGAAGCAAGAGCAAATGCAGGCCGCAGAATAGGCCCCGATGTCGGCGATGGCATCCAGGCTGCAAAGGGCACCGAGGTGCATCCTCCACAGCCAGTCAAGGCCAGGCACGGACCACGCTGATACAGGACAGGTTATGCAGAGTTCATTCATATGGATGGAGGCAGACGCAAGGGACTCTGAAGACCCAGACAAGATTCAGGAGGAGAAGGACCTCAGGATCCAAGGACACAGAGCAAGGGACTCAGCGTGGGAGCACAAGCAGAACTCCGAGACGGGACTCAGAGCAAGGGGCATGGAGTGCAAGGGACTCTGAGTATGGAACCTGAGGTGAGGAGATTTAAAAGCCGGGATCTTCTGGAGGGTTGCGCTGCCGAGGAGAAGGACATCTGGATAAAAGGTCATCTGAACATGAAGACATCAAGAGAATAGGACATCAGGGGCTCTGAAGGACGAAACATCAGGAACATCAGGAGATTTGGACGTCGGAACATCAGGAACTGGACAAACAAAGACACGGGATCCGACGAGAGACCTTAACGAAGATGAAGACAAAGACATGAAATTCCAACATGGAACAGAGTGCCTAGGAGAAGCTAGGTGGAAGAGAAGTCCTAAGGAGGACTGGCTCCTTGCGAAGGCACTGAAAAAATGAAGACCCTTCTTATAGGGCTGAGAAGACACACCCACGACGACGTCATCAGGAGGACCACTCCCTCGCTGGTGCTTTAAGAATGGAAGAGAGGCGCAGCCTTGCGCTTAAGGCAGGAAGTGGGCAGGACCTTGGAGAGTGGCGTCTCTGCCGCTGAGTGAAGCAAGAGCAAATGCAGGCCGCAGAACAGGCCCCGACGTCGGCAACGGTGTCCAGGCCGCAAAGAAGAAACTGAGGGCGGCTCCATGCCACAGGCAAGGCTGAGGACGTGAGGCCCCTCCCCATGGAGGGGACAAGGTAACGTTGGCGGCCTCCGGACCATGTGGGAGTGCTGTCGGCGGCCTTCTGGCCGCGGGGCTAGACCCGGGCAGCTCCCTGCTGCCGGGCAGTGCAGGAACATCGGTGGTCTCGTTGGCGGCCCCCTGCCTGCAGGGCAGCACTGTAGCGGCTCCAGCTGCATAAAAAGGGCATCAGCAGCCTCTGGGCCTTGAAGAAGAAGGGAAAAAGGAGGGGGGCTGAACCAGTCTATCTGTCAAGAGATTCAGAACCACCCCCTGACCAACAGATACCCTTTTACTAGCTGGAAACTTCCCTGCTCTTTTGCACTCTGCAGGACTTCCCATAGGGGCAAATCACATTAACCACGATAAACTCTCTGCTCATTGTACACGCTGCAATCCTTTCTGTGGCACACAGGGGCCACGCTAAGGAGGGTAGAAGAGAATGAGAGGAAGAAGGGGCACAAGGGGTGGGAGGGAGTGAAAGGGAGAAGATGGGATTCAGAGAAGCAGGTGAAGAAAAGACACAGAGGATAATGAGGAGGACAGGGAAGTAGGCAGCAGGAGAAGAGGAAAAGAAAGGACGGGAGATGGGAATGGAAGAGGTCGAAAATGGAAGGGAGAATAAATCCAGGAGAAAGAGGAAGGAAAAAAGTGCGTGGGGTGGAGGGGGGTTCCGGTTTGTCATCTTTTTGGGAACATATGATAATGCCAAAAGTCACCATATAGGTGCAGGTAGCTCTAATCAATAAGGTAAGCAGAAGGAGACCCCCTAAACATGGAAAGTCTGCAGTCACCTGGAGCAACCTGCAGGTAAGGCACATCTGGCAGTTTCATCGGGACTCATTCACTAAGACTTTCCTCCTGTTCTGTGTCTATGGGGGAAAGATTTAGGTAACTAGGTCCTAAAAGTAACCACCTCCCCTCGATAACCGCAGGGGAGGTAAATAATAGGAATTTCCCAGGGATGGCAGCAATTGCACGGGGAACCAGACCTGCACTGCAAATTGAAAAGGGTCCTTCATGAAACAGTGAGGGAGCAGGATCTGGAGATCCTTTTCTTACAAAGTCCTTGAGAGGATAGAATATGTATAACCCAGAGGGAGGGAAAAGGCGCCACAGCCTGTCTCCGAGCCCCAGATCATGCAACCAGCTCTCTTCTATAGATCTGCAGAAACATTGATGACCAGGCAGAAATATGAAGCTATTTAGTCCATAGTTCCAGCCTGTGATCCAGATACAAGACTAGAGGGAAATCATCTGAGCACCCAGAGATCCAGAACGCCAGCAGGCCTTCCCGTGTCGATCACCACTTTTACCAGCCACTGAACTCAGTATCAAGTAGACAGGGCCAGCTGACAGTCGACTGGAGGGTGCCTACCTTTGCAGGGTTGGTCCACAAATAGCTTGCCCAGGGTTAGCCCCTGGTAATACATGTAATTAGCTGGATTTATTCCGGACTATAAGCCCTCAGCTAGCATCTGTGTTTAACTGCCTGCTGAGATGAAGGGTCAACTATGATGGACTGTATGCCTCTGTGAACTTAGCTTAAAAGTTAACCTTTATCTTTTCTTCAGGACAATCTGCTGTTGCCAAGCTATCTTTTCCTCCAAATGCGGCTTTGCTGCTGACATGGATTGAAGGACAATCAGATAGCTATTCCCTGCATTACCTAACTGCCAAGAAACTCACCTCCTACAAAGGAACTTTTATTGTTTATGAGAACTAATGGGGTGTTTAGTGTTTGAAGAGTCTGAGCTTCCTTATTTATTTTCATTGGTGTTTGAAGACAAAGGATAATGTTTAGGTTTTGGGAGCTATAATTGTGAAGTTTAAAAAAAAAAAAAAAAAACAACAGCATTGGATTGCATTGCTGCCTAGTTATTTCTTTGGGGGGCTGTGATTGAGGGACAGTTTTTCTGCACAGTAATATCCCATCTATAGGCAGCACCCTTGGAGGGGCCTGTATGGGAGGAAGCATCCCCTGATGCCTGCCACAATTCCACAAGAAACAGGAACCCGGATCCTGTAACTCGCACAAGAGCACGTATAGCTGGCCACTAGTGTGCATCTTTTGGGGCCATGCCATAGTTCCCTGTTAATCTGAAACTGGGATCAGTAAATAGGAGAAAGGAATGTTGCAGGTACCATAGATACTGCGCTGGAAGCACATTTTGTCCTTCTCTTTTGTACAGAGAAAACAAAGCCTCCGGATTAGTTGCATGATTTTTATCTCATTCCTTGAAGCATCAAGTAGAGCTGATAAAGCATTTCCTAATCAATGAATTGAAAAACATTACAAAACACCCATAATGCTGTAAACATTTTCCAAGGAACCCAAGAATCTGCAATGAACTATCGTTTTATGATAGAGCTTAAAGGCAATCAGAGGTAATTATCAACCAAATGGAATATTGGGATGGGAGCTCTGCTTCCTCATTGGGCTGCTCTGGGCGTTATCTGTGCAGAAAATGACTCTAATCAAAGATATTGTTCCCTTTATCCTGTCCTGCAAGGCCATTCTCCCTACTACTTCCTTTCTAGAGAAGCAAGGATGTCAATATTCAGCAACCAGTTAGTGGAATATCAATTGTATATAAATAAATATGTAAAATGTGAAACATTCAAGGCAGAAAATGATTCAGACAAGAAAAAATTGCAGAAGATTGTCAAAGGAGATTATTTGATTCTTGCTTATGTCCTAATTTTGAAAAATGTTATGCTGTGCACACAGTAGGAAGAAGTCCAGCAGAAATGCTTATGAATCACTGTCTGAAGACTTCCGAATACCCAGACTGGGCTACAGGTTATAGCACACAGCAAGACTCTACTGCTGAGATGCAGTCATCCAAGATATCATGAAAGCTCTCGATCAAAGTGAATACCAAGTACAATCGTTGATCCTGATGGACTGATCCGGCACCATCTGTGACCCTGACACAGAGACCCCATCAGGCTTGCACAGATACCGTCCAAGCCCAATAAATGCACCACTGCCAGTTCCACAATTACATGGAACCATCATCAGATGCCATCTCCCAACACGCCTATTAGGTTACAAGTACTCAGATCCATGATGCCATCACTGCCAGCATTACGACCCACCTAACAAATCACAAGGCCACAGTGTATTTAAGTTCAACCCCCAGTGTCCAAATAACCACATCACTAGGGGGAAGGGATGTTACGTATTCAGCCTAGCTGCTAGCTAGCATGTGAATATTGGCTCCAGCTGCTAAGTGGCAACCAAGTGTATTCTAGCTGCCAAGGCACTCTTTATCAGCCCCTGCATCTGCTCCAGGTGCTCTCTGAAACGCGCAGACTGTAGCTCTTGTTCTGCGTTTTCTCACACACTCACACCTTCCTGTTTCTCTCTCCAAATCTTCTTCTTGCATGCTTTCGAATTTTGGCATGTATGATTCAGTTGAACAAACATGAGCGTGTTGGGCAGACAGCTGGAACCCAGGTCTCTTTCCTGTCAATGTAGAGAACTAAGCTACTCGAAAGAGAAGAATATGAATACTAACTTTGGTGTCTGGTCTGTATGATAGCTGCCAAAATAGGTAAACTGAAGCACAGAGAGAAGTTGAATTGTCCAGGGTCACTCAGTCAGTTGGAATGAACTTGTGAATCTCAGGTGTTCTGAGTCCCAACGTTTCCTCTCATTTTTTCTGGGCTGTGTGCACAAAAACGTTCTTGTGTGCAACATAGTGTACAGATTTGGGTGCTGTGTTCTTTGAAACCCCATTCATTTTCCCTTTTCTTGTGCATGCTTTGTTTTCCTCTACGCACTTGTGTCACAACCTGCGGGCATGCACACCGGCGCACAGTTTACAGGGACCGTTGGTCCTCACTTTGTAGTTCATCACTCTGACCTCAAGTCCCTGACTACTTAACATCCCAGACAGAGGAGTGGACAACAAAACAAGACAGACAGATTGTGAAAGATGCAAGCATATAGAGAGAGGGAGTGAATAAGAGGGAGACAGATATGGAGGGTGACAGTGAGGAAGGAAAGGGAGAAAGGGGGTGAGGATACGTAAAACCCAAGAATGAACCAATAAAAAGGAAGAAGTAGAAATGTAGTATTGTATTTTTTTGTTGCCATGCACACTTTGCATCATCAGGGGGCTAAAGACACTTTCGGTGGTTATGTGTGCATAGAGACTGTCTGTTTGTTTCAAGTTCTGACTTCCTAATACTCTGAACATATTCTTTTGTGGTCACAGCTTCTTCGCACAACAGGAAACCTCAAAGCCAGAGTGTAAAGGCACAGAATGTACTGGAAGCGTCATCACTGGTATGGCAGTGCAGTAAGGGGCGTCCTGAGTGAGAATGGGATGCAAGCAGGCAGGCAGGTGGGCACCCAACCCAACAGACCTTAGTTGTCAAACATTTCTCATCCGCATAGCAATAGGCAGTGGTGCATCACGTTAGCACAACATTAGAAAACAGAAGCTTTGTGAAAACAAGACCCCTCCAACAAAAAATGCCATGTCTTCATGAAAGAGAGAAATTCAAGAGCAGTTCTTTTCCAAAACCTAAAAATACAGATGGGGAAAGATCTAGCGGAAATATAATTGCTTGGATTCTTGAAAGGAGTATCTCCCGGTGGACTTCCTAGCTGGGACCATCAGATGGCTGCCGGGATAACCTGTTGTAGTGCTTTAGCTCTAGTGCTACTGCTAAAGTGCTGCTGCTGCTGCTATATGGTTTTCTAGTACAGGGAGCAAATGGTTCCCCCGACACAGGTAACACTTCCCAAGGAGGCATTCCCTTCTAATCAGGCTGATTTTCAATGAGCACGAGGACGCCCGTACACGCACGTATGGGCGCACGAGCAAAAATGCGCTGGAATTTTAAATCATGCATGCATTTCCGCACATAAGATTTAAAATATACTTAGTGTACGTAAGTATGCTCCTAATTCCTAAATCAAATGGAACTAGTGATCAACATAGAGAAAACCGAATTCTTACATCTAGAATGAAAAAACTTAACGATCATTCAGAACCCAATTACACTCAAAAACAACCAAAAAATACAACTAGCAGAGAAAGTACGAAACCTGGGAGTGATAATCGATTCAGAATTAAGTATGAAACAACATGTATCTCAAAAAGTAAGAGAAGGTTAAACCAAACCTATGACTCTGAGAAGACTAAAACCACTACTAACGCCCACCAACAGTCTTACAAGCCTTAATTTTTGCCAGTACTGACTATTGTAACGCCCTGCTACTGGGCCTACCATACACCACAATAAGACCACTACAGATACTACAAAACACAGCGGCAAGAATTTTAACTGGAAAAAGCAAAAGAGACCATATCACCGAAACCTTAATAGAACTACACTGGTTACCCATTGAACAAAGAATACAATTCAAGACTTTATGCACCATACACAAATTAATACACGACGAAAAAGCGGAGTGGCTGAACACAGCCCTACGCGTACATACCCCCCACAGAAATCTGAGATCAGCAACAAAGCACTGCTAACTATTCCCTCAGTCAAGTCGGCCAGAATAACCCAAGAAAGGGATAGGGCCCTATCCCTAGCAGGACCCCCAATATGGAACAATATGCCGGTAGAAATCAGATTGCAAAGAAACATCAAAACCTTCAAAAAAAGTTTAAAGACATGGCTATTTAAGCAAGCATACCACAAAGCGAATTGAGAGCAGAAAACAGGGAAATGTTGGTTGCAGTCAGTCAAACTCCCACTCACACCCCTTGTTTCTTTAAGTGTGTGCCTCTCATTACTTTATCCTAAACTATTCCTTTTATTTTTTAACAACAAAGAACCAAAACAAAGTAGTACGATATCTTATAGCCGAGTAAGAGGAAACTGGACATGACTAATAACACTCACCAAATAATATTTATTATGAAATTATGTTACAGTAAATTAACGGCACTTGTTTCAGAGTTTAGAATTACAGATACTGTATTTAACATATAGTGTTGTGCCCTATTGTGAACCGCTGTGATGGCACCCGCTTAACGACAGTATAGAAAAGATTTTAAAATAAATAAATAAATACATTTTAAGAGGTTATTCAAGCATAACTATTTCACAAATCTTCCATAGGACTTTGTCGGTTTTAATGTGCATATGGAAGCAGATTTTGAAACCTGCTCGCACGAGAGACATTCCCAGTTTTTCCAATTAAGTCTACCAGTTTGCACAGTCTATCTTGAGGTCATCCAGACCTCTCTAGCTCTTTATCCCCCCCTCCCCCCCGCCCCACAGTTGACCCAGACCCCTCACCCTGTCGTGTAAGCCCAAAAACACGAGATCTGCAGACTTGCTCCTCATCAGGAGCAGCAGTAAAGTTACGCGGCTAACAAGCCGGCTCACACTGCGCCCTCTGGGGCGGATTTTCAGACTCCGCGAATAGGCCTACTTTTGTTTGAGCTCCAGGCGCAAACAAAAGTACGCTGGATTTTAGTAGATACGTGCGGAGCCGCGCGTATCTGCTAAAAACCTGGATCGGCGTGCGCAAGGCTATCGATTTTGTATAGCCGGCGCGCGCCGAGCCGCGCAGCCTACCCCCATTCCCTCCAAGGCCGCTCCGAAATCGGAGCGGCCTTGGAGGGAATCCTCTAACGCCCTCCCCTCACCTTCCCCTCCCTTCCTCTACCTAACCCACCCGCCCGGCCCTGTCTACACCCCCCCCTTACCTTTCTCCGGGGATTTACGCCTCCCGGAGGGAGAAGTAAATCCCCACGCGCGCGAGCGGGCCTCCTGCGCGCCGGGCCGCAACCTGGGGCGGGTACGGAGGGCGCGGCCACGCCCCCGGACCGCCCCGGGCCGTAGCCACGCCCCCGGACCCGCCCCCAAAACGCTGCCGACACGCCCCCGAAACGCTGCGACGACCGGGCCCGCCCCCGACACGCCCCCCTCCGAAAACCCCGGGACTTACGCGAGTCCCGGGGTCTGCGCGCGCCGGTAGGCCTCTTTGAATGTAGGCATACCGGCGCGCAGGGCCCTGCTCGCCTAAATCCGCCCGGTTTTGGGCGGATTTAGGCGAGCAGGGCTCTGAAAATCCGCCCCTATGGGAACAAATCCACTGTTCTAAAAGAGACCATATACAGGGACTGAATCCCCCTTGTGATGGGGTTGGACAGACCACAGACATGGAATGAATAAGAGCAGGGTTAAAACCAGAGGCTGAGCACAGGGAAATGTTGACAGAACTGCACAGAAAGTGAGATGTGAATCTTTTTTTTGTTCGTGTCGTTCTTCGTTTTTCGGCCACTGCGAGAAATGTTTTTTTGCGGTTCGGGTCTTTTTTTTCGCGAAAAATTGTTTTTTGAGTTAGTGCGCACTAACAAAAACCGTTAGATTTTGCTTCCATTTTTTGCCTGGTCTGTATTCAAGATCACGATGCCTGACACTCGGAAGACCTCGCCCTTACTGCCCCGGTCACCGGCACTCAGACGTATGGGTCGACTCAATGAGCGAGGACCACAAAGGGAGGAAAGGGGGTTTTAATCAATCCTTAAATTCTGCTTATATTCTGTTCCAATGAAGCAATAATAAAATTAAACTGAAAACCATGCAATGTGCACTCCCTTTTCCAGCTTGGCCCCTTTAAGTGGCTAAGTGGCTGCTTAATGGTAACAATTAAGTTGGAGGGGGGGGGGGGGGGGTTGAGGCAGGCGCACACGTGTGCCACGTGGGAAGTCCTCCGATGTGCAGAAGGTCCAATTTTTTAAATCCCTCCAGTTAGCCGGCATTTCTCTCTCCCCTTCCCCCTTATGTAACAGCGTGAATTAATTGCTTTGCCCCTGTGCATTCGCAGGGCCCTCCCACCGTGCGCTGGGAGCGCAATACTTGCAGGCTGCAACATCCTATGGACCGAGGTCCGGCAATTTTTTGAAATAATGTCCATTAAGTAGAAGATGCGTGCCCTGCGTCGCCTGCCCTCATCGCTGCTCGCAATCTTTCCTCCTTTATGCTCGTCCGCTGCCGATCACGACCTTGATTCGAATGAGTCCATGGGGAAGCTGGGAGCATTTTTCCAGCCTGGCCTCACCGCCACAGGAAAAGGGCTATGGTGGTGGCGAGGCGGGCGCTGCGACGCGCCGACAGAGCACTTCGCAGCCCGATGACGTTGTGGGCACGTCGGGGTGGGGGGGGGGGGGGCGCACGTTCGTGACGTGCCCGGAAGAGGAAAGCAGCGCCGGAGGACGTCACTGACAGTCCCGGCGGCGCGCCGTTAAGGGCGGGCGCGTTAGGCACGCTAGCCCTTTTATATATAGGAAGCAAGTGGCTTTATACATAGTCATCATGAAAATTCTCCAAATCCAATATAAAATCAATGGTAGAATAAGAGACAACTCCTTCCTCTTGCCAGATCTATGAACATGCCATACTGGGTCAGACCAAGGGTCCATCAAGCCCAGCATCCTGTTTCCAACAGTGGCCAATCCAGGCCATAAGAACCTGGCAAGTACCCAAAAACCAAGTCTATTCCATGTTACTGTTGCTAGTAATAGCAGTGGCTATTTTCTAAGTTAACTTAATTAATAGCAGGTAATGGACTTCTCCTCCAAGAACTTATCCAATCCTTTTTTAAACACAGCTATACTAACTGCACTAACCACATCCTCTGGCAACAAATTCCAGAGTTTAATTGTGCGTTGAGTGAAAAAGAACTTTCTCCGATTAGTTTTAAAAGTGCCCCATGCTAACTTCATGGAGTGCCCCCTAGTCTTTCTATTATCTGAAAGAGTAAATAGCTGATTCACATCTACATCTCTTAGGCCACCCGAAGTCTATAATCAGCCACTGTTCCGCTAGGAAACTTAGCTACATGAGTTTATCCAGATAACTATACGAATGCTCTTCGGCTGTCCTAAAGTTATTCAGCTACCATTACACTGGGACACTCCTCTTGAGACCTCAACCTTGGGACTTTAAAGATAATAGGAGTGAAAAACTTTAAATTTGCTTTCCCCCTCTTTAAATCTTTCCACGAAGAGAGAGAGCGCCTACAGCCTCAGTTCTGCCACTGCTTCCCCAGCAAACGACAGCTCCCTGCTGCCCATGTGCCCCCCCTGCAAGCACTGACATTCCCTCACTGCACAATCTATTCTGACAACCCTCCATGCTGCAAAAATACGTCCTGTTTAAAAAAAAGGGAATCTAAGAGACCACTGGAGGTGAAGTGTTTTGAGATTAAAATCTGCCTCTCCTATCACTGCCGTGGAAGGGACCTTGCAGGCCCTAAAACCCCCCGTGAATCACATCGGTGCAGTATGCACATTGCACACTCATAGCTTTTTTTAAAGTCTTGAAAATGTGTAGTCCCTGCCTGGATTTGACTATAGAGGAGGTATTGACAGCTGCTCATGGGGATCATATCAGTTCTTCTTCTCTAGCACTTGCCATTAATTAACCCTTTCCTTTCTTCCTCATCTAGCCCAGTTATGTCAGTGGCAAGCTCACGTGGACCCCCCCCCCCCGAGTTTGGTTAGAAGTAGGCGTTTGTTGTGCACAGGTTGTGGCCTTCCCTGGCTCCCGGCCGGCCTGCGGAGCAGCAGCCCCGTTCAGGAATCACCCTGCCTTCCATCGGCCCAATTTAGACTTCCCAGATGTAAGAGTTTTCATTAACAGCCTCTCTATCAAACATCAACATTACTGTACTGGAAAATATTTGCACACCAGAGTCGCTTGGAGCTTCAGAAAACAAGTCCTGTCTGTGGTATCAGCTTACACCAGAGAAAAGAGCCAGGGAGAGCAAATAATCTTCTACTAGCTGTTGACTAATGGAAGCAAGGACAGCTGCACAGTGAGGCATGAAATTCTTGCAATATTTATTTACAGGCAGAGAGGTGCGAGGGTGAGGCTGATAGGGGGGTGCGAGGCAGAGGGAAGATGCTTAATAACAGGGCTACAGGCATCTCTTCACAGATAATGTAGACAACGCTCTCACCACCCCTGTGGAGAGGGTTCTTAAAGTCCTCCGAGTCAGTGGTTTTCAGTGGAGTTCTCAAGGCCTGCCTGGATGAATATGTAACAGCGTGCTCGTGCATGTTCATGGGGGGGTATCCTGATAGGCAGTCCCTGAGGACTGGGTGAGGGAACCACTGCTCTGAACCAGCCATCAGAGTGGCCCAGTTTAGGCCAGCCCTGCTCTCCACCTGAATGCACTTTGATGTACCTGTGGTGCGGAAAGGGGAAAACTACAAATACCACAGTGCATTGAGATGTGAGTCTAAAAAACCATCCTTATCTAAGCACAGAGCAAGATTTTCTTCCTCCTCAGTCCACCCATGTGCTTTTTTTTTTTTTTTCATGAATTAATTCTGAAATTAATGAGGGTGAGGCTATGTAGGGTGACCTCGTCTCAGGTGTTTTCAGAGATATTTTGAACTGCATGCTGAGAAAGAGAGAAATGTCTGAAAGGAACGGTCTCACAAACTACAAAACCTAATCTTCACTCTCCATTTCATTTTGCTCAGGGGTTTTCTTAATGTTTGATGCCTGGTTTTCCAAAAAGAAAAAGAATTGTAAACTTAAACAGTAATGGGGGCAGGAGTGTGACCACCTCAACTTCCAAGCGTCTCTAATGATGCAGGGATCAGATTAATACATGTAAAACCCCACCTAAACATCAAAATGTGTGCAAGTCTCATATATATTTTAAAACTCTCTTGCTCCCTAGCCCTGACCTCAGTTAGTCCGTTGCTTCTTCCCTCCCTCCTCTTAACAGCAGGCTGTGTTGGCAGAAGACAGAAGGGATTAGGCAATGTGGTTTTGGCTGCTGACAGCAGTTCTCACATGCTGCCTCACCAAAGAGTACCCTGGACGCTGCCTGGAGTCTTGTCCTGCCCTTGTTCCAGCAGCCCCTGCTACTGTGTCAAACTTTCCGTGGCAGCTCCAGGGCAAGCTGGTAGTGTCCCTCCTGCCTACCCACCCTCGAGCCCCATTCCCGGAACACATTTTATGACAGGGCTCTGCAAACTCACTAATGCTGTCCTTGCTTCTCCGGGGCTCATTTTGCGCACACACACACACAGTTGCAGGCTGAAGCTCTCCCCCATGTTTTGCCTGTCAGCCGCACAGGTCATGGGGGCCTGCGTGTGCCAAGAGTTCCCTATCTCACACCTACACTGCATGTCGGTGCAAGAAGCACTAAATCCTGCAGCATAAATCCACTGACCTGATTTTCTTTGCCTTGGAATCTGCACTTATGAACGTGTAATTATCAAAGCTACAGTGTTTAACTGTAATGTGGAAAGTGCTGCCAGTGGTAAGGGTGCTGTATAAAAAAAAGAAAACTTGCAAGGCTCTAAGGTAAGAGCTGTTCCCCACAGAATTCATTTCGTTCATTCATTTATTTTGATTTTTATACCAATATGTTTGTTTACTCAAAATGGTTTACAGAGTCTGATTAAATATAACTAATAGATAGAAATATATATCATAAGTAATCTACACGTAGACAATAAGACATATTCAAACAATGACATATCGACAAACAAGGCAACAGACACATAAAGCCCTCATAAACACCAACACATAAGCCTAAAAGTCATAATCCATCTGCTAGTTTTAAAGAATCCCTCTTATTTGCCTGAATAAACAGCAACCCGTCGAACCACTTCTCAACACATCACCCGGCCATAGTTATCCCAGTCTCAACTCAAGTAAACAGCCAGCATGTAGGGACTTTCACATTAGCCTTGGTCTGGCATTCACAACAGGAACAGGTCTTAAAACAACCAGGGTTGCAATACAAGCCCGAGCTGGAGAGGCCAAGGAAGCAGTGATCGCACGGCCCTCCTAGGGGAGGAATGCCTTGGCCGTCACTCAGCAATGACATCCAGCAGCCAATGGGAGGAGAAGGAGGTGTGTCGGCAGCCTATGAAGACAAAAGGAGGAGGGGTGTCACTGGGCACATGGGTCACTGGGAGGAGGAGGAGGTGTGTCAGCAGCCTAGGTAGCAGAAGGGAAGCACTTGCATTCCATCCATAATAGCGCCATCTGGAAGTTCACAGCTGAGTGGGCCATGAACAGCTTGCTCTGCCTACCCCACCCCCACACCCCAAAGCCATACTCCATTGTTATACATTTATTAGTTTTTATACAGAAATTTACATGATCTTTTTACTTTTCATTTCCGATAATAACTCCTATCATATTTCATTTAATTACTATTATAATTTTGAAATGTTTTATTTATAACTAATATTTTACATATATTTTATTCTTTCTTCTGTTATGCATGTAGTACTTTTATGTATGAAATTAGGAATTTAAAACTGGACTAGAAACTTTTATGCAAATGCTGTAAACCGTTATGATGGAACCCACCGAATGACGGTATATAAAAAATGTGTAAATAAATAAATAAATACATACATACATACATTTAGAGTTGCTGGTTTTTTTCATATCTAACCCTTATTATTACCCCCTGATATAAGTCAGTTTTCTGATGATGAGCTAAAGGACACTGGTAAATTTTCTTCCAGTGCTTCCTTTCTGCTTTAAGCAGTGTAAGTTGTTGAACAGACCGATTTCTTTCACCTTCCTCATTAAATACCTTGAAAGGGTTGAGGACATAGGAAGACAGCTAGGTTAAATAATTGGACATGATTTTTCCCTCCCCAGTGGCATTTACATTGAACTAACTGATGTCTGTTAACAACTGAGATATTTTGTTTTGTGGAAAGACTGTAATATTGTTGGTTTGAACATCACATTGGCCAGAATGGGCCACCTTTGCGGCTCACCTTGGCATCCACCAATAAATATTGGTGTAGTTGAAGGGAAGCCGGTAGCACTGTATGAGCCTTGACTTCCTACTGGTGTGCTGTCAAATGAAATTTAATGTGGACAAGTGCAAAATGCTGCTTTTAGGGAAGAGTAACCCAAATTATAGCTATATATTAGGAGTCACCATCCAGGAAAAGGATCTAGGTGTCATCTTGGATAAGCTATGGAAATCCTTTGCTCAGTGTGCAGCAGCAGCCAAGAAAGCAAATAGAAAGCTAGGGATTATTAGGAAAGGAATGGAGAATAAAACAGAGAATATCATAATGTCTCTGTATTGCCCCATGGCGCGACCTTATCATGAGTATTGTGTGCAGTTAGGCTCACTACATCTCAAAAAAGATATAGCAGAATTAGAAAAGGTACAGAGAAGGGCAACTAATATGATAAAGGGGATGCAACGATTCCCCTATGAAGAAAGGCTAAAGAGATTAGGACTCTTCAGCTTGGAGAAGAAGCAGGTGAGGGCAGATATGATAGAGGTCTATAAAATAATGAGTAGAATGGAACAAGTAAACATTAATAGGTTGTTTACTCTTTCAAGAAGTACAAAGACCAGGGGGGACACAATGAAGTTACTAAGTTGTACATTTAAAACTAATAAGAGAAAATATTTGTTTTACTCAACACATAATTAAACTCTGGAATTTCTTGCCAGAGGATGTGGTGAAAGCTGTTAGTATAGCTATGTTTAAAAAGGATGTTGTCAAGTTCCTGGAGAAAAAGTCCAAAAACCATTTTGTAAAGCGGAGTTGCAGAAATCCACTGCTTATACCTAGAATAAGCAATAGGGAACCTATTTACCCCTTGGGATCCTGCCAGGTGCTTGTGACCTGGATTGGCCACTGTTGGAAACAGGATACTGGGCTTGATGGACCTTTGGTCTGACCCAGTATGGGAAATCTTATGTTCTTAAGAGAGACATTTAAATATCTCCAAGGTATCAATGCACAGGAGGTAGGTCTCTTTGCAAAGAAAGAAGGCTCTGGAATGAGAGGGAAGGTCATGAAATGAAAGGGGTAAATATTTCTTTGCAGAGAGGATGGTGGATGGATGGAAGGAACAACATCCCAGTGGAGGAGGTGGAGACAAGGACAATGTCTGAATTCAAGAAAGCAAGGGATAAACACAGACAATCTCTGAGGGAGTAATAGAGATTCTACAGCTGAGGGCCTGATGTAATAAGGTGTGCTGAGCAGAGTGCACAGTCGTATCTGCAGTTGTGTGGACATTTGTTGCACACAAACTGTTCTCCTGATGCAGCAAAAAATGTACATGTAGAACTGTGCACTTTGCTTAGCATCCTCTCATAGAAGTTTTATGCTACACCACCATGCAGACAGCTGCACTGGCTTAACTCATGCTTTTTAGCACTGGACATTTTGCTCTTGGTCAGATGTGGAATAAGGTCTCTAGTGCTAGGGTTAGTCAATGGGCAGAAGCAGGAGTTCTGGTGCTGGGATTTATGCGCAGAAAACACTTTTTGAAAACAATAAATGTTTTCTGCGCTTAAAGTGTTCTTGTGCACATAACTCACATCTTATGCACACAAAACAAGCACTAATCATATTTTGTGCACAGAAAAGTCTTTTACATGCAAAAACACGATTATTGTTCTCATAAAACCTATCCGCGAGACACGCCCCGCCACCCGCCTATGCTGAGAGCACATTTTAACTGGGATTTTTGTGCAGAGTTTTAACTCCTGATGCATTAGCACAGGGATTCTCAGTCCAGTCCTCTAGATACATCTAGTCAGTCAGATTTTCAGGATATCCACAATGAATATGCATGAGAGAGATTTGCATGCACTACCTCCATCGGATGCAAATCTCTCTCATGCATATTCATTGTGGATATCCTGTAAAGCCTGACAGGTTAGGTGTGTTGCAAGCACTGGGCTGAGAACCCTGGCATTGGCACACCATTTGCTATGCATATATTCTTAATGCAGGGCTTATTACATTGGGCCCTGAAAAGTTGGGGAGGATGGGCAAACTAGATAGGCTGTACATTTCCATGTTTAAAATCTAATTCAGAAAAACACGAAACAGCTCACTGAAATGGCATCCTGATTTCACTTAGTGCCTGACAGCATGAGTGAGGAACATTTTTGCTAATTCAGTTTATCATACCAAATTTTGTGCTAATTGATGTAATCCTGACCACAGTTTCTCCCTTCCTTACCTCAATCCCCAGGGCTTATGTTTCTGATAAAAAAAAAAAAATACCCCTTCTGTTTGCTAAATCAGCAGCCACAGCTGTCTGCCAAAAGAACCGCCTGAGTCACCGGGGTGGGGGATCACATTCCTGTACTGTCCCAGCAGGCCCCACTAGCCACAGCATGGCTCCATCCAAAGAGGAGACCCAATTAGCACCAATGAGCTAATGGCTGAGAGCGGCACCAGCACCCACCAAGCAGGCTGTACCGTCTGTTAAATAAAGAGGAGTTAGCAGAGTGATGCAAGCGTTGTTTCTTGTCTCCAGCTTCCCCTGTGCTCTGGGATTTTTCAGGCTGGCTTCCAGTGACTGCGATGGGGGAGGAGAAGTAAAGCCGGGCCAGGCCAACCTGCGGCTCAGGGGCCTTTTATATGTCCAGATGCGCAAAGAACTTGCTCCACATCTGGATCGGGAACTATAAAATGCCGCATGGGTGCTACCACTGCAGGTTTCATCTTAAGCATTCTGGCTCACGTCTTACAAGGCGTTGTAAATCGGATGCACTGATTCTTTTCGCAGAGCGACCCTGGCTTGTGGCAAACAGGAGCTCAGCATGAGAGGTTTCCTCTCTACGCCTACGGCTCTTCCTCTCGTAACAGTGCCCACTGCATCAGAGCCTTCCTCAACCGCCAGGGGATGTCTCTCATCTAGCAACAGCTGTCACCAGAAATGCAAAGAAGTGGCCCAGCGGTTAGAGCAATGGGGGGTCAAATCTCACTCCCCCCCACTGTCACTCCTTGCGACCTTGGGCAAGTCACGTTATTGCCTGATGCCTCGGGTTACCCGCTTGACTGTAAGCTCTTTTAGGAAGGGGCTTCTTGCACCTGAATTCTAATAAGAATGCTGTAAGCTCATTTAGAAAGAATAAAAATCAAAAATCGGGGTGTGGTATTGTGTGTGGGGAAAAGCTGGAAACAGCGCAATTTTGGGGTGAATTTTAAAAGCCCGGTGCGCGACAAAACCAGGGGGATATGCGAATAGGTCCAGCCAGCACACGCCGAGCGGGTTTTAAAAGCTGCCCGTGTAGGCGCGGATCTCCCGCTGTGCGCACAAATACGAAGATGCAAAAAAGGGAGAGGGGTCTGGGCATGGTCTGGGCGGGGCACAGGCAGAACATGAGCGCTCTGGGGCTTTAACACGAAATGTGTGCAGAAGTATTTACGTCCAGAAGCGCACGCCGGGGGTCCCCTGCCGCGTAACCTTACTACCGCTGTGCATGGCGTGTAAGTAATAAAATTAAAAAATCTAGGCCAGTCAGTGGGGTTTTAAGGGTTGGTGCTAACAGGGTATAAGGGAGGCTATTTAACTAGGGCTGGTTAGGAAATCCTATCCCTTACCTGGGTGAACTGGGAACAAATCATTACCAAATCGTAATCTTTGTAAGTTATACACCATACAATATGCACCATGTAAGTTATGCAATATGCACCATGTAAGTTATGCACCATGTAAGTTATGCAATATGCACCATGTAAGTTATGCACCATGTAAGTTATACACCATGCAATATGCACCATGTAACATGACTTCCAGATACTCAGCCAGGTTTCAGTTATAGAATCTCACTAACTAATCGTAATCTTTGTAAGTTACTCCCCAGTTCCTTGATCCAAGTTTATTCGCCCGGTTTGATGTAATCGCATTCTTACATGCTTGTTTCTGTTATAATGTAAACCGAAATGATATGTAACTTTGCTACATGAATTTCGGTATATAAAAAAAATGCTAAATAAATAAATAACGGAAAACTGGTAATTGTGTCAGCAGACGAGTCTACTAAAATCCCCCCACTTACCTGCTAGAGGCGGCATATGCACGCGTCCCTATAAAATTGTGCTCACGTGTACGCGCGTACAACCTATTTTATACCATGCACGCTGCGCATGTGGGCGCGAGCTGGCATACGCGCATACACGTGCACTCGCGTGCTAGTATCAAAATTATTGGCTCTGTGAGAATCAGGATCCAGGGGAAGTCCCTCCCTCCCTGACGACAGAGGTGGTGCCAGCCCTACTTAAAATCAGCATGCTAGGACAAGTTTGGGGGAGGGCTGGAGAGGGGATCCCTACCAACCGTGCACTTTGCGAGACCCAGGATCCAGAAGAAGTCCCTCCGTTGCTGACGTCAGAGGCTGGTTCCGGCCTTAATTAAGACTGGCATGCTCCAGTGCGCCACCACTGCAAGTGCACCAGTGCCGCACATCAAAGGGGGTGCGTCCTTGGGGAAATTTTGATCTCACTTGACTCCAGGATTTCTTGATTGCTTCTGCGGTGTTATGAGGAAGAGGAAAGGTAGTTTCTGTATTCACCCATCTGAATGCATTCCTTCCTCCTCTTCTTCACAGCCGGCATTGGAAGCTTTCATTTTATCTGTCAGCTCCGTTTGGGATGAAGTGTCTGCTCTCTTAGTCCTGATGGCCCATTTCCTCCACAGATGGAATTATTGACTTTGCATGGACCTGGGAGTGGAAAAACAGACAATGGGGTATCTGTGCTCTCCTCTCCAAGATGGGGAGTTCCTGGAGAATGCTGGTATACTTGCATCTTTTCCAGCTAGATCATCAATCAGTTTTAGCATTACTTGCAGTAGTTACTCTTAAAGCATAACGGCCTGCAATAACCAGTTTAGAGAGATCTATGTCTACTAAAATTGTTTCAATGTTAAATTCCTTGGGTGGCTTGACAGAGCAAGGATAGAAAATGTCTGACATAGTAAGTTCACAGTCTAAACTGCACGAGTCTAATGTGGCTCTAATGAAAGACAATCTGATAATTACATTTTAAGACAGAAAATACGGGGAATTATGCTAGGACACTGAATTTAAGAATTTTAATTTTCCTCATTGCCCTAGGATTTTCCCCTCGGAAATACTGAAGAAATATTATTTAGAATTTTAAGGATTCTGTTTCCCCAATATTGAAGGTATATTATCTGCCTGAGCCTGAGGAAGTTTCTACTCCTGAGAACTTGGGTACAACTGATTTTTCCTCTGAGAATCTGGATTTTACTGACTACTTAGAGCAGTCACAATCTGAAATGCTTGATAGAGCTACTCTTTTTTTTAAAGTTACTTTTTTGCTCAAAGATAGGATAATCAATGGCCAGTGAAGTTATTTTTTCATTTATAAGAATCGTTTTTTCTCAGGTCAGAAAATTGCCATTTTTCCAGATGTTGTGAAGGAGATGCAGCAAAGAAGGAAATTGCTCCAAATGAAAAAAACAGAGGGTGAAAGAATGCTCTGACAGCTACTATTTTTTTTTTTTTAACATTTCCTTGCAAATGTGTTATGAATTTGTAGGGAGTTAACAAATTTTTCTTCAGGCCAGTTCAATTGGAAGGTTTTTTTTTGCAGAATAGGAATCTATCATATGATCCTGTCCAATAAAGCTTTCTGGAACTAGGCCTTTAATTAATAAAATTTGTAATTCATGATCTTTTCATTTTCTTAATAATCCCGCCCTCCATACATGGACTAAGTAATGGCATGTTACGGGTATTGTCTATTTCTTTTATAATTTTTCTGCACTATTTTACTGAACATGTACTTGCTGTGATTTTCATATTTCAAGGTACTCTTGAATTATTAATTTTGAAATTTATAAATAGAGTTTCAATAAATCCACAAAACTGGATTTACTTATTTTTATGTAAATCCAGTCACAATATTTTGCAACACAGATTCTATGCCAAAAAGTGTGCAATCCAGTTCTAAGTGTCACTGTGGGTTTCCTATTGGAATATATTAGATTGAGCATGCTGTGTCTCCAAAGAGGTAGACGCTGCAATAAAATCAGAAAATGTGTCTTCTTTAGTGCTATCACTTCTGAAAAACGTACTGAAATAAATACCTTCTTACTTAAAGCTTTTCTGTCATTCTGTGTCTATGGGACTAAAGCTTGGTTCATCAAACTCTTAGTTTTAAATTATCAGTTAGATGGCAATGTAATCTACACTGCAATCTTCTAGGTTGTGTTGTTTGCCCTGCCCTAGGTACTTACAACATTGGGAAAGCCAGAGAGCACCTGGGATTTGTGGTATTGCTCCAGAACTGGGATTGGGCAGACTGGATAGGCCTTACGATTTTTTGTCTGATGAAAGAAGAGTGGGATCTGGAGGTAATCGTATCTGATTATCTTAAGGTGGAGATTGTACAGCTGAATTAGTTGGTATGGATGGGCAGACTAGATAGACCACATCTTGAATACTGTGTGCTATTCTGGTCACCACATCTCAAAAAAGATATAGTTGCACTGGAGAATGTGCAGAGAAGGGCAACCAAAATGACAAGGGGCATGGAATGGCTGCCCTGTGAGGTAAGGCTAAGGAAGTTAGGGCTGTTCAGTTTGGAGAAGAGACGACTGAGGGGGGATATGATAGAGGTGTACAAAATCATGAAAGGACATGAAAAAGTTAATGTAAATCGGTTATTTACTCTCTCAGATAATAGAAGGACTAGGGGGGCACTCCATGAAGTTAGCAAGTAGCTCATTTAAAACAAATCAAAGAAAATTCTTTTCATTCTGTGCATAGTTAAGCTCTGGAATTCATCGCCAGAGGATGTGGTTACAGCAATTAGTGTAACTGGGTTTAAAAAAGGTTTGGATAAGTTCCTAGAGGTTAAATCCATAAACTGCTATTAATTAATAAGCAATAGCTTATTAGGGGGCGTGTCGGGGGGCGGGACCCGATGATGCGGCGTTTCGGGGGCGGGGCTCGGCGTTTCGGGGGCAGAACCGGGGGGCATGGTGCCAGGTCGGAGCACGGCGCGCCAGCAGTCCGCTGGCGCGCGTAGATTTACGTCTGCTTCTCGCAGGCGTAAATCTACGGACAAAGGTAAGGGGGAGTTTAGATAGGGCCGGGGGGGTGGGTTAGGTAGAGGAAGGGAGGGGAAGGTGAGGGGAGGGCGAAAGAGAGTTCCCTCCGAGGCCGCTCCAATTTCGGAGCGGCCTCGGAGGGAATGGAGGCAGGCTGCGCGGCTCGGCGCGTGCCAGCTGCCCAAAATTGGCAGCCTTGCGCGCGCCAATCCAGGATTTTAGAGGATACACGCGGCTATGCGCGTATCTTATAAAATCCAGCGTACTTTTGTTTGCGCCTGCTGCACAAACAAAAGTACGCGATCGCGCAGTTTTTAAAATCTACCCCACAGTGAACTTAATAGCAGGTAATGGACTTCTCCTCCAAGAACTTATCCAATCCTTTTTTAAACACAGCTATACTAACTGCACTAACCACATCCTCTGGCAACAAATTCCAGAGTTTAATTGTGCGTTGAGTAAAAAAGAACTTTCTCCGATTAGTTTTAAATGTGCCCCATGCTAACTTCATGGAGTGCCCCCTAGTCTTTCTACTATCCGAAAGAGTAAATAACCGATTCACATCTACCCGTTCTAGACCTCTCATGATTTTAAACACCTCTATCATATCCCCCCTCAGTCGTCTCTTCTCCAAGCTGAAAAGTCCTAACCTCTTTAGTCTTTCCTCATAGGGGAGTTGTTCCATTCCCATTATCATTTTGATTGCCCTTCTCTGTACCTTCTCCATCGTAACTATATCTTTTTTGAGATGCGGCGACCAGAATTGTACACAGTATTCAAGGTGCGGTCGCACCATGGAGCGATACAGAGGCATTATGTCATTTTCCGTTTTATTCTTATGGGCCATATGGTCTTTTTCTGCTTTCACGTTTCTCTGCTTTTTTCCCATGTTTCAATAACGCTGCAGCAATGTTACAGATTTTCAAATCACAGAGATATTACGGTCATGGAAAAATCAAGGGAAAGGCAGGACAGAGAATGACTAAGGGAACCAAGCCAAGGGCACAGAGGAGCCCATGCCCACCCCGGCAACATTATTTTGTTCTGTGTGTGGGGGGGGTTCCTGTCTGCTCCTGCCTTATTTTTTTTTCGCTTCCTCCCTCCTTCCTCCCCCATCTCATAGAAACATAGAAACATAGAAGTGAAGGCAGAAGAAGACCAAACGGCCCACCAGTCTGCCCAGCAAGCTTTCACACCTAATTGTTTTCATACTTATCTGTTACTCTGACCGCTGAAGTCAGGGCCCTTATTGGTAACTTTTTGGTTCCAATTCCCTTCCACCCCCGCCATTGATGTAGAGAGCAGACCTGGAGCTGCATAAAAGTGAAGTATCAAGACTAATTGGTTTGGGGTAGTAACCACCGTAATAAGCAAGCTACTCCCGTTTGTTTACCCAGCCTGTGCAATTCAGTCCTTGTTGGTTGTCTGAATATAAATCCTTTTTACTTCATTCCCACCTGCTTTGAAGCAGTGAACTGCGCTGGATATGTATTCCAAGAGCATGTAACAGAGCTGCTTTTCCTTTTTGGTGCCGGCATGGTTCAATGAGAAGTTGTTTGAACTGCGGGAGGGGGAGCAGCGCGTAGCAAAGGACGGCCGCCAGTGGCAAAACCAGCAGCGGCACTGAGCCGGAGAACCGGCTCTTGTTACGAGCACCAGACGGGGCGTGAAGGAGGGAGGGGAGAAGAGAAAAAAAAGGGCAGAAGAAGCCACCAAAAAAAAAAAAAAGAAAGAAAGAAAAAAAGCTTCACATTCTGTGGAGGGGTGGGCAGAGATCAGGAAGACCGACTCGGAAAGAGGTGGAAAGTGCAGGGACTCAGATTGGGTGGATAGGTTAATGGAGATTCAGGAATTGGGGAAAGATGCCTTGATTTAGTGGATGGGTAGGAAGGGTGGGGCTCCCAGATTGGAGAGGGGGAGAGAAGGAAAAGTGGAATGGAGGTTGGGTGTGGCAGAGAAAATAGAGGCTCAGGGATCAGTGAGGTACTAACGGGGGGGGGGGGGGGGGGAGGGGGTGGCCCACCCGGGTGACAACAGGGGGAGGGGTGCCATTGCCGCCAGAGGGAAGGTCCTGTGGCGGCACGAAGAAGTGACGTGCTGGCGGGGTTTCTACTCTCCACCAGCAAAAGGGAGGTCCTGTGGAAGAAAAGGCTGGCAGCAGATGAAGACGAGGCCCTGCGGTGCCCCCAGCATTTCCCGGAGCCAGCAGCAGATGAAGACGAGGCCCTGCAGTGCCACCGGTGTTTTCCCGGAGCCGGCAACAGATGAAGAGGCCCTGCTGTGCAGCCAGCGGCTGAAGAAGAGCTCCAAAATTTGTGTGAGTGAGAGACTGGCCCTGTGAGAGTGCCAGTGTATGAGAGTGTGTGTGTGTATATATATATGTGTGTGTGTGTGTATGAGAGGGTGAGTATATATACGAGAGAGTGTGTGTGTGTGCCTGTGTGTATACATATATATATATATATATGAGAGAGTGCCTGTGAGTACATATGTGTGAGAGGATGCCTGTGTGTGCATATGAGAGGGTTCCTGTGTGTGGGTTGAGGATGAGAGACAGAGGAAGCATGTGTGCCTGTGTGAGACAGTGGAGTCGTGTGTGAGAGAGACAGAGGAAGTGGGTGTGTGTGTGTGTGTGTGTGTGTGTGTGTGTGTGTGTGTGTGAGAGAGAGAGAACTCTCAAAAGCTCCCTCTGTCTCTCATCAAGTGTGTATGTGTGTGTGACACAGTGGGAGCATACATATTTTGTTTGTGTTTCTGTGTTTATCATGGACTGGGGGTACATACAATCTCAGGGTGACAGGTATGGAGAGAGGAGGATTTTTTAAATCCTTAGTTTTAATTACTAGGTATTATTTGATGTCTGCTGTTTTGAAATATTTTATCGATGTTAAGGAAATTTTTACAAATTTGTACAGGAGCTTCTAATTATTGAATATTCTGTTCATCAGCTGTTTTGAAATATATATTTTTTTTAGTATGGTTTTACTATTCTGATTGATTTATATTTCTTGATTGTATTGTTTTGAGGAATAGTGATTTTCTGCTTTCCCATTGTTGCACTGCATACAGAATCTGGCTTATTGTGGTTTCCAGGTCAGTTTTTGTCTGCATATGTGTGTGTGTTAGTGTATGAGAGAGAGAGACATACAAAGAAAGCATATGTGTGTATGTGTGTAAGCGTGTGAGAGAGAAAAACAGAGGAAGTGTGTGTATGTGTTAGCGTGTAAGAGAATGAGGAAGTGTGTGTGTGTGTGTGAGTGAGAAAGATGGAAGAAGCATGTCTGTGTGTGTGTGTATGTGAGAGAGAGAGACAGGAAACGTGTGTAAGAGGTACAGAGAAAGTTTGTGTGTGTCTCTCTCATACACACACACATGCTCCCTCTCTCACCAAGCATATATGTGTGTGTGTGAGAGAGAGAGGGAGCATATTGTGTGTGTGTGTGTGTGTGTGTGTGTGTACCCCCAGTCTACAACAATCTTAGGATGACAGATATGGGGAGCAGGAGATTTTTAAAAATCCTTATTAGTTTTA